>NW_026991341.1:2455291-3069114 GCF_036370855.1 Dromaius novaehollandiae | reverse complement strand
TTCTCGCACAAAATCAAAACGGGGGAATTGTGGAGGACTGGCTTGAGGGCAGAGGTCATGTGAAGAATGAGCAAATAAAGGAAGCAGAACTAAGTGCATATCGCACACAGTTGATGTGAGCCAAGTCCCGTACGAGAGTAAAAACAGCCAGAGCCAAGGACACATTGTCCTTGGCTCCAAGGTGTTATCAATGATTAGTCCTGGGAACTTGCGGGTGATGTAATGCAGAAGTTGCTGGGTAAACCAAATTGCTGTTACCAATAAGGAGCTCAGCTTTTGCAATATGTATGAGCCTGATTAGTCCTGTGCTATATAAAGAAAGACCACACCTAATAAAGTTGAAGTACGCTGATCACTCATATTGAGCGTCTGGGTCTTCCCTCCGTCGGCTCCTCCCGTGCAAGTTTCCAACAAATGGCGCCCGAACAGGGACCCTGCCGGTCAGGGACTCGGTGATTAAAAACTCAGGAGTCGACAGAGTGCTAGAGACAGCTGGTCCTGCTGTGCTAAAGGCGACGAGACACAAAAGGGGGTCTACGTGCCAGAGTTACAGAGGAGGTGGAGAGGACACAAACAAAGGGGGTCCGTGCCCAGGACGAGACGGGGTCCTGCCAGAAAGTCTCGCCGCAGGTCTTGCAAAGGTTGCAACGGTAAGTGAGTAACCACGGAGCGACAAGCGGCTTATTATTTATTAAGATGCTTTTTAGAAAAGCGAGGTACTCAAGGAATAGAATGTCATAAGGAACTCCCAGGGCTATTAGCTTACGGAGTGGCTAAGGGGTGTTTTGTTAACCCAGATACCATGTTCGAACAAACTGAATGGAAAAAATTTGGGGACAAGTTGTTTGATGAAGTAATAAGTGACAACAAGACAGCAAAAAAGCTGATGAAGCCGTGGAGGGCAGTTACTAATGCTCTCGCACCTCAAAGAAAAAAAAAAAAAAAAAAGAAAAGAAAAAGAAAAAAAAAGGAAAAAAAAGGAAAAAAAAGGAAAAAAAAGAAAAAAAAACAAAAAAAGAAAAAAAACAAAAAAAACAAAAAAAACAAACAAATAAAAAAAGAAAGTAGCTGTCGCCGCCGCGGAGCGTTTGGGAAGCCCCGATGGGTTCAAGGAACCCCCGCATGCAGAGGTGTCCCCTGTGTCCCCATACCCATCACCCCCCTCGAACCTTTACTATTGCCCAGGGAGGGTCTGGGAACACAGGCCTGCCAAAAGGAGCAACATTGACCATGCGGCAGATCCCCCCTCCTCCCTCAGCGCCTCCCCCCCCCCTCCCTCCCCCCCCTCTCTCCCTCCCCCCCTCCCCCTCTCCCTCCCCACCTCTCTCTCCCCCCCCTCCCTCCCCCCCTCTCTCCCCCCCCTCTCCCCCCCCTCTCTCTCTCCCCCCCCTCTCTCTCCCCCCCCTCTCTCCCCCCCCCCCTTTTTCTCCTCTCCTCCTTCTCCTCTTCCTTTGGCCACAGTTATCTGAGGACACCCATCTCAGGCTATCAATGTGAAATAAGTTTTTCTCTATGATATTAATGGTCAGAAATCACTAATAAAAGCAGTTTGAAAAAGAAAAAAAAAAAAAAGAAAAAAAAAAAATTCGGGAATAAAGGGGGAACCAACCCAACAGATGTTGGACTATATTTGGGGGACAAATATATTGTTGCCGGGGGACATACGCAGCATAATGAAGTTAATACTAACACAGCATCAGCAGCTGCTGTTTAACGCGCATTGGCACGCAGTATGCCAGGAAGCGGTAGCTGTTATAAGGGCTCCAGGGGACCCGTTGTATGGAGTAACGTTAGATGAGTTGATGGGGATAGGCGCGTATTTCCGCTTAGAAGAGCAGGCCCTGCTGGGACCAGATAAAGCTAAAGAATCAATGAAACTAGCAAGGCGGGCGCTTGATCAATTAAAGGAGCCAGGGGGTATCCCATCTTATATGGGAATAAAGCAGGGCCGGGAAGAGCCTTTCGGCTTATTTATTGACAGAGTAGCCAATGCTATACAAGCAGCAGGGGTACCAGATTATCTGAAAGGGACTATCTTGAAACAATGTGCAATACAGAATAGTAAACCTTCAACGCGTAGTATTTTAGCCACGCTCCCGGGAACATGGACTATTGAGGAGGGGCTAGAAAGAATGGCGCAGGTACCTGTAGGACCGCAAGCTATGCTAGTAGAGGCGGTGAAACAATTAGGAGAGAGCATGAGAGAGCAAGCACAGGCGTTGCGGGATAATATGCAACAGAATCAAAGACAGGTATTCGCTGCCCTTGCACCTTTGCAAAATCCCGGCGGAAATATCCCCCCTGATCGACGATTGGCACGCTGCTACCGATGCGGCGTTGCGGCACGCTGTTACCGATGCGGCATTGTTGGTCATCTTTGCAGAGAATGCCAAGCTAGTAGAGTATGGTGTCCCAACTGCAAAAGCAACAAACATGATGGAGCGGCTTGTTGGAAGGCTGGCTCGGGAAACGCCCGGAGAAGCGGGACGAGCCGCCCCGCGACAACACAAAAGGCGGCATTCACCACAACAACTCAGCAACCCCCGCAGTTAACACAACCACCTCAGCCGGCGCCCAGCTCCACTCCGAACGCCATGAACCCCTTTGTCTTCGACCAGCCACCAGAGGGAGCCTCGGACTGGACTTGGCAACAGCAGTAGACGCCACCTTATTGGATACAAAGCCAACAAGAATCCGGACGAATGTCTACGGACCAGTAATTATTAATCATCATGAGCCAGTAGGTGCCTTACTGATTGGAAGATCGTCCGCTACAATGAAAGGATTACAAGTTTTGACAGGATTGATCGACAAGGACTATTTCGGGGAAGTACAAATTGTGGTTTCAGCAATGTTTCCACCTATGCACATACCGCAAGGATCGAGAATAGCCCGGCTTATTCCGCTTCCCCACCTGACTGTAGGGGTGGCACCAGCGAAAGAGCAACCACGAGGCTATGGTGCTTTTGGTTCCACTGGAAGTGTAGTATTACTGACTGTCGGAATGCATCAAAGGCCCCGACAAACCGTGACTGTAAGGTATAAAGAAGAATCTATACGCACTAATGCCTTATTGGACACTGGAGCGGATGTATCAATAATTAGCACTAAGATTTGGCCCCAGCATTGGCCAACCCGAGAGACCAGCTCCACGGTAGCTGGAGTAGGCGGGGTCACCCTCGCCCGGAAATCATCGATGCTACAATGGACTATAGGGAACAAGGTGGTTAATTGCTCCGTTTCCATTTTACCCCTACCTGAAGGAGTGCAAGCCTTAATAGGGCGCGATATCCTTGCCCAGATGGGTATGGTGCTTACCTCGGAACACCCTTTATAGCACCGGCCATTGCCTGGACTTTCCCAATCCCACTCAGCTGGAGGACTGATCAGCCTGTGTGGGTAGAGCAATGGCCGCTTAAACGGGAAAGTCTCATTCAAGCACATGAACTAGTAAAGGAACAGTACAAACAAGGTCATCTAAGACTATCTACCAGCCCTTGGAATACCCCAATATTTGTGATCAAGAAAAAAATCCGGCAAATACAGACTTTTACACGATCTACGTGCTGTAAACAGACAGATGCATAACATGGGTGCTTTACAACCGGGGTTACCCAACCCAGCAATGATCCCAGAAGGCTGGCACCTGCTAATCGTAGATTTAAAGGACTGTTTCTTTACTATAGCCCTGCATGAAGATGATAAACAGCGATTTGCATTTACACTCCCTGCTATCAATAGAGAGGGGCCAGACCAAAGATTTGAATGGACAGTACTACCGCAGGGTATGCGAAACTCACCAACCCTCTGTCAACTCTATGTCGATGCGGCACTTCAACCGTTACGTCAACAGTGGCCAGAGACCATGATCTATCACTACATGGACGACATATTGTTAGCACAAAAAACCCCTTTTTCTCCTGAACAAAAATTTGATCTAATCACACAATTAAAGAAAAAGGAACTTGTGATGGCCCCGGAAAAGGTACAGGAATCCAGCCCCTGGCAGTATCTAGGTTGGCATATTTCGAATGCCACCATCAGACCACAGAAATTGACAATCAGGACTGACATAAGAACACTCAATGATGCTCAAAAACTATTAGGAGACCTCCAATGGATCCGTCCGGTTGTCGGCATTCCTAATGAACTCTTAAATCTGCTACGCCCCTTGCTGAAGGGAACAGACCCAGCGGCTGCCGTCACGCTCACAGAGGAACAGCAACGGGTACTCCAGGAAATTGCATCGCTAATTACTACGCGTGCTACGCACCGACGCCTGGAAAATCAGCCACTTGATCTTACTATTTTATGTGGCCCACAATACCTAATGGGAGCCATTACACAACACAAAATAAAAACGGGGGAAAAAAGAGGGTTGGCGGAACCCATTGTACTAGAATGGATAGCACCACCGTTACAACCAAAACGAACTATTCAAGAAAAAATTTCAACGATGGCCGAACTCATTAGGAAAGGAAGAAACCGAATATTGCAAATTGAGGGAGCACCACCGAATACCATTTGGCTGCCATTGAAACCCAACGACCTAGAATGGTCAGGCGGTTGTTGAACGAGCAAACAGCACTGTCAAACAATATATAGAGAAGTTTAAGGACATCCTAGACATCAAGGAAAAAATTGATAAGACCCTATTCGTACTAAACTATTTGTGTGTATTCGGGGACGACAAAGAACCACCAGCAATCAAACATCATATAGAAGAAGAAAAGGCTGGTAGCCGGACCTTTAGAGTAAAATACCGGGACATGAAAACGGGAGTATGGATAGGTCCAGCAGAGGACGCCTGACACTCTTCGCCCCTGACTTACATGATCAGCGTTGGTCAAATCTGACTGCAGCAATCAGACATAGAAGAAGTGAGAATCGTCGAGGCAAGCGTGAATTGAAAAAACTAGGTTCAGATTGTGCTGATGATGTAGAATTATGGGGACCTGCGGAAAGGTTTTTCGCCGCAGCTTTAGCTCCTAACGTTGCAGTTGCGCATGCCATGTCTAATCTAAATAAACTTGCTTGTTGGGCTGTTAGGCAATCAAATGTTACTACACAAATTCTCTCTGAAATGTCACAGGATATGGATAGCCTGAGACATGCAGTGTTGCAAAATAGAGCAGCTATAGACTTTCTGCTTTTAGCACAGGGACGCGGGTGTGAGGATTTTGAAGGAATGTGTTGTTTTAATCTTTCTGATCATGGACAGTCAATCTATGAGCAATTGAAATGGCTAAAGGACCACACCCAGAGAATCACCGTACAGTACAATTGGTTTGATGATCTGTTTAGAAAGATGTTTGGTAATGTGAGTACCTGGATTTTGAGCTTGATCAAAGAAGGGCTATGTATTCTAGTCATAATTGTATTAATTTTATTGCTGTAAGAGTGATTTTTGGCTGCTTAACACAAAAGCTTGAACAATTAACTAAAAAAGTCTTTCTCGCACAAAATCAAAACGGGGGAATTGTGGAGGACTGGCTTGAGGGCAGAGGTCATGTGAAGAATGAGCAAATAAAGGAAGCAGAACTAAGTGCATATCGCACACAGTTGATGTGAGCCAAGTCCCGTACGAGAGTAAAAACAGCCAGAGCCAAGGACACATTGTCCTTGGCTCCAAGGTGTTATCAATGATTAGTCCTGGGAACTTGCGGGTGATGTAATGCAGAAGTTGCTGGGTAAACCAAATTGCTGTTACCAATAAGGAGCTCAGCTTTTGCAATATGTATGAGCCTGATTAGTCCTGTGCTATATAAAGAAAGACCACACCTAATAAAGTTGAAGTACGCTGATCACTCATATTGAGCGTCTGGGTCTTCCCTCCGTCGGCTCCTCCCGTGCAAGTTTCCAACAAATGGCGCCCGAACAGGGACCCTGCCGGTCAGGGACTCGGTGATTAAAAACTCAGGAGTCGACAGAGTGCTAGAGACAGCTGGTCCTGCTGTGCTAAAGGCGACGAGACACAAAAGGGGGTCTACGTGCCAGAGTTACAGAGGAGGTGGAGAGGACACAAACAAAGGGGGTCCGTGCCCAGGACGAGACGGGGTCCTGCCAGAAAGTCTCGCCGCAGGTCTTGCAAAGGTTGCAACGGTAAGTGAGTAACCACGGAGCGACAAGCGGCTTATTATTTATTAAGATGCTTTTTAGAAAAGCGAGGTACTCAAGGAATAGAATGTCATAAGGAACTCCCAGGGCTATTAGCTTACGGAGTGGCTAAGGGGTGTTTTGTTAACCCAGATACCATGTTCGAACAAACTGAATGGAAAAAATTTGGGGACAAGTTGTTTGATGAAGTAATAAGTGACAACAAGACAGCAAAAAAGCTGATGAAGCCGTGGAGGGCAGTTACTAATGCTCTCGCACCTCAAAGAAAAAAAAAAAAAAAAAAGAAAAGAAAAAGAAAAAAAAAAGGAAAAAAAAGGAAAAAAAAGGAAAAAAAAGAAAAAAAAACAAAAAAAGAAAAAAAACAAAAAAAAAACAAAAAAAACAAACAAATAAAAAAAGAAAGTAGCTGTCGCCGCCGCGGAGCGTTTGGGAAGCCCCGATGGGTTCAAGGAACCCCCGCATGCAGAGGTGTCCCCTGTGTCCCCATACCCATCACCCCCCTCGAACCTTTACTATTGCCCAGGGAGGGTCTGGGAACACAGGCCTGCCAAAAGGAGCAACATTGACCATGCGGCAGATCCCCCCTCCTCCCTCAGCGCCTCCCCCCCCCCTCCCTCCCCCCCCTCTCTCCCTCCCCCCCTCCCCCTCTCCCTCCCCACCTCTCTCTCCCCCCCCTCCCTCCCCCCCTCTCTCCCCCCCCTCTCCCCCCCCTCTCTCTCTCCCCCCCTCTCTCTCTCCCCCCCCTCTCTCCCCCCCCCCCTTTTTCTCCTCTCCTCCTTCTCCTCTTCCTTTGGCCACAGTTATCTGAGGACACCCATCTCAGGCTATCAATGTGAAATAAGTTTTTCTCTATGATATTAATGGTCAGAAATCACTAATAAAAGCAGTTTGAAAAAGAAAAAAAAAAAAAAGAAAAAAAAAAAATTCGGGAATAAAGGGGGAACCAACCCAACAGATGTTGGACTATATTTGGGGGACAAATATATTGTTGCCGGGGGACATACGCAGCATAATGAAGTTAATACTAACACAGCATCAGCAGCTGCTGTTTAACGCGCATTGGCACGCAGTATGCCAGGAAGCGGTAGCTGTTATAAGGGCTCCAGGGGACCCGTTGTATGGAGTAACGTTAGATGAGTTGATGGGGATAGGCGCGTATTTCCGCTTAGAAGAGCAGGCCCTGCTGGGACCAGATAAAGCTAAAGAATCAATGAAACTAGCAAGGCGGGCGCTTGATCAATTAAAGGAGCCAGGGGGTATCCCATCTTATATGGGAATAAAGCAGGGCCGGGAAGAGCCTTTCGGCTTATTTATTGACAGAGTAGCCAATGCTATACAAGCAGCAGGGGTACCAGATTATCTGAAAGGGACTATCTTGAAACAATGTGCAATACAGAATAGTAAACCTTCAACGCGTAGTATTTTAGCCACGCTCCCGGGAACATGGACTATTGAGGAGGGGCTAGAAAGAATGGCGCAGGTACCTGTAGGACCGCAAGCTATGCTAGTAGAGGCGGTGAAACAATTAGGAGAGAGCATGAGAGAGCAAGCACAGGCGTTGCGGGATAATATGCAACAGAATCAAAGACAGGTATTCGCTGCCCTTGCACCTTTGCAAAATCCCGGCGGAAATATCCCCCCTGATCGACGATTGGCACGCTGCTACCGATGCGGCGTTGCGGCACGCTGTTACCGATGCGGCATTGTTGGTCATCTTCGCAGAGAATGCCAAGCTAGTAGAGTATGGTGTCCCAACTGCAAAAGCAACAAACATGATGGAGCGGCTTGTTGGAAGGCTGGCTCGGGAAACGCCCGGAGAAGCGGGACGAGCCGCCCCGCGACGACACAAAAGGCGGCATTCACCACAACAACTCAGCAACCCCCGCAGTTAACACAACCACCTCAGCCGGCGCCCAGCTCCACTCCGAACGCCATGAACCCCTTTGTCTTCGACCAGCCACCAGAGGGAGCCTCGGACTGGACTTGGCAACAGCAGTAGACGCCACCTTATTGGATACAAAGCCAACAAGAATCCGGACGAATGTCTACGGACCAGTAATTATTAATCATCATGAGCCAGTAGGTGCCTTACTGATTGGAAGATCGTCCGCTACAATGAAAGGATTACAAGTTTTGACAGGATTGATCGACAAGGACTATTTCGGGGAAGTACAAATTGTGGTTTCAGCAATGTTTCCACCTATGCACATACCGCAAGGATCGAGAATAGCCCGGCTTATTCCGCTTCCCCACCTGACTGTAGGGGTGGCACCAGCGAAAGAGCAACCACGAGGCTATGGTGCTTTTGGTTCCACTGGAAGTGTAGTATTACTGACTGTCGGAATGCATCAAAGGCCCCGACAAACCGTGACTGTAAGGTATAAAGAAGAATCTATACGCACTAATGCCTTATTGGACACTGGAGCGGATGTATCAATAATTAGCACTAAGATTTGGCCCCAGCATTGGCCAACCCGAGAGACCAGCTCCACGGTAGCTGGAGTAGGCGGGGTCACCCTCGCCCGGAAATCATCGATGCTACAATGGACTATAGGGAACAAGGTGGTTAATTGCTCCGTTTCCATTTTACCCCTACCTGAAGGAGTGCAAGCCTTAATAGGGCGCGATATCCTTGCCCAGATGGGTATGGTGCTTACCTCGGAACACCCTTTATAGCACCGGCCATTGCCTGGACTTTCCCAATCCCACTCAGCTGGAGGACTGATCAGCCTGTGTGGGTAGAGCAATGGCCGCTTAAACGGGAAAGTCTCATTCAAGCACATGAACTAGTAAAGGAACAGTACAAACAAGGTCATCTAAGACTATCTACCAGCCCTTGGAATACCCCAATATTTGTGATCAAGAAAAAAATCCGGCAAATACAGACTTTTACACGATCTACGTGCTGTAAACAGACAGATGCATAACATGGGTGCTTTACAACCGGGGTTACCCAACCCAGCAATGATCCCAGAAGGCTGGCACCTGCTAATCGTAGATTTAAAGGACTGTTTCTTTACTATAGCCCTGCATGAAGATGATAAACAGCGATTTGCATTTACACTCCCTGCTATCAATAGAGAGGGGCCAGACCAAAGATTTGAATGGACAGTACTACCGCAGGGTATGCGAAACTCACCAACCCTCTGTCAACTCTATGTCGATGCGGCACTTCAACCGTTACGTCAACAGTGGCCAGAGACCATGATCTATCACTACATGGACGACATATTGTTAGCACAAAAAACCCCTTTTTCTCCTGAACAAAAATTTGATCTAATCACACAATTAAAGAAAAAGGAACTTGTGATGGCCCCGGAAAAGGTACAGGAATCCAGCCCCTGGCAGTATCTAGGTTGGCATATTTCGAATGCCACCATCAGACCACAGAAATTGACAATCAGGACTGACATAAGAACACTCAATGATGCTCAAAAACTATTAGGAGACCTCCAATGGATCCGTCCGGTTGTCGGCATTCCTAATGAACTCTTAAATCTGCTACGCCCCTTGCTGAAGGGAACAGACCCAGCGGCTGCCGTCACGCTCACAGAGGAACAGCAACGGGTACTCCAGGAAATTGCATCGCTAATTACTACGCGTGCTACGCACCGACGCCTGGAAAATCAGCCACTTGATCTTACTATTTTATGTGGCCCACAATACCTAATGGGAGCCATTACACAACACAAAATAAAAACGGGGGAAAAAAGAGGGTTGGCGGAACCCATTGTACTAGAATGGATAGCACCACCGTTACAACCAAAACGAACTATTCAAGAAAAAATTTCAACGATGGCCGAACTCATTAGGAAAGGAAGAAACCGAATATTGCAAATTGAGGGAGCACCACCGAATACCATTTGGCTGCCATTGAAACCCAACGACCTAGAATGGTCAGGCGGTTGTTGAACGAGCAAACAGCACTGTCAAACAATATATAGAGAAGTTTAAGGACATCCTAGACATCAAGGAAAAAATTGATAAGACCCTATTCGTACTAAACTATTTGTGTGTATTCGGGGACGACAAAGAACCACCAGCAATCAAACATCATATAGAAGAAGAAAAGGCTGGTAGCCGGACCTTTAGAGTAAAATACCGGGACATGAAAACGGGAGTATGGATAGGTCCAGCAGAGGACGCCTGACACTCTTCGCCCCTGACTTACATGATCAGCGTTGGTCAAATCTGACTGCAGCAATCAGACATAGAAGAAGTGAGAATCGTCGAGGCAAGCGTGAATTGAAAAAACTAGGTTCAGATTGTGCTGATGATGTAGAATTATGGGGACCTGCGGAAAGGTTTTTCGCCGCAGCTTTAGCTCCTAACGTTGCAGTTGCGCATGCCATGTCTAATCTAAATAAACTTGCTTGTTGGGCTGTTAGGCAATCAAATGTTACTACACAAATTCTCTCTGAAATGTCACAGGATATGGATAGCCTGAGACATGCAGTGTTGCAAAATAGAGCAGCTATAGACTTTCTGCTTTTAGCACAGGGACGCGGGTGTGAGGATTTTGAAGGAATGTGTTGTTTTAATCTTTCTGATCATGGACAGTCAATCTATGAGCAATTGAAATGGCTAAAGGACCACACCCAGAGAATCACCGTACAGTACAATTGGTTTGATGATCTGTTTAGAAAGATGTTTGGTAATGTGAGTACCTGGATTTTGAGCTTGATCAAAGAAGGGCTATGTATTCTAGTCATAATTGTATTAATTTTATTGCTGTAAGAGTGATTTTTGGCTGCTTAACACAAAAGCTTGAACAATTAACTAAAAAAGTCTTTCTCGCACAAAATCAAAACGGGGGAATTGTGGAGGACTGGCTTGAGGGCAGAGGTCATGTGAAGAATGAGCAAATAAAGGAAGCAGAACTAAGTGCATATCGCACACAGTTGATGTGAGCCAAGTCCCGTACGAGAGTAAAAACAGCCAGAGCCAAGGACACATTGTCCTTGGCTCCAAGGTGTTATCAATGATTAGTCCTGGGAACTTGCGGGTGATGTAATGCAGAAGTTGCTGGGTAAACCAAATTGCTGTTACCAATAAGGAGCTCAGCTTTTGCAATATGTATGAGCCTGATTAGTCCTGTGCTATATAAAGAAAGACCACACCTAATAAAGTTGAAGTACGCTGATCACTCATATTGAGCGTCTGGGTCTTCCCTCCGTCGGCTCCTCCCGTGCAAGTTTCCAACAAATGGCGCCCGAACAGGGACCCTGCCGGTCAGGGACTCGGTGATTAAAAACTCAGGAGTCGACAGAGTGCTAGAGACAGCTGGTCCTGCTGTGCTAAAGGCGACGAGACACAAAAGGGGGTCTACGTGCCAGAGTTACAGAGGAGGTGGAGAGGACACAAACAAAGGGGGTCCGTGCCCAGGACGAGACGGGGTCCTGCCAGAAAGTCTCGCCGCAGGTCTTGCAAAGGTTGCAACGGTAAGTGAGTAACCACGGAGCGACAAGCGGCTTATTATTTATTAAGATGCTTTTTAGAAAAGCGAGGTACTCAAGGAATAGAATGTCATAAGGAACTCCCAGGGCTATTAGCTTACGGAGTGGCTAAGGGGTGTTTTGTTAACCCAGATACCATGTTCGAACAAACTGAATGGAAAAAATTTGGGGACAAGTTGTTTGATGAAGTAATAAGTGACAACAAGACAGCAAAAAAGCTGATGAAGCCGTGGAGGGCAGTTACTAATGCTCTCGCACCTCAAAGAAAAAAAAAAAAAAAAAAGAAAAGAAAAAGAAAAAAAAAGGGAAAAAAAGGAAAAAAAAGGAAAAAAAAGAAAAAAAAACAAAAAAAGAAAAAAAACAAAAAAAAAACAAAAAAAACAAACAAATAAAAAAAGAAAGTAGCTGTCGCCGCCGCGGAGCGTTTGGGAAGCCCCGATGGGTTCAAGGAACCCCCGCATGCAGAGGTGTCCCCTGTGTCCCCATACCCATCACCCCCCTCGAACCTTTACTATTGCCCAGGGAGGGTCTGGGAACACAGGCCTGCCAAAAGGAGCAACATTGACCATGCGGCAGATCCCCCCTCCTCCCTCAGCGCCTCCCCCCCCCCTCCCTCCCCCCCCTCTCTCCCTCCCCCCCTCCCCCTCTCCCTCCCCACCTCTCTCTCCCCCCCCTCCCTCCCCCCCTCTCTCCCCCCCCTCTCCCCCCCCTCTCTCTCTCCCCCCCTCTCTCTCTCCCCCCCCTCTCTCCCCCCCCCCCTTTTTCTCCTCTCCTCCTTCTCCTCTTCCTTTGGCCACAGTTATCTGAGGACACCCATCTCAGGCTATCAATGTGAAATAAGTTTTTCTCTATGATATTAATGGTCAGAAATCACTAATAAAAGCAGTTTGAAAAAGAAAAAAAAAAAAAAGAAAAAAAAAAAATTCGGGAATAAAGGGGGAACCAACCCAACAGATGTTGGACTATATTTGGGGGACAAATATATTGTTGCCGGGGGACATACGCAGCATAATGAAGTTAATACTAACACAGCATCAGCAGCTGCTGTTTAACGCGCATTGGCACGCAGTATGCCAGGAAGCGGTAGCTGTTATAAGGGCTCCAGGGGACCCGTTGTATGGAGTAACGTTAGATGAGTTGATGGGGATAGGCGCGTATTTCCGCTTAGAAGAGCAGGCCCTGCTGGGACCAGATAAAGCTAAAGAATCAATGAAACTAGCAAGGCGGGCGCTTGATCAATTAAAGGAGCCAGGGGGTATCCCATCTTATATGGGAATAAAGCAGGGCCGGGAAGAGCCTTTCGGCTTATTTATTGACAGAGTAGCCAATGCTATACAAGCAGCAGGGGTACCAGATTATCTGAAAGGGACTATCTTGAAACAATGTGCAATACAGAATAGTAAACCTTCAACGCGTAGTATTTTAGCCACGCTCCCGGGAACATGGACTATTGAGGAGGGGCTAGAAAGAATGGCGCAGGTACCTGTAGGACCGCAAGCTATGCTAGTAGAGGCGGTGAAACAATTAGGAGAGAGCATGAGAGAGCAAGCACAGGCGTTGCGGGATAATATGCAACAGAATCAAAGACAGGTATTCGCTGCCCTTGCACCTTTGCAAAATCCCGGCGGAAATATCCCCCCTGATCGACGATTGGCACGCTGCTACCGATGCGGCGTTGCGGCACGCTGTTACCGATGCGGCATTGTTGGTCATCTTCGCAGAGAATGCCAAGCTAGTAGAGTATGGTGTCCCAACTGCAAAAGCAACAAACATGATGGAGCGGCTTGTTGGAAGGCTGGCTCGGGAAACGCCCGGAGAAGCGGGACGAGCCGCCCCGCGACGACACAAAAGGCGGCATTCACCACAACAACTCAGCAACCCCCGCAGTTAACACAACCACCTCAGCCGGCGCCCAGCTCCACTCCGAACGCCATGAACCCCTTTGTCTTCGACCAGCCACCAGAGGGAGCCTCGGACTGGACTTGGCAACAGCAGTAGACGCCACCTTATTGGATACAAAGCCAACAAGAATCCGGACGAATGTCTACGGACCAGTAATTATTAATCATCATGAGCCAGTAGGTGCCTTACTGATTGGAAGATCGTCCGCTACAATGAAAGGATTACAAGTTTTGACAGGATTGATCGACAAGGACTATTTCGGGGAAGTACAAATTGTGGTTTCAGCAATGTTTCCACCTATGCACATACCGCAAGGATCGAGAATAGCCCGGCTTATTCCGCTTCCCCACCTGACTGTAGGGGTGGCACCAGCGAAAGAGCAACCACGAGGCTATGGTGCTTTTGGTTCCACTGGAAGTGTAGTATTACTGACTGTCGGAATGCATCAAAGGCCCCGACAAACCGTGACTGTAAGGTATAAAGAAGAATCTATACGCACTAATGCCTTATTGGACACTGGAGCGGATGTATCAATAATTAGCACTAAGATTTGGCCCCAGCATTGGCCAACCCGAGAGACCAGCTCCACGGTAGCTGGAGTAGGCGGGGTCACCCTCGCCCGGAAATCATCGATGCTACAATGGACTATAGGGAACAAGGTGGTTAATTGCTCCGTTTCCATTTTACCCCTACCTGAAGGAGTGCAAGCCTTAATAGGGCGCGATATCCTTGCCCAGATGGGTATGGTGCTTACCTCGGAACACCCTTTATAGCACCGGCCATTGCCTGGACTTTCCCAATCCCACTCAGCTGGAGGACTGATCAGCCTGTGTGGGTAGAGCAATGGCCGCTTAAACGGGAAAGTCTCATTCAAGCACATGAACTAGTAAAGGAACAGTACAAACAAGGTCATCTAAGACTATCTACCAGCCCTTGGAATACCCCAATATTTGTGATCAAGAAAAAAATCCGGCAAATACAGACTTTTACACGATCTACGTGCTGTAAACAGACAGATGCATAACATGGGTGCTTTACAACCGGGGTTACCCAACCCAGCAATGATCCCAGAAGGCTGGCACCTGCTAATCGTAGATTTAAAGGACTGTTTCTTTACTATAGCCCTGCATGAAGATGATAAACAGCGATTTGCATTTACACTCCCTGCTATCAATAGAGAGGGGCCAGACCAAAGATTTGAATGGACAGTACTACCGCAGGGTATGCGAAACTCACCAACCCTCTGTCAACTCTATGTCGATGCGGCACTTCAACCGTTACGTCAACAGTGGCCAGAGACCATGATCTATCACTACATGGACGACATATTGTTAGCACAAAAAACCCCTTTTTCTCCTGAACAAAAATTTGATCTAATCACACAATTAAAGAAAAAGGAACTTGTGATGGCCCCGGAAAAGGTACAGGAATCCAGCCCCTGGCAGTATCTAGGTTGGCATATTTCGAATGCCACCATCAGACCACAGAAATTGACAATCAGGACTGACATAAGAACACTCAATGATGCTCAAAAACTATTAGGAGACCTCCAATGGATCCGTCCGGTTGTCGGCATTCCTAATGAACTCTTAAATCTGCTACGCCCCTTGCTGAAGGGAACAGACCCAGCGGCTGCCGTCACGCTCACAGAGGAACAGCAACGGGTACTCCAGGAAATTGCATCGCTAATTACTACGCGTGCTACGCACCGACGCCTGGAAAATCAGCCACTTGATCTTACTATTTTATGTGGCCCACAATACCTAATGGGAGCCATTACACAACACAAAATAAAAACGGGGGAAAAAAGAGGGTTGGCGGAACCCATTGTACTAGAATGGATAGCACCACCGTTACAACCAAAACGAACTATTCAAGAAAAAATTTCAACGATGGCCGAACTCATTAGGAAAGGAAGAAACCGAATATTGCAAATTGAGGGAGCACCACCGAATACCATTTGGCTGCCATTGAAACCCAACGACCTAGAATGGTCAGGCGGTTGTTGAACGAGCAAACAGCACTGTCAAACAATATATAGAGAAGTTTAAGGACATCCTAGACATCAAGGAAAAAATTGATAAGACCCTATTCGTACTAAACTATTTGTGTGTATTCGGGGACGACAAAGAACCACCAGCAATCAAACATCATATAGAAGAAGAAAAGGCTGGTAGCCGGACCTTTAGAGTAAAATACCGGGACATGAAAACGGGAGTATGGATAGGTCCAGCAGAGGACGCCTGACACTCTTCGCCCCTGACTTACATGATCAGCGTTGGTCAAATCTGACTGCAGCAATCAGACATAGAAGAAGTGAGAATCGTCGAGGCAAGCGTGAATTGAAAAAACTAGGTTCAGATTGTGCTGATGATGTAGAATTATGGGGACCTGCGGAAAGGTTTTTCGCCGCAGCTTTAGCTCCTAACGTTGCAGTTGCGCATGCCATGTCTAATCTAAATAAACTTGCTTGTTGGGCTGTTAGGCAATCAAATGTTACTACACAAATTCTCTCTGAAATGTCACAGGATATGGATAGCCTGAGACATGCAGTGTTGCAAAATAGAGCAGCTATAGACTTTCTGCTTTTAGCACAGGGACGCGGGTGTGAGGATTTTGAAGGAATGTGTTGTTTTAATCTTTCTGATCATGGACAGTCAATCTATGAGCAATTGAAATGGCTAAAGGACCACACCCAGAGAATCACCGTACAGTACAATTGGTTTGATGATCTGTTTAGAAAGATGTTTGGTAATGTGAGTACCTGGATTTTGAGCTTGATCAAAGAAGGGCTATGTATTCTAGTCATAATTGTATTAATTTTATTGCTGTAAGAGTGATTTTTGGCTGCTTAACACAAAAGCTTGAACAATTAACTAAAAAAGTCTTTCTCGCACAAAATCAAAACGGGGGAATTGTGGAGGACTGGCTTGAGGGCAGAGGTCATGTGAAGAATGAGCAAATAAAGGAAGCAGAACTAAGTGCATATCGCACACAGTTGATGTGAGCCAAGTCCCGTACGAGAGTAAAAACAGCCAGAGCCAAGGACACATTGTCCTTGGCTCCAAGGTGTTATCAATGATTAGTCCTGGGAACTTGCGGGTGATGTAATGCAGAAGTTGCTGGGTAAACCAAATTGCTGTTACCAATAAGGAGCTCAGCTTTTGCAATATGTATGAGCCTGATTAGTCCTGTGCTATATAAAGAAAGACCACACCTAATAAAGTTGAAGTACGCTGATCACTCATATTGAGCGTCTGGGTCTTCCCTCCGTCGGCTCCTCCCGTGCAAGTTTCCAACAAATGGCGCCCGAACAGGGACCCTGCCGGTCAGGGACTCGGTGATTAAAAACTCAGGAGTCGACAGAGTGCTAGAGACAGCTGGTCCTGCTGTGCTAAAGGCGACGAGACACAAAAGGGGGTCTACGTGCCAGAGTTACAGAGGAGGTGGAGAGGACACAAACAAAGGGGGTCCGTGCCCAGGACGAGACGGGGTCCTGCCAGAAAGTCTCGCCGCAGGTCTTGCAAAGGTTGCAACGGTAAGTGAGTAACCACGGAGCGACAAGCGGCTTATTATTTATTAAGATGCTTTTTAGAAAAGCGAGGTACTCAAGGAATAGAATGTCATAAGGAACTCCCAGGGCTATTAGCTTACGGAGTGGCTAAGGGGTGTTTTGTTAACCCAGATACCATGTTCGAACAAACTGAATGGAAAAAATTTGGGGACAAGTTGTTTGATGAAGTAATAAGTGACAACAAGACAGCAAAAAAGCTGATGAAGCCGTGGAGGGCAGTTACTAATGCTCTCGCACCTCAAAGAAAAAAAAAAAAAAAAGAAAAGAAAAAGAAAAAAAAAAGGAAAAAAAAGGAAAAAAAAGGAAAAAAAAGAAAAAAAAACAAAAAAAGAAAAAAAACAAAAAAAAACAAAAAAAACAAACAAATAAAAAAAGAAAGTAGCTGTCGCCGCCGCGGAGCGTTTGGGAAGCCCCGATGGGTTCAAGGAACCCCCGCATGCAGAGGTGTCCCCTGTGTCCCCATACCCATCACCCCCCTCGAACCTTTACTATTGCCCAGGGAGGGTCTGGGAACACAGGCCTGCCAAAAGGAGCAACATTGACCATGCGGCAGATCCCCCCTCCTCCCTCAGCGCCTCCCCCCCCCCTCCCTCCCCCCCCCTCTCCCTCCCCCCCTCCCCCTCTCCCTCCCCACCTCTCTCTCCCCCCCCTCCCTCCCCCCCTCTCTCCCCCCCCTCTCCCCCCCCTCTCTCTCTCCCCCCCTCTCTCTCTCCCCCCCTCTCTCTCTCCCCCCCCTCTCGCCCCCCCCCCTTTTTCTCCTCTCCTCCTTCTCCTCTTCCTTTGGCCACAGTTATCTGAGGACACCCATCTCAGGCTATCAATGTGAAATAAGTTTTTCTCTATGATATTAATGGTCAGAAATCACTAATAAAAGCAGTTTGAAAAAGAAAAAAAAAAAAAAAGAAAAAAAAAAATCGGGAATAAAGGGGGAACCAACCCAACAGATGTTGGACTATATTTGGGGGACAAATATATTGTTGCCGGGGGACATACGCAGCATAATGAAGTTAATACTAACACAGCATCAGCAGCTGCTGTTTAACGCGCATTGGCACGCAGTATGCCAGGAAGCGGTAGCTGTTATAAGGGCTCCAGGGGACCCGTTGTATGGAGTAACGTTAGATGAGTTGATGGGGATAGGCGCGTATTTCCGCTTAGAAGAGCAGGCCCTGCTGGGACCAGATAAAGCTAAAGAATCAATGAAACTAGCAAGGCGGGCGCTTGATCAATTAAAGGAGCCAGGGGGTATCCCATCTTATATGGGAATAAAGCAGGGCCGGGAAGAGCCTTTCGGCTTATTTATTGACAGAGTAGCCAATGCTATACAAGCAGCAGGGGTACCAGATTATCTGAAAGGGACTATCTTGAAACAATGTGCAATACAGAATAGTAAACCTTCAACGCGTAGTATTTTAGCCACGCTCCCGGGAACATGGACTATTGAGGAGGGGCTAGAAAGAATGGCGCAGGTACCTGTAGGACCGCAAGCTATGCTAGTAGAGGCGGTGAAACAATTAGGAGAGAGCATGAGAGAGCAAGCACAGGCGTTGCGGGATAATATGCAACAGAATCAAAGACAGGTATTCGCTGCCCTTGCACCTTTGCAAAATCCCGGCGGAAATATCCCCCCTGATCGACGATTGGCACGCTGCTACCGATGCGGCGTTGCGGCACGCTGTTACCGATGCGGCATTGTTGGTCATCTTCGCAGAGAATGCCAAGCTAGTAGAGTATGGTGTCCCAACTGCAAAAGCAACAAACATGATGGAGCGGCTTGTTGGAAGGCTGGCTCGGGAAACGCCCGGAGAAGCGGGACGAGCCGCCCCGCGACAACACAAAAGGCGGCATTCACCACAACAACTCAGCAACCCCCGCAGTTAACACAACCACCTCAGCCGGCGCCCAGCTCCACTCCGAACGCCATGAACCCCTTTGTCTTCGACCAGCCACCAGAGGGAGCCTCGGACTGGACTTGGCAACAGCAGTAGACGCCACCTTATTGGATACAAAGCCAACAAGAATCCGGACGAATGTCTACGGACCAGTAATTATTAATCATCATGAGCCAGTAGGTGCCTTACTGATTGGAAGATCGTCCGCTACAATGAAAGGATTACAAGTTTTGACAGGATTGATCGACAAGGACTATTTCGGGGAAGTACAAATTGTGGTTTCAGCAATGTTTCCACCTATGCACATACCGCAAGGATCGAGAATAGCCCGGCTTATTCCGCTTCCCCACCTGACTGTAGGGGTGGCACCAGCGAAAGAGCAACCACGAGGCTATGGTGCTTTTGGTTCCACTGGAAGTGTAGTATTACTGACTGTCGGAATGCATCAAAGGCCCCGACAAACCGTGACTGTAAGGTATAAAGAAGAATCTATACGCACTAATGCCTTATTGGACACTGGAGCGGATGTATCAATAATTAGCACTAAGATTTGGCCCCAGCATTGGCCAACCCGAGAGACCAGCTCCACGGTAGCTGGAGTAGGCGGGGTCACCCTCGCCCGGAAATCATCGATGCTACAATGGACTATAGGGAACAAGGTGGTTAATTGCTCCGTTTCCATTTTACCCCTACCTGAAGGAGTGCAAGCCTTAATAGGGCGCGATATCCTTGCCCAGATGGGTATGGTGCTTACCTCGGAACACCCTTTATAGCACCGGCCATTGCCTGGACTTTCCCAATCCCACTCAGCTGGAGGACTGATCAGCCTGTGTGGGTAGAGCAATGGCCGCTTAAACGGGAAAGTCTCATTCAAGCACATGAACTAGTAAAGGAACAGTACAAACAAGGTCATCTAAGACTATCTACCAGCCCTTGGAATACCCCAATATTTGTGATCAAGAAAAAAATCCGGCAAATACAGACTTTTACACGATCTACGTGCTGTAAACAGACAGATGCATAACATGGGTGCTTTACAACCGGGGTTACCCAACCCAGCAATGATCCCAGAAGGCTGGCACCTGCTAATCGTAGATTTAAAGGACTGTTTCTTTACTATAGCCCTGCATGAAGATGATAAACAGCGATTTGCATTTACACTCCCTGCTATCAATAGAGAGGGGCCAGACCAAAGATTTGAATGGACAGTACTACCGCAGGGTATGCGAAACTCACCAACCCTCTGTCAACTCTATGTCGATGCGGCACTTCAACCGTTACGTCAACAGTGGCCAGAGACCATGATCTATCACTACATGGACGACATATTGTTAGCACAAAAAACCCCTTTTTCTCCTGAACAAAAATTTGATCTAATCACACAATTAAAGAAAAAGGAACTTGTGATGGCCCCGGAAAAGGTACAGGAATCCAGCCCCTGGCAGTATCTAGGTTGGCATATTTCGAATGCCACCATCAGACCACAGAAATTGACAATCAGGACTGACATAAGAACACTCAATGATGCTCAAAAACTATTAGGAGACCTCCAATGGATCCGTCCGGTTGTCGGCATTCCTAATGAACTCTTAAATCTGCTACGCCCCTTGCTGAAGGGAACAGACCCAGCGGCTGCCGTCACGCTCACAGAGGAACAGCAACGGGTACTCCAGGAAATTGCATCGCTAATTACTACGCGTGCTACGCACCGACGCCTGGAAAATCAGCCACTTGATCTTACTATTTTATGTGGCCCACAATACCTAATGGGAGCCATTACACAACACAAAATAAAAACGGGGGAAAAAAGAGGGTTGGCGGAACCCATTGTACTAGAATGGATAGCACCACCGTTACAACCAAAACGAACTATTCAAGAAAAAATTTCAACGATGGCCGAACTCATTAGGAAAGGAAGAAACCGAATATTGCAAATTGAGGGAGCACCACCGAATACCATTTGGCTGCCATTGAAACCCAACGACCTAGAATGGTCAGGCGGTTGTTGAACGAGCAAACAGCACTGTCAAACAATATATAGAGAAGTTTAAGGACATCCTAGACATCAAGGAAAAAATTGATAAGACCCTATTCGTACTAAACTATTTGTGTGTATTCGGGGACGACAAAGAACCACCAGCAATCAAACATCATATAGAAGAAGAAAAGGCTGGTAGCCGGACCTTTAGAGTAAAATACCGGGACATGAAAACGGGAGTATGGATAGGTCCAGCAGAGGACGCCTGACACTCTTCGCCCCTGACTTACATGATCAGCGTTGGTCAAATCTGACTGCAGCAATCAGACATAGAAGAAGTGAGAATCGTCGAGGCAAGCGTGAATTGAAAAAACTAGGTTCAGATTGTGCTGATGATGTAGAATTATGGGGACCTGCGGAAAGGTTTTTCGCCGCAGCTTTAGCTCCTAACGTTGCAGTTGCGCATGCCATGTCTAATCTAAATAAACTTGCTTGTTGGGCTGTTAGGCAATCAAATGTTACTACACAAATTCTCTCTGAAATGTCACAGGATATGGATAGCCTGAGACATGCAGTGTTGCAAAATAGAGCAGCTATAGACTTTCTGCTTTTAGCACAGGGACGCGGGTGTGAGGATTTTGAAGGAATGTGTTGTTTTAATCTTTCTGATCATGGACAGTCAATCTATGAGCAATTGAAATGGCTAAAGGACCACACCCAGAGAATCACCGTACAGTACAATTGGTTTGATGATCTGTTTAGAAAGATGTTTGGTAATGTGAGTACCTGGATTTTGAGCTTGATCAAAGAAGGGCTATGTATTCTAGTCATAATTGTATTAATTTTATTGCTGTAAGAGTGATTTTTGGCTGCTTAACACAAAAGCTTGAACAATTAACTAAAAAAGTCTTTCTCGCACAAAATCAAAACGGGGGAATTGTGGAGGACTGGCTTGAGGGCAGAGGTCATGTGAAGAATGAGCAAATAAAGGAAGCAGAACTAAGTGCATATCGCACACAGTTGATGTGAGCCAAGTCCCGTACGAGAGTAAAAACAGCCAGAGCCAAGGACACATTGTCCTTGGCTCCAAGGTGTTATCAATGATTAGTCCTGGGAACTTGCGGGTGATGTAATGCAGAAGTTGCTGGGTAAACCAAATTGCTGTTACCAATAAGGAGCTCAGCTTTTGCAATATGTATGAGCCTGATTAGTCCTGTGCTATATAAAGAAAGACCACACCTAATAAAGTTGAAGTACGCTGATCACTCATATTGAGCGTCTGGGTCTTCCCTCCGTCGGCTCCTCCCGTGCAAGTTTCCAACATGAAGTCACAAACACAGCCAGCAGCCATGAGCCTGATACTGGCCTGTGAGGCACTGAGGCTGGTGTGAGCTCACAAGCACAGCCAGCAGGGGGCGCTGGACACTAACCTAGGAGGCACTGAGTTTGCTGTGACCTCACAAGCACAGCCAGTAGGGGGAGATGGACACTAACCTATGAAGCCCTGAGGCTGCTGTGACCTCACAAGCACAGCCAGCAGCCATGAGACTGCCACTGGTAGAGGAGGCACTGCGGCTGCTGTGACGTCACAAGCACAGCCAGCAGCAATGAGCATGATACTGGCCTGTGAGGCACTGAGGCTGCTGTGACCTCACAATCACAGCCAGCAGCCATGAGCCAGCCACTGGCCTAGGAGGCATTCAGGCTTCTGTGACCTCAGAAGCACAGCCAGCAGCCATGAGCCTGATACTGCACTAGGAGGCACTGAGGATGCTGTGACGTCACAAGCACAGCCAGCAGCCATTAGCCTGATACTGGCAGAGGAGGCACTGAGTCTGCTGTGACCTCACAAGCAGAGCCAGCAGGGGGCACTGGACAATAAACTATGAGGCACTGAGGCTGCTGTGACCTCACAAGCACAGCCAGCAGGGGGCGCTGCGCACTAACTTTTGAGGCACTGAGTCTGCTATGACCTCACAAGCACAGCCAGCAGTGGACGCTGGACACTAAACTATGAGGCACTGAGGCTGCTGTGACCTCACAAGCAGAGCCAGCAGCCATGAGCCTGCCACTGGCCTAGGAGGCATTCAGGCTGCTGTGACCTCACAAGCACAGCCAGCAGCCATGAGACTGCCCCTGGCCTCGGAGGCACTGAGGCTGCTGTGACCTCACAAGCACAGCCAGCGGCCATGAGCCTGATAATGGCCTGTGTGGCACTGAGGCTGGTGTGACCTCAGAACCACAGCCAGCAGGGGACGCTGCACACTGAACTATGAGGCACTGAGGCTGCTGTGACCTCACAAGCACAGCAAGCAGCCATGAGCCTGACACTGGCCTGAGAGGCACTGAGGTTGCTGTGACCTCACAAGCACAGCCAGCAGCCATGAGACTGGCATTATCCTCGGAGACACTGAGGCTGCTGTGACCTCACAATCACAGCCAGCAGCCATGAGCTTGACACTGGCAGAGGAGGCACTGAGGCTTCTGTGACGTCACAAGCACAGCCAGCAGCCATGAGACTGGCATTATCCAAGGACACACTTAGGCTGCTGTGACCTCAGAAGCACAGCCAGCAGCCATGAGACTGCCACTGGCAGAGGAGGCACTGAGGCTTCTGTGACGTCACAAGCACAGCCAGCAGCCATGAGCCTGCCACGGGCCTAGGAGGCACTCAGGCTGCTGTGACATCACAAACATAGCCAGCAGTCAGGCGCCTGATATTGGCCTGTGAGGCACTGAGGCTGCTGTGACCTCACAAGCAGAGCCAGCAGGAGACGCTGGACACTAAACTATGAGGCACTGAGGCTGCTGTGACCTCACAATCACAGCCAGCAGCCACGAGCCTGCCACTGGAAGTGGAGGCACTGAGGCTGCTGTGACCTCACAAGCACAGCCAGCAGCCATGAGACTGCCACTGGCCTCAGAGGCACTGAGGCTGCTGTGACGTCACAAGCACAGCCAGCAGCCATGAGCCTGCCACTGGGCTAGGAGGCATTGAGGCTGCTGTGACCTCACAAGCACAGCCAGCAGCCATGAGACTGCCACTGGCCTCAGAGGCATTCAGGCTGCTGTGACCTCAGAAGCGCAGCCAGCAGCCATGAGCCTGACACTGGCAGAGGAGGCACTGAGGCTGGTGTGACCTCACAAACGCAGCCAGCAGAGGGCGCTGCACACTAACTTTTGAGGCACTGAGTCTGCTGTGACCTCACAAGCAGAGCCAGCAGGGGACGCTGGACACTGAACTATGAGGCACTGAGGCTGCTGTGACCTCACGAGCACAGCCAGCAGCCATGAGCATGATACTGGCCTACCAGGCACTGAGGCTGGTGTGAGCTCAAAAGCACAGCCAGCAAGCGGCGCTGGACACTGTCTTTCAAGGCACTGAGTCTGCTGTGAGCTCACAAACAGAGCCAGCAGGCGACGCTGGACACTAAACCATGAGGCACTGAGTCTGCTGTGACCTCACAATCACAGCCAGCAGCCATGAGCCTGCCACTGGGCTAGGAGGTATTCAGGCTGCTCTGACCTCACAAGCACAACCAGCAAGGGGCGCTGCACACTAACTTTTGAGGCACTGAGTCTGCTGTGACCTCACAAGCACTGCCAGTAGGGGGCGATGGACACTAACCTATGAGGCACTGAGGCTGCTGTGACCTCACAAGCACAGCCAGCAGCCATGACAATGACACCGGCAGAGGAGGCACTGAGGCTGCTGTGACGTCACAAGCACAGCCAGCAGGGGGCGCTGCACACTAACTACTGAGGCACTGAGTCTGCTGTGACCTCACAAGCCCAGCCAGCAGGGGATGCTGGACACTAAACTATGTGGCCCTGAGGCTGCTGTGACGTCACAAGCACAGCCAGCAGCCATGAGCCTGCCACTGGGCTAGGAGGCACTGAGGCTGGTGTGACATCACAAGCACAGCCAGCAGGGGGCGCTGCAGACTAACTTTTGAGGCACTGAGTCTGCTGTGACCTCACAAGCAGAGCCAGCAGGGGACGCTGGACACTAAACTATGCGGCACTGAGGCTGCTGTGACCTCACAAGCACAGCCAGCAGCCTTGAGCCTGATACTGGCCTATGAGGCACTGAGGCTGCTATGACCTCACAAGCACAGCCAGCAGCCATGACCCTGACACTGGTCTAGGAGGCATTCAGGCTGCTGGGACCTCACAAGCACAGCCAGCAGCCATGAGCATGGCACTATCCATGGAGACACTGAGGCTGCTGTGACCTCAGAAGCACAGCAAGCAGCCAGGAGCCTGACACTGGCAGAGGAGGCATTCAGGCTGCTGTGACGTCACAAGCACAGCCAGCAGGGGATGCTGGACATTAACTTTGGAGGCACTGAATCTGCTGTGACCTCTTAAGCAGAGAGAGCAGGGGACGCTGGACACTCAACTACGAGGGACTGAGACTTCTGTGACCTCACAAGCACAGCCAGCAGCCATGAACCTGCCACTGGCCTGAGAGGCACTGAGGTTGCTGTGACCTCAAAAGTAGAGTCAGCAGCCATGAGCATGGCATTATCCACGGAGACACTGAGGCTGCTGTGACCTCACAAGCACAGCCAGCAGCCATGAGCCTGACACTAGCAGAGGAGGCACTGAGTCTGCTGTGACCTCACAAGCACAGCCAGCAGCCATGACCCTGATACTGGCCTCAGAGGCACTGAGGCTGCTGTGACCTCACAAGCACAGCCAGCAGGGGGCGCTGCACACTAACTTTTGAGGCACTGAGTCTGCTGTGACCTCACAAGCAGAGCCAGCAGGGGACGCTGGACACTAAACTATGAGGCACTGAGGCTGCTGTGACCTCACAAGCACAGCCAGCAGCCATGACAATGACACTGGACTAGGAGGCATTCAGGCTTCTGTGCCCTCAGAAGCATAGCCAGCAGCCATGAGACTGATGCTTGTCTGTGAGGCACTGAGGCTGCTGTGACCTCACAAGCAGAGCCAGCAGCCATGAGACTGCCACTGGGCTAGGAGTCATTCAGGCTGCTGTGACCTCAGAAGCTCAGCCAGTAGCCATGAGCCTGATACTGGCCTAGGAGGCACTGAGGCTGCTGTGACCTCACAAGCACAGCCAGCAGCCATGAACCTGCCACTGGCAGAGGGTGCACTGAGGCTGCTGTGACGTCACAAGCACAGCCAGCAGCCATGAGTTTGATACTGGCCTGTGAGGCACTAAGACTGCTGTGGCGTCACAAACACAGCCAGTAGCCATGAGCCTCAAACTGGCCTCAGAGGCACTGAGGCTGCTGTGACCTCACAAGCACAGCCAGCAGCCAGGAGCCTGATACTGGCCTGTGAGGCACTGAGGCTGCTGTGAACTCACAAGCACAGCCAGCAGCCATGAACCTGCCAGTGGCAGAGGTTGCACTGAGGCTGCTTTGACATCACAAGCACAGCCAGCAGGGGGCGCTGGACACTAACTTTTGAGGCACTGAGTCTGCTGTGACATCACAAGCACAGCCAGGAGCCAGGAGCCTGCCACTGGCCAAGGAGGCATTCAGGCTTCTGTGACCTCACAAGCACAGCCAGTAGGGGGCGCTGGACACTAACGTAGGAGGCCCTGAGGCTGCTGTGACCTCACCATCACAGCCAGCAGCCATGAGCCTGATACTGGCCTGTGAGGCACTCAGGCTGCTGTGACCTCACAATCATAGCCAGCAGCCATGAGCCTGCCACTGGGCTAGGAGGCATTCAGGCTGCTGGGACCTCACAAGCACAGCCAGCAGCCATGAGACTGCCACTGGCAGAGGAGGCACTGAGGCTGCTGTGACCTCACAATCACAGCCCGTAGCCACGAGCATGGCACTATCCACGGAGACACTGAGGCTGCTGTGGCGTCACAAGCACAGCCAGCAGCCATGACCCTGACACTGGTCTAGGAGGCATTCAGGCTGCTGTGACCTCACAAGCACAGCCAGCAGCCATGAGCATGATACTGGCCTGAGAGGCACTGAGGCTGCTGTGGCGTCACAACCACAGCCAGCAGCCGGGAGCCTGATATTGGCCTGGGAGGCACTGAGGCTGCTGTGACCTCACAAGCACAGGCAGTAGCGGGCGATGGACACTAACATATGAGGCACTGAGTCTGCTGTGACCTCACAAGCACAGCCAGCAGCCATGAGCCTGATACTGGCCTAGGATGTACTGAGGCTGCTGTGGCGTCACAAGCACAGCCAGCAGCCGGGAGCCGGATATTGGCCTGGGAGGCACTGAGGCTGCTGTGACCTCACAAGCACAGGCAGTAGCGGGCGATGGACACTAAGATATGAGGCACTGAGTCTGGTGTGACCTCACAAGCACAGCCAGCAGGGGGCGCTGGACACCAATCTAGGAGGCACTGAAGCTGCTGTGACCTCACAATCACAGCCAGCAACCATGAGCCTGCCACTGGCAGAGGAGGCACTGAGGCTTCTGTGACCTCAGAAGCACAGCCAGGAGCCATGGGCCTGACACTGGCCTAGGAGGCACTGAGGCTTCTGTGACCTCACAAGCACAGCCAGCAGGGGGCGCTGCAGATTAACTTTTGAGGCAATGGGTCTGCTGTGACCTCACAAGCAGAGCCAGCAAGGGACGCTGCACACTAAACCATGAGGCACTGAGGCTGCTGTGACCTCACAAGCACAGCCAGCAGCCATGAGACTGCCACTGGCCTTGGAGGCATTCAGGCTGCTGTGACCTCACAAGCACAGCCAGTAGCCATGAGCCTGATACTGGCCTATCAGGCCCTGAGTCTGCTGTGACCTCACAAGCACAGCCAGCAGCCATGAGACTGCCACTGGCAGAGGAGGCACTGAGGCTGCTGTGACCTCACAAGCACAGCCAGCAGCCATGAGCCTGCCACTGGCCTAGGTGACATTCAGGCATCTGTGACCTCAGAAGCACAGACAGTAGCAATGAGCCTGATACTGACAGAGGAGGCCCTGAGGCTGCTGTGACCTCACAAGCAGAGCCAGCAGCCATGAGCCCACCATCTAGCAGAGGAGGCACTGAGGCTGCTGTGACCTCACAAGCACAGCCAGCAGCCATGAGACTGCCACTGGCAGAGGAGGCACTGAGGCTGCTGTGACCTCACAAGCACAGCCAGCAGCCATGAGCCTGCTACTGGCCTAGGAGGCACTGAGGCTTCTGTGACCTCACAAGCACAGACAGTAGCAATGAGCCTGATACTGACAGAGGAGGCACTGAGGCTGCTGTGACCTCACAAGGAGAGCCAGCAGCCATGAGCCTACCACTGGCAGAGGAGGCACTGAGGCTGCTGTGACCTCACAAGCACAGCCAGCAGCCATGAGCCTGATATTGGCCTGGGAGGCACTGAGGGTCCTGTGACCTAACAAGCACAGCCAGCAGCCATGAGCCTGATACTGGCCTAGGAGGCTCTGAGGCTGCTGTGACCTCACAAGCACAGTCAGCAGCCATGACCCTGCCACTGGCCTCAGAGGCTCTGAGGCTGCTGTGACCTCACAAGCACAGCCAGCAGCCATGAGCATGGCACTGGCAGAGGAGGCACTGAGGCTGCTGTGACGTCACAAGCACAGCCAGCAGCCATGAGCCTGCCACTGGCCTCGGAGGCATTCAGGCTTGTGTGATCTCAGAAGCACAGCCAGCAGCCATGACCCTGACACTGGTCTAGGAGGCATTCAGGCTGCTGTGACGTCACAAGCACAGCCAGCAGCCATGAGCATGATACTGGCCTAGGAGGGTCTGAGGCTGCTGTGACCTCACAAGCACAGTCAGCAGCCATGAGCATGGCACTGGCAGAGGAGGCACTGAGGCTGCTGTGACGTCACAAGCACAGCCAGCAGCCATGAGACTGCCACTGGGCTAGGAGTCATTCAGGCTTCTGTGGCCTCAGAAGCACAGCCAGCAACCATGACCCTGACACTGGTCTAGGAGGCAGTCAGGCTGCTGTGACCTCACAAGCACAGCCAGCAGCCATGAGCCTGCCACTGGGCTAGGAGGCATTCAGGCTGCTGGGACCTCACAAGCACAGCCAGCAGCCATGAGACTGCCACTGGCAGAGGAGGCACTGAGGCTGCTGTGACCTCACAATCACAGCCAGTAGCCACGAGCATGGCACTATCCACGGAGACACTGAGGCTGCTGTGGCGTCACAAGCACAGCCAGCAGCCATGACCCTGACACTGGTCTAGGAGGCATTCAGGCTGCTGTGACCTCACAAGCACAGCCAGCAGCCATGAGCATGATACTGGCCTGAGAGGCACTGAGGCTGCTGTGGCGTCACAAGCACAGCCAGCAGCCGGGAGCCTGATATTGGCCTGGGAGGCACTGAGGCTGCTGTGACCTCACAAGCACAGGCAGTAGCGGGCGATGGACACTAACATATGAGGCACTGAGTCTGCTGTGACCTCACAAGCAGAGCCAGCAGCCATGAGCCTGATACTGGCCTAGGATGTACTGAGGCTGCTGTGGCGTCACAAGCACAGCCAGCAGCCGGGAGCCTGATATTGGCCTGGGAGGCACTGAGG
This sequence comes from Dromaius novaehollandiae, assembly GCF_036370855.1. Classification (NCBI taxonomy): domain Eukaryota; kingdom Metazoa; phylum Chordata; class Aves; order Casuariiformes; family Dromaiidae; genus Dromaius; species Dromaius novaehollandiae. Next base: position 3,039,691 of record NW_026991341.1, on the reverse strand, counting down.
CTGCTGTGACCTCACAAGCACAGGCAGTAGCGGGCGATGGACACTAACATATGAGGCACTGAGTCTGCTGTGACCTCACAAGCACAGCCAGCAGGGGGCGCTGGACACCAATCTAGGAGGCACTGAAGCTGCTGTGACCTCACAATCACAGCCAGCAACCATGAGCCTGCCACTGGCAGAGGAGGCACTGAGGCTTCTGTGACCTCAGAAGCACAGCCAGGAGCCATGGGCCTGACACTGGCCTAGGAGGCACTGAGGCTTCTGTGACCTCACAAGCACAGCCAGCAGGGGGCGCTGCAGATTAACTTTTGAGGCAATGGGTCTGCTGTGACCTCACAAGCAGAGCCAGCAAGGGACGCTGCACACTAAACCATGAGGCACTGAGGCTGCTGTGACCTAACAAGCACAGCCAGCAGCCATGAGACTGCCACTGGCCTTGGAGGCATTCAGGCTGCTGTGACCTCACAAGCACACCCAGTAGCCATGAGCCTGACACTGGCCTATCAGGCCCTGAGTCTGCTGTGACCTCACAAGCACAGCCAGCAGCCATGAGACTGCCACTGGCAGAGGAGGCACTGAGGCTGCTGTGACCTCACAAGCACAGCCAGCAGCCATGCGCCTGCCACTGGCCTAGGTGAGATTCAGGCATCTGTGACCTCAGAAGCACAGACAGTAGCAATGAGCCTGATACTGACAGAGGAGGCACTGAGGCTGCTGTGACCTCACAAGCAGAGCCAGCAGCCATGAGCCCACCATCTAGCAGAGGAGGCACTGAGGCTGCTGTGACCTCACAAGCACAGCCAGCAGCCATGAGACTGCCACTGGCAGAGGAGGCACTGAGGCTGCTGTGACCTCACAATCACAGCCAGCAGCCATGAGCCTGCTACTGGCCTAGGAGGCACTGAGGCTTCTGTGACCTCACAAGCACAGACAGTAGCAATGAGCCTGATACTGACAGAGGAGGCACTGAGGCTGCTGTGACCTCACAAGGAGAGCCAGCAGCCATGAGCCTACCACTGGCAGAGGAGGCACTGAGGCTGCTGTGACCTCACAAGCACAGCCAGCAGCCATGAGCCTGATATTGGCCTGGGAGGCACTGAGGGTCCTGTGACCTAACAAGCACAGCCAGCAGCCATGAGCCTGATACTGGCCTAGGAGGCTCTGAGGCTGCTGTGACCTCACAAGCACAGTCAGCAGCCATGACCCTGCCACTGGCCTCAGAGGCTCTGAGGCTGCTGTGACCTCACAAGCACAGTCAGCAGCCATGAGCATGGCACTGGCAGAGGAGGCACTGAGGCTGCTGTGACGTCACAAGCACAGCCAGCAGCCATGAGCCTGCCACTGGCCTCGGAGGCATTCAGGCTTGTGTGATCTCAGAAGCACAGCCAGCAGCCATGACCCTGACACTGGTCTAGGAGGCATTCAGGCTGCTGTGACGTCACAAGCACAGCCAGCAGCCATGAGCATGATACTGGCCTAGGAGGGTCTGAGGCTGCTGTGACCTCACAAGCACAGTCAGCAGCCATGAGCATGGCACTGGCAGAGGAGGCACTGAGGCTGCTGTGACGTCACAAGCACAGCCAGCAGCCATGAGACTGCCACTGGGCTAGGAGTCATTCAGGCTTCTGTGGCCTCAGAAGCACAGCCAGCAACCATGACCCTGACACTGGTCTAGGAGGCAGTCAGGCTGCTGTGACCTCACAAGCACAGCCAGCAGCCATGAGACTGCCACTGGCAGAGGAGGCACTGAGGCTGCTGTGACCTCACAATCACAGCCAGTAGCCACGAGCATGGCACTATCCACGGAGACACTGAGGCTGCTGTGGCGTCACAAGCACAGCCAGCAGCCATGACCCTGACACTGGTCTAGGAGGCATTCAGGCTGCTGTGACCTCACAAGCACAGCCAGCAGCCATGAGCATGATACTGGCCTGAGAGGCACTGAGGCTGCTGTGACCTCACAAGCACAGCCAGCAGCCATGAGCCTGATACTGGCCTAGGATGTACTGAGGCTGCTGTGGCGTCACAAGCACAGCCAGCAGCCGGGAGCCTGATATTGGCCTGGGAGGCACTGAGGCTGCTGTGACCTCACAAGCACAGGCAGTAGCGGGCGATGGACACTAACATATGAGGCACTGAGTCTGCTGTGACCTCACAAGCACAGCCAGCAGGGGGCGCTGGACACCAATCTAGGAGGCACTGAAGCTGCTGTGACCTCACAATCACAGCCAGCAACCATGAGCCTGCCACTGGCAGAGGAGGCACTGAGGCTACTGTTACCTCACAAGCACAGCCAGCAGAGGGAACTGGAGATAACCTATCAGGCACTGAGTCTGCTGTGACCTCACAAGCACAGCCAGTAGGGGGCGATGGACACTAACCTATGAGGCACTGAGGCTCCTGTGACCTCACAAGCAGAGCCAGCAGGGGACGCTGGACACTAAACTATGAGGCCCTGAGCCTGCTGTGACCTCACAAGCACAGCCAGAAGCCATGAGTCTGCCACTGGCCTAGGAGGCATTCAGGCTGCTGTGACATCAGAAGCACAGCCAGCAGCCATGAACCTGATACTGGCCTAGGAGGTATTGAGGCTGCTGTGACCTCACAAGCACAGCCAGCAGGGGGCCCTGCCCACTAACTTTTGAGGCACTGAGTCTGCTGTGACCTCACAAGCAGAGCCAGCAGGGGACGCTGGACACTAAACTATGAGGCACTGAGGCTGCTGTGACCTCACAAGCAGAGCCAGCAGCCATGAGCATGGCACTGGCCAAGGAGGCATTCAGGCTGCTGTGACCTCAGAACCACAGCCAGCAGCCATGACCCTGACACTGCTCTAGGAGGCATTCAGGCTGCTGTGACATCAGAAGCACAGCCAGCAGCCATGAGTCTGACACTGGCAGAGGAGGCACTGAGGCTGCTGTGACCTCACAATACAGCCAACACGGGGCACTGGAGATAACCTATCAGACACTGAGTCTGTTGTGACCTCACAAGCACAGCCAGTAGGGGCCGATGGACACTAACCTATGAGGCACTGAGTCTGCTGTGACCTCACAAGCACAGCCAGCAGCCATGAGACTGCGACTGGCCTAGGAGGCACTGAGGCTTCTGTGACCTCACAAGCACAGCCAGCAGCCATGAGACTGCCACTGGCAGAGGAGGCACTGGGGCTGCTGTGACCGCACAAACACGGCAAGCAGGGGCGGTGGACACTAACCTATGAGGCACTGAGGCTGCTGAGACCTCACAAGCACAGCCAGCAGGGGACGCTGGACACTAAACTATGAGGCACTGAGGCTGCTGTGATCTCACAAGCACAGCCAGCAGCCATGAGCATGATACTGGACTGAGAGGCAGTGAGGCTGCTGTGACCTCACAAGCACAGCCAGTAGCCATGAGCCTGATACTGGCCTATCAGGCCCTGAGTCTGCTGTGACTTCACAAGCACAGCCAGCAGCCATGAGACTGCCACTGGCAGAGGAGGCACTGAGGCTGCTGTGACCTCACAAGCACAGCCAGCAGCCATGAGCCTGATACTGGCCTAGGAGTCATTCAGAGTGCTGTGACCTCACAAGCACAGCCAGCAGCCATGACCCTGCCCCTGGCCTAGGAGGCTCTGAGGCTGCTGTGACCTCACAAGCACAGTCAGCAGCCATGAGCATGGCACTAGCAGAGGAGGCACTGAGGCTGCTGTGACGTCACAAGCACAGCCAGCAGCCATGAGCCTGCCACTGGCAGAGGAGGCATTCAGGCTTGTGTGATCTCAGAAGCACAGCCAGCATCCATGACCCTGACACTGGTCTAGGAGGCATTCAGGCTGCTGTGACCTCACAAGCACAGCCAGCAGCCATGAGCATGATACTGGCCTAGGAGGCACTGAGGCTGCTGTGACATCATAAGCACAGCCAGCAGCCATGAGACTGCCACTGGCAGAGGAGGCACTCAGGCTACTGTGACCTCATAATCATAGTGAGCAGCCATGAGCCTGCCACTGGCCTAGGAGGCATTCAGGCTGCTGTGACGTCACAAACACAGCCAGCAGGAACCAGCCTGATACTGGCCTGAGAGACACTGAGGTTGCTGTGACCTCTAAAGTACATACAGCAGCCATGAGCATGGCACTATCCACGGAGACACTGAGGCTTCTGTGACCGCACAATCATAGCCAGCAGCCATGAGCCTGACACTGGCAGAGGAGGCACTGAGGCTGCTGTGACCTCACAACACAGCCAGCAGGGGGCACTGGAGATAACCTATCAGGCACTGAGGCTGCCCTGACCTCATAATCACAGCCAGTAGGGGGCGATGAACACTAACTTATCAGGACCTGAGTCTGCTGTGACCTCAGAAGCAGAGCCAACAGGGGACGCTGGGCCCTAAACTATGAGGCCCTGAGCCTGCTGTGACCTCACAAGCACAGCCAGCAGCCATGAGCCTGCCACTGGGCTAGGAGTCATTCAGGCGTCTGTGGCCTCAGCAGCACAGCCAGCAACCATGACCCTGACACTGGTCTAGGAGGCAGTCAGGCTGCTGTGACCTCACAAGCACAGCCAGCAGCCAGCAGCCTGATACTGGCCTGAGAGGCACTGAGGTTGCTGTGACCTCAAAAGCACAGCCAGCAGCCATGAGCCTGACACTGGCAGAGGAGGCACTGAGGCTACTGTTACCTCAAAAGCACAGCCAGCAGAGGGAACTGGAGATACCCTATCAGGCACTGAGTCTGCTGTGACCTCACAAGCACAGCCAGTAGGGGGCGATGGACACTAACCTATGAGGCACTGAGTCTGCTGTGACCTCACAAGCAGAGCCAACAGGGGACGCTGGACGCTAAACTACGAGGCACTGAGGCTCCTGTGACCTCACAAGCAGAGCCAGCAGGGGACGCTGTACACTAAACTATGAGGCCCTGAGCCTGCTGTGACCTCACAAGCACAGCCAGCAGCCATGAGCCTGCCACTGGCCTAGGAGGCATTCAGGCTGCTGTGAAATCAGAAGCACAGCCAGCAGCCATGAACCTGATACTGGCCTAGGAGGCATTGAGGCTGCTGTGACCTCACAAGCACAGCCAGCAGGGGGGGCCCTGCCCACTAACTTTTGAGGCACTGAGTCTGCTGTGACCTCACAAGCAGAGCCAGCAGGGGACGCTGGACACTAAACTATGAGGCACTGAGGCTGCTGTGACCTCACAAGCAGAGCCAGCAGCCATGAGCATGGCACTGGCCAAGGAGGCATTCAGGCTGCTGTGACCTCAGAACCACAGCCAGCAGCCATGACCCTGACACTGCTCTAGGAGGCATTCAGGCTTCTGTGACCTCAGAGGCACAGCCAGCAGCCATGAGCATGATACTAGCCTGAGAGGCACTGAGTCTGCGGTGACCTCACAAGCACAGCCAGCAGGGGGCGATGGACACTAATTACTGAAGCACTGAGTCTGCTGTGGCCTCACAAGCAGAGCCAGCAGGGGATGCTGGACACTAAACTATGAGGCACTGAGGCTGCTGTGACCTCAAAAGCACAGCCAGCAACGATGAAACTGCCACTGGCCTACGAGGCATTCAGGCTTCTGTGATCTCACAAGCACAGCCAGCAGCATGAGCCTGCCACCGGCCTAGGAGGCATTCAGGCTGCTGTGACCTCACAAGCACGGCCAGCAGCCATGAGCCTGCCACTGGCGTAGGAGGCATTGAGGCTTCTGTGACGTCACAAGCACAGCAAGCAGCCATGAGCCTGACACTAGCCTAAGAGGCACTAAGGCTGCTGTGACCTCACAAGCACAGCCAGCAGGGGACGCTGGACACTAAACTATGAGGCACTGAGGCTGCTGTGACCTCACCATCACAGCCAGCAGCCATGAGCCTGCCACTGGCCAAGGAGGCATTCAGGCTGCTGTGACCTCACAAGCACAGCCAGCAGCCATGAGCCTGACACTAGCCTAAGAGGCACTGATGCTGCTGTGACCTCACAAACAGAGCCAGCAGCCATGAGCATGGCACTGGCAGAGGAGGCACTGAGTCTGCTGTGACGTCACAAGCACAGCCAGCAGCCATGAGACTGCCAGTGGCCTCAGAGGCACTGAGGCTGCTGTGACCTCAGAAGCACAGCCAGCAGCCATGAGCCTGACACTGGCAGAGGAGGCACTGAGGCTGCTGTGACCTCACAAGCAGAGCCAGCAGGGGGCACTGGAGATAACCTATCAGGCACTGAGTCTGCTGTGACCTCACAAGCACAGCCAGTAGGGGGCGATGGATACTAGCCTAGGAGGCACTGAGGCTGCTGTGACCTCAGAAGCACAGCCAGCAGCCATGAGACTGCCACTGGCAGTGGAGGCACTGAGTCTGCTGTGACCTCACAAGCACAGCCAGCAGCCATGAGACTGCCACTGGCAGAGGAGGCACTGAGGCTGCTGTGACGTCACAAGCACAGCCAGCAGCCATGAGACTGCAACTGGCCTCAGAGGCACTCAGGCTGCTGTGACGTCACAAGCACAGCCAGCAGCCAGGAGCCTGATATTCACCTGGGAGGCACTGAGTCTGCTGTGACCTCACAAGCACAGCCAGTAAGGGACGCTGGACACTAACCTATGAGGCATTCAGGCTGCTGTGACGTCACAAGCACAGCCAGCAGCCATGAGCCTGCCACTGGCCTGTGATGCAGTGAGGCTGCTGTGACCTCACTAACACAGCCAGCAGGCAAGAGACTGCCACTGGCAGAGGAGGCACTGAGGCTGCTGTGACCTCACAAGCACAGCCAGCAGCCATGAGACTGCCACTGGAATGTGAGGCACTGAGGCTGCTGTGACCTCACAAGCACAGCCAGCAGCCATGAGCATGGCACTATCCACGGAGACACCGAGGCTGCTGTGACCTCACAAGCACAGCCAGCAGCCATGAGCCTGATACTGGCCTGTGAGGCACTGAGGCTGGTGTGACCTCACAAGCACAGCCAGCAGGGGGCGATGGACACTAACCTAGGAGGCACTGCGGCTGCTGTGACCTCAGAAGCACAGCCAGCAGCCATGAGCCTGCCACTGGCCTAGGAGGCATTCAGGCTGCTGTGACCTCATAAGCACAGCCAGCAGCCATGAGCATGGCACTATCCACGGAGACACTGAGGCTGCTGTGACCTCAGAAGCACAGCCAGCAGCCATGAGCATGGCACTAGTCTAAGAAGCACTAAGACTGCTGTGACCTCACAAACACAGCCAGCAGCCAAGAGACTGCCACAGGCAGAGGAGGCACTGAGGCTGCTGTGACGTCACAAGCACAGCCAGCAGCCATGAGCCTGATGCTCGCCTGTGAGGCACTGAGTCTGCTGTGACCTCACAAGCACAGCCAGCATGGGGCGCTGGACACTAACTTTTGAGGCACTGAGTCTGCTGTGACCTCACAATCAGAGCCAGCAGCCATGAGCATGATCCTGGACTGAGAGGCACTGAGGCTGCTGTGACCTCACAAGCACAGCCAGCAGCCATGAGCCTGACACTGGCAGAGGAGGCACTGAGGCTGCTGTGACCTCACAAGCAGAACCAGCAGGGTGCACTGGAGATAACCTATCAGGCACTGAATCTGCTGTGACCTCACAAACACAGCCAGTAAGGGGCGATGGACACTAACCTAGGAGGCATTCAGGCTGCTGGGACCACAAGCACAGCCAGCAGCCATGAGACTGCCACTGGCCTCAGAGGCACTGAGGGTGCTGTGACCTCACAAGCACAGGCAGCAGCCATGAGACTGCCACTGGCCTCAGAGGCACTGAGGCTGCTGTGACGTCACAAGAACAGCCAGCAGCCATGAGCCTGACACTACCCTAAGAGGCACTAAGGCTGCTGTGATCTCACAAGCACAGCCAGCTGGGGGCGCTGGACAATAACTTTTGAGGCACTGAGTCTGCTGTGACCTCACAAGCAGAGTCAGCAGGCGACGCTGGACACTAAACTATGAGGCACTGAGGCTGCTGTGACCTCACAATCATAGCCAGCAGCCATGAGCCTGCCACGGGTCTAGGACGCATTCAGGCTTCTGTGACCTCAGAAGCACAGCCAGCAGGGGGCGCTGTACACTAACTATGATGCACTGAATCTGCTGTGACCTCACAAGCGGAGCCAGCAGGGGGCGATGGACACTAACCTATGAGGCACTGAGGCTGCTGTGACCTCACAAGCAGAGCCAGCAGCCATGAGCCTGCCACTGGCGTAGGAGGCATTCAGGCTGCTGTGACGTCACAAGCACAGCCAGCAGCCATGAGACTGACACTGGCAGAGAAGGCACTGAGGCTGCTGTGACGTCACAAGCACAGCCAGCAGCCATGAGACTGACACTGGCAGAGGAGGCACTGAGGCTGCTGTGACGTCACAAGCACAGCCAGCAGCCATGAGACTGCAAATGGCCTCAGAGGCACTCAGGCTGCTGTGACGTCACAAGCACAGCCAGCAGCCAGGAGCCTGATATTCACCTGGGAGGCACTGAGGCTGCTGTGACCTCACAATCATAGCCAGTAGGGGGCGATGGACACTAAAGTATGAGGCACTGAGGCTGCTGTGACCTCACAATCATAGCCAGCAGCCATGAGCCTGCCACGGGTCTAGGAGGCATTCAGGCTGCTTTGACCTCACAAGCACAGCCACTAGCCATGAGACTGCCAGTGGCCTCAGAGGCACTCAGGCTGCTGTGACCTCACAACACAGCCAGCAGGGGGCACTGGAGATAACCTATCAGGCAGTGAGTCTGCTGTGACCTCACAAGCACAGCCAGCAGGGGGCGATGGACACTAACCTTGGAGGCACTGAGGCTGCTGTGACCTCACAAGCATAGCCAGCAGCCATGAGACTGCCACTGGCAGAGGAGGCACTGAGGCTGCTGTGACCTCAAAAGCACAGCCAGCAGCCATGAGACTGCCACTGGACTAGGAGGCACTCAGGCTGCTGTGACCTCACAAGCACAGCCAGCAGCCATGAGACTGCCACTGGCCTCAGAGGCACTGAGGCTGCTGTGACCTCACAAGCACAGCCAGCAGCCATGAGCCTGACACTGGCAGAGGAGGCACACTGAGGCTGCTGTGACCTCACAAGCACAGCCAGCACGGGGCGCTGGACAATAACTTTTCAGGCACTGAGTCTGCTGTGACCTCACAAGCAGAGCCAGCAGGGGACGCTGGACACTAAAATATGAGGCGCTGAGGCTGCTGTGACCTCACAAGCACAGCCAGCAGCCATGAGCCTGCCACTGGGCTAGGAGGCATTCAGGCTGCTGTGACCTCACAAACACAGCCAGCAGCCAAGAGACTGCCACTGGCAGAGGAGGCAGTGAGGCTGCTGTGACGTCACAAGCACAGCCAGCAGGGGGCGCTGTACACTAGTTATGAGGCACTGAATCTGCTGTGACCTCACAAGCGGAGCCAGCAGGGGGCGATGGACACTAACCTATGAGGCACTGAGTCTGCTGTGACCTCACAAGCAGAGCCAGCAGCCATGAGACTGCCACTGGTAGTGGAGGCACTGAGGCGGCTGTGACCTCACAAGCACAGCCAGCAGCCATGAACCTGCCACTGGCAGAGAAGGCACTGAGGCTGCTGTGACCTCACAAGCACAGCCAGCAGCCATGAGACTGACACTGGCAGAGAAGGCACTGAGGCTGCTGTGACCTCACAAGCACAGCCAGCAGCCATGACACTGCAACTGGCCTGAGAGGCACTCAGGCTGCTGTGACGTCACAAGCACAGCCAGCAGCCAGGAGCCTGATATTCACCTGGGAGGCACTGAGGCTGCTGTGACCTCACAAGCACAGCCAGTAGGGGGCGATGGACACTAACCTAGGTGGCACTGAGTCTGCTGTGACCTCACAAGCAGAGCCAGCAGGGGACGCTGGACATTAACCTATGAGGCATTCAGGCTGCTGTGACCTCACAAGCACAGCCAACAGCCATGAGCCTGCCACTCGCCTAGGAGGCATTCAGGCTTCTGTGACCTCACAAGAACAGCCAGCAGCCATGAGCCTGATACTGGCCTAGGAGGCAATGAGGCTGCTGTGGCCTCACAAGCACAGCCAGCAGCCATGAGACTGCCAGTGGCCTCAGAGGCACTGAGGCTGCTGTGACCTCACAACACAGCCAGCAGGGGGCACTGGACACTAAACTATGAGGCACTGAGGCTGCTGTGACCTCACAAGCACAGCCAGCAGCCATGACACTGCCACTGGCAGAGGAGGCACTGAGGCTTCTGTGACCTCACAAGCACAACCAGCAGCCATGAGACTGCCATGGGCCTAGGAGGTACTCAGGCTGCTGTGACGTCATAAGCATAGCCAGCAGCCATGAGCCTGATACAGGCCTGAGAGGCACTGAGGCTGCTGTGACCTCACAAGCACAGCCAGTAGCCATGAGCCTGCCACAGGCCTAGGAGGAACTGAGGGTGCTGTGACGTCACAAGCACAGCCAGCAGCCATGAGCCTGCCACGGGCCTAGGAGGCACTGGGGCTGCTGTGACCTCACAAGCACAGCCAGCAGTAATGAGCCTGCAACTGGCCTAGGAGGCACTGAGGCTTCTGTGACCTCACAAGCACCGCCAGCAGCCATGAGACTGCCACTGGCCTCATAGGCACTGAGTCTGCTGTGACCTCACAAGCAGAGCCAGCAGGGGACGCTGGACACTAAACTATGAGGCACTGAGGGTGCTGTGACCTCACAAGCACAGCCAGCAGCCATGAGCCTGCCACTGGCCTAGGAGGCATTCAGGCTGCTGTGACCTCACAAGCACAGCAAGCAGCCATGAGCCTGACACTGGCCTAGGAGACATTCAGGCTGCTGTGACGTCAAAAGCACAGCCAGCAGCCAGGAGCATGATACTGGCCTGAGAGACACTGAGACTGCTGTGACCTCACAAGCACAGCCAGCAGCCATGAGCCTGCCACTGTCTTAGGAGTCATTCAGGCTGCTGTGACGTCACAAGCATAGCCAGCAGCCTTGAGCCTGATACTGGCAGAGGAGGCACTGTGGCTGCTGTGACCTCACAAGCACAGCCAGCAGCCATGAGCCTGACACTGGCAGAGGAGGCACTGTGGCTGCTGTGACCTCAAAAGCACAGCCAGCAGCCATGAGCATGGCACTGGCAGAGGAGGCACTGAGTCTGCTGTGACCTCACAAGCCCAGCCAGTAGGGGGCGCTGGACACTAACTTATCAGGCACTGAGTCTGCTGTGACATCACAAGCAGTGCCAGCAGGCGACGCTGGACACTAAACTATGAGGCACTGAGGCTTCTGTGACCTCACAGTCATAGCCAGCAGCCATGATCCTGCAACTGCCAGAGGAGGCATTGAGGCTTCTGTGACTTCAGAAGCACAGCCAGCAGCCATGAGCCTGACAATGGCAGTGGAGGCACTGAAGCTGCTGTGACGTCACAAGCACAGCCAGCAGCCACGAGCCTGATACTGGCCTGTGAGGCACTGAGGCTGCTGTGACCTCACAAGCACAGCCAGCAGGGGGCGCTGCTCACTAACTTTGAGGCACAGAGTCTGCTGTGACCTCACAAGCAGAGCCAGCAGGGGACGCCGGACACTAAACTATGAGGCACCGAGGCTGCTGTGACGTCAGAAGCACAGCCAGCGGCCATCACCCTGACACTGGCCTAGGAGTCATTCAGGCTGCTGTGACCTCACAAGCATAGCCAGCAGCCATGAGCCTGACACTGGCAGAGGAGGCACTGACGCTGCTGTGACGTCACAAGCACAGCCAGCAGGGGGCGCTGGACACTATCTTTTGAGGCACTGAGTCTGCTGTGACCTCACAAGCACAGCCAGCAGCCATGAGCATGGCACTATCCACGGAGACACTGAGGCTGCTGTGACCTCACAATCACAGCCAGCAGCCATGAGCCTGCCACTGGCCTAGGAGGCACTGAGGCTGCTGTGACCTCACAAGGAGAGCCAGCAGGGGGCATTGGAGATAATCTATCAGGCACTGAGGCTGCTGTGACCTCACAAGCACAGCCAGCAGGGGGCGATGGACACTAACCTAGGAGGCACTGAGTCTGCTGTGACCTCACAAGCACAGCCAGCAGCCATGAGCCTGCCACTGGCCTCAGAGGCACTGAGGCTGCTGTGACGTCACAAGCACAGCCAGCAGCCATAAGCCTGCCACTGGCCTAGGAGGCACTCAGGCTGCTGTGATGTCACAAGCACAGCCGGCATGGGGCGCTGGACACTAACCTATGAGGCACTGAGGTTGCTGTGACCGCACAAGCACAGCCAGTAGGGGACGAGGACACTTACCTATGAGGCACTGAGGCTGCTGTGACCTCACAAGCACAGCCAGCAGGGGGCGATGGACACTAAACTATGAGGCACTGAGTCTACTGTGACCTCACAAGCACAGCCAGCAGCCATGAGCCTGCCACTGGCCTCAGAGGCACTGAGTCTGCTGTGACCTCACAAGCACAGCCAGCAGCCATGAGCCTGCCACTGGCCTCAGAGGCACTGAGGCTTCTGTGACGTCAGAAGCACAGCCAGCAGCCATGAGCCTGCCACTGGCAGAGGAGGCACTGAGGCTGCTGTGATGTCACAACCACAGCCAACAGGGGGCCCTGGACACTAACCTATGAGGCACTGAGTCTGCTGTGACCTCAGAAGCCGAGCCAGCAGGGGATGCTGGACACTAAACTATGAGGCACTGAGGCTGCTGTGACCTCACAAGCACAGCCAGCAGCCATGAGACTGCCACTGGCCTGGGAGGCATTCAGGCTGCTGTGACCTCAGAAGCACAGCCAGCAGCCATGACCCTGACACTGGTCTAGGAGGCATTCAGGCTGCTGTGACCTCAGAAGCACAGCCAGCAGCCATGAGCATGATACTGGCCTGAGAGGCACTGAGGCTGCTGTGACGTCACAAGCACAGACAGCAGGGGGCGCTGCACACTAGCATTTGAGGCACTGAGTCTGCTGTGACCTCACAAGCAGAGCCAGCAGGGGACGCTGGACACTAAACTATGAGGCACTGAGGCCGCTGTGACCTCACAATCACAGCCAGCAGCCATGAGCCTGACACTGGCCTAGGAGGCATTCAGGCTGCTGTGACCTCACAAGCACAGCCAGCAGCCATGAGCATGGCACTATCCACGGAGACACTGAGGCTGCTGTGACCTCACAAACACAGCCAGCAGGGGGCACTGGACACCAACATTTCAGACACTGAGTCTGCTGGGACCTCAGAAGCAGAGCCAATAGGGGACGCTGGACACTGAACTATGAGGCACTGAGGCTGCTGTGACCTCACAATCACAGCCAGCAACCATGAGCCTGCCACTGGCCAAGGAGGCATTCAGGCTTCTGTGACCTCACAAGCACAGGCAGCAGCCATGACCATGGCACTACACACGGAGATACTGAGGCTGCTGTGACCTCAGAAGCACAGCCAGCAGCCATGAGCCTGATACTGGCGTAGGAGGCACTGAGGCTGCTGTGACCTCACAAGCACAGCCAGCAGCCATGACCATGGCACTGGCAGAGGAGGCACTGAGGCTGCTGTGACGTCACAAGCACAGCCAGCAGCCATGAGCATGGCACTGGCAGAGGAGGCACTGAGGCTGCTGTGACCTCACAAGCACAGCCAGCAGGGGGCACTGGAGGTAACCTAGGAGGCACTGAGGCTGCTGTGACCTCACAAGCACAGCCAGCAGCCATGAGCCTGCCACGGGCCTCGGAGGCACTGAGGCTGCTGTGACGTCACAAGCACAGCCAGCAGCCAAGAGCATGGCACTGGCAGAGGAGGCACTGATGCTGCTGTGACCTCACAAGCACAGCCAGCAGGGGGCGCTGGACACTAACCTATGAGGCACTGAGTCTGCTGTGACCTCACAAGCAGAGCCAGCAGGGGACGCTGGACACTAACCTATGAGGCACTGAGGCTGCTGTGGCCTCACAAGCACAGCCAGCAGCCATGAGCCTGCCACGGGCCTCGGAGGCACTGAGGCTGCTGTGACATCACAAGCACAGCCAGCAGCCAAGAGCATGGCACTGGCAGAGGAGGCACTGAGGCTGCTGTGCCCTCACAAGCACAGCCAGCAGCCATGAGCCTGACACTGGCAGAGGAGGCACTGAGTCTGCTGTGACCTCACAAGCAGAGCCAGCAGGGGACGCTGGACACTAAACTATGAGGCACTGAGGCTGCTGTGACCTCACAAGCACAGCCAGCAGCCATGAGCCTGCCACGGGCCTAGGAGGCACTGAGTCTGCTGTGACGTCATAAGCACAGCCAGCAGCCAGGGGCCTGATATTGGCCTGGGAGGCACTGAGGCTGCTGTGACCTCACAAAACAGCCAGCAGGGGGCACTGGAGATAACCTACCAGGCACTGAGTCTGCTGTGACCTCACAAGCACAGCCAGCAGCCATGAGCCTGCCATGGGCCTAGGAGGCACTGAGTCTGCTGTGATGTCATAAGCACAGCCAGCAGCCAGGGGCCTGATATTGGCCTGGGAGGCACTGAGTCTGCTGTGACCTCAAAAGCACAGCCAGCAGCCATGAGACTGCCACTGGCCTCAGAGGCACTGAGGCTGCTGTGACCTCAAAAGCACAGCCAGCAGCCATAAGCCTGCCACTGGCCTAGGAGGCACTCAGGCTGCTGTGATGTCACAAGCACAGCCAGCATGGGGCGCTGGACACTAATCTATGAGGCACTGAGGCTGCTGTGACCTCACAAGCACAGCCAGCAGCCATGAGCCTGACACTGGCCTGGGCGGCACTGAGGCCGCTGTGACCTCATAAGCACAGCCAGCAGGGGGCGCTGTACATTAACTTTTGAGGCACTGAGGCTGCTGTGACCTCAGAAGCACAGCCAGCAGCCATGTGCCTGACACTGGCAGAGGAGGCACTGAAGCTGCTGTGACCTCACAAGCACAGCCAGTTGGGGGCGATGGACACTAACCTAGGAGGCACTGAGGCTGCTGTGACCTCACAAGCACAGCCAGCAGCCATGAGACTGCCACTGGCCTAGGAGGCACTGAGTCTGCTGTGACCTCACAAGCAGAGCCAGCAGGGGACGCTGGACACTAAACTATGAGGCACTGAGGCTGCTGTGACCTCACAAGCACAGCCAGCAGCCATGAGCATGATACTGGCCTGAGAGGCACTGAGGCTGCTGTGACCTCACAAGCACAGCCAGTAGGGGGCGATGGACACTAACCTAGGAGGCACTGAGGCTGCTGTGACCTCACAAGCACAGCCAGCAGCCATGAGCCTGCCACGGGCCTGGGAGGCACTGAGGCTGCTGTGACGTCACAAGCACAGGCAGCAGCCATGAGCATGGCACTATCCACGGAGACACTGAGGCTGCTGTGACGTCACAAGCACAGCCAGCAGCCATGAGACTGACACTGGCAGAGGAGGCACTGGGGCTGCTGTGACCTCACAAACACAGCCAGCAGGGGGCACTGGAGATAACCTATGAGGCACTGAGTCTGCTGTGACCTCACAAGCACAGCCAGTAGGGGGCGATGGACACTAACCTAGGAGGCACTGAGGCTGGTGTGACCTCACAAGCACAGCCAGCAGCCATGAGCCTGCCACGGGCCTCGGAGGCACTGAGGCTGCTGTGACGTCACAAGCACAGGCAGCAGCCAAGAGCATGGCACTGGCAGAGGAGGCACTGAGACTGCTGTGACCTCACAAGCACAGCCAGCAGCCATGAGCCTGCCACGGGCCTCGGAGGCACTGAGGCTGCTGTGACGTCACAAGCACAGCCAGCAGCCAAGAGCATGGCACTGGCAGAGGAGGCACTGAGGCTGCTGTGACCTCACAAGCACAGCCAGCAGCCATGAGCCTGACACTGGCCTGGGCGGCACTGAGGCCGCTGTGACCTCATAAGCAGAGCCAGCAGGGAGCGCTGTACATTAACTTTTGAGGCACTGAGGCTGCTGTGACCTCAGAAGCACAGCCAGCAGCCATGAGCCTGACACTGGCAGAGGAGGCACTGACTCTGCTGTGACCTCACAAGCACAGCCAGTTGGGGGTGATGGACACTAACCTAGGAGGCAGTGAGGCTGCTGTGACCTCACAAGCACAGCCAGCAGCCATGAGACTGCCACTGGCCTCGGAGCCATTCAGGCTGCTGTGACCTCACAAGCACAGCCAGCAGCCAAGAGCATGGCACTGTCCACGGAGACACTGAGGCTGCTGTGACGTCACAAGCACAGCCAGCAGCCATGAGACTGACACTGGCAGAGGAGGCACTGAGGCTGCTGTGCTGTCACAAGGACACCCAGCAGGGGGCGATGGACACTAACCTAGGAGGCACTGAGGGTGCTGTGACCTCACAAGCACAGCCAGCAGCCATGAGACTGCCACTGGCCTGGGAGGCACTGAGGCTGCTGTGACGTCACAAGCACAGACAGCAGGGGGCGCTGCACACTAGCATTTGAGGCACTGAGTCTGCTGTGACCTCACAAGCAGAGCCAGCAGGGGACGCTGGACACTAAACTATGAGGCACTGAGGCCGCTGTGACCTCACAATCACAGCCAGCAGCCATGAGCCGCACACTGGCCTAGGGGGCATTCAGGCTGCTGTGACCTCACAAGCACAGCCAGCAGCCATGAGCATGGCACTATCCACGGAGACACTGAGGATGCTGTGACCTCACAAGCACAGCCAGCAGCCATGAGCCTGACACTGGCAGAGGAGGCACTGGGGCTGCTGTGACATCACAAACACAGCCAGCATGGGGCACTGGACACCAACATTTGAGGCACTGAGTCTGCTGTGACCTCAGAAGCAGAGCCAATAGGGGACGCTGGACACTAAACTATGAGGCACTGAGGCTGCTGTGACGTCACAATCACAGCCAGCAACCATGAGCCTGCCACTGGCCAAGGAGGCATTCAGGCTGCTGGGACCTCACAAGCACAGCCAGTAGCCATGAGACTGCCACTGGCCTAGGAGGCACTGAGGCTGCTGTGACCTCACAAGCACAGCCAGCAGCCATGAGACTGCCACTGGCCTAGGAGGCACTGAGGTTGCTGTGACCTCACAAGCACAGCCAGCAGGGGGCGATGGACACTAACCAATGAGGCACTCAGTCTGCTGTGACCTCACAAGCAGAGCCAGCAGGGGACGCTGGACACTAAACTATGAGGCACTGAGGCTGCTGTGACCTCACAATCACAGCCAGCAGCCATGAGCCTGCCACTGGCCTCGGAGGCATTCAGGCTGCTGTGACCTCACAAGCACAGCCAGCAGCCAAGACCCTTACACTGGCCTGGGAGGCACTGAGGCTGCTGTGACCTCACAAGCACAGACAGCAGGGGGCGCTGGACACTAACCTATGAGACACTGAGTCTGCTGTGACCTCACAAGGACAGCCAGCAGGGGACGCTGGACACTAAACTATGAGGCACTGAGGCTGCTGTGACCTCACAATCACAGCCAGCAGCCATGAGACTGCCATTGGCCTCAGAGGCACTGAGGCAGCTGTGACGTCACAAGCACAGCCAGCAGCCATGAGCCTGCCACTGGCCTAGAAGGCATTGAGGCTTCTGTGACCTCAGAAGCACAGCCAGCAGCCATGAGCATGGCACTGGCAGAGGAGGCACTGAGGCTGCTGTGACCTCACAAGCACAGCCAGCAGGGGGCGCTGTACACTAACTTTTGAGGCACTGAGTCTGCTGTGACCTCACAAGCAGAGCCAGCAGGGGACGCTGGACACTAAACTATGAGGCACTCAGGCTGCTGTGACCTCACAGTCACAGCCAGTAGCCATGAGCCTTCCAATGGCCTAGGAGTCATTCAGGCTGCTGTGACGTCACAAGCACAGCCAGCAGCCATGAGCCGGATACTTGCCTGAGAGGCACTGAGGTTGCTGTGACGTCACAATCACAGCCAGCAGCCATGAGCCTTCCACTGGCCTAGGAGTCATTCAGGCTGCTGTGACGTCACAAGCACAGCCAGCAGCCATGAGCCGGATACTTGCCTGAGAGGCACTGAGGTTGCTGTAACCTCACAATCACAGCCAGCAGCCATGAGCCTGCCACTGGCAGAGGAGGCACTGAGGCTGCTGTGACGTCACAAGCACAGCCAGCAGCCAGGAGCCTGCCAGTGGCCTATGAGGCAGTCAGGCTGCTGCGATTTCACAAGCTCAGCCAGCAGCCATGAGCCTGCCACTGGCCTCGGAGGCATTCAGGCTGCTGTGACCTCACAAGCACAGCCAGCAGCCAAGACCCTTACACTGGCCTGGGAGGCACTGAGGCTGCTGTGACCTCACAAGCACAGACAGCAGGGGGCGCTGGACACTAACCTATGAGACACTGAGTCTGCTGTGACCTCACAAGGACAGCCAGCAGGGGACGCTGGACACTAAACTATGAGGCACTGAGGCTGCTGTGACCTCACAATCACAGCCAGCAGCCATGAGACTGCCATTGGCCTCAGAGGCACTGAGGCAGCTGTGACGTCACAAGCACAGCCAGCAGCCATGAGCCTGCCACTGGCCTAGAAGGCATTGAGGCTTCTGTGACCTCAGAAGCACAGCCAGCAGCCATGAGCATGGCACTGGCAGAGGAGGCACTGAGGCTGCTGTGACCTCACAAGCACAGCCAGCAGGGGGCGCTGTACACTAACTTTTGAGGCACAGAGTCTGCTGTGACCTCACAAGCAGAGCCAGCAGGGGACGCTGGACACTAAACTATGAGGCACTCAGGCTGCTGTGACCTCACAGTCACAGCCAGTAGCCATGAGCCTTCCAATGGCCTAGGAGTCATTCAGGCTGCTGTGACGTCACAAGCACAGCCAGCAGCCATGAGCCGGATACTTGCCTGAGAGGCACTGAGGTTGCTGTGACGTCACAATCACAGCCAGCAGCCATGAGCCTTCCACTGGCCTAGGAGTCATTCAGGCTGCTGTGACGTCACAAGCACAGCCAGCAGCCATGAGCCGGATACTTGCCTGAGAGTCACTGAGGTTGCTGTAACCTCACAATCACAGCCAGCAGCCATGAGCCTGCCACTGGCAGAGGAGGCACTGAGGCTGCTGTGACGTCACAAGCACAGCCAGCAGCCAGGAGCCTGCCAGTGGCCTATGAGGCAGTCAGGCTGCTGCGATTTCACAAGCTCAGCCAGCAGCCATGAGCCTGCCACTGGCCTCGGAG
This sequence comes from Dromaius novaehollandiae, assembly GCF_036370855.1. Lineage (NCBI taxonomy): Eukaryota > Metazoa > Chordata > Aves > Casuariiformes > Dromaiidae > Dromaius > Dromaius novaehollandiae. The sequence goes on along the minus strand of NW_026991341.1, from coordinate 3,020,573 downwards.
GCATTCAGGCTGCTGTGACCTCACAAGCACAGCCAGCAGCCAAGACCCTTACACTGGCCTGGGAGGCACTGAGGCTGCTGTGACCTCACAAGCACAGACAGCAGGGGGCGCTGGACACTAACCTATGAGACACTGAGTCTGCTGTGACCTCACAAGGACAGCCAGCAGGGGACGCTGGACACTAAACTATGAGGCACTGAGGCTGCTGTGACCTCACAATCACAGCCAGCAGCCATGAGACTGCCATTGGCCTCAGAGGCACTGAGGCAGCTGTGACGTCACAAGCACAGCCAGCAGCCATGAGCCTGCCACTGGCCTAGAAGGCATTGAGGCTTCTGTGACCTCAGAAGCACAGCCAGCAGCCATGAGCATGGCACTGGCAGAGGAGGCACTGAGGCTGCTGTGACCTCACAAGCACAGCCAGCAGGGGGCGCTGTACACTAACTTTTGAGGCACAGAGTCTGCTGTGACCTCACAAGCAGAGCCAGCAGGGGACGCTGGACACTAAACTATGAGGCACTCAGGCTGCTGTGACCTCACAGTCACAGCCAGCAGCCATGAGCCTTCCAATGGCCTAGGAGTCATTCAGGCTGCTGTGACGTCACAAGCACAGCCAGCAGCCAGGAGCCTGCCAGTGGCCTATGAGGCAGTCAGGCTGCTGCGATTTCACAAGCTCAGCCAGCAGCCATGAGCCTGCCACTGGCCTCGGAGGTAGTCAGGCTGCTGTGACGTCACAAGCACAGCCAGCAGCCAGGAGCCTGCCACTGGCCTCGGAGGCACGCTGGCTGCTGTGACCTCACAAGCACAGCCAGGAGCCAGGACCCTGATACTGGCCTGGGAGGCACTGAGGCTGCTGTGACCTCACAAGCACAGCCAGCAGCCATGAGCCTGCCACGGGCATAGGAGGCACTGAGGCTGCTGTGACCTCACAAGCAGAGCCAGCAGGGGACGCTGGACACTAAACTATGAGGCACTGAGGCTGCTGTGACCTCAAAAGCACAGCCAGCAGCCATGAGCCTGGCATTATCCACGGAGACACTGAGGCTGCTGTGACCTCACAAGCACAGCCAGCAGCCGTGAGACTGCCACTGGCAGAGGAGGCACTGAGGGTGCTGTGACCTCACAAGCACAGCCAGCAGCCATGACCCTGACACTGGCCTAGGAGGCACTGAGGCTGGTGTGACCTCACAAGCACAGCCAGCAGGGGGCGCTGCACACTAACCTATGAGGCACTGAGTCTGCGGTGACCTCACAAGCACAGCCAGCAGGGGAAGCTGGACACTAAACGATGAGGCACTGAGGCTGCTGTGACCTCAGAAGCACAGCCAGCAGCCAGGAGCCTGACACTGGCGTAGGAGGCATTCAGGCTGCTGTGACCTCACAAGCACAGCCATGAGCCAGGAGCATGGCACTGGCCTGTGAGGCACTGAGGCTGCTGTGACCTCACAATCACAGCCAGTAGGGGGCGATGGAAACTAACCTATGAGGCACTGAGGCTGCTGTGACCTCACAAGCAGAGCCAGCAGCCATGAGACTGCCACTGGCCTCAGAGGCGCTGAGGCTGCTTTGACCTCACAAGCGCAGCCAGGAGCCAGGAGCCTGATACTGGCAGAGGAGGCACTGAGTCTACCGTGACCTCAGAAGCACAGCCAGCAGGGGAAGCTGGACACTAAACGATGAGGCACTGAGGCTGCTGTGACCTCACAAGCACAGCCAGCAGCCATGAGACTGCGACTGGGCTAGGAGGCATTCAGGCTGCTGTGACCTCACAAGCACAGCCAGAAGCCATGACCCTGAAACTGGCAGAGGAGGCACTGAGTCTACCGTGACCTCAGAAGCACAGCCAGCAGGGGACGCTGCACACTGAACTATGAGGCACTGAGTCTGCTGTGACCTCACAAGCACAGCCAGCAGCCATGAGACTGCCACGGGCATAGGAGGCACTCAGGTTGCTGTGACGTCACAAGCACAGCCAGCAGCCATGAGCCTGACACTGGCAGAGGACGCACTGAGGCTGCTGTGACCTCACAAGCACAGCCAGCAGCCATGAGCATGATACTGGCCTGAGAGTCACTGAGGCTGCTGTGACCTCACAAGCACAGCCAGCAGGGGCGCTGCACACTAACTTTTCAGGCACAGAGGCTGCTGTGACCTCACAAGCACAGCCAGCAGCCATGAGCCTGACACTGGCCTAGGAGGCATTCAGGCTGCTGTGACCTCACAAGCACAGCCAGCAGCCATGAGCCTGACACTGGCATCAGAGGCATTCAGGCTTCTGTGACCTCACAAGCACAGCCAGCAGCCATGAGCTTGGCACTATCCACGGAGACACAGAGGCTGCTGTGACCTCAGAAGCACAGCCAGCAGCCATAAGCCTGACACGGGCAGAGGAGGAACTGAGGCTGCTGTGACCTCACAAGCACAGCCAGCAGGGGGCGCTGGACACTAACTATTGAGGCACTGAGGCTGCTGTGACCTCACAAGCACAGCCAGCAGCCATGACACTGCCACTGGCCTCAGAGGCACTGAGGCTGCTGTGACCTCACAATCACAGCCAGCAGCCATGAGCCTGCCACGGGCCTAGGAGGCACTCAGGCTGCTGTGACATCACAAGCACAGCCAGCAGCCAGGAGCCTGATATTGGCCTGGGAGGCACTGAGGCTGCTGTGACCTCACAAGCACAGCCAGCAGGGGACGCTGGACACTAAACTATGAGGCACTGAGGCTGCTGTGACGTCACAATCACAGCCAGCAGCCATGACCCTGCCACGGGTCTAGGAGGCATTCAGGCTGCTGTGTCCTCAGAAGCACAGCCAGCAGCCATGAGCCTGATACTCGCCTAGGAGGCACTGAGGCTGCTGTGACGTCACAAGCACAGCCAGCAGCCATGAGCCAGATACTGGCCTGTGAGGCACTAAGGCTGGTGTGAGCTCACAAGCACAGCCAGCAGGGGGCGCTGGACACTAAACTATGAGGCACTGAGGCTGCTGTGACCTCACAATCGCAGCCAGCAGCCATGAGACTGCCACTGGCAGAAGAGGCACTGAGGCTGATGTGACCTCAGAAGCACAGCCAGCAGCCAGGAGCCTGCCACTGGCCTATAGGGCACTGAGGCTTCTGTGAGCTCACAAGCACCGCCAGCAGCCATGAGACTGCCACTGGCCTAGGAGGCACTGAGGCTGCTGTGACGTCACAAGCACAGGTAGCAGCCATGAGCCTGACAATGGCCTGGGAGGCACTGAGGCTGCTGTGACCTCAAAAGCACAGCCAGCATCCAGGAGCATGGCACTGGCAGAGGAAGCACTGAGGCTCCTGTGACCTCACAAGCACAGCCAGCAGCCATGAGCATGGCACTGGCAGAGGAGGCACTGAGGCTGGAGTGAGCTCAGAAGCACAGCCAGCAGGGGACGCTGGACACTAACCTAGGAGGCACTGAGTCTGCTGTGACCTCACAAGCAGAGCCAGCAGGGGACGCTGGACACTAAACTATGAGGCACTGAGGCTGCTGTGACGTCACAAGCACAGCCAGCAGCCATGAGACTGCCACTGGCCTAGGAGGCATTCAGGCTTCTGTCACCTCACAAGCACAGCCAGCAGCCATGACCCAAACACTGGTCTAGGAGGCATTCAGGCTGCAGTGACCTCAGAAGCACAGCCAGCAGCCATGAGCCTGATACTGGCCTGAGAGGCACGGAGGTTGCTGTGACCTCACAAGCACAGCCAGCAGCCATGAGACTGCCACTGGCAGAAGAGGCACTGAGGCTGATGTGACCTCAGAAGCACAGCCAGCAGCCATGAGCCTGATACTGGCCTATAGGGCATTGAGGCTGCTGTGACCTCACAAGCACAGCCAGCAGCCATGAGACTGCCACTGGCCTAGGAGGCACTGAGGCTGCTGTGCCCTCACAAGCACAGGTAGCAGCCATGAGCCTGTCACTGGCTTAGGAGGCACTGAGGCTGCTGTGACCTCACAAGCACAGCCAGCAGCCATGAGCCTGCCACTGGCCTAGGAGGCACTGAGGCTACTGTGACCTCAGAAGCACAGCCAGCAGCCATGAGCCTGCCACTGGCCTAGGAGGCACTGAGGCTGCTGTGCCCTCACAAGCACAGGTAGCAGCCATGAGCCTGCCACAGGCCAAGGAGGCATTCAGGCTGCTGTGACCTCACAAGCACAGCCAGCAGCCATGAGCATGGCATGACCCACGGAGACACTGAGGCTGCTGTGACCTCACAAGCACAGCTAGCAGGTGGCGCTGCACACTAACTTTTCAGGCCCTGAGTCTGCTGTGAGCTCACAAGCAGAGCCAGCAGGGGACGCTGGACACTAAACTATGAGGCACTGAGGCTGCTGTGACCTCACAATCATAGCCAGCAGCCATGAGCCTGCCACTGGCCAAGGAGGCATTCAGGCTTCTGTGACCTCAGAAGCACAGCCAGCAGCCATGAGACTGACACTGGCCTCAGAGGCACTGAGGCTGCTCTGACCTCACAAGCACAGCCAGCAGCCATGAGACTGCCACTGGCAGAAGAGGCACTGAGGCTGATGTGACCTCAGAAGCACAGCCAGCAGCCATGAACCTGATATTGGCCTAGGAGGCGCTGACCCTGCTGTGACCTCAGAAGCACAGCCAGCAGCCATGAGCATGGCACTATCCACGGAGACACTGAGGCTGCTGTGACGTCACAAGCACAGCCAGCAGCCATTAGCATGGCACTGGCCTGGGAGGCACTGAGGCTGCTGTGATGTCACAAGCACAGCCAGCAGCCATGAGCCTGATACTGGCCTGTGAGGCACTGAGGCTGCCGTGACCTCACAAGCACAGCCAGCAGCCATGAGCCTGCCACTGGCCTAGGAGGCATTCAGGCTTCTGTGACCTCAGAAGCACAGCCAGCAGCCATGAGCCTGACACTGGCAGAGGAAGCATTCTGGCTGCTGTGACCTCCGAAGCACAGCCAGCAGCCATGAGCATGATACTGGCCTGAGAGGCACTGAGGCTGGTGTGACCTCACAAGCACAGCCAGCAGCCATGTGCCTGCCACTGGCCTAGGAGGCATTCAGGCTTCTGTTTCCTCACAAGCACAGCCAGCAGCCATGAGACTGCCACTGGCCTGAGAGGCACTGAGGCCGCTGTGACCTCAGAAGCACAGCCAGCAACCATGAGCCTGCCACGGGCCTGAGAGTCACTGAGGCTGCTGTGACCTCACAAGTATAGCCAGTAGGGGGCGATGGACACTAGCTTATGAGGCACTGAGGCTGCTGTGACCTCACAAGCACAGCCAGCAGCCATGAGCCTGCCACTGGCAGAGGAGGCACTGAGGCTTCTATGACCTCACAAGCACAGCCAGCAGCCATGAGACTGCCACCGGCCCCAGAGGCACTGAGGCTGCTGTGACGTCACAAGCACAGCCAGCAGCCAGGAGCCTGCCACTGGCCTAGGAGGCATTCAGGCTTCTGTGACCTCAGAAGCACAGCCAGCAGCCTTGAGCATGATACTGGCCTGGGAGGCACTGAGGCTGCTGTGACCTCACAAGCACAGCCAGCAGCCTTGAGCCTGAAACTGGCCTGGGAGGCACTGAGGCTGCTGTGACCTCACAATCACAGCCAGCAGCCATGAGCCAGCCACTGGCCTAGGAGGCATTCCGGCTTCTGTAACCTCAGAAGCACAGCCAGCAGCCATGAGCCTGATACTCGCCTGTGAGGCACTGAGGCTGGTGTGACCTCACAAGCACAGCCAGCAGGGGGCGCTGGACACTAACCTATGAGGCACTGAGTCTGCTGTGACCTCACAAGCACAGCCAGCAGCCATGAGACTGGCACTGGCCTGGGAAGCACTGAGGCTGCTGTGACGTCACAAGCACCGCCAGCAGCCATGAGCCTGCCACTGGCCTAGGAGGCATTCAGGTTGCAGTGACCTCACAAGCACAGCCAGCAGCCATGACCCAAACACTGGTCTAGGAGGCATTCAGGTTGCAGTGACCTCAGAAGAACAGCCAGCAGCCATGACCCTGACTCTGGTCCAGGAGGCATTCAGGCTGCTGTGACCTCACAAGCACAGCCAGCAGCCATGAGCCTGATACGGGCCTGAGAGGCACTGAGGCTGCTGTGACCTCACAAGCACCGCCAGCAGCCAGGAGCCTGCCACTGGCCTAGGAGGCATTCAGGTTGCAGTGACCTCACAAGCACAGCCAGCAGCCATGACCCAAACACTGGTCTAGGAGGCATTCAGGTTGCAGTGACCTCAGAAGAACAGCCAGCAGCCATGACCCTGACTCTGGTCCAGGAGGCATTCAGGCTGCTGTGACCTCACAAGCACAGCCAGCAGCCATGAGCCTGATACGGGCCTGAGAGGCACTGAGGCTGCTGTGACCTCACAAGCACAGCCAGCAGCCAGGAGCCTGACACTGGTCTAGGAGGCACTGAGGCTGCTGTGACCTCACAAGCAGAGCCAGCAGGGGACGCTGGACACTAAATGATGAGGCACTGAGGCTGGTGTGACCTCACAATCACAGCCAGCAGCCATGAGACTGCCACTGGCCTAGGAGGCACTGAGTCTGCTGTGACGTCACAAGCACAGCCAGCAGCCATGAGCATGGCACTGGCCTGGGAGGCACTGAGGCTGCTGTGATGTCACAATCACAGCCAGCAGCCAGGAGCCTGATACTGGCCTGTGAGACACTGAGGCTGGTGCGACCTCACAAGCACAGCCAGCAGGGGACGCTGGACACTAAACGATGAGGCACCGAGGCTGCTGTGACCTCGGAAGCACAGCCAGCAGCCATGAGCCTGCCACTGGCCTAGGAGGCATTCAGGCTTCTGTGACCTCAGAAGTACAGCCAGCAGCCATGAGCCTGATACTGGCCTGGGAGGCACTGAGGCTGCTGTGACCTCACAACCACAGCCAGCAGGGGGCACTGGAGAAAACCTATCAGGCACTGAGGCTGCTGTGACCTCACAAACACAGCCAGTAGGGGGCGATGGACACCAACCTATGAGGCACTGAGGCCGTTGTGACCTCAGAAGCACAGCCAGCAGCCGTGAGACTGCCACTGGCAGAGGAGGCACTGAGGCTTCTGCGAGCTCACACGCACAGCCAGCAGCCATGTGACTGCCACTGACCTCAGAGGCACTGAGGCTGCTGTGACGTCACAGGCACAGCCAGCAGCCATGAGCCTTCCACTGGCCTCAGAGTCACTGAGGCTGCTGTGACCTCACAAGCACAGCCAGTAGGGGGCGATGGACGCTAACCTATGAGGCATTGAGGCTGCTGTGACCTCACAAGCAGAGCCAGCAGGGGACGCTGGACACTAACCTAGGAGGCACTGAGGCTGCTGTGACCTCTCAAGCACAGCCAGCAGCCGTGAGCATGATACTGGCCTGTGAGGCACTGAGGCTGGTGTGGCCTCACAAGCACAGCCAGCAGGGGGCACTGGATACTAACCTATGAGGCACTGAGGCTGCTGTGACCTCACAAGCACAGCCAGCAGCCATGGGCCTGAAACTGGTCTAGGAGGCATTCAGGCTACTGTGACGTCACAAGCACAGCCAGCAGCCATGAGAGTGCCACTGGCCTCAGAGGCACTCAGGCTGCTGTGACCTCACAAGCACAGCCAGCAGCCATGAGCATGGCATGACCCACGGAGACACTGAGGCTGCTGTGACCTCACAAGCACAGCCAGCAGCCATGAGCCTGCCACTGGCCTAGGAGTCATTCAGGCTTCTGTGACCTCAGAAGCACAGCCAGCAGCCATGACCCTGGCACTGGTCTAGGAGGCATTCAGGCTGCTGTGACCTCAAAAGCACAGCCAGCAGCCATGAGCATAATACTGGCCTGAGAGGCACTGAGGCTGCTGTGACCTCCCAAGCACAGCCAGCAGGGGAAGCTGGACACTAAACGATGAGGCACTGAGGCTGCTGTGATCTCACAAGCACAGCCAGCAGCCATGAGACTGCCACTGGCATAGGAGGCACTGAGGCTGCTGTGACCTCACAAGCACAGCCAGCAGCCAGGAGCACGATACTGGCAGAGGAGGAACGGAGGCTGCTGTGACCTCACAAGCACAGCTAGCAGGGGACGCTGCACACTAACTTTTCAGGCCCTGAGTCTGCTGTGAGCTCACAAGCAGAGCCAGCAGGGGACGCTGGACACTAAACTATGAGGCACTGAGGCTGCTGTGACCTCACAAACATAGCCAGCAGCCATGAGCCTGCCACTGGCCAAGGAGACATTCAGGCTTCTGTGACCTCAGAAGCACAGCCAGCAGCCATGAGACTGCCACTGACCTCAGAGGCACTGAGGCTGCTCTGACCTCACAAGCACAGCCAGCAGCCATGAGACTGCCACTGGCAGAAGAGGCACTGAGGCTGATGTGACCTCACAAGCACAGCCAGCAGCCATGAACCTGATATTGGCCTAGGAGGCGCTGACCCTGCTCTGACCTCAGAAGCACAGCCAGCAGCCATGAGCATGGCACTATCCACGGAGACACTGAGGCTGCTGTGACCTCACAAGCACAGCCAGGAGCCATGAGCCTGATACTGGCCTGTGAGGCACCGAGGCTGCTGTGACCTCACAAGCACAGCCCGCAGGGGGCGCTGGACACTCACCTAGGAGGCACTGAGGCTGCTGTGACGTCACAATCACAGCCAGCAGCCATGAGACTGCCACGGGCCTAGGAGGCATTGAGGCTGCTGTGACCTCACAAGCACAGCCAGCAGCCATGAGCCTGCCATGGGCCTAGGAGGCACTGAGGCTGCTGTGACGTCACAAGCACAGCCAGCAGCCAGGAGCCTGATATTGGCCTGGGAGGCACTGAGGCAGCTGTGACCTCACAAGCACAGCCAGCAGCCATGAGACTGCCACTGGCCTCAGAGGCACTGAGGCTGCTGTGACGTCACAAGCACAGCCAGCAGCCAGGAGCCTGCCACGGGCCTATGAGGCACTCAGGCGGCTGTGATGTCACAAGCAGAGCCAGCAGCCATGAGCCTGCCTCTGGCAGAGGAGGCACTGAGGCTTCTGTGACCTCACAAGCACAGCCAGCAGCCATGAGACTGCCACTGACCTCAGAGGCACTGAGGCTGCTGTGACGTCACAAGCACAGCCAGCAGCCATGAGCCTGCCACGGGCCTATGAGGCACTGAGGCTGCTGTGACCTCACAAGCACAGCCAGCAGCCATGAGCCTGCCACTGGCCTCGGAGGCAGTCAGGCTGCTGTGACCTCACAAGCACAGCCAGCAGCCATGACCCTGCCACTGGCCAAGGAGGCACTGAGTGTACTGTGACCTCACAAGCACAGCCAGCAGCCATGAGCCTGTCATTGGCCTCAGAGGTACTGACTCTGCTGTGACCTCACAAGCACAGCCAGCAGCCATGAGCCTGACACTGGCCTAGGAGGCACTGAGGCTTCTTTGACCTCAAAAGCACAGCCAGCAGCCATGAGCATGGCACTGGCCTATGAGGCACTGAGGCTGCTGTGACCTCACAAGCACAGTCAGCAGCCATGAACCTGCTACTGGCCTAGGAGGCACTGAGTGTGCTGTGAGCTCACAAGCACAGCCAGCAGCCATGAGCCTGCCACTAGCCTAGATGGCACTGAGTCTGCTGTGACCTCACAAGCACAGCCAGCAGCCATGAGACGGCCACTGGCCTCAGAGGCACAGAGGCTGCTGTGACCTCACAAGCACAGCTAGCAGACTGGTACTTGCCTAGGAGGCACTAAGTCTGCTGTGACCTCACAAGCACAGCCAGCAGCCATGAGCCTGACACTGGCCTCAGAGGCAGTCAGGCTGCTGTGACCTCACAAGCACAGCTAGCAGGGGGAACTGTAGACTAAACCTCTGTAGCACTCAGGCTGCTGTGACCTCACAAACACCGGCAAAAGCCATGAGCCTGCCACTGGCCTAGATGGCACTGAGAGTGCTCTGACCTAACAAGCACAGCCAGCAGCCAGGAGCCTGACCGTGCCCTAGGAGGCACTGAGGCTGCTGTGACGTCACAAGCACAGCCAGCAGCCACGAGTCTGCCACTGGCGTAGATGGCACTGAGAGTGCTGTGACCTGACAAGCACAGCCAGCAGCCACGAGTCTGCCACTGGTGTAGATGGCACTGAGGCTGCTGTGATCTCACAAGCACAGCCAGCAGCCATGAGCCTGCCACTGGCAGAGGAGGCACTGAGGCTTCTGTGACCTCACAAGCACAGCCAGCAGCCATGAGACTGCCACTGACCTCAGAGGCACTGAGGCTGCTGTGACGTCACAAGCACAGCCAGCAGCCATGAGCCTGCCACGGGCCTAGGAGGCATGCTGGCTGCTGTGACCTCACAAGCACAGCCAGCAGCCATGAGACTGCCACTGGCCTAGGAGGCACTGAGGCTGCTGTGACGTCACAAGCACAGCCAGCAGCCATGAGCCTGATATTGGCCTGGGAGGCACTGAGGCTGCTGTGACCTCACAAGCAGAGCCAGCAGGGGACGCTGGACACTAAACTATGAGGCACTGAGGCTGCTGTGACCTCACAAGCACAGCTAGCAGCCATGAGCCTGCCACTGGCCTAGGAGGCCTTCAGGCTGCTGTGAGCTCAGAGGCACAGCCTGCAGCCATGAGCCTGCCACTGGCCTCAGAGGCACTGAGGCTGCTGTGACCTCACAAGCACAGCCAGCAGGGGGCGCTTCACACTAATTTTTGAGGCACTGAGTCTGCTGTGAGCTCACAAGCAGAGCCAGCAGGGGACGCTGGACACTAAACTATGAGGCACTGGGGCTGCTGTGACCTCACAATCATAGCCAGCAGCCATGAGCCTGCCACGGGCCTAGGAGGCACTCAGGCTGCTGTGACGTCACAAGCACAGCCAGCAGCCAGGAGCCTGACAATGGCCTGGGAGGCACTGAGGCTGCTGTGACCTCACAAGCAGAGCCAGCAGCCATGAGCACGGCACTGGCCTAGGAGGCATTCAGGCTTCTGTGACCTCAGAAGCACAGCCAGCAGCCATGACCCTGACACTGGTCTAGGAGGCATTCAGGCTGCTGTGACCTCACAAGCAGAGCCAGCAGCCATGAGCACGGCACTGGCCTAGGAGGCATTCAGGCTTCTGTGACCTCAGAAGCACAGCCAGCAGCCATGACCCTGACACTGGTCTAGGAGGCATTCAGGCTGCTGTGACCTCACAAGCACAACCAGCAGCCATGAGCGTCATACTGGCCTGAGAGGCACTCAGGCTTCTGTGACCTCACAAGCAGAGCCAGCAGCCATGAGACTGCCACTGGCCTCAGAGGCACTGAGGCTGCTGTGACGTGACAAGCACAGCCAGCAGCCATGAGACTGCCACTGGCCTCAGAGGCACTGAGGCTGCTGTGACCTCACAAGCACAGCCAGCAGCCATTAGCCTGCCACTGGCAGAGGAGGCACTGAGCCTGCTGTGACCTCACAAGCACAGCCAGCAGCCAGGAGCCTGATACTGGCCTAGGAAGCACTGAGGCTGCTGTAACCTCACAAGCACAGCCAGCAGCCATGAGCCTGCCACTGGCAGAGGAGGCACTGAGGCTTCTGTGACCTCACAAGCACAGCCAGCAGCCATGAGACTGCCACTGACCTCAGAGGCACTGAGGCTGCTGTGACCTCACAAGCACAGCCAGCAGCCAGGGGCCTGCCACTGACCTAGGAGACTCTGAGGCTGCTGTGACCTCACAAGCACAGCCAGGAGCCAGGAGCCTGCCACTGGCCTAGATGGCACTGAGGTTGCTGTGACGTCACAAGCACAGCCAGCAGCCATGAGACTGCCATGGGCATAGGAGGCATTCAGGCTGCTGTGACGTCACAAGCACAGCCAGCAGCCAGGAGCCTGCCACTGGCCTAGGAGACACTGAGTCTGCTGTGACCTCACAAGCAGAGCCAGTAGGGGACGCTGGACACTAAACTATGAGGCACTGAGGCTGCTGTGACCTCACAAGCACAGCCAGCAGCCATGAGCCTGCCACTGGCGTAGGAGGCATTCAGGCTGCTGTGACCTCACAAGCACAGCCAGCAGCCAGGAGCCTTCCACGGGGCTAGGAGGCACTGAGGTTGCTGTGACCTCGCAAGCACAGCTAGCAGCAATGAGCCTGTCACTATCCGAGGACGCAAAGATGCTGCTGTGATGTCAAAAGCACAGCCAACAGGGGGTGCTGTAGACATAACTATGAGGCACTGAGTCTGCTGTGACCTCACAAGCACAGCCAGCAGTCATGAGCCTGCCACTGGGCTGGGAGGCATTCAGGCTTCTGTGACCTCTACCAGCACAGCCACCAGCCATGAGCCTGCCACTGGCCTAGGAGACACTGAGTCTGCTGTGAACTCACAAGCACAGCCAACAGGGGGTGCTGTAGACTTAACTATGAGGCACTGAGGCTGTTGTGACCTCACAAGCACAGCCAGCAGGGCACGCTGGACACTAAAATAGGAGGCACGGAGGCTGCTGTGACCTCACAAGCACAGCAAGGAGCGGGCGCTGTAGACTATCCTAGGCGGCACTGAGGCTGATGTGACATCACAAGCACAGCCAGCAGCCTGCCATTGGCCTCGCAGGCAGTCAGGCTGCTGTGACATCACAAGCACAGCCATCAGCCGTGACCCTGCCACTGGTCTAGGAGGCATTCAGGCTGCTGTGACGTCCCAAGCACAGCCAGCAGCCAGGAGCCTGCCACTGGCCTAGGAGACACTGAGGCTGCTGTGACCATTTTGATTTAATGTTTCTTTTACAGCTTTCGCAGTTCTAGGATGCCCCTGATGAAAGAATGCTGCTTCTCAGAAAATAGAGATAGAGGTTATCCTAATCTGCCTAGTTTAAACAGCATGAACATTCTTTCTGAGCTTCTAGGGCTGTCTTGTAACAATTCCTCCCTTTGAGATCTATATGATCATTTTCATATTAGTCTCACCCCTTTTAAAGTTTTCCCCTTATTAACTTGGTACAACATCTAGAAATGCATTGAATCACTACATAAATACATACAAAAGCTAATAACACCATTTCCAAAATTGTTAAATACTTTTTAACCCATGAGCTTATGTCAGGCAACCAGGAAGTCAATCATTTCCATGTTTCTTCAAATCCGAAAGCAGTATCATCTTTCTGAACCCCATGTAAGATTTCAGTTTGCTTCCAGATTTCATTTAGATCGGTAGAAATTCTGCCGCTTCGATCCACGTATACACAGCAACTAGTATTTGTTACTGTACGTACTCCTCCCTGAGATGCCAATAACATATCTAGAGCCATTCTGTTTTGGGTGGTTAGTTTAGCAATTTCTGAAACCTCCTCTTGTAAAGCTGCAACGGCATCAGAGGTTTTATTCCCTATTTTCTCAATAACTGCGGCACTGCAATTAGTGGGAAGCCCTTGTTGGAATGTCCAGGGAAGTGGGTACACACCCAACAATCCATCTGGTTAACTATCTGTCCCGATCCAATATCGGCGGGGGGGGGGGGGGGGGGGGTTCGTTACGATCCCAAGGACGAGATTAAGATGCTAAAACCAGTCAAATATCGCACAACCTTTTAGCTTTATTTTCCACAGAGTGGGGAGAAAAGGTGGGGAAAGGCGAAGGGGAGGCGAAGGGAAGAGGGGAACAGAACAAGGGTAAGGGGAAAAGGATAGAGAAAACTTAGAAAAGGAGAGAAGAAGCTAGCTACCACCACTCCGGGGCCAATGATGTTCTGCTGACTCTGTTCGAATTGCAGCTCAAGCTGGGTGCCTCCGACGAGAGAGAGAGCAAGAGAGCGAGTTCCAAAACAAAGAAATCCCTGGGCAATTATAGCTTTTCAAATTAAGTTTCCCTCCCCTCATGCGGCAGTTCAGACCAATAGTAATTTTTGGGTCTGGGGTCTCCTGCTCCCTATTGGGTCTCATCATTGTTCCTAGGCAGGCTACTTTTCTCCCTTATCTTTACTCTGCCCTTCTTTCTCAAGGCCTTAACAAACAGGTGTTGTTCCAGCAATTAGCACTGCCCCAGCAGTGACAGTAAGTGTTATCTTCCAAGGTCCTGATGAAGAGGATATAATCCAGACCCCCCCTAATTAACACTGTTTCAGCAGTGAGGGGAGGCTTTGTTTCTCAGGATCCTGGCGCCCAAGCAGGCCTTATTTCAACGCCTTGACATCCTCCCTCCCGGAGTGTGATGCATAGGAATGCAGACTGCTTGTAACTCCCTTATCTTTCCAGTCTGCACCAGCTCTGGGGCCCTTTCTCTCTGAACTAGGGAGTGCGGCCTAAGGCTTCAGCAAATTTAGCTACTCATGCTAAGCAAGTTTTATAAAAGTTGTGCTAAGCAGCAGTAATTTGCAGTCCAGGTCCCAAAGTCTCTGCCCAATCGTGCCCTGGTTCAGCGCAGGCTCGGTGTGTCCCGAATGGTCGCAGGGAGACCATTTCAGGGGTCGCAGCAGCTCAGTCCTGTTTCCGCTGGGAACAGATGGCTTGTTCGGGGTTATGGTTTGCCTACACCTTATGTACCAAGAAATGTTCAAGGCAAAAGTTCACTCATCTGTCCACCACACTATCTTCATAGATTTCGTAATTACTTCCAAATGAAGATTTTGATCCCTTTAATTGTTTGGCTCAGGTAAGCTAGAAAAACTAACCACCACATTTCTCCCCTGTTGTTCGTTAAGGAGAACATCATTTTTACACAGAGACCATAACAGCAATATTAACCCTATTCCTAACAAACAAATTAAAGCATTTTTTCCCTGAATACAATCAAACTTTAAAACTGATTCACTTCTAATACAACTCTCATATCTTTCTATATTTTTAACCTGAAAGGTTGAACTTGTTCAGCTTTCCACGTCTCTCGAGGTACTGCTTTCACTCGGGTGGAGTGGATCCAGGAATCAGTTCCCTGCAGTTTCACAGCAGTATTTCTTGTTAGCAGTACAAGATACGGTCCTCTCCATTTTTCTGTCAATGGCTCATCCTTCCAGGTCCAAAGATATACTTGATCTCCTGGCTGGAATGAATGTACAGGTGAATCTAAAAGTATGGGAGATCTTAACTGGAGGTACCTACGGAGAGAAGTAGGAACCTTTGCCATAGAGAAGAGGTAATCACTTAAAATTGGATCACCCTTAATGTGTGCATCTGATTTTCATTTCCAGTTAACTTTACAGTGTAAGGCTTACCATACAGAATCTCGAACGGACTAACTTTCTCCCTAACCCTTGGGGTTATTCTGATTCTTAATCATGCCAGAGGTAAAACATCAGTCCATTTCATCTGAGTCTCCTGACACAATTTCCCTCCCTGTCTCTTCATTGTTTGAGTCATTCTTTCCACTTTTCCACTGGATTGTGGCCTCCAGGGGGTATGTAAGTCCCATTTAATTTGTAATATTTTTGAGATTTCCTGTACTATTTCTGCTATAAAATGAGGTCCCCTATCCAAAGAAAATCCTTCTGGCACCCCAAATCTTGGTATGATTTCTTTTAATAGCATTTTTCACTACCTCCCTTGCTTTATTGCTACGGCATGGGAAAGCCTCAGGCCATCCTGAAAAGGCATCAACAATTACCAACAAATATTTATATCCATTACAGCTTGGTAATTCAGAAAAATCAATTTGCCAGTAGTCCCCAGGCATGATGCCCCTTTGTACTTCCGCTGGGGGGGCTTCTTCTGAATCCTGGGATTATTTCTAAGACAGATTTCACATTTTTGTGTAATGCCCTTTGCCATTATTAGCATACTAATTCCCACAGCAAATCTTTTAACTGTTTCAACCAATGCCTCAGCTCCCATGTGGGTGCCATCATGTATTTGCCTCGTCAACTTCTTCATTATCGGCAAAGTTGCCACACATTGTCCAGTAGATGTTGCCCACCATCCTTCGGAAGTCTTTATGCATTTCAGTATTTCTGCTAATTTATTTTCTTCTTCAGTGTCTACGGGAATTTCCACTTTTAGCATTCTCTCTGGAACTAAGGCTGCCACCGACATGGATAATGTTACCTTTTCTGCAGCCTCATCGGCCCTTTTGTTCCCTTTAACTCTGTCAGTCTGTCCAGACTGGTGCGCTTTGCAACGCATTACTGCTGTTTCTTTGGGTTTATTAACTGCTTTGAGTAGTCCCATAATCTCCTTACTGTATTTTACAGGATTCCCTTGAGAAGATAGCAATTCTCTTTCCTTCCAAATTGCACCATGGGCATGTATAACCCCAAAGGCATATTTTGAATCTGTAAACACATTGGTCTGTTTTCCTTCTGATAATTCCAGAGCCTGGGTTAAAGCATTCAGTTCTGCTTTCTGGGCGGATGGATTTGCTGGTAGCGATCTTGCTTCGATTTCTTCTTCCAAAGTGACAACAGCATAGCCAGCCCTTCTTTCTCCCCTTATGATAAAGCTGCTCCCATCGGTAAATAATTCCCAGTCTGGATTCTGCAATGGAATATCTCTCAAATCCGGATGGCTGGAATATACTTGCTCAATAGTTTGCAGGCAGTCATGAGCCAACTTCCCCTCTTCATTAAGGGTATTAGACACTTTCATGGTTACATCTTCTGGCTCAAGTATTACTGCTTGGCATTGCACCATCCTACTCGGGGATAAGCAATGA
This sequence comes from Dromaius novaehollandiae, assembly GCF_036370855.1. Taxonomy (NCBI): domain Eukaryota; kingdom Metazoa; phylum Chordata; class Aves; order Casuariiformes; family Dromaiidae; genus Dromaius; species Dromaius novaehollandiae. Next base: position 3,003,992 of record NW_026991341.1, on the reverse strand, counting down.
CGCCCTTTCTGTTCTAAAACTGCTGCAACAGCATGTGGCACATAAACAGTCACCTTTTGTCCCAACGTCAATTTTCCTGCTTCTTGTATTAACAGCACAGCAGCTGCAACTGCTCTCAGGCATCCTGGCCACCCTGCACTCACTTTATCCAGTTGTTTTGAAAAGTAAGCCACAGGTCTTTTCCAATTTCCTAAAGTCTGGACAAGCACTCCCAAAGCCTGGTGCCCTCTCTCATGTACGTAAAGCTCAAATGGCTTTGTCAGGTTTGGAAGTCCTAATGCGGGAGCCCTCATGAGAGCAATCTTGATTTCATCAAATCCTTTTCGGCACTCTGGAGTCCACTCCAGCAAGTCTCCCAGCCCCTTAACAGCTTCCTATACAGGCTTTGCCATTAATCCAAAATTAGGGATCCACAGGCGACACCACCCAGCCATTCCTAAAAATCCCCTAGGTTCTCTTTTTGATTTTGGGGGGGGCGAGCTGACAAATGGCTTCTTTCCTTTCGATTCCTAATTTTCTCTCCCCCTGGGATATTTCAAATCCTAGATAGATTACGCTTTCCTTCATAATCTCTACTTTTTTCTGAGACACCTTATATCCCGCTGTTCCCCAGAAATGTAATAAACTGATGGTTGTTTCTCTGCATTCTTCAGTCCTGTCTGCCCCCAATAAGATATCGTCCACATACTGTGATAAGGTAGTGGTATCTTTCTTTCCTTGCCATAATTCTATTTCTTTTGCAAGTCCATTACCAAAAATTGTAGGGCTGTTCTTGAATCCTTGCGGGAGTACTGGCCAGCACAACTGCATTTTGCATCTCGTTGTAGGACTTTCCCACTCCAAGCTGAATAATTGTTGACTTTGTTCCTCCAAAGGGATACAGAAGAAAGCATCTTTGAAGTCCAATACTGTAAAATAGACATTTGAATCATTTATCGTCGTTAACAAAGTGTATGGATTGGGCACCACTGGGTGCACACCAATCACTATCTGGTTAATAGCTCACAAATCCTGTACTAGACGGTATTCTTGTGAGTGCGTTTTTTTAACAGGCAGGATTGGAGTATTGTACATTCTCGCAGCAGTCCACACTTGAAGAAATTATTAATTATAGGCTCCAGTCCAACACGGGCCTCTGACTTCATGGGAGACTGTTTTCGCCTTACCGATTTAGCTCCTTGTCTTAATTCCACCTTTACCAGTTCTACACATCTGGCTCTTCCAGGTTTCTCCGTTGCCCACACAAAAGGGACTACTGCGTCTATTACTTCGGAGGGAATTCCGCTTGGTCCACTCTCCACCTGTTTGGAGTCCAGTGCTTTCTGTGACATATATGCTTGTGCCTTCCAGGCGTTATTTTGTGCAATGTGCACCTGAACTTTGTTTTTATCAAAGGTTATCTGCGCCCCCAGTTTATTCAGGAAATCCCTCCCCATTAGGAGTAATGGGCATTCTGGCATATATAAGAATCCATGTGTTAACACTCTATTTCCTATTTTACATTTAATTGGTTGAAAAAAAGGTTTGACCTCTCGCTTTCCCGTGGCCCCAATTACTGGCATAGAGAATTTACTCATTGGTCCCTTACAGCTATTTAATACTGAATATGCTGCTCCAGTGTCTACTAAAAATTTAACTGTTTCGTTCCCCAGCTTTACTGAAACCGGGGGTTCGGCTGGGGAATCCAATTTCTCAACCCCTGGTCCCCGTCAGTCTGAATCTTCTGCACCAATCTGGAGCAAATCTGCCTCCGGAACAGACACAGACGGAGGTTTCCAATGATCTGATTGTTTCTTCGGGCACCCTTTCTTCCAGTGCCCCTTTTCCCTACAAATCGCACATTGATCTCTCCTCAGTGAAATTCTATTTCCCAAATTCCCTCCTACTCTATGTCTGCTTCCACGTCCTTGTCCTTTCGGAAAACCCCTTCCCTGAGAGGAAGTTTGTGCCTGGGCAAATGCAGCTGCCAAAACTGCAGCATTTTGCCTCTTATCTTTCAGTTTCTCCTTTTGTTTTTCCTTTCTCTCTGCTTCTTCCCTGTTACTGTACACCTTCTGTGCAATTTCTATTAACTGTGATCTTGACATCCCCGACATACCATCTACTTTCTGAAGCTCTCTCCTTATATCTGGTGCTGATTGTCCAACAAATAATGTAGTAAAAGTCATCTTGTTCGCTTTGTCCTCAGGATCCAAGTCTGTCCATTTCCGGGTGGTTTCACATGACCGCTCGTAAAATGCAGAGGGATCCTCATTCTTACCCTGCACGACTTGATATAGTTTTGCAATATTTTGGTGCCTAGGTACTCCGTGCTTTACCCCATATAATATTAACTGTTGGTACTGTTTAGTCATTAACCTGCCCATCCCTGTATTTTGATCCCAGTCTGGTTCTTGGGCCGGCATAAAACGGTCCGGTCCATCTCTAGCATTTTGTCTTTCATTTTCCTCTCGAGCTTTGTCCAATACCAGTCTCTTCTCCTCAGGTGCAAGCAAAGTATTTAAAAGCACCTGTAAATCCTGCCAGTCTGGATTATGATTCTCAATTATCATTTTAAAGGATCGATACATCTTTTCTGGATTTTCTCGGTACGACCCAGCAGACTCCTTTCAATTCATTAAATCTGTGGTTGAAAAAGAGACCTTCACATATACAGGCATTCCCTCTGGTCCTACTGCTTGACGCAGCGGGGCCTGAATCACAGGATTTTGTTGAGCCCGAGTAGCCCGAGTTCTGCCTGCAATCGGGCTAAATGCCTCACTTCCCTTATCTCTGGCATCGACACGATCTTGATCTCTTTCCGGAGAGACCAATAATTGTACATCCTCTTCCTCATCACCCACTTCTAAACATCTTTTCCCAATACTACAAGCAGAGCAACACCGAGGCATTTGCTCTTTCTCTTTCATCATCATTAACACATTTGAGTCAGAGACCAATAGCTTACATTTTTTTCTTCTTTCATGATCATTTCTCAGAGGGAAAAACAAATCTACCTATGGGACCTCATCCCATTTCTTCTGTCTTCTGCAAAACAACATAAGTTGCAAAATTGTATTATAGTTTAGCGTTCCCATTTCTGGCCATTTTTCCTCATCCTCTAGTTTATACATTGGCCACCACTGAGTACAGTATTCCTTTAATTTTCTCCTTGTTAAAGGATTCCCACCAAACTTACTCCAATGTTTCAGGATGCATCCTAAAGGAGAACAGGGGGATACCCCCACAGATTGTCCTGTTCCCATATCATTACCCTTAAGAGAACGTTCTTACCAATTACACTTTCGTACACTCCAGTCGTCACTGTCCCAACGTGTACAAAGCTTCCCTTTGGTTACCACAACCAATTACCCTTACATCACACCCTCTATGCAATGTCTCTTAATAATTACCGCGTTGCACCTTTGAGTCGCTTACCCACTCCGACTGGGGAGGGTGCGCGTGGAGTCCGCACACAAAACGGTCGGTGCGCGCTGGAGTCCGAAGAGCAGCGTCTCCCCGCCGGGAAGTGGCAAGACGATCCGGGCAAGGCTTTACAGCGAGGCTCCCATCTGGGGTGCCAGAAAACTGTTGTCCGAAAAGCAGATTCGTTGCCCGGTGTGCAATAAGCCAATAATTAGACACTCAGGAGAGACATTTGCTTATTTCTTTCAGAGCTGCGCAAGCCTGGGTGCGCGGTGATTACCCACAGATCAAGCACACTCCCCCAGGCTTTTCAAGTAGCATTTATACAAACAAATTGCAAGGTTTGCAACTTTCCCTTTTGCACTGAGTGGTTAGTGATTTACATACAATCATAATATTGCTTACACACCCTTGTACTACTATGCATGCTCAGGGGAGGGGGTCTTCACCTGGGCGCGGTTCTTTTTGACCTATGGGTGTGACTTTTTGTGTTATAATGAGGACAGTCCAGTTAGGGATATGGGGAACTCCAATTCTTTTGCCAAATTGGCAATACGTGCCTAGAAAGAAAACATTTTGATTTAATGTTTCTTTTAGGGCTTTAGCAGTTCTAGGATGTCCTTGATTAAAGCATGCTTCTTCTCAGAAAACAGAGATAGAGGTTATCCAAATCTGCCTCGTTTAAACAGTATGAACATTCCTCCTGAGCTTCCAGGGTGATCTGGTAACAATATGACACATGCCCCAAGCCCTTCATCAATCTATCCCCTTTGGTGGCTGGGCTCGCTCCACTAGGCCCACGCCTTTTTCTTCTACTGGGCAGGCCACAACTGGGCAAAGCACTCCAGGCACAGGGCAAGGAACACCTGCCTCGACCTGCCGGTCACGCTCTTCCTAATGCAGCCTGGCGTGCTGGCGGCCGCCTGTGCCACAAGGGCACGTTGCTGACTCTTGGCCGCTTGCTCTCCCCCAGCACCCCCAGGTCTTTCTCTGCTGAGCTGCTTTCCCGCCGCTTGGCCCCTAGCCTCTAATGGTGCAAGGAGTTCCTGTGTCCCAGGGGCAAGAACAAGTCCTTGCCCTTGACAGCCAACTCTTTCTGCGCTTCCACAACAAGCAGCTTAGCTTTGCCAATTACAATATTGCTTACACACCATTTTACTACTCCGCATGCTCAGGGGAGGGGTCTTTACCCGGGCGCAGGCCTTTTTGGCCTATGGGCATGATGCAAAGGCACCCTGAAGGAGGTGGATAGGCAGCAAAGTATTGCCTGGTGAGGGCAAATAACCTGGGCTTGCTTTCTCGAAGAATACAGAGCATTAAGGCTTTTCCTGAGTCCTCACTTCTCCTCCCCTTTCACTGTCCTCATGCCTGAGCCTAGCAAAAGCTTGAACTGTGCTTAGAGTCATCCATGGGGGGCTGATGGCTACAGCAGTGTCAGCGCTTGGAGAGGAATCATCTAAGACATACCTACAGATGGGCCTGGGCTCCCTGCTCTCACCCTCCTGCCTCCCTAGCAGGGAGACGCCTCAAAGGGTTGCATCTTAATGCGCCGGAAAGACACAAAAGCAATTGAAAAACACTGTTGTGAGCACAAAGCTCTGTCACTGACATGGGTGAGGAAACAAACTCTCCTCTATTTACAAAGCAAAGCAAAGATTCCTTTTGCAATTAAAAAAATAATGTAATGCCAAGCCTATATTCCCTGGGAGGCCCAGGCATTACCACAGTCACAGGCAGGGAACCAGGGTCCTTTCTGGTTTTAAAATCCAGCATGTTTCATCCAGGGGCCACACATCCCCCACAGAGGCACCCATCCCTCCGGCACCAGGAGATCATGGGCTGGGTGCCCAAGGACAGACGCCCACCCGGCCGGCTGTGGCACCCCCCACCACCAGAGGCCTGCACCCTGTGTCCATGGCCCCTCGGAGGCTCTGGCGTAGCCTAAGGAGAGTGGGGAGAGCAGCGAGGTGGGCTTTGCATCATGGAGGAAATGCGGTTTCTCCTGGGGACCCTCCTGGGCACACAGGCAGCCCTTGCCCTGCCCCGGATGCAGCTGACTCTGGGGGGGCCCTCGTGGGGCCTGTGGAGCACAACTGCAGCCTGCCCTTCCTGAGAGCGGGCAAGGCACTCCCTCTCCGCAAAGTCACCCCCTTGGCCAAGCAGCCTGTGGCTCCGGCATCCTCTTTCCCTTTCCGACACGAAGCTCTCGCTGGCCCAGCCCTGCCGGGGGGCAGGATGCCCAGGGCATCCCCCACGCCCAGGCGGGACAGGCGGAGGAGCTGGGGCCAGGCAGCGCCCAGTGCGGGCAGTGCTGCTCTCACGCAACATGGCCGCCACCACCAGCCTCCCACAGCAGGGAAGCCACTGGCTGCCCTTCCCTAAGATGGCGGCCAATGCCCCACCCCACTGGGTGCTGACAGCCCTGCCCCTGTCGCCATGGGGATGGCCCAGCCCAGGGCAGAGCCGCCATGTTGGCTGCTGGAGGCTGGAGGCAGGGCGGGCCAGGGCCGGGGGCCGGGCTGAAGGGGTGGGGGATGTTTGGGGCCAGAGACCCTCCAGGACCCCACACACCACACAGAACGCCCCGCCACCCCAGGGCACCTGAGAAATCCCCTCAGGCTCCCGCACACCCTCACTGCTCCCCCCAGTTTGCCGCCCTGGGCCTAAGGGCGCAATTTTTTGTGTTATAAGGAGGACAGCTCAGTTAGGCATACATGGACCTTGAATTCTTTTGCCAAATTGGCAATTCATACCTAGAAAGGAAACATTTTGATTTAATGTTTCTTTTAGGGCTTTAGCAGTTCTAGGATGTCCTTGATTAAAGAATGCTTCTTCTCAGAAAATAGAGATAGAGGTTACCCTGATCTTCCTACCTCAGGCTTTGGGGTATCCAGTGCACCGTGACAGTAGGAGGCCGGGTCCATCGTGGGGAACGGCGGTGCCGCGGCAGGGTGAGAGGGTCAGAGCGGGAAAGCACTGAAACAGCGCGGTACTGCTGGAGCTCTGGTTTGGTGGCCACTTCTGCTCCAGGACTCACCCACACAGTGTCCATTAGGCAGCTGTGTACTGTTTTCCCGCTTGTTTGTGTGCTGAAACATTTTGCTTAGAACAGAGGATTTCAAGTTCTTTATTTACAGCGTCTCGTTCAGAGTTTACTACTAAGGGTTTCTCCTAGCGAGATTATGACTTAGTACTTCATTGCATAGTGCTCAGAGCTCACACTTTATCATTCAGGGTCTAAAATTTCAGCCACTGATTAGAGGTCAAGGTTTAAAATGTGACAACCCATAAATATGAAACCTCTAAGTGTAGTTTGTGTTCCAGGGTTTACAGTCCATTGCTTCGAGTTCAGGGTTTGTGGCTTACTGTTAAATAGAAAGTCTAAACCATTAGATGAAGAACTGTAAGCCTTGAGCGCCAAATGATAAACTGTAAATACCTATGTGGGATTTGTCACTTTCCACTCTGCCACCCAGCATGCAGCTCTGTGGTCTGAGGTCTAGGCTCTGCTCTAGGTGCCAGAGTAGAACTGCAGACAGCTAGGGCCAGGGGTTTCCCGCTAGAGTATCAAAGCTGATGCTTATCCCCAAGGGAAAAAAGAGGGGAGTCCAATGCCAGCTGGGTGACTTAGCCACACCCATGGCCTTGTCCAAGCAACAGCAGAAGCCAATCAGTTGGATGACTGCCAGTCCAGTAACTACTCTTCAGGTGCCTTGGAGAGCTGAGGAAGCATACTGGTACTTGGGCCCATGGCTAGTCCGCTCCTAGCTGTTGTTTGTGCGTATTAATGAATAAAGAATTGCTTTGATCTCCAAACTTGGCTCTGTGGTTTCTGTGGTCTCTGCACACAGGAAAAAGTGCCTGAACACAGTGCCCTGGGGAGGAGGTTACACAATGTTTCTGGAGGATGAGGCAGCCTGCCCTTAGATCTCTCCCACTATTTCGGGTGCCCTTGGACAGCCCCAGTGTTGTTTACAAGGCCTCAGGAGCCTTCCATATGCATTTCCATGGATGTTTGAGACTGTTGGAGGCTTTTCCCACTGCCCTGGAGACAGCTAGGGTCCCTCCAGGGCGGTAGGAGGGCCCAGATGCCCTCCTGATGCTCCCTGAGCTGCTCTCGGCACCCCAGCAGTGTTTCGGAGCACTCTGGGGACAGTGGGGTTTTCCATACCCATGGCTCCCACTGTCCCAGTACTGGGTGGGGGATGTTTCCCATCTCTGGTGGGATCAGGCAGGGTTTTACAGGAAGGCTGGGACTGTCCCTGTTGGCAGTGGTGCAGGGCAGACCCACGCTGGGTGCAGGCCCACAGTGCTGTGTGCTGGGCAGCTGGAGAAAGCAGAGGGGGTTGGCCTGAGCAGTGCAATGTGGGGCAGGTCTGGGGTGACAGGAGGGATGGGGGGGCTGTGGTGGCTCTCAGTAGCAGTGCCTTTGTCTGGGGCTGGGAAGGCAGCAACCTGGAGCAGAGGATCACTGGGACCACAAAGGACCACTGAGAGGAGGGGAAGCAGTGGGAGAGGAGGGTCATGAGAAGGATGAGTTTTAACAAGCTTTTCCTTTTCTAGTCTCCTATAGGCTTGTCCAGTGGACATGCAATTCCCTCACCGTGAAGACTGGATGGCTGCAGCAGGGTGGTTCTGCTTCCAGATCCCTCCATCTTCAGGTCCTCTGTGGCATGCCCTTCTCGCTAGTGTCTCAGCTGCTCGTGCCACGGTAGAAGCTGGGCAGTCAGGCCAGATTGAGGCCAGAGCAGTTTGGCCAGAATATTTCCGTAATGTCCATTGGACACTGCAGACCTTGGGAATGGAAAGAGAGCATGGGTCACTCCTGCTTGGGGAGGCACACTGGGATCTCCTCCGTGGTCTCAGCTTGCCTCACATGGAAACAGTGCTGTGTGTAGTGGTGGAAGAGGTGCCTGTCCCAAGGAGAGTCATGAGACAGGCTGTTTCCCTAAGCCTATTGTCCTGTTCTCCTGTGGCAGCATCATTGGAAAGCTTTGTGTATTTGCTTGGCCAGTAGCCCCACTACATTGCACAAATCAAAGAGCGGATCTGTTGTGTGGCACCCAAGGGAGTCTTAACAGTGTGAGCAGTGCTTGTGAGTGAGGAGAAGTGTGAAGCCAGATGAAGTGAGTAGAGAGAGGGATTTGGAGAGACACGGTTGGGCTGTGGATTGCAGTGGAATGCGAAGAAAGAAGGCCTTGCACACTGGTTGGAGAAAGAGTTGGGGAGCAGACAAAAAGCCAAGGTTAGTAAGCATCTGGACAGTTTCCTGGTGCTGTATCTTTTCAGTTGCTTCACGTACTATGGTGGTGAGCTGGACAGCGTTGAACTGGACTTTCTGCCTGTCCTATGATGAGATTAAGCTACATGAAACCTGTCCTCCAGGGATATTTGCTTTTTGGCACTCACATTACTGACATGCATGGCTTCCCAAGGACCGTTCTGGGTGGGTCCTGGTGCACGAGCAGTGATTGCTGAGTTGTGTGCTGGGCCAACACTACTGCTGAGAGAGCTGGGTTTGGCTTCTCAGAGGTAAGAAGTGGGGTCTGAGTGGGAAGGTGTTCAGGAAGTCCCTCAGAGGGTCCTTTGCTTCATCAGGAATGTGTACAACCCTGTAGTCTCTGTCTGCACACAGCAGCCACTGCCTTCTCAGATGTGACCTGAGTTAACAAAAGCCGTTGTTAATGCTAGTGTGTGCTAGCAGCCTTGCACAGATTCAGCAGCCTTTCAGCCTCCTGAATTTATTAATTCTCATGCATTCCATGTCACTACTCATCGCTGCAGCTAACCAGTCTCTGGGTGACTGTGGCCCATTGCCTCTCAGCACATGCTCTTCCTCTCTTTGGCCTGCTGTATTCTGCTTCCTGCTTTTCCATCCACACCCTCAGGTACCTAGAGAGCCCATTCGCAGAATCACAGAATCCCTGGAGTTGGAAAGGACCCCTGGAGATCATCTAGTCCAATCCTCCCGCTCAAAACAGAGGCCCATAGAATAGGTTGCTCTCAACTGTGTCTACTTGGGGTTGGAACGTCTCCAGCAATGGAGACTCCACAACCTCTCTGGGCAACCTGTTCCAGTGCTCAGACAAAGTTCTTTCTTATGTCTAAACAGAATTACTTGTATTTCAGGTTGTGTCCATCTCCTCTTGTCCTGTCACTAGCTATCACTGAGAAGAGTCCAGCCCCATCTTCCTTACTATCCCTGCATCAGATATCTATACATATGGATAAGGTACCCCCCCCCCCGCCCAAGCCTTCTCTTCTCCAGGCTAAGCAATTCCAGCGCTCTCACAATCCCACCTGCTGCATAACCTTCTCACAGCTGGAGGATTTCTGTCACAAAGGGGACATGGTTCCTGTGCTACTGCTACCCCTTTTTCCTTCACTATTGTTTTGTAGCAGTCCTGCTCCCACAGAATCAGCCGCTCTTGAAATCCTTATCGCAAAAGACTTTCCTTGCACTCAGAATTCTAATGCAGGAACTTCTTTTTAAAGAAGTGTCTTTCAATGTGGTTCAAACATCAGCATATTCCTTGCCCCAAGTCCTTTACTGTTTCTCTGAACAGTGTTTTAAATTGTCACTGACTAGGAGGAGCTTTTATTTCACTCGAGACCTTAAGCTTGCTTTCTGTTACCTATCAATTTCTCTGTTTCTCCGACCACCATTCCCAAGTAATTAACCTGGGGTTGCACTAACAGGGCTTTGGTCAAATTGATCTCTTAATTTTAAAACTCAGATACTTCTCCCCCATACTACTTCTTCTGTGCCTCCGGTCACTAGAATATCATCTAAAGAATACCTTGGTTTCTTATAGCCCTTAAAACATAGTCTTTTGTAAATGCACAAAATCACACACAAAAATATACATACATGTGTATATACCGGCATGCACTTTATGTTATCTATACAGACCTTACCTTATGTGATGGTGTTCCATTAATCATGGTCTGTATTCACAGCAGTATTAAGAAGACATTGATGCTCACCAAGAGAAACAGAGGACCTCATCTGGAGATGGAGACACGTTTCAGTTGGATCCATTTGCTTTTACTGCCTCAGTTTGTATGTATTTTTCCCTTTTAACTTCAGCCACGACAATTAGCCTCTAAAGAAGATCTTATATGCTTCTTTTTAATGTATGCATATAGGATAATAAAACAAACGTGGTGACAAAAAGCTAAGCAACATACGGGTTTGAATATCCATAGGGCTGGAATGGATTACTTGTTCTTCTGTGCTACAACTGGAAGACAAAAATAACAAAAGATTGTTATTAGCAGTTATCTTAGTTACCCAAGCTGGAACATCTCCCTCCCTCAGAGTTTCTGGTGATAGTCAAGGTCTGCTAAGCTGTGGTTTTGCTTCCTTCACTTTATCCAGTTCATTAGCTATTGTTCATAAACAACTGCTCACCAGTCTTCCATCTGTGTTATCCATCAGTGTTTGTTATCCACTGGCTCCTTCTCTTCTACACAGCAAAGAGATAAGGTTCATACTTCTATTTAAATTGCCACTATTTACACGTATGCATAAATTTTGACCATCTTCTTTTTCTTCTTTCTTCTCTAAAAGGTTTTAAAACATGGCTTCCCATTATGTTACAGAGTTAACTTTGGGGGAACATTAATACAGCACTTCTGTTTTGGTTATTGGATAGGTATGAGTATCCTCCACTACTCTTGATATCCTTCCTAGATCCCTCCTATACTTGCAGGCCCTTGCTTCAAAGAACATGACTGAAATCAGTTCTATCACTAGGTCTAGCCGCTTCTCTTCAAGTTGTCCTTTGGAGAGCTACCCTGGAAAGAAACCCTAAAAAATACCTAGAGAGGCCTTGAGGTTTCTATATTTCGGGTCACTTTCCCAAAGCTTTTACTGTGAGTAATAATGGAACCACTTCTAGGATATTTTGGTTACATTTCTGTGTTACTTAAGCCTGAACTTAATTGTGTCAGCCACAGCCTGCACCTCATAGATATTTTTTTTTTAATATATCAATGGATGTGTTAGTGTCCAGTAGGCGCCAGGGGGCTCTTCATTTCTTGACCACCCAGCAAAGTTTTCAAATTAACACTTACAGGGTCATTTACATTTAGTTTTAAACGACTAATAGTCTTAAGTTTACAAATTGACCACTATTCCATTTTGAGTATGAACACTGATGACTAAATTGTCTTTAGTAAATGACACAGAGCACAAGCACTCGTCAGTTTAGCTAGTTCATTTCCATTTAACTCCTAATTTAAAACTCCTAATTTGAAAGTGCCATGCTCCAGTCCACGGCAGTGCTTCTTTTTCATGATCTGAGATCTGGAGGCTGTGGAGGGAGCAGAGCTCCTGGAGTTGGGGTAATGGCCTGCATCTACAGGGTGAGCTGGGGAGTGTCGGGGTCATATCGAGGCATGTACTAGCAGGGCAGTACAGGTTTGGGCACAGTGCCTGAGGCCACGGGCTGTATGTGTTTTCAGAGGGGTTCTGGCTTGGCTGTTTTCCCCTGCCCAAGGGCATGAATCAATCAGTGGGAGGGAGCTGCACTGCTGGGAAGGAAACAAAGTAGGACTGTGTGCAACGTCTTGCAGGAAAGGGCAGTTTTACAGTCCTGCACTTGCCTGTTTTCCCACTAAAAGCACCTAGGAAGCACCCCGAGCACGTCAGAGACATCAACTGTGGTCCACTGGACAAGTTCCAGAGTGATTCCTGGGTTTGGGGTGTTTGGCTGAAAGACAGGTGAATGCAGGTACCGGTGGGTCTGCTGTGCTTTTTGAGGCAAACATGGCATGGTGTGAGGGGCTGGGGATTTCTGCAGCAAAGGTGGCTGCCCGGGGATGAAGGTGGAGGGCGAGAGCATGGGGATATAGAGTGGGACTTCTCAGGGGAGCCAAAGGAGCAAGGAGGTTAATATATATGGGGGCGGGGGAAAAAATGAAGAGGATGAGGACTGTGGTGGTGGTCAAGGATCACCTGGCAGAGGAATAAAAATGGGATGATGCGGGCGGGATGGGGGTGCATCGCAGAGGAGACAAAGAAGAGGCTCTAGGCTGCAGAAGCCAAAGATGGAGCCACAGGACAAAGTTCAAAGGGCCAGAAACGCGGCAGCCACGGAAGGTCCGAGTGGCAGGTCCACATCGAGCGACGGACAGCCACCTGGGAAGACCTGCGCGAGGCTAAATGCAGGGCGGCGGGCTCGTGCCCGGGGCGAGGGACCAGGTGGTGGTGGCGCTCCAAGTACTCACCGCTCTGTGGTGGACTGGAGCTGCCCCAGCCGCAGGTGGCAAAGCTCCTCCTGTCCCATGTTTGAGCAGGCACTTACTTTAGTGGGGGTGAAAGCGCTCCTGCGGCTCTGCCTCTGCCTAGTCTGGGCTCAACTTGCCGGGGAGGCAAACCACAAGCAGCAGGGCGGAGGTGAGGGCAAGCGTGTGAGCCTCGGCCATGCCAGGGCGGCGGGCAGCGCACTGCCGGGGGCCTCGGAGGAGAGGGGCCGTGAGGGCAGGGCTGGGGGGCTGCGGGGGCAGGGCTGGAGGCGTGGAGCTCCGCGCGCCAGGACAACAGGGACATCGGTGCCGCGCAGAAAGGCTTCCCCGGGGGACTCGGTACCTAGCAGAAAGGCTTCCCCTGGGGACTCGGTGCCAAGCAGAAAGGCTTCCCCGGGGGACTCGGTACCTAGCAGAAAGACTTCCCCCCGGGGACTCGGTGCCGCGCAGAAAGGCTTCCCCCCGGGGACTCGGTGCCAAGCAGAAAGGCTTCCCCCGGGGGACTCGGTGCCGCGCAGAAAGGCTTCCCCCGGGGCACTCGGTACCTAGCAGAAAGGCTTCCCCCGGGGGACTCGGTGCCGCGCAGAAAGGCTTCCCCCGGGGCACTCGGTACCTAGCAGAAAGGCTTCCCCCGGGGGACTCGGTGCCTAGCAGAAAGGCTTCCCCCGGGGGACTCGGCGCCAAGCAGAAAGGCTTCCCCCGGGGGACTCGGCGCCAAGCAGAAAGGCTTCCCCCCGGGGACTCGGTACCTAGCAGAAAGGCTTCCCCCGGGGGGCACTGGGTAGCTCACACAAAGTCATCCCCGGGGGACTCGGTGCCAAGCAGAAAGGCTTCCTCCGGGACACTCGGGAGCTCACACAAAGGCTTCCCCGGGAGCCTCGGTACGTCCCAGGAAGGCTTCCCAGGAAGGCTTCCCCTGGGCACCTCGGAATGCCACAGCAGAATTCCCCCCGGGGACCTGGCAGCGCTCAGACTGCTGAATGCTCGGAAAGCATTCACCCCAGGACAGCCTGTGCTTCGGAAAAGTGTGACCTCCCGTAAAAGACCCCGTCCTTCTGCGCATGCTGCCTCTGGCCAGGCCGCTTCCACCTGCTTGCTGTCCTGTGCCTGCGTGTGCTCGGACAAGGCCCGGCAGGTCTGGCCCTGCTGGTACCAGCTGCTGGAGAATGCACTGCCCGCCAGTCTGAACAGCCTCTAGCACTGATGGCTGTGTTGCAGTCCAGCACATTCAAGGCGCATGTCACTGCGGTTAGGCTTTGCCAACCCATGAAGGCTAGCCCACCCGCAAAGCTCCACTGAAGCTGAGGGATTTGTTCTGGCTTCAGGTTTGATAGCAGAGGAACAGTGTTGGGAAGCTACACGTTCAGTGTCACGACCTACAGCGGCAATGACCAGGGAGCACAGTGTCTGTATTAGCCCCGCTGCTCCGACCCCTCTCAAGGATATGCTACTTTTGAAGCCTGGGCACAGCACTGCCCGTTACAAGGAGCCCCTACATTCCCACAGAAGATGCGATTGCAGCTGGGACTGTCCTGACTTCTTGAAGTGGAGGCTCGTGGGTGTCTCAAGAGAGACATCAGCTGATACCAGGGGAAGATATCCACTATGTATCCAGCTGATGGGAATGGCTCTCCAGAAATACCCAGCTCTCTCCCCTGACTACAGGCTTTGACAGAGAAAGCGACCTTTTAGAGGCTGGCCCTTTCTCTGGCCAGATGCCTACAAGGAGCTGAAATGAAGGCCCCAACTAAACACGAGTGGTGCAAGATGCCTCTTTCATCCCTGCACATAGTCCTCAGAGCTCACCCACCTCCTGCTGCAGTGCCATCCCGATCTTTCCCTCCTCCAAGCAGAGCACCCCCTGGGACTGATGGCAAAAGGCAATCTCGCCACAGTTGTCCTGTTCCCCCTTTGGGGATTTACAGACTACCCAAAGAGGCAGGTTATCCTCCTAATGTCTTTGTGTGCACCTGTGCCTCCCTCTCAACAGCTGCCAGCATTTTCTATGCACTGCTGTTTTCATGTCTTTACGGCCCAATTCACGGCACTCCATGTGCTGTCTGAAAAGCAGATTTGCTGCCCGATGTGCAATAAGCCAAGAATTACACACATTTACATACAATTATAATATTGCTTGCACACCATTTTACTACTATGCATGCTCAGGGGAGGGGTCGTCACCCGAGCGCGGGTGTTTTTGGCCTATGGGTATGATTTTTTTGTGTTATAATGAGGACAGTTCAGTTAGGCATACATGGACCTTGAATTCTTTTGCCAAATTGGCAATACACACCTAGAAAGAAAACATTTTGATTTAATGTTTCTTTTAGGGCTTTAGCAGTTCTAGGATGTCCTTGATTAAAGAATGCTTCTTCTCAGAAAATAGAGTTAGAGGTTACCGTGATCTTCCTACCACAGGCTTTGGGATATCCAGTGCACCGTGATGGTGGGAGGCCGGGTCCATCGTGGGGAAAGGCGGTGCCCCAGCGGGGTGAGAGGGTCAGAGCGGGGAAGCACCAAAACAGCGCGGTACTGCTGGAGCTCTGGTTTGGTGGCCGCTTCTGCCCCAGGACTCACACAAACAGTGTCCATCAGGCAGCTGCACTCAAGGTGCCCACTGTCCATGTTGCCACTTTCTCCTCTGGTGAGCAAACAAGCCTGCCACACCGCTTAGCAGGCTAGTGCCGGCGCTTGGCTGAGCACACTGCCTGTGCACGCTGCAGAGTGCTGAGTGCTCTAGAGCTGCCGAGGACGCTTGCTGTGGCCTGCTGCCAGATTGGAGATAGTGAGGCGCACATTCTCAGCTCTGAGGTGTAATTCCCATGTTCAAACCATTCCCCAAGTTCCCCGGGTATCTCAAGGGAGTCTCATCCAAGACGCCATTCCCAGATTTCAGCACCTCCGTTCACAGGTACGTGATTATGCCAAGATGGCTGTCTACAAAGTCCTTGCAATCATACAGAAGCAGTTAGAAGAAGAAAATAATCAAAAGGCAGATGCTTTGTGGGGCAGGCCAGAGGAAGACGACACAGGATCGTAGATTCCATCTTAGGTCGGTGCCGTCAGCGTCTGACTGCCTTGCCTTCAGACCCACATTTTGCAAGGTGTGTGGCAGAAAAGCGGACACCGTCTGGAAAGGAGGCCTCTCCCGCTCGGGGCACACTCAGGCCACAGGGAAGGAAAATACCCGTGAGAAAGTTAGAAAAGATTCAGCCAAGAACCAGCTTGCCACCTATCAACATCCCTGGAATGGCCGTTTACTCAGAGAAAGAAACACAAAGTGAAAAGGAAGTGCTTTGTAATTTCCTCCCCTCTGAACTATGGAAATATGGACATCTCTGTGGCTGTCCAGGGACCTGCAAAGAGCCTGAGAGAGCCTGGAACAGCCCCATGCATTGCAAGGCAGTCCAAGAGACACTGTGTAACTGCCTTGCCAGGTCACTGCATTCGGGTAACTTTTACGGTGTGCAAAGAGCTCTGCACCACAGCGTTCAGAGCCCTGCCCTGAGCTTCTGACTGACTGAAAGCCAAGTGTCCCAACATCATCTCCTGCAGCGCTTGCCGCGCTGCTGCCAGATGCCCTGGCAGGGCGCCCGGGAGGGCGTGTGTGTGGTGTCCCTGCAGCCCCTCGGTGACATGGCCTGAGGTCACAGAGGGGGGTCCCACCTCACAGCCGCAGCTCCCCTCTTCCCACGGTGCCCCCAGCCTCTCCCCACTTGTCCCAGCAAGGCCGGGGGAGCCCAGGCACTGCCGCTGCTCTCGCCCCCGCGCTGCTGGGCAGGAGCCGCTGTGCTGGGAGCCAGAGCAGGCAGTGCGACAGCACCGGGGGTGGTCTGCTGAGGTGCAGAGGAGCAGGCCGGAGGGCAGCAGTTGCT
Organism: Dromaius novaehollandiae; assembly: GCF_036370855.1. NCBI lineage: Eukaryota > Metazoa > Chordata > Aves > Casuariiformes > Dromaiidae > Dromaius > Dromaius novaehollandiae. The sequence continues at coordinate 2,987,460 of NW_026991341.1, read as the reverse complement.
GTGCCACCCTCCTGCTGACTTGGCCGCTCAGGTTTTCTCCCTTCTCGGAGGGCTGTTTCTTGCCTCGGGACTGCTTCCAGCTGTCCTCCTCTGTGCCAGAGGCAGGATCCTGTGGGAAGAAAGAGAGAGCCTGCAGGAAGGGGAGCTGGAGAGGAGGAGAAAGGTAAGAGGCAGGAACAAATCACCCTTGATTTAGGAGAGCACGCGTGGGCCTTTGGAGAGCTCCAGCCACAAGCAGCGCTTTATAAACCAGTGGAGAAGCTTAGCAGTGGGAAACAGAGCAAGGTGCAGCTGCTGTGTGGAGAAGGTGTCCCCTACATAGTACACCAACCTGAAGAAGGCGACTCAGGACAAACTGAAATCACCATCAGCTGTCATTCCTGAGGAAGTCCCTAGAGAATGTGAGAGGTGGCTGCAAGCTCTGGGTGTACTACAAGGCCTGCGAGCACTGCCAAGGCACAACCACTGATATGGCCGAGTGTGTTCAGCATGCCCTGCCCCCAAACAGGAAATCTTTCCATAGAGCTGTAGGGTTCGGATTGCTGTGCTGGAGCCTCACGCGCGTACCTGTGTTCTTTTGCCCCGGGGGGCTGCTCAGGAGAGGAAGGAGAAAGAGCTGCTGCTTCTGCTGCGACTCAAGGAGGACATGGAGCAGGAAGCGAGAGCTGAGGAAGTGCAGAAGCAAAGGAGGCAGGTGAAAGCCCGAAAGGCACGTGAAGGAGCATTCTTTTCAGCTTGTAGGTGGCAGAGAAGAGAGCGACTACTGACAAAAATCCGCAGGGTGTCTAAAAGAGGCGCCAAGTGTGCTTTGGAGCCCTGAGATGCCCCTTAGAGCTGACCGCACCTGGGAAGGCTGCAGGGGCTGGAGGGCCAGAGTGGGGCAGGTTGGTGGCGGGAGCTGCACAGGTTTGTTGTGCTCCAAAGGGGAGGGTGAGAAAGAGACAGCTAGGGAAATGCTTGTGTCCCTCCCAAAGTGGCCTAAACTAGGAGAGGAACTGTGGGCCTTTCCAGACGGGTACTGTAACTATGCCTCTTCAGACCGTGTGTCTTCTTCCCCGGCAGCTCAGTGGGGCAGGAGGCCTCGGCGTTTCAACCTGCGGTCAGACGATGCTGTTCAGGGCAGCTCAGTCGGCACATGGCCATTGGATTTCTGTACATCCTTTTTAGTTCTTTTCTTTTTTTTTTTTTTTGTTTGTTTGTTTGTTTTTCCTTGGAAGTGGATTCAGCAAGGGATTGCTCCCAAGACAAACAAAGACACGGCAGGAAATGTGTTGAGGCTTGGGGTGGCAGTTTCTGTCTCAGACAGAAAAGAGTGCCCATAAACGTGTGCAGGATGCTTGATGGAGCATCTCTAGGCAAAAGAATCCTTGGGGTAATCTACTCTTCGCTGCTTTTCTTCAATATTGTAGAAGCAACTCTTGCTGGAGAAAAAAATGGCATATCACCTCAAAAAGGGGCAAGACCTTCTTTCCTCCAGTGCAGAGGTGGACGTTCCTGGGAAATATTTGGGCAAGTTGCTGTCTCGGGACCCACTGCCTGAAGCCAGAGGTACTTGTAATGCAACTGTTTTGTGGCACTAGCTCTTGCTCCTCTCTCCCAGGTCAGCAGAGATGCCTGCTCTCGCTTCCAAAGCTTTAGCCTCTGGAGGCATGGAGTGAGTTGCGAGCGGTTGGGGCTGCCGCTCTTTTTAGGGCTTTGAGAGATTCTCGGGGCAGGCTGGGTGAACGAAAGCCAGCCCACAGAGCTGTCTTGGGGCTTCTTACCCTCGCGCTTCAGGAATGTGCTCCTGCCACGTGTACGTGACACGCAGTTTGCACGCTCTCTGGTTCGCGGGTATGAATTTCCTGCACTTTCCCACACACGCAAAGCCTGCCCTGCCCCACCCGCAAAGAGGCAAAGCCAAGCCTGGAAGTCAACTCTTTTCCTGTGGACCATCTGTAGGCTGAGCACAGGTCTCTGCTATGGTGGTGGTATGGTGGCTAACCATGGGATTTGGTGTAGCAGTCCCCGACTCTGCTCAGCGCTGAGTCACAGCTCCTGCCCTGGGAAGGTGTGGGCAAGCTTGAGCAGATCTCTTTCAGCCTGGCTGCAGCAGAGCCAGCTCTCCAGCTGCCACGGCCCCCGCCCCGTGGCAGTGGCACATTGCATGGCACATTGCATGGCCCTGGCCTTGGGCTTGGGCTTGGGCAGCCAGGCTTGAGTTCCCCCTTAGCAGTGCCATATCTTAGCCTTAGGCAGAGAGGATGTGCTTTCCCTGCTGAGGGACAGCAGAAGAGGCTAGCGTCCTTCTCGCCGATGATTTCCAAAGCGACACTCCAAGAACGTTCAAGACGCAGAGGTTAATGCTGTGGTCGTTCAGTGTTGCCTGAGAGGATGAGCATTTGGTTGCCGCTCCCTTTGTGTGCTTCTACGTACAGCATTGGCTGTGGCAGCACCTAGCATGGGACAGGACTGGGCCTTCAAGGAGAGCCCACCCAATTCAAAACCCTACAAGAGGCAAGCTGCAGGGGCTCAGCCATCCTGCTTGCCCTGGGTGCAAGGCCCATGCAGGGAAAGGCAGTGGTCTTGCAGTCCCAGGAGAAGCCTCTTGCTTAGCTCCTCGGCCAATGGCTTTTGCTTGGAAAAGGTTTACAAACTGAAGCGTGATTGCTTTCTCCCCATAGGAGCTAACCAGGCTCGTCAGTCTTCAGCTGATGGAGAGAACTGCACCAAGGCTTCCCTTAGAGTCACGCTCTGCCAGAAGGGCTCTGCAACGACGCATGCTGCCACAAGCAAAAGTGCCTCTGCTCAGGTACGCAGGCTCTGCACAGAGCTGGGTGCCTGCAGGGCACCACGGCTCCTGAACTGCAGGGCCGTGGTGCCAGGCACTCCCGAGAGAGTGCTGCCACGCACTGCCTCTCTTGCCTTGTGAGCAGCACCTGGTCACTGAGGAGATGTTGTCTTGCTGGGCTGTGCTGTGTCTTCTTTGCACAAAGGCTGTCAGAGAGCCAGTAATCGCTGCATTCCAGAGTCTCTCTCTCTGTCTCCCCCTGCCCCTGCCCCTGCCCCTGCCCCTGCCCCTGCCCCTGCCCCTGCCTCTGCCTCTCTCTGACACAAGGCACTGGTAGTTGCTGAAGCAGAGGGGTGCCCAGGTGCGTTCGGTGGCCACTTCTGCCCCAGGACTCACACCCGCAGTGTCCATCAGGCAGCTGCACTCAAGGTGCCCACTGTCCATGTTGCCACTTTCTCCTCTGGTGGGCAAACAAGCCTGCCACACCGCTTAGCAGAGTGCTGAGTGCTCTAGAGCTGCCGAGGACGCTTGCTGTGGCCTGCTGCCAGATTGGAGATAGTGAGGTGCACGTTCTCAGCTCTGAGGTGTAATTCCAGCGGCGGCAGCAGCCAGCAGCCTGGGAGAGCTCAGCCTTGCTGTGAGCAGGGCATCAGGGCTGGGATTGTCACAGCAGACCAGAGAGGTTAGGAGACGGGCAGAGCTCTAGAGGTACAAGCAGCGGTCCGTGTTCAGATTTCTGCTCTAGCTGGTACCCAGAGGGCTTTGAGGGCCCACCGGGCAAGTGATGGCGCAGCTGTGCTGGCGAGATTTGTGTGCTGGCCCCTGGCAAGGTGTTTTCTGAATGTGAGAGGCGAGCAGCTGCCATTCAAAACCCAAAGCAGCTCTCGTGCCGCTTTGCCCTTTGAAGATGAGAGCACCACTCAGCTCCTGCAGAGCAATGGCAAGGGTCCCCACCAGTCCTGCATGGAGACTTCTTGCCCTGAAGGGCGGGGCACTGCAGACTCATGGTCCATCTTCACAGCATCTGCTGAGAAATCTCTCAAACCGGGAACTGCCCTGCCCTGGACTCCCTCTACTGAACTACCAAATGGGCTCTGGCCTTCCTCACCCAGGCAGGGACACCTGTTTCCACCTCCTGCTGAGACCAGTCCACAAGACAGAGCTTTGGCTTGTTTGGGAGCCAGCCGTGCCCGTGCATGGCACAACACCCTGGCCAGGGAACACCTACCTGCTTGTGTGTGGGCTTGTGGGGTGTGCACACGTGTGTGTGTGCATGTGTGTACGGGCGGGAGGGCAAAGAGATCTTTTATTGTGCACATCTCCACATGGGCCAGTCCTGGGGGCTCCCGTTGGCAAAGAGAGTGGAAATCAGGGCCTGAGTCATTTCATCCACCACACTGCGATCCACAAGCATGGCCTCAGGGTGCCTGCAGGACCCTGTGCTTTAGAAAAATCTCATCTTCCTGAGTTTTAGAAATCACCTTGGATTCCCAGGGCTCTGAGTCCTCCAAAACCTGTATCCCAGGCAAGGTGCCCTTTGCAACAGCTTTTCCTGCTGCAAAGCAGCAGGCTCCTTCTGCTTGGCATCAGCCTGCTTCTGCTTTGGGGAAACAGAAAAATCACCTGAGGAAATGGGCATGGTCACTCAACACTTATTCCTTGTTTCTGCTACAGAGGCATGGAGGTGAAGAGCTGACTCATAAGATCAAGACTGTGGTGACACAGGCTGTGTCCAAATTAGCAAGGATCATACATGCAGCTGTGAGAGATGAGGAGGAGAGAACTAAAGAGCAATGGGATGGGGTTTCAGAGGAGCCCACGTTCTCTTCGGACAACTCTGGCAGCAGTAACACGTGCCGTGAGGAGCTGCCTGGTTTCTCGGGAAGTCCTCCCTCCCACCCCACTAGAAAGCTCATCACAGCAACAAGCATAGACACCACTCTCTTAAGGCGTGATGTCAGCTCAGGAGTGGGAGGCAAAGCAACTGCACCGCAGCCACACAAGCCATCTTTGCCTTCTCTGCCCAAAAGGACACAGAGACCCCCGGAATCGGAGGTACGCAGAAGGAGAGGAGCACCTCAGGCCCCCTGCAGCTTGCCAGCAGACAGTACGAGCACAGCACCTAGAAAAGAGCTGGCAAAGAGGTGTCCTTTGAGCCAAACTTACTCTAGGACTGCCTCAGGGAGCAGAGGCACCCATCTCCCCAGGCTGAGCAGCACTGGTGGTGACTCAGCCAGAGAGCAAGGCTGGCCTCAAGCCAGCATTCTCCAAAACGCCTTGCAACAGCAAGCAGCCCCAGAAGCCCGGGGTGTTGTGGAGGTGGCAGATGCTTTGTGGGGTAGGCCAGAGGAAGACGACACACTGGCAAGTGGGATCGTAGATTCCGTCTTAGGTCAGTGCCGTCAGCGTCTGACTGCCTTGCCTTCAGACCCACATTTTGCAAGGTGTGTGGCAGAAAAGCGGACACCGTCTGGAAAGGAGGCCTCTCCTGCTCGGGGCACACTCAGGCCACAGGGAAGGAAAATACCTGTGAGAAAGTTAGAAAAGATTCAGCCAAGAACCAGCTTGCCACCTATCAACATCCCTGGAATGGCCATGTATTCCGAGGAAGAAACAGAAAGCGAAGAGGAAATGCTTTGTGATCTCCTCCCCTCTGTCCTCCAAGACTGTGTGCCAGGGGCCCAGACCACGCTATGGGGGATTCACAAGTCCACGTACTGGACCGCTGCATCCACAGCAAGCTCTCCAAAGCCAGTGCTGCATTCCCTACCTAAACTGAGGCCCGGGAGCACCAGCGAGACCCTGCCCATCATAGGCCAGGAGTTTCCAAGAAAGCCCTTCCCTCCTCCGTGTGCAAAGCCCCCTTCCCAGAGGGCAAGGCTGCGGAGACCAGTGCGTGAGGCGCCTGTGCCAAGCGAGCCAGAGCAAGCCCAGTGGGAAGAGGAAGCACTAGCCAGCAAGCTGGTGGAAGGAGTCCTGCAGAGGTGTGTGGCTACAGGCTGTGTTTGGGCACCTTTGGAGTAAAAAAGATTTTTCTTCTGCGGAAGTGGAAATTGTTGCCTTTCAGTTTGTGCCCATGGCCTCCTGTCCTCTCCTTGCCACAACCGATGAGTCCAGCTCCATCGTCTTTAGTCCCCCTCCCCACCGTCAGATGTTTTTCCCCACTGATAAGATCCCCTTGCCCTGCCCCGAGCCGTCTCTTCTGCAGCCTGACCAATTCCAGCTCGCTCCCCCTCTCGCCCTGTGACACATGGCCCAAGCCCTTCATCAATCAATCCCCTTTGGTGGCCGGGCTCGCTCCACTAGGCCCACGCCTTTTTCTTCTACTGGGCAGGCCACAACTGGGCAAAGCACTCCAGAGGTGGCCTCCCCAGTGCTGAGCACAGGGCAAGGAACACCTGCCTCGACCTGCCGGTCACGCTCTTCCTAATGCAGCCTGGCGTGCTGGCGGCCGCCTGTGCCACAAGGGCACGTTGCTGACTCTTGGCCGCTTGCTCTCCCCCAGCACCCCCAGGTCTTTCTCTGCTGAGCTGCTTTCCCGCCGCTTGGCCCCTAGCCTCTAATGGTGCAAGGAGTTCCTGTGCCCCAGGGGCAAGAACAAGTCCTTGCCCTTGACAGCCAACTCTTTCTGCGCTTCCACAACAAGCAGCTTAGCTTTGCCAATTACAATATTGCTTACACACCATTTTACTACTCCGCATGCTCAGGGGAGGGGTCTTTACCCGGGCGCAGGCCTTTTTGGCCTATGGGCATGATGCAAAGGCACCCTGAAGGAGGTGGATAGGCAGCAAAGTATTTCCTGGTGAGGGCAAATAACCTGGGCTTGCTTTCTCGAAGAATACAGAGCATTAAGGCTTTTCCTGAGTCCTCACTTCTCCTCCCCTTTCACTGTCCTCATGCCTGAGCCTAGCAAAAGCTTGAACTGTGCTTAGAGTCATCCATGGGGGGCTGATGGCTACAGCAGTGTCAGCGCTTGGAGAGGAATCATCTAAGACATACCTACAGATGGGCCTGGGCTCCCTGCTCTCACCCTCCTGCCTCCCTAGCAGGGAGACGCCTCAAAGGGTTGCATCTTAATGCGCCGGAAAGACACAAAAGCAATTGAAAAACACTGTTGTGAGCACAAAGCTCTGTCACTGACATGGGTGAGGAAACAAACTCTCCTCTATTTACAAAGCAAAGCAAAGATTCCTTTTGCAATTAAAAAAATAATGTAATGCCAAGCCTATATTCCCTGGGAGGCCCAGGCATTACCACAGTCACAGGCAGGGAACCAGGGTCCTTTCTGGTTTTAAAATCCAGCATGTTTCATCCAGGGGCCACACATCCCCCACAGAGGCACCCATCCCTCCGGCACCAGGAGATCATGGGCTGGGTGCCCAAGGACAGACGCCCACCCGGCCGGCTGTGGCACCCCCACCACCAGAGGCCTGCACCCTGTGTCCATGGCCCCTCGGAGGCTCTGGCGTAGCCTAAGGAGAGTGGGGAGAGCAGCGAGGTGGGCTTTGCATCATGGAGGAAATGCGGTTTCTCCTGGGGACCCTCCTGGGCACACAGGCAGCCCTTGCCCTGCCCCGGATGCAGCTGACTCTGGGGGGGCCCTCGTGGGGCCTGTGGAGCACAACTGCAGCCTGCCCTTCCTGAGAGCGGGCAAGGCACTCTCTGTCCGCAAAGTCACTCCAGTGGCCAAGCAACCTGTGGCTCCGGCATCCTCTTTCCCTTTCCAACACGAAGCTCCTGCCGGCCCAGCCCTGCCGGGGGGCAGGATGCCCAGGGCATCCCCCATGCCCAGGCGGGACAGGCAGAGGAGCTGGGGCCAGGCAGCGCCCAGTGCGGGCAGTGCTGCTCTCACGCGACATAGCCGCCACCACCAGCCTCCCACAGCAGGGAAGCCACCGGCTGCCCTTCCCTAAGATGGCGGCCAATGCCCCACCCCACTGGGTGCTGACAGCCCCACCCCTGTCGCCATGGGGACGGCCCAGCCCAGGGCAGAGCCACCATGTTGGCTGCTGGAGGCTGGAGGCAGGGCGGGCCAGGGCCGGGGGCCGGGCTGAAGGGGTGGGGGATGTTTGGGGCCAGAGACTGGTTTCCCGCTTTTCTTGTGCTGAAACATTTTGCTTAGAACAGAGGATTTCAAGTTCTTTATTTACAGCGTCTCGTTCAGAGTTTACTACTAAGGGTTTCTCCTAGCGAGATTATGACTTAGTACTTCATTGCATAGTGCTCAGAGCTCACACTTTATCATTCAGGGTCTAAAATTTCAGCCACTGATTAGAGTTCAAGGTTTAAAATGTGACAACCCATAAATATGAAACCTCTAAGTGTAGTTTGTGTTCCAGGGTTTACAGTCCATTGCTTCGAGTTCAGGGTTTGTGGCTTACTGTTAAATAGAAAGTCTAAACCATTAGATGAAGAACTGTAAGCCTTGAGCGCCAAATGATAAACTGTAAATACCTGTGTGGGATTTGTCACTTTCCACTCTGCCACCCAGCATGCAGCTCTGTGGTCTGAGGTCTAGGCTCTGCTCTAGGTGCCAGAGTAGAACTGCAGACAGCTAGGGCCAGGGGTTTCCCGCTAGAGTATCAAAGCTGATGCTTATCCCCAAGGGAAAAAAGAGGGGAGTCCAATGCCAGCTGGGTGACTTAGCCACACCCATGGCCTTGTCCAAGCAACAGCAGAAGCCAATCAGTTGGATGACTGCCAGTCCAGTAACTACTCTTCAGGTGCCTTGGAGAGCTGAGGAAGCATACTGGTACTTGGGCCCATGGCTAGTCCGCTCCTAGCTGTTGTTTGTGCGTATTAATGAATAAAGAATTGCTTTGATCTCCAAACTTGGCTCTGTGGTTTCTGTGGTCTCTGCACACAGGAAAAAGTGCCTGAACACAGTGCCCTGGGGAGGAGGTTACACAATGTTTCTGGAGGATGAGGCAGCCTGCCCTTAGATCTCTCCCACTATTTCGGGTGCCCTTGGACAGCCCCAGTGTTGTTTACAAGGCCTCAGGAGCCTTCCATATGCATTTCCATGGATGTTTGAGACTGTTGGAGGCTTTTCCCACTGCCCTGGAGACAGCTAGGGTCCCTCCAGGGCGGTAGGAGGGCCCAGATGCCCTCCTGATGCTCCCTGAGCTGCTCTCGGCACCCCAGCAGTGTTTCGGAGCACTCTGGGGACAGTGGGGTTTTCCATACCCATGGCTCCCACTGTCCCAGTACTGGGTGGGGGATGTTTCCCATCTCTGGTGGGATCAGGCAGGGTTTTACAGGAAGGCTGGGACTGTCCCTGTTGGCAGTGGTGCAGGGCAGACCCACGCTGGGTGCAGGCCCACAGTGCTGTGTGCTGGGCAGCTGGAGAAAGCAGAGGGGGTTGGCCTGAGCAGTGCAATGTGGGGCAGGTCTGGGGTGACAGGAGGGATGGGGGGGCTGTGGTGGCTCTCAGTAGCAGTGCCTTTGTCTGGGGCTGGGAAGGCAGCAACCTGGAGCAGAGGATCACTGGGACCACAAAGGACCACTGAGAGGAGGGGAAGCAGTGGGAGAGGAGGGTCATGAGAAGGATGAGTTTTAACAAGCTTTTCCTTTTCTAGTCTCCTATAGGCTTGTCCAGTGGACATGCAATTCCCTCACCGTGAAGACTGGATGGCTGCAGCAGGGTGGTTCTGCTTCCAGATCCCTCCATCTTCAGGTCCTCTGTGGCATGCCCTTCTCGCTAGTGTCTCAGCTGCTCGTGCCACAGTAGAAGCTGGGCAGTCAGGCCAGATTGAGGCCAGAGCAGTTTGGCCAGAATATTTCCGTAATGTCCATTGGACACTGCAGACCTTGGGAATGGAAAGAGAGCATGGGTCACTCCTGCTTGGGGAGGCACACTGGGATCTCCTCCGTGGTCTCAGCTTGCCTCACATGGAAACAGTGCTGTGTGTAGTGGTGGAAGAGGTGCCTGTCCCAAGGAGAGTCATGAGACAGGCTGTTTCCCTAAGCCTATTGTCCTGTTCTCCTGTGGCAGCATCATTGGAAAGCTTTGTGTATTTGCTTGGCCAGTAGCCCCACTACATTGCACAAATCAAAGAGCGGATCTGTTGTGTGGCACCCAAGGGAGTCTTAACAGTGTGAGCAGTGCTTGTGAGTGAGGAGAAGTGTGAAGCCAGATGAAGTGAGTAGAGAGAGGGATTTGGAGAGACACGGTTGGGCTGTGGATTGCAGTGGAATGTGAAGAAAGAAGGCCTTGCACACTGGTTGGAGAAAGAGTTGGGGAGCAGACAAAAAGCCAAGGTTAGTAAGCATCTGGACAGTTTCCTGGTGCTGTATCTTTTCAGTTGCTTCACGTACTATGGTGGTGAGCTGGACAGCATTGAACTGGACTTTCTGCCTGTCCTATGATGAGATTAAGCTACATGAAACCTGTCCTCCAGGGATATTTGCTTTTTGGCACTCACATTACTGACATGCATGGCTTCCCAAGGACCGTTCTGGGTGGGTCCTGGTGCACGAGCAGTGATTGCTGAGTTGTGTGCTGGGCCGACACTACTGCTGAGAGAGCTGGGTTTGGCTTCTCAGAGGTAAGAAGTGGGGTCTGAGTGGGAAGGTGTTCAGGAAGTCCCTCAGAGGGTCCTTTGCTTCATCAGGAATGTGTACAACCCTGTAGTCTCTGTCTGCACACAGCAGCCACTGCCTTCTCAGATGTGACCTGAGTTAACAAAAGCCGTTGTTAATGCTAGTGTGTGCTAGCAGCCTTGCACAGATTCAGCAGCCTTTCAGCCTCCTGAATTTATTAATTCTCATGCATTCCATGTCACTACTCATCGCTGCAGCTAACCAGTCTCTGGGTGACTGTGGCCCATTGCCTCTCAGCACATGCTCTTCCTCTCTTTGGCCTGCTGTATTCTGCTTCCTGCTTTTCCATCCACACCCTCAGGTACCTAGAGAGCCCATTCGCAGAATCACAGAATCCCTGGAGTTGGAAAGGACCCCTGGAGATCATCTAGTCCAATCCTCCCGCTCAAAACAGAGACCCATAGAATAGGTTGCTCTCAACTGTGTCTACTTGGGGTTGGAACATCTCCAGCAATGGAGACTCCACAACCTCTCTGGGCAACCTGTTCCAGTGCTCAGACAAAGTTCTTTCTTATGTCTAAACAGAATTACTTGTATTTCAGGTTGTGTCCATCTCCTCTTGTCCTGTCACTAGCTATCACTGAGAAGAGTCCAGCCCCATCTTCCTTACTATCCCTGCATCAGATATTTATACATATGGATAAGGTACCCCCCACCCCCCCGCCCAAGCCTTCTCTTCTCCAGGCTAAGCAATTCCAGCGCTCTCAGCCTTTCCTTATATGTCAGATGCTCCAGTCCCTTCATCATCTGTGTAGCCTTTTGCTGGACTCACCCCAGTAGGCCCACGTCTTTCTTGTACTGGGGAGCCCAGACCTGGACACGGCAGTCCTACGAGGTCTGAGCAGAGGGGAAGGATCACCTCCCTTGACCTGCTGGCAACGTTGGCCTTCCTTGCTGCAACAGCACATTGCATTGCATACACTAATACAGAACGGTCTTCTATGAAATCCCTTCCTCTCGGATTACAAGTTACAGCTGTCATACCATTAATATCACTCAGAGTGGACATGACTGCTGATATTCACTTTGGTGTTATTTTCATTATATTTACTTGTAACCATGAGCATAAGCATTTTTACCTTGTTATGATCATCATAACTGATAAAGTACAAGTGCAATTAACCATTCAACAGGGTGCCTTAAAAGATACAGAGCAGTAATTCCCTTAAGGATCCATCCCTTAAAAACTGACCCCAAATATCTCCCCGTAACAGGCAGACAATGGTGGGATGTTTCCCTTTCCACATATAATTAATCTATTTGCCAGGACATTCTCTTTTACTGTGAGTAAAATTATACTTACAACTTACCTTTTCCAGGACACGGGTAACATCCTACCTTGTCACATCACCTAATTTAGCTCAGATACATAAACAGTGCTATTTCCTGTCATTACTGCAAGAGGTAGTGTGCGATTATGATGTTCAAACCAGTTCCATCCCTCTTGCTGTTGACAGCAACAACTTCATCTGACGCTCAATTTTTGCCTGGCCTACCCCTGTTCTTAGCCTTCTTGTCTTCTTGGAGGATGTTTCACACACTAGCAGTTGTCTCCGAAGTCTGGGCCAAGGTTATGCGGCTGCGCCACATCAGAGCTGGGCTTCAGATCCTTCAAATGCAGGCAGCTAAACAGGCAGGAGGAGAGAGTGGTGGAGAGAAAAAGCAGAGGGGAACTGTACAGAGTTGTCTATAGGCCTGACAGAAGTCCCTGCTTCCAGTCTGAGTCTCCACTCCTTCACATTGCACCATCATTCTAGGATCTTTGGCTACAGTCACCCACAAAATAACAACTTGCTATGGCTCTCTGTATTGTTAGAGTGCATAGTTAGACGCAGCTAACTAGACAGAGGTTTTATTACAGGTGAGCTAGCTAACCACAAATAATCTTATTGGAGGAATTACTGGTTATGCCAGTTAGAGCAAAGTAAAGTTCCAAGCAAGCAAAAACCTGACACGCATGGCCTGCAAAGTTAGCTTAATACAGGGCCTGTGGCCCTGCTAGCAATGGCAAGGCCATATTCACTGGCCTACTGGTTGTTGTTCCCCTTCTCCTTTGGTAGTCCAGGAATCACAGGTCCAGCAAGGATGTTGTAAACTGTCCTATTGCTCAAGGCTCCCAATCAGGAGCAAACAGAGCATCTTCTTGGAGGCATTGGTTTTCTCCTATCATCTGGTTTGCCTCGTGATGACTCATTAAGGTCTTGAGGTAGCCTGTAGTTCTTCTGGGCAGTGTAGGGTCATTACCTGATCTGCTACATGTCTGTCATTAACACAAAAACTAATATAACAGCTAAAATCCTTGCTGTAGGAGGTAGAGCCAAGTTAAAAATGCTGGCAATTGCAGGAACCCTCTCTGAGTCCAACAGAGCGAGCCATACACAGCACATCCTAGAGCTCAAGGCCAGCAACTGCTACCGCCCAAGTTCTTCTGGCAATATCTCAACTGTGGGCATCTCAACTCCTCAGACTTGCCTCAGTTTCCACTGTGGCATTGTAGCTTGGTCAGTTATTGGCTGTTGACGGAGCTGTATTAAAATCTGTTGTCTCACAAAAGATGATAACACGTAAGCCACAAGCTTGTCCCACCCTTTGTTTCTGAGGGATAATGATTTGCTGTGGGTGGGAAGGAGGGGGAGTTAAAACTAAATAGCCTGTGGAGGTATCTTTAAGAAATGTTGTGTGTCCTTATTTTTGGTGCAGCTGTGATCTGCCCCTTCTTCAATTAAGGCACAAGCAAGAAGACCCAGTTGCTGTAATGCTTGTACCCCTTCCCCCCTTCGTTAATATTAATGACCACTGTGCCACTTGGGCAGATGACACTGCCTACTGAAAACTACAGACTTCTAGACTGGATTACCACTGGACTAGAACAGCCAGCTGGACTATTCAAGCCTCAAAGATTGTCACAATCCCACCTGCTGCATAACCTTCTCACAGCTGGAGGATTTCTGTCACAAAGGGGACATGGTTCCTGTGCTACTGCTACCCCTTTTTCCTTCACTATTGTTTTGTAGCAGTCCTGCTCCCACAGAATCAGCTGCTCTTGAAATCCTTATCGCAAAAGACTTTCCTTGCACTCAGAATTCTAATGCAGGAACTTCTTTTTAAAGAAGTGTCTTTCAATGTGGTTCAAACATCAGCATATTCCTTGCCCCAAGTCCTTCACTGTTTCTCTGAACAGTGTTTTAAATTGTCACTGACTAGGAGGAGCTTTTATTTCACTCGAGACCTTAAGCTTGCTTTCTGTTACCTATCAATTTCTCTGTTTCTCCGACCACCATTCCCAAGTAATTAACCTGGGGCTGCACTAACAGGGCTTTGGTCAAATTGATCTCTTAATTTTAAAACTCAGATACTTCTCCCCCATACTACTTCTTCTGTGCCTCCGGTCACTAGAATATCATCTAAAGAATACCTTGGTTTCTTACAGCCCTTAAAACATAGTCTTTTGTAAATGCACAAAATCACACACAAAAATATATATACATGTGTATATACCGGCATGCACTTTATGTTATCTATACAGACCTTACCTTATGTGATGGTGTTCCATTAATCATGGTCTGTATTCACAGCAGTATTAAGAAGACATTGATGCTCACCAAGAGAAACAGAGGACCTCATCTGGAGATGGAGACACTTTTCAGTTGGATCCATTTGCTTTTACTGCCTCAGTTTGTATGTATTTTTCCCTTTTAACTTCAGCCACGACAATTAGCCTCTAAAGAAGATCTTATATGCTTCTTTTTAATGTATGCATATAGGATAATAAAACAAACGTGGTGACAAAAAGCTAAGCAACATACGGGTTTGAATATCCATAGGGCTGGAATGGATTACTTGTTCTTCTGTGCTACAACTGGAAGACAAAAATAACAGAAGATTGTTATTAGCAGTTATCTTAGTTACCCAAGCTGGAACATCTCCCTCCCTCAGAGTTTCTGGTGATAGTCAAGGTCTGCTAAGCTGTGGTTTTGCTTCCTTCACTTTATCCAGTTCATTAGCTATTGTTCATAAACAACTGCTCACCAGTCTTCCATCTGTGTTATCCATCAGTGTTTGTTATCCACTGGCTCCTTCTCTTCTACACAGCAAAGAGATAAGGTTCATACTTCTATTTAAATTGCCACTATTTACACGTATGCATAAATTTTGACCATCTTCTTTTTCTTCTTTCTTCTCTAAAAGGTTTTAAAACATGGCTTCCCATTATGTTACAGAGTTAACTTTGGGGGAACATTAATACAGCACTTCTGTTTTGGTTATTGGATAGGTATGAGTATCCTCCACTACTCTTGATATCCTTCCTAGATCCCTCCTATACTTGCAGGCCCTTGCTTCAAAGAACATGACTGAAATCAGTTCTATCACTAGGTCTAGCCGCTTCTCTTCAAGTTGTCCTTTGGAGAGCTACCCTGGAAAGAAACCCTAAAAAATACCTAGAGAGGCCTTGAGGTTTCTATATTTCGGGTCACTTTCCCAAAGCTTTTACTGTGAGTAATAATGGAACCACTTCTGGGATATTTTGGTTACATTTCTGTGTTACTTAAGCCTGAACTTAATTGTGTCAGCCACAGCCTGCACCTCATAGATACTTTTTTTTTTAATATATCGATGGATGTGTTAGTGTCCAGTAGGCGCCAGGGGGCTCTTCATTTCTTGACCACCCAGCAAAGTTTTCAAATTAATACTTACAGGGTCATTTACATTTAGTTTTAAACGACTAATATTCTTAAGTTTACAAATTGGCCACTATTCCATTTTGAGTATGAACACTGATGACTAAATTGTCTTTAGTAAATGACACAGAGCACAAGCACTCGTCAGTTTAGCTAGTTCATTTCCATTTAACTTCTAATTTAAAACTCCTAATTTGAAAGTGCCATGCTCCAGTCCATGGCAGTGCTTCTTTTTCATGATCTGAGATCTGGAGGCTGTGGAGGGAGCAGAGCTCCTGGAGTTGGGGTAATGGCCTGCATCTACAGGGTGAGCTGGGGAGTGTCGGGGTCATATCGAGGCATGTACTAGCAGGGCAGTACAGGTTTGGGCACAGTGCCTGAGGCCACGGGCTGTATGTGTTTTCAGAGGGGTTCTGGCTTGGCTGTTTTCCCCTGCCCAAGGGCATGAATCAATCAGTGGGAGGGAGCTGCACTGCTGGGAAGGAAACAAAGTAGGACTGTGTGCAACGTCTTGCAGGAAAGGGCAGTTTTACAGTCCTGCACTTGCCTGTTTTCCCACTAAAAGCACCTAGGAAGCACCCCGAGCACGTCAGAGACATCAGCTGTGGTCCACTGGACAAGTTCCAGAGTGATTCCTGGGTTTGGGGTGTTTGGCTGAAAGACAGGTGAATGCAGGTACCGGTGGGTCTGCTGTGCTTTTCGAGGCAAACATGGCATGGTGTGAGGGGCTGGGGATTTCTGCAGCAAAGGTGGCTGCCCGGGGATGAAGGTGGAGGGCAAGAGCATGGGGATATAGAGTGGGACTTCTCAGGGGAGCCAAAGGAGCAAGGAGGTTAATATATATGGGGGCGGGGGGGAATGAAGAGGATGAGGACTGTGGTGGTGGTCAAGGATCACCTGGCAGCCTTCAGTGCAGCCCAACTAGGTATGGTGTTACTCTGAAGAGCAGAAAAGTGTAAGGATCATAGTGCTGTGATTGTACTAAGCTGTGTGGCTCTTAGTTGCAGGTGTGTGTTAGTACATGAAACATCATGATAGAAAACAGTTATTTTTTTAACTGTGAAACAGAATTCCGAGCTTTCCTTGTGGTTCTGTAGCAAACAGGCCTCATCCCTAAAAACCGCTGTAGCTGACCTGCTTTTTGTTTAGGAATTATGTAGGTGAGATAATGAGAAGCTACTGCTGGCAGAGTAAGCATGATTCTGTACATCTCAGACAGTACTGGCCATCTTTACTACCTCTGTGTGTATGATGCAAGAGAATTTGTCTTACTTGCAGAGTCCAGGGGTGAGGGTTACTTTCCTAGAATCTGTTCAAGTCTGTTATAGAGAGGGTGGTCTTTAGTAACCCAGAGACACAGAAGCAGCGACAAAAGGCGCGCTTGAGCAGAGGAATAAAAATGGGACGATGCGGGCGGGATGGGGGTGCATCGCAGAGGAGACAAAGAAGAGGCTCTAGGCTGCAGAGGCCAAAGAGGGAGCCACAGGACAAAGTTCAAAGGGCCAGAGACGCGGCAGCCACGGAAGGTCCGAGTGGCAGGTCCACATCGAGCGACGGACAGCCACCTGGGAAGACCTGCGCGAGGCTAAATGCAGGGCGGCGGGCTCGTGCCCGGGGCGAGGGACCAGGTGGTGGTGGCGCTCCAAGTACTCACCGCTCTGTGGTGGACTGGAGCTGCCCCAGCCGCAGGTGGCAAAGCTCCTCCTGTCCCATGTTTGAGCAGGCACTTACTTTAGTGGGGGTGAAAGCGCTCCTGCGGCTCTGCCTCTGCCTAGTCTGGGCTCAACTTGCCGGGGAGGCAAACCACAAGCAGCAGGGCGGAGGTGAGGGCAAGCGTGTGAGCCTCGGCCATGCCAGGGCGGCGGGCAGCGCACTGCCGGGGGCCTCGGAGGAGAGGGGCCGTGAGGGCAGGGCTGGGGGGCTGCGGGGGCAGGGCTGGAGGCGTGGAGCTCCGCGCGCCAGGACAACAGGGACATCGGTGCCGCGCAGAAAGGCTTCCCCGGGGGACTCGGTACCTAGCAGAAAGGCTTCCCCCGGGGGACTCGGTACCTAGCAGAAAGGCTTCCCCTGGGGACTCGGTGCCAAGCAGAAAGGCTTCCCCCGGGGGACTCGGTACCTAGCAGAAAGGCTTCCCCCGGGGGACTCGGCGCCAAGCAGAAAGGCTTCCCCCGGGGGGCACTGGGTAGCTCACACAAAGTCATCCCCGGGGGACTCGGTGCCAAGCAGAAAGGCTTCCTCCGGGACACTCGGGAGCTCACACAAAGGCTTCCCCGGGAGCCTCGGTACGTCCCAGGAAGGCTTCCCAGGAAGGCTTCCCCTGGGCACCTCGGAATGCCACAGCAGAATTCCCCCCGGGGACCTGGCAGCGCTCAGACTGCTGAATGCTCGGAAAGCATTCACCCCAGGACAGCCTGTGCTTCGGAAAAGTGTGACCTCCCGTAAAAGACCCCGTCCTTCTGCGCATGCTGCCTCTGGCCAGGCCGCTTCCACCTGCTTGCTGTCCTGTGCCTGCGTGTGCTCGGACAAGGCCCGGCAGGTCTGGCCCTGCTGGTACCAGCTGCTGGAGAATGCACTGCCCGCCAGTCTGAACAGCCTCTAGCACTGATGGCTGTGTTGCAGTCCAGCACATTCAAGGCGCATGTCACTGCGGTTAGGCTTTGCCAACCCATGAAGGCTAGCCCACCCGCAAAGCTCCACTGAAGCTGAGGGATTTGTTCTGGCTTCAGGTTTGATAGCAGAGGAACAGTGTTGGGAAGCTACACGTTCAGTGTCACGACCTACAGCGGCAATGACCAGGGAGCACAGTGTCTGTATTAGCCCCGCTGCTCCGACCCCTCTCAAGGATATGCTACTTTTGAAGCCTGGGCACAGCACTGCCCGTTACAAGGAGCCCCTACATTCCCACAGAAGATGCGATTGCAGCTGGGACTGTCCTGACTTATTGAAGTGGAGGCTCGTGGGTGTCTCAAGAGAGACATCAGCTGATACCAGGGGAAGATATCCACTATGTATCCAGCTGATGGGAATGGCTCTCCAGAAATACCCAGCTCTCTCCCCTGACTACAGGCTTTGACAGAGAAAGCGACCTTTTAGAGGCTGGCCCTTTCTCTGGCCAGATGCCTACAAGGAGCTGAAATGAAGGCCCCAACTAAACACGAGTGGTGCAAGATGCCTCTTTCATCCCTGCACATAGTCCTCAGAGCTCACCCACCTCCTGCTGCAGTGCCATCCCGATCTTTCCCTCCTCCAAGCAGAGCACCCCCTGGGAGTGATGGCAAAAGGCAATCTCGCCACAGTTGTCCTGTTCCCCCTTTGGGGATTTACAGACCACCCAAAGAGGCAGGTTATCCTCCTAATGTCTTTGTGTGCACCTGTGCCTCCCTCTCAACAGCTGCCAGCATTTTCTATGCACTGCTGTTTTCATGTCTTTACGGCCCAATTCACGGCACTCCATGTGCTGTCTGAAAAGCAGATTTGTTGCCCGATGTGCAATAAGCCAAGAATTACACACATTTACATACAATTATAATATTGCTTGCACACCATTTTACTACTATGCATGCTCAGGGGAGGGGTCGTCACCCGAGCGCGGGTCTTTTTGGCCTACGGGTATGATTTTTTTGTGTTATAATGAGGACAGTTCAGTTAGGCATACATGGACCTTGAATTCTTTTGCCAAATTGGCAATACACACCTAGAAAGAAAACATTTTGATTTAATGTTTCTTTTAGGGCTTTAGCAGTTCTAGGATGTCCTTGATTAAAGAATGCTTCTTCTCAGAAAATAGAGTTAGAGGTTACCGTGATCTTCCTACCACAGGCTTTGGGATATCCAGTGCACCGTGATGGTGGGAGGCCGGGTCCATCGTGGGGAAAGGCGGTGCCCCAGCGGGGTGAGAGGGTCAGAGCGGGGAAGCACCAAAACAGCGCGGTACTGCTGGAGCTCTGGTTTGGTGGCCGCTTCTGCCCCAGGACTCACACAAACAGTGTCCATCAGGCAGCTGCACTCAAGGTGCCCACTGTCCATGTTGCCACTTTCTCCTCTGGTGAGCAAACAAGCCTGCCACACCGCTTAGCAGGCTAGTGCCGGCGCTTGGCTGAGCACACTGCCTGTGCACGCTGCAGAGTGCCGAGTGCTCTAGAGCTGCCGAGGACGCTTGCTGTGGCCTGCTGCCAGATTGGAGATAGTGAGGCGCACATTCTCAGCTCTGAGGTGTAATTCCCATGTTCAAACCATTCCCCAAGTTCCCCGGGTATCTCAAGGGAGTCTCATCCAAGACGCCATTCCCAGATTTCAGCACCTCCGTTCACAGGTACGTGATTATGCCAAGATGGCTGTCTACAAAGTCCTTGCAATCATACAGAAGCAGTTAGAAGAAGAAAATAATCAAAAGGCAGATGCTTTGTGGGGCAGGCCAGAGGAAGACGACACAGGATCGTAGATTCCATCTTAGGTCGGTGCCGTCAGCGTCTGACTGCCTTGCCTTCAGACCCACATTTTGCAAGGTGTGTGGCAGAAAAGCGGACACCGTCTGGAAAGGAGGCCTCTCCCGCTCGGGGCACACTCAGGCCACAGGGAAGGAAAATACCCGTGAGAAAGTTAGAAAAGATTCAGCCAAGAACCAGCTTGCCACCTATCAACATCCCTGGAATGGCCGTTTACTCAGAGAAAGAAACACAAAGTGAAAAGGAAGTGCTTTGTAATTTCCTCCCCTCTGAACTATGGAAATATGGACATCTCTGTGGCTGTCCAGGGACCTGCAAAGAGCCTGAGAGAGCCTGGAACAGCCCCATGCATTGCAAGGCAGTCCAAGAGACACTGTGTAACTGCCTTGCCAGGTCACTGCATTCGGGTAACTTTTACGGTGTGCAAAGAGCTCTGCACCACAGCGTTCAGAGCCCTGCCCTGAGCTTCTGACTGACTGAAAGCCAAGTGTCCCAACATCATCTCCTGCAGCGCTTGCCGCGCTGCTGCCAGATGCCCTGGCAGGGCACCCGGGAGGGCGTGTGTGTGGTGTCCCTGCAGCCCCTCGGTGACATGGCCTGAGGTCACAGAGGGGGGTCCCACCTCACAGCCGCAGCTCCCCTCTTCCCACGGTGCCCCCAGCCTCTCCCCACTTGTCCCAGCAAGGCCGGGGGAGCCCAGGCACTGCCGCTGCTCTCGCCCCCGCGCTGCTGGGCAGGAGCCGCTGTGCTGGGAGCCAGAGCAGGCAGTGCGACAGCACCGGGGGTGGTCTGCTGAGGTGCAGAGGAGCAGGCCGGAGGGCAGCAGTTGCTGTGCCACCCTCCTGCTGACTTGGCCGCTCAGGTTTTCTCCCTTCTCGGAGGGCTGTTTCTTGCCTCGGGACTGCTTCCAGCTGTCCTCCTCTGTGCCAGAGGCAGGATCCTGTGGGAAGAAAGAGAGAGTCTGCAGGAAGGGGAGCTGGAGAGGAGGAGAAAGGTAAGAGGCAGGAACAAATCACCCTTGATTTAGGAGAGCACGCGTGGGCCTTTGGAGAGCTCCAGCCACAAGCAGCGCTTTATAAACCAGTGGAGAAGCTTAGCAGTGGGAAACAGAGCAAGGTGCAGCTGCTGTGTGGAGAAGGTGTCCCCTACATAGTACACCAACCTGAAGAAGGCGACTCAGGACAAACTGAAATCACCATCAGCTGTCATTCCTGAGGAAGTCCCTAGAGAATGTGAGAGGTGGCTGCAAGCGCTGGGTGTACTACAAGGCCTGCAAGCACTGCCAAGGCACAACCACTGATATGGCCGAGTGTGTTCAGCATGCCCTGCCCCCAAACAGGAAATCTTTCCATAGAGCTGTAGGGTTCGGATTGCTGTGCTGGAGCCTCACGCGCGTACCTGTGTTCTTTTGCCCCGGGGGGCTGCTCAGGAGAGGAAGGAGAAAGAGCTGCTGCTTCTGCTGCGACTCAAGGAGGACATGGAGCAGGAAGCGAGAGCTGAGAAAGTGCAGAAGCAAAGGAGGCAGGTGAAAGCCCGAAAGGCACATGAAGGAGCATTCTTTTCAGCTTGTAGGTGGCAGAGAAGAGAGCGACTACTGACAAAAATCTGCAGGGTGTCTAAAAGAGGCGCCAAGTGTGCTTTGGAGCCCTGAGATGCCCCTTAGAGCTGACCGCACCTGGGAAGGCTGCAGGGGCTGGAGGGCCAGAGTGGGGCAGGTTGGTGGCGGGAGCTGCACAGGTTTGTTGTGCTCCAAAGGGGAGGGTGAGAAAGAGACAGCTAGGGAAATGCTTGTGTCCCTCCCAAAGTGGCCTAAACTAGGAGAGGAACTGTGGGCCTTTCCAGACGGGTACTGTAACTATGCCTCTTCAGACCGTGTGTCTTCTTCCCCGGCAGCTCAGTGGGGCAGGAGGCCTCGGCGTTTCAACCTGCGGTCAGACGATGCTGTTCAGGGCAGCTCAGTCGGCACATGGCCATTGGATTTCTGTACATCCTTTTTAGTTCTTTTCTTTTTTTTTTTTTTTGTTTGTTTGTTTGTTTTTCCTTGGAAGTGGATTCAGCAAGGGATTGCTCCCAAGACAAACAAAGACACGGCAGGAAATGTGTTGAGGCTTGGGGTGGCAGTTTCTGTCTCAGACAGAAAAGAGTGCCCATAAACGTGTGCAGGATGCTTGATGGAGCATCTCTAGGCAAAAGAATCCTTGGGGTAATCTACTCTTCGCTGCTTTTCTTCAATATTGTAGAAGCAACTCTTGCTGGAGAAAAAAATGGCATATCACCTCAAAAAGGGGCAAGACCTTCTTTCCTCCAGTGCAGAGGTGGACGTTCCTGGGAAATATTTGGGCAAGTTGCTGTCTCGGGACCCACTGCCTGAAGCCAGAGGTACTTGTAATGCAACTGTTTTGTGGCACTAGCTCTTGCTCCTCTCTCCCAGGTCAGCAGAGATGCCTGCTCTCGCTTCCAAAGCTTTAGCCTCTGGAGGCATGGAGTGAGTTGCGAGCGGTTGGGGCTGCCGCTCTTTTTAGGGCTTTGAGAGATTCTCGGGGCAGGCTGGGTGAACGAAAGCCAGCCCACAGAGCTGTCTTGGGGCTTCTTACCCTCGCGCTTCAGGAATGTGCTCCTGCCACGTGTACGTGACACGCAGTTTGCACGCTCTCTGGTTCGCGGGTATGAATTTCCTGCACTTTCCCACACACGCAAAGCCTGCCCTGCCCCACCCGCAAAGAGGCAAAGCCAAGCCTGGAAGTCAACTCTTTTCCTACGGACCATCTGTAGGCTGAGCACAGGTCTCTGCTATGGTGGTGGTATGGTGGCTAACCATGGGATTTGGTGTAGCAGTCCCCGACTCTGCTCAGCGCTGAGTCACAGCTCCTGGCCTGGGAAGGTGTGGGCAAGCTTGAGCAGATCTCTTTCAGCCTGGCTGCAGCAGAGCCAGCTCTCCAGCTGCCACGGCCCCCGCCCCGTGGCAGTGGCACATTGCATGGCACATTGCATGGCCCTGGCCTTGGGCTTGGGCTTGGGCAGCCAGGCTTGAGTTCCCCCTTAGCAGTGCCATATCTTAGCCTTAGGCAGAGAGGATGTGCTTTCCCTGCTGAGGGACAGCAGAAGAGGCTAGCGTCCTTCTCGCCGATGATTTCCAAAGCGACACTCCAAGAACGTTCAAGACGCAGAGGTTAATGCTGTGGTCGTTCAGTGTTGCCTGAGAGGATGAGCATTTGGTTGCCGCTCCCTTTGTGTGCTTCTACGTACAGCATTGGCTGTGGCAGCACCTAGCATGGGACAGGACTGGGCCTTCAAGGAGAGCCCACCCAATTCAAAACCCTACAAGAGGCAAGCTGCAGGGGCTCAGCCATCCTGCTTGCCCTGGGTGCAAGGCCCATGCAGGGAAAGGCAGTGGTCTTGCAGTCCCAGGAGAAACCTCTTGCTTAGCTCCTCGGCCAATGGCTTTTGCTTGGAAAAGGTTTACAAACTGAAGCGTGATTGCTTTCTCCCCATAGGAGCTAACCAGGCTCGTCAGACTTCAGCTGATGGAGAGAACTGCACCAAGGCTTCCCTTAGAGTCACGCTCTGTCAGAAGGGCTCTGCAACGACGCATGCTGCCACAAGCAAAAGTGCCTCTGCTCAGGTACGCAGGCTCTGCACAGAGCTGGGTGCCTGCAGGGCACCACGGCTCCTGAACTGCAGGGCCATGGTGCCAGGCACTCCCGAGAGAGTGCTGCCACGCACTGCCTCTCTTGCCTTGTGAGCAGCACCTGGTCACTGAGGAGATGTTGTCTTGCTGGGCTGTGCTGTGTCTTCTTTGCACAAAGGCTGTCAGAGAGCCAGTAATCGCTGCATTCCAGAGTCTCTCTCTCTGTCTCCCCCTGCCCCTGCCCCTGCCCCTGCCCCTGCCCCTGCCCCTGCCCCTGCCCCTGCCTCTGCCTCTCTCTGACACAAGGCACTGGTAGTTGCTGAAGCAGAGGGGTGCCCAGGTGCGTTCGGTGGCCACTTCTGCCCCAGGACTCACACACGCAGTGTCCATCAGGCAGCTGCACTCAAGGTACCCACTGTCCATGTTGCCACTTTCTCCTCTGGTGGGCAAACAAGCCTGCCACACCGCTTAGCAGAGTGCTGAGTGCTCTAGAGCTGCCGAGGACGCTTGCTGTGGCCTGCTGCCAGATTGGAGATAGTGAGGCGCACGTTCTCAGCTCTGAGGTGTAATTCCAGCGGCGGCAGCAGCCAGCAGCCTGGGAGAGCTCAGCCTTGCTGTGAGCAGGGCATCAGGGCTGGGATTGTCACAGCAGACCAGAGAGGTTAGGAGATGGGCAGAGCTCTAGAGGTACAAGCAGCGGTCCGTGTTCAGATTTCTGCTCTAGCTGGTACCCAGAGGGCTTTGAGGGCCCACCGGGCAAGTGATGGCGCAGCTGTGCTGGCGAGATTTGTGTGCTGGCCCCTGGCAAGGTGTTTTCTGAATGTGAGAGGCGAGCAGCTGCCATTCAAAACCCAAAGCAGCTCTCGTGCCGCTTTGCCCTTTGAAGATGAGAGCACCACTCAGCTCCTGCAGAGCAATGGCAAGGGTCCCCACCAGTCCTGCATGGAGACTTCTTGCCCTGAAGGGCGGGGCACTGCAGACTCATGGTCCATCTTCACAGCATCTGCTGAGAAATCTCTCAAACCGGGAACTGCCCTGCCCTGGATTCCCTCTACTGAACTACCAAATGGGCTCTGGCCTTCCTCACCCAGGCAGGGACACCTGTTTCCACCTCCTGCTGAGACCAGTCCACAAGACAGAGCTTTGGCTTGTTTGGGAGCCAGCCGTGCCCGTGCATGGCACAACACCCTGGCCAGGGAACACCTACCTGCTTGTGTGTGGGCTTGTGGGGTGTGCACACGTGTGTGTGTGCATGTGTGTACGGGCGGGAGGGCAAAGAGATCTTTTATTGTGCACATCTCCACATGGGCCAGTCCTGGGGGCTCCCGTTGGCAAAGAGAGTGGAAATCAGGGCCTGAGTCATTTCATCCACCACACTGCGATCCACAAGCATGGCCTCAGGGTGCCTGCAGGACCCTGTGCTTTAGAAAAATCTCATCTTCCTGAGTTTTAGAAATCACCTTGGATTCCCAGGGCTCTGAGTCCTCCAAAACCTGTATCCCAGGCAAGGTGCCCTTTGCAACAGCTTTTCCCGCTGCAAAGCAGCAGGCTCCTTCTGCTTGGCATCAGCCTGCTTCTGCTTTGGGGAAACAGAAAAATCACCTGAGGAAATGGGCATGGTCACTCAACACTTATTCCTTGTTTCTGCTACAGAGGCATGGAGGTGAAGAGCTGACTCATAAGATCAAGACTGTGGTGACACAGGCTGTGTCCAAATTAGCAAGGATCATACATGCAGCTGTGAGAGATGAGGAGGAGAGAACTAAAGAGCAATGGGATGGGGTTTCAGAGGAGCCCACGTTCTCTTCGGACAACTCTGGCAGCAGTAACACGTGCCGTGAGGAGCTGCCTGGTTTCTCGGGAAGTCCTCCCTCCCACCCCACTAGAAAGCTCATCACAGCAACAAGCATAGACACCACTCTCTTAAGGCGTGATGTCAGCTCAGGAGTGGGAGGCAAAGCAACTGCACCGCAGCCACACAAGCCATCTTTGCCTTCTCTGCCCAAAAGGACACAGAGACCCCCGGAATCGGAGGTACGCAGAAGGAGAGGAGCACCTCAGGCCCCCTGCAGCTTGCCAGCAGACAGTACGAGCACAGCACCTAGAAAAGAGCTGGCAAAGAGGTGTCCTTTGAGCCAAACTTACTCTAGGACTGCCTCAGGGAGCAGAGGCACCCATCTCCCCAGGCTGAGCAGCACTGGTGGTGACTCAGCCAGAGAGCAAGGCTGGCCTCAAGCCAGCATTCTCCAAAACGCCTTGCAACAGCAAGCAGCCCCAGAAGCCCGGGGTGTTGTGGAGGTGGCAGATGCTTTGTGGGGTAGGCCAGAGGAAGACGACACACTGGCAAGTGGGATCGTAGATTCCGTCTTAGGTCAGTGCCGTCAGCGTCTGACTGCCTTGCCTTCAGACCCACATTTTGCAAGGTGTGTGGCAGAAAAGCGGACACCGTCTGGAAAGGAGGCCTCTCCTGCTCGGGGCACACTCAGGCCACAGGGAAGGAAAATACCTGTGAGAAAGTTAGAAAAGATTCAGCCAAGAACCAGCTTGCCACCTATCAACATCCCTGGAATGGCCATGTATTCCGAGGAAGAAACAGAAAGCGAAGAGGAAATGCTTTGTGATCTCCTCCCCTCTGTCCTCCAAGACTGTGTGCCAGGGGCCCAGACCACGCTATGGGGGATTCACAAGTCCACGTACTGGACCGCTGCATCCACAGCAAGCTCTCCAAAGCCAGTGCTGCATTCCCTACCTAAACTGAGGCCCGGGAGCACCAGCGAGACCCTGCCCATCATAGGCCAGGAGTTTCCAAGAAAGCCCTTCCCTCCTCCGTGTGCAAAGCCCCCTTCCCAGAGGGCAAGGCTGCGGAGACCAGTGCGTGAGGCGCCTGTGCCAAGCGAGCCAGAGCAAGCCCAGTGGGAAGAGGAAGCACTAGCCAGCAAGCTGGTGGAAGGAGTCCTGCAGAGGTGTGTGGCTACAGGCTGTGTTTGGGCACCTTTGGAGTAAAAAAGATTTTTCTTCTGCGGAAGTGGAAATTGTTGCCTTTCAGTTTGTGCCCATGGCCTCCTGTCCTCTCCTTGCCACAACCGATGAATCCAGCTCCATCGTCTTTAGTCCCCCTCCCCACCGTCAGATGTTTTTCCCCACTGATAAGATCCCCTTGCCCTGCCCCGAGCCGTCTCTTCTGCAGGCTGACCAATTCCAGCTCGCTCCCCCTCTCGCCCTGTGACACATGGCCCAAGCCCTTCATCAATCAATCCCCTTTGGTGGCCGGGCTCGCTCCACTAGGCCCACGCCTTTTTCTTCTACTGGGCAGGCCACAACTGGGCAAAGCACTCCAGAGGTGGCCTCCCCAGTGCTGAGCACAGGGCAAGGAACACCTGCCTCGACCTGCCGGTCACGCTCTTCCTAATGCAGCCTGGCGTGCTGGCGGCCGCCTGTGCCACAAGGGCACGTTGCTGACTCTTGGCCGCTTGCTCTCCCCCAGCACCCCCAGGTCTTTCTCTGCTGAGCTGCTTTCCCGCCGCTTGGCCCCTAGCCTCTAATGGTGCAAGGAGTTCCTGTGCCCCAGGGGCAAGAACAAGTCCTTGCCCTTGACAGCCAACTCTTTCTGCGCTTCCACAACAAGCAGCTTAGCTTTGCCAATTACAATATTGCTTACACACCATTTTACTACTCCGCATGCTCAGGGGAGGGGTCTTTACCCGGGCGCAGGCCTTTTTGGCCTATGGGCATGATGCAAAGGCACCCTGAAGGAGGTGGATAGGCAGCAAAGTATTGCCTGGTGAGGGCAAATAACCTGGGCTTGCTTTCTCGAAGAATACAGAGCATTAAGGCTTTTCCTGAGTCCTCACTTCTCCTCCCCTTTCACTGTCCTCATGCCTGAGCCTAGCAAAAGCTTGAACTGTGCTTAGAGTCATCCATGGGGGGCTGATGGCTACAGCAGTGTCAGCGCTTGGAGAGGAATCATCTAAGACATACCTACAGATGGGCCTGGGCTCCCTGCTCTCACCCTCCTGCCTCCCTAGCAGGGAGACGCCTCAAAGGGTTGCATCTTAATGCGCCGGAAAGACACAAAAGCAATTGAAAAACACTGTTGTGAGCACAAAGCTCTGTCACTGACATGGGTGAGGAAACAAACTCTCCTCTATTTACAAAGCAAAGCAAAGATTCCTTTTGCAATTAAAAAAATAATGTAATGCCAAGCCTATATTCCCTGGGAGGCCCAGGCATTACCACAGTCACAGGCAGGGAACCAGGGTCCTTTCTGGTTTTAAAATCCAGCATGTTTCATCCAGGGGCCACACATCCCCCACAGAGGCACCCATCCCTCCGGCACCAGGAGATCATGGGCTGGGTGCCCAAGGACAGACGCCCACCCGGCCGGCTGTGGCACCCCCACCACCAGAGGCCTGCACCCTGTGTCCATGGCCCCTTGGAGGCTCTGGCGTAGCCTAAGGAGAGTGGGGAGAGCAGCAAGGTGGGCTTTGCATCATGGAGGAAATGCGGTTTCTCCTGGGGACCCTCCTGGGCACACAGGCAGCCCTTGCCCTGCCCCGGATGCAGCTGACTCTGGGGGGGCCCTCGTGGGGCCTGTGGAGCACAACTGCAGCCTGCCCTTCCTGAGAGCGGGCAAGGCACTCTCTGTCCGCAAAGTCACTCCAGTGGCCAAGCAACCTGTGGCTCCGGCATCCTCTTTCCCTTTCCAACACGAAGCTCCTGCCGGCCCAGCCCTGCCGGGGGGCAGGATGCCCAGGGCATCCCCCATGCCCAGGCGGGACAGGCAGAGGAGCTGGGGCCAGGCAGCGCCCAGTGCGGGTAGTGCTGCTCTCACGCGACATGGCCGCCACCACCAGCCTCCCACAGCAGGGAAGCCACCGGCTGCCCTTCCCTAAGATGGCGGCCAATGCCCCACCCCACTGGGTGCTGACAGCCCCACCCCTGTCGCCATGGGGACGGCCCAGCCCAGGGCAGAGCCACCATGTTGGCTGCTGGAGGCTGGAGGCAGGGCGGGCCAGGGCCGGGGGCCGGGCTGAAGGGGTGGGGGATGTTTGGGGCCAGAGACTGGTTTCCCGCTTTTCTTGTGCTGAAACATTTTGCTTAGAACAGAGGATTTCAAGTTCTTTATTTACAGCGTCTCGTTCAGAGTTTACTACTAAGGGTTTCTCCTAGCGAGATTATGACTTAGTACTTCATTGCATAGTGCTCAGAGCTCACACTTTATCATTCAGGGTCTAAAATTTCAGCCACTGATTAGAGGTCAAGGTTTAAAATGTGACAACCCATAAATATGAAACCTCTAAGTGTAGTTTGTGTTCCAGGGTTTACAGTCCATTGCTTCGAGTTCAGGGTTTGTGGCTTACTGTTAAATAGAAAGTCTAAACCATTAGATGAAGAACTGTAAGCCTTGAGTGCCAAATGATAAACTGTAAATACCTGTGTGGGATTTGTCACTTTCCACTCTGCCACCCAGCATGCAGCTCTGTGGTCTGAGGCCTAGGCTTGCCAAATTGGCAATACACACCTAGAAAGAAAACATTTTGATTTAATGTTTCTTTTAGGGCTTTAGCAGTTCTAGGATGTCCTTGATTAAAGAATGCTTCTTCTCAGAAAAAAGAGTTAGAGGTTACCGTGATCTTCCTACCACAGGCTTTGGGATATCCAGTGCACCGTGACGGTGGGAGGCCGGGTCCATCGTGGGGAAAGGCGGTGCCCCAGCGGGGTGAGAGGGTCAGAGCGGGGAAGCACCAAAACAGCGCGGTACTGCTGGAGCTCTGGTTTGGTGGCCGCTTCTGCCCCAGGACTCACACAAACAGTGTCCATCAGGCAGCTGCACTCAAGGTGCCCACTGTCCATGTTGCCACTTTCTCCTCTGGTGAGCAAACAAGCCTGCCACACCGCTTAGCAGGCTAGTGCCGGCGCTTGGCTGAGCACACTGCCTGTGCACGCTGCAGAGTGCTGAGTGCTCTAGAGCTGCCGAGGACGCTTGCTGTGGCCTGCTGCCAGATTGGAGATAGTGAGGCGCACATTCTCAGCTCTGAGGTGTAATTCCCATGTTCAAACCATTCCCCAAGTTCCCCGGGTATCTCAAGGGAGTCTCATCCAAGACGCCATTCCCAGATTTCAGCACCTCCGTTCACAGGTACGTGATTATGCCAAGATGGCTGTCTACAAAGTCCTTGCAATCATACAGAAGCAGTTAGAAGAAGAAAATAATCAAAAGGCAGATGCTTTGTGGGGCAGGCCAGAGGAAGACGACACAGGATCGTAGATTCCATCTTAGGTCGGTGCCGTCAGCGTCTGACTGCCTTGCCTTCAGACCCACATTTTGCAAGGTGTGTGGCAGAAAAGCGGACACCGTCTGGAAAGGAGGCCTCTCCCGCTCGGGGCACACTCAGGCCACAGGGAAGGAAAATACCCGTGAGAAAGTTAGAAAAGATTCAGCCAAGAACCAGCTTGCCACCTATCAACATCCCTGGAATGGCCGTTTACTCAGAGAAAGAAACACAAAGTGAAAAGGAAGTGCTTTGTAATTTCCTCCCCTCTGAACTATGGAAATATGGACATCTCTGTGGCTGTCCAGGGACCTGCAAAGAGCCTGAGAGAGCCTGGAACAGCCCCATGCATTGCAAGGCAGTCCAAGAGACACTGTGTAACTGCCTTGCCAGGTCACTGCATTCGGGTAACTTTTACGGTGTGCAAAGAGTTCTGCACCACAGTGTTCAGAGCCCTGCCCTGAGCTTCTGACTGACTGAAAGCCAAGTGTCCCAACATCATCTCCTGCAGCGCTTGCCGCGCTGCTGCCAGATGCCCTGGCAGGGCACCCGGGAGGGCGTGTGTGTGGTGTCCCTGCAGCCCCTCGGTGACATGGCCTGAGGTCACAGAGGGGGGTCCCACCTCACAGCCGCAGCTCCCCTCTTCCCACGGTGCCCCCAGCCTCTCCCCACTTGTCCCAGCAAGGCCGGGGGAGCCCAGGCACTGCCGCTGCTCTCGCCCCCGCGCTGCTGGGCAGGAGCCGCTGTGCTGGGAGCCAGAGCAGGCAGTGCGACAGCACCGGGGGTGGTCTGCTGAGGTGCAGAGGAGCAGGCCGGAGGGCAGCAGTTGCTGTGCCACCCTCCTGCTGACTTGGCCGCTCAGGTTTTCTCCCTTCTCGGAGGGCTGTTTCTTGCCTCGGGACTGCTTCCAGCTGTCCTCCTCTGTGCCAGAGGCAGGATCCTGTGGGAAGAAAGAGAGAGTCTGCAGGAAGGGGAGCTGGAGAGGAGGAGAAAGGTAAGAGGCAGGAACAAATCACCCTTGATTTAGGAGTGCACGCGTGGGCCTTTGGAGAGCTCCAGCCACAAGCAGCGCTTTATAAACCAGTGGAGAAGCTTAGCAGTGGGAAACAGAGCAAGGTGCAGCTGCTGTGTGGAGAAGGTGTCCCCTACATAGTACACCAACCTGAAGAAGGCGACTCAGGACAAACTGAAATCACCATCAGCTGTCATTCCTGAGGAAGTCCCTAGAGAATGTGAGAGGTGGCTGCAAGCGCTGGGTGTACTACAAGGCCTGCGAGCACTGCCAAGGCACAACCACTGATATGGCCGAGTGTGTTCAGCATGCCCTGCCCCCAAACAGGAAATCTTTCCATAGAGCTGTAGGGTTCGGATTGCTGTGCTGGAGCCTCACGCGCGTACCTGTGTTCTTTTGCCCCGGGGGGCTGCTCAGGAGAGGAAGGAGAAAGAGCTGCTGCTTCTGCTGCGACTCAAGGAGGACATGGAGCAGGAAGCGAGAGCTGAGGAAGTGCAGAAGCAAAGGAGACAAGAGAAAGCCCGAAAGGCACGTGAAGGAGCATTCTTTTCAGCTTGTAGGTGGCAGAGAAGAGAGCGACTACTGACAAAAATCCGCAGGGTGTCTAAAAGAGGCGCCAAGTGTGCTTTGGAGCCCTGAGATGCCCCTTAGAGCTGACCGCACCTGGGAAGGCTGCAGGGGCTGGAGGGCCAGAGTGGGGCAGGTTGGTGGCGGGAGCTGCACAGGTTTGTTGTGCTCCAAAGGGGAGGGTGAGAAAGAGACAGCTAGGGAAATGCTTGTGTCCCTCCCAAAGCGGCCTAAACTAGGAGAGGAACTGTGGGCCTTTCCAGACGGGTACTGTAACTATGCCTCTTCAGACCGTGTGTCTTCTTCCCCGGCAGCTCAGTGGGGCAGGAGGCCTCGGCGTTTCAACCTGCGGTCAGACGATGCTGTTCAGGGCAGCTCAGTCGGCACATGGCCATTGGATTACTGTACATCCTTTTTAGTTCTTTTCTTTTTTTTTTTTTTTTTTGTTTGTTTGTTTGTTTTTCCTTGGAAGTGGATTCAGCAAGGGATTGCTCCCAAGACAAACAAAGACACGGCAGGAAATGTGTTGAGGCTTGGGGTGGCAGTTTCTGTCTCAGACAGAAAAGAGTGCCCGTAAGCTGTGTGCAGGATGCTTGATGGAGCATCTCTAGGCAAAAGAACCCTTGGGGTAATCTACTCTTCGCTGCTTTTCTTCAATATTGTAGAAGCAACTCTTGCTGGAGAAAAAAATGGCATATCACCTCAAAAAGGGGCAAGACCTTCTTTCCTCCAGTGCAGAGGTGGACGTTCCTGGGAAATATTTGGGCAAGTTGCTGTCTCGGGACCCACTGCCTGAAGCCAGAGGTACTTGTAATGCAACTGTTTTGTGGCACTAGCTCTTGCTCCTCTCTCCCAGGTCAGCAGAGACGCCTGCTCTCGCTTCCAAAGCTTTAGCCTCTGGAGGCATGGAGTGAGTTGCGAGCGGTTGGGGCTGCCGCTCTTTTTAGGGCTTTGAGAGATTCTCGGGGCAGGCTGGGTGAACGAAAGCCAGCCCACAGAGCTGTCTTGGGGCTTCTTACCCTCGCGCTTAGGGAATGTGCTCCTGCCACGTGTACGTGACACGCAGTTTGCACGCTCTCTGGTTCGCGGGTATGAATTTCCTGCACTTTCCCACACACGCAAAGCCTGCCCTGCCCCACCCGCAAAGAGGCAAAGCCAAGCCTGGAAGTCAACTCTTTTCCTACGGACCATCTGTAGGCTGAGCACAGGTCTCTGCTATGGTGGTGGTATGGTGGCTAACCATGGGATTTGGTGTAGCAGTCCCCGACTCTGCTCAGCGCTGAGTCACAGCTCCTGCCCTGGGAAGGTGTGGGCAAGCTTGAG
The DNA here is from genome assembly GCF_036370855.1 of Dromaius novaehollandiae. Taxonomy (NCBI): domain Eukaryota; kingdom Metazoa; phylum Chordata; class Aves; order Casuariiformes; family Dromaiidae; genus Dromaius; species Dromaius novaehollandiae. The sequence goes on along the minus strand of NW_026991341.1, from coordinate 2,955,162 downwards.
CAGATCTCTTTCAGCCTGGCTGCAGCAGAGCCAGCTCTCCAGCTGCCACGGCCCCCGCCCCGTGGCAGTGGCACATTGCATGGCACATTGCATGGCCCTGGCCTTGGGCTTGGGCTTGGGCAGCCAGGCTTGAGTTCCCCCTTAGCAGTGCCATATCTTAGCCTTAGGCAGAGAGAGGATGTGCTTTCCCTGCTGAGGGACAGCAGAAGAGGCTAGCGTCCTTCTCGCCGATGATTTCCAAAGCGACACTCCAAGAACGTTCAAGACGCAGAGGTTAATGCTGTGGTCGTTCAGTGTTGCCTGAGAGGATGAGCATTTGGTTGCCGCTCCCTTTGTGTGCTTCTACGTACAGCATTGGCTGTGGCAGCACCTAGCATGGGACAGGACTGGGCCTTCAAGGAGAGCCCACCCAATTCAAAACCCTACAAGAGGCAAGCTGCAGGGGCTCAGCCATCCTGCTTGCCCTGGGTGCAAGGCCCATGCAGGGAAAGGCAGTGGTCTTGCAGTCCCAGGAGAAACCTCTTGCTTAGCTCCTCGGCCAATGGCTTTTGCTTGGAAAAGGTTTACAAACTGAAGCGTGATTGCTTTCTCCCCATAGGAGCTAACCAGGCTCGTCAGACTTCAGCTGATGGAGAGAACTGCACCAAGGCTTCCCTTAGAGTCACGCTCTGCCAGAAGGGCTCTGCAACGACGCATGCTGCCACAAGCAAAAGTGCCTCTGCTCAGGTACGCAGGCTCTGCACAGAGCTGGGTGCCTGCAGGGCACCACGGCTCCTGAACTGCAGGGCCGTGGTGCCAGGCACTCCCGAGAGAGTGCTGCCACGCACTGCCTCTCTTGCCTTGTGAGCAGCACCTGGTCACTGAGGAGATGTTGTCTTGCTGGGTTGTGATGTGTCTTCTTTGCACAAAGGCTGTCAGAGAGCCAGCAATGCCTGCTTTCCAGAGTCTCTCTCTCTGTCTCCCCCTGCCCCTGCCCCTGCCCCTGCCCCTGCCTCTGCCTCTGCCTCTGCCTCTCTCTGACACAAGGCACTGGTAGTTGCTGAAGCACAGGGGTGCCCAGGTGCGTTCGGTGGCCATTTCTGCCCCAGGACTCACACCCGCAGTGTCCATCAGGCAGCTGCACTCAAGGTGCCCACTGTCCATGTTGCCACTTTCTCCTCTGGTGGGCAAACAAGCCTGCCACACCGCTTAGCAGAGTGCTGAGTGCTCTAGAGCTGCCGAGGACGCTTGCTGTGGCCTGCTGCCAGACTGCAGATAGTGAGGTGCATGTTCTCAGCTCTGAGGTGTAATTCCAGCGGCGGCAGCAGCCAGCAGCCTGGGAGAGCTCAGCCTTGCTGTGAGCAGGGCATCAGGGCTGGGATTGTCACAGCAGACCAGAGAGGTTAGGAGATGGGCAGAGCTCTAGAGGTACAAGCATTGGTCCTTGTTCAGATTTCTGCTCTAGCTGGTACCCAGAGGGCTTTGAGGGCCCACCGGGCAAGTGATGGCGCAGCTGTGCTGGCGAGATTTGTGTGCTGGCCCCTGGCAAGGTGTTTTCTGAATGTGAGAGGCGAGCAGCTGCCATTCAAAACCCAAAGCAGCTCTCGTGCCGCTTTGCCCTTTGAAGATGAGAGCACCACTCAGCTCCTGCAGAGCAATGGCAAGGGTCCCCACCAGTCCTGCATGGAGACTTCTTGCCCTGAAGGGCGGGGCACTGCAGACTCATGGTCCATCTTCACAGCATCTGCTGAGAAATCTCTCAAACCGGGAACTGCCCTGCCCTGGACTCCCTCTACTGAACTACCAAATGGGCTCTGGCCTTCCTCACCCAGGCAGGGACACCTGTTTCCACCTCCTGCTGAGACCAGTCCACAAGACAGAGCTTTGGCTTGTTTGGGAGCCAGCCGTGCCCGTGCATGGCACAACACCCTGGCCAGGGAACACCTACCTGCTTGTGTGTGGGCTTGTGGGGTGTGCACACGCGTGTGTGCGCGTGTGTGTACGGGCGAGAGGGCAAAGAGATCTTTTATTGTGCACATCTCCACATGGGCCAGTCCTGGGGGCTCCCGTTGGCAAAGAGAGTGGAAATCAGGGCCTGAGTCATTTCATCCACCACACTGCGATCCACAAGCATGGCCTCAGGGTGCCTGCAGGACCCTGTGCTTTAGAAAAATCTCATCTTCCTGAGTTTTAGAAATCACCTTGGATTCCCAGGGCTCTGAGTCCTCCAAAACCTGTATCCCAGGCAAGGTGCCCTTTGCAACAGCTTTTCCCGCTGCAAAGCAGCAGGCTCCTTCTGCTTGGCATCAGCCTGCTTCTGCTTTGGGGAAACAGAAAAATCACCTGAGGAAATGGGCATGGTCACTCAACACTTATTCCTTGTTTCTGCTACAGAGGCATGGAGGTGAAGAGCTGACTCATAAGATCAAGACTGTGGTGACACAGGCTGTGTCCAAATTAGCAAGGATCATACATGCAGCTGTGAGAGATGAGGAGGAGAGAACTAAAGAGCAATGGGATGGGGTTTCAGAGGAGCCCACGTTCTCTTCGGACAACTCTGGCAGCAGTAACACGTGCCGTGAGGAGCTGCCTGGTTTCTCGGGAAGTCCTCCCTCCCACCCCACTAGAAAGCTCATCACAGCAACAAGCATAGACACCACTCTCTTAAGGCGTGATGTCAGCTCAGGAGTGGGAGGCAAAGCAACTGCACCGCAGCCACACAAGCCATCTTTGCCTTCTCTGCCCAAAAGGACACAGAGACCCCCGGAATCGGAGGTACGCAGAAGGAGAGGAGCACCTCAGGCCCCCTGCAGCTTGCCAGCAGACAGTACGAGCACAGCACCTAGAAAAGAGCTGGCAAAGAGGTGTCCTTTGAGCCAAACTTACTCTAGGACTGCCTCAGGGAGCAGAGGCACCCATCTCCCCAGGCTGAGCAGCACTGGTGGTGACTCAGCCAGAGAGCAAGGCTGGCCTCAAGCCAGCATTCTCCAAAACGCCTTGCAACAGCAAGCAGCCCCAGAAGCCCGGGGTGTTGTGGAGGTGGCAGATGCTTTGTGGGGTAGGCCAGAGGAAGACGACACACTGGCAAGTGGGATCGTAGATTCCGTCTTAGGTCAGTGCCGTCAGCGTCTGACTGCCTTGCCTTCAGACCCACATTTTGCAAGGTGTGTGGCAGACAAGCGGACACCGTCTGGAAAGGAGGCCTCTCCTGCTCGGGGCACACTCAGGCCACAGGGAAGGAAAATACCTGTGAGAAAGTTAGAAAAGATTCAGCCAAGAACCAGCTTGCCACCTATCAACATCCCTGGAATGGCCATGTATTCCGAGGAAGAAACAGAAAGCGAAGAGGAAATGCTTTGTGATCTCCTCCCCTCTGTCCTCCAAGACTGTGTGCCAGGGGCCCAGACCACGCTATGGGGGATTCACAAGTCCACGTACTGGACCGCTGCATCCACAGCAAGCTCTCCAAAGCCAGTGCTGCATTCCCTACCTAAACTGAGGCCCGGGAGCACCAGCGAGACCCTGCCCATCATAGGCCAGGAGTTTCCAAGAAAGCCCTTCCCTCCTCCGTGTGCAAAGCCCCCTTCCCAGAGGGCAAGGCTGCGGAGACCAGTGCGTGAGGCGCCTGTGCCAAGCGAGCCAGAGCAAGCCCAGTGGGAAGAGGAAGCACTAGCCAGCAAGCTGGTGGAAGGAGTCCTGCAGAGGTGTGTGGCTACAGGCTGTGTTTGGGCACCTTTGGAGTAAAAAAGATTTTTCTTCTGCGGAAGTGGAAATTGTTGCCTTTCAGTTTGTGCCCATGGCCTCCTGTCCTCTCCTTGCCACAACCGATGAATCCAGCTCCATCGTCTTTAGTCCCCCTCCCCACCGTCAGATGTTTTTCCCCACTGATAAGATCCCCTCGCCCTGCCCCGAGCCGTCTCTTCTGCAGGCTGACCAATTCCAGCTCGCTCCCCCTCTCGCCCTGTGACACATGGCCCAAGCCCTTCATCAATCAATCCCCTTTGGTGGCCGGGCTCGCTCCACTAGGCCCACGCCTTTTTCTTCTACTGGGCAGGCCACAACTGGGCAAAGCACTCCAGAGGTGGCCTCCCCAGTGCTGAGCACAGGGCAAGGAACACCTGCCTCGACCTGCCGGTCACGCTCTTCCTAATGCAGCCTGGCATGCTGGCGGCCGCCTGTGCCACAAGGGCACGTTGCTGACTCTTGGCCGCTTGCTCTCCCCCAGCACCCCCAGGTCTTTCTCTGCTGAGCTGCTTTCCCGCCGCTTGGCCCCTAGCCTCTAATGGTGCAAGGAGTTCCTGTGCCCCAGGGGCAAGAACAAGTCCTTGCCCTTGACAGCCAACTCTTTCTGCGCTTCCACAACAAGCAGCTTAGCTTTGCCAATTACAATATTGCTTACACACCATTTTACTACTCCGCATGCTCAGGGGAGGGGTCTTTACCCGGGCGCAGGCCTTTTTGGCCTATGGGCATGATGCAAAGGCACCCTGAAGGAGGTGGATAGGCAGCAAAGTATTTCCTGGTGAGGGCAAATAACCTGGGCTTGCTTTCTCGAAGAATACAGAGCATTAAGGCTTTTCCTGAGTCCTCACTTCTCCTCCCCTTTCACTGTCCTCATGCCTGAGCCTAGCAAAAGCTTGAACTGTGCTTAGAGTCATCCATGGGGGGCTGATGGCTACAGCAGTGTCAGCGCTTGGAGAGGAATCATCTAAGACATACCTACAGATGGGCCTGGGCTCCCTGCTCTCACCCTCCTGCCTCCCTAGCAGGGAGACGCCTCAAAGGGTTGCATCTTAATGCGCCGGAAAGACACAAAAGCAATTGAAAAACACTGTTGTGAGCACAAAGCTCTGTCACTGACATGGGTGAGGAAACAAACTCTCCTCTATTTACAAAGCAAAGCAAAGATTCCTTTTGCAATTAAAAAAATAATGTAATGCCAAGCCTATATTCCCTGGGAGGCCCAGGCATTACCACAGTCACAGGCAGGGAACCAGGGTCCTTTCTGGTTTTAAAATCCAGCATGTTTCATCCAGGGGCCACACATCCCCCACAGAGGCACCCATCCCTCCGGCACCAGGAGATCATGGGCTGGGTGCCCAAGGACAGACGCCCACCCGGCCGGCTGTGGCACCCCCACCACCAGAGGCCTGCACCCTGTGTCCATGGCCCCTCGGAGGCTCTGGCGTAGCCTAAGGAGAGTGGGGAGAGCAGCAAGGTGGGCTTTGCATCATGGAGGAAATGCGGTTTCTCCTGGGGATCCTCCTGGGCACACAGGCAGCCCTTGCCCTGCCCCGGATGCAGCTGACTCTGGGGGGGCCCTCGTGGGGCCTGTGGAGCACAACTGCAGCCTGCCCTTCCTGAGAGCGGGCAAGGCACTCTCTGTCCGCAAAGTCACTCCAGTGGCCAAGCAACCTGTGGCTCCGGCATCCTCTTTCCCTTTCCAACACGAAGCTCCTGCCGGCCCAGCCCTGCCGGGGGGCAGGATGCCCAGGGCATCCCCCATGCCCAGGCGGGACAGGCAGAGGAGCTGGGGCCAGGCAGCGCCCAGTGCGGGTAGTGCTGCTCTCACGCGACATGGCCGCCACCACCAGCCTCCCACAGCAGGGAAGCCGCCGGCTGCCCTTCCCTAAGATGGCGGCCACTGCCCCACCCCACTGGGTGCTGACAGCCCCACCCCTGTCGCCATGGGGACGGCCCAGCCCAGGGCAGAGCCACCATGTTGGCTGCTGGAGGCTGGAGGCAGGGCGGGCCAGGGCCGGGGGCCGGGCTGAAGGGGTGGGGGATGTTTGGGGCCAGAGACCCTCCAGGACCCCACACACCACACAGAACGCCCCGCCACCCCAGGGCACCTGAGAAATCCCCTCAGGCTCCCGCACACCCTCACTGCTCCCCCCAGTTTGCCGCCCTGGGCCTAAGGGCGCGATTTTTTGTGTTATAAGGAGGACAGTTCAGTTAGGCATACATGGACCTTGAATTCTTTTGCCAAATTGGCAATTCATACCTAGAAAGGAAACATTTTGATTTAATGTTTCTTTTAGGGCTTTAGCAGTTCTAGGATGTCCTTGATTAAAGAATGCTTCTTCTCAGAAAATAGAGATAGAGGTTACCGTGATCTTCCTACCCCAGGCTTTGGGGTATCCAGTGCACCGTGACAGTAGGAGGCCGGGTCCATCGTGGGGAAAGGCAGTGCCGCGGCAGGGTGAGAGGGTCAGAGCGGGAAAGCACTGAAACAGCGCGGTACTGCTGGAGCTCTGGTTTGGTGGCCACTTCTGCTCCAGGACTCACCCACACAGTGTCCATTAGGCAGCTGTGTACTGTTTTCCCGCTTGTTTGTGTGCTGAAACATTTTGCTTAGAACAGAGGATTTCAAGTTCTTTATTTACAGCGTCTCGTTCAGAGTTTACTACTAAGGGTTTCTCCTAGCGAGATTATGACTTAGTACTTCATTGCATAGTGCTCAGAGCTCACACTTTATCATTCAGGGTCTAAAATTTCAGCCACTGATTAGAGGTCAAGGTTTAAAATGTGACAACCCATAAATATGAAACCTCTAAGTGTAGTTTGTGTTCCAGGGTTTACAGTCCATTGCTTCGAGTTCAGGGTTTGTGGCTTACTGTTAAATAGAAAGTCTAAACCATTAGATGAAGAACTGTAAGCCTTGAGTGCCAAATGATAAACTGTAAATACCTGTGTGGGATTTGTCACTTTCCACTCTGCCACCCAGCATGCAGCTCTGTGGTCTGAGGTCTAGGCTCTGCTCTAGGTGCCAGAGTAGAACTGCAGACAGCTAGGGCCAGGGGTTTCCCGCTAGAGTATCAAAGCTGATGCTTATCCCCAAGGGAAAAAAGAGGGGAGTCCAATGCCAGCTGGGTGACTTAGCCACACCCATGGCCTTGTCCAAGCAACAGCAGAAGCCAATCAGTTGGATGACTGCCAGTCCAGTAACTACTCTTCAGGTGCCTTGGAGAGCTGAGGAAGCATACTGGTACTTGGGCCCATGGCTAGTCCGCTCCTAGCTGTTGTTTGTGCGTATTAATGAATAAAGAGTTGCTTTGATCTCCAAACTTGGCTCTGTGGTTTCTGTGGTCTCTGCACACAGGAAAAAGTGCCTGAACACAGTGCCCTGGGGAGGAGGTTACACAATGTTTCTGGAGGATGAGGCAGCCTGCCCTTAGATCTCTCCCACTATTTCGGGTGCCCTTGGACAGCCCCAGTGTTGTTTACAAGGCCTCAGGAGCCTTCCATATGCATTTCCATGGATGTTTGAGACTGTTGGAGGCTTTTCCCACTGCCCTGGAGACAGCTAGGGTCCCTCCAGGGCGGTAGGAGGGCCCAGATGCCCTCCTGATGCTCCCTGAGCTGCTCTCGGCACCCCAGCAGTGTTTCGGAGCACTCTGGGGACAGTGGGGTTTTCCATACCCATGGCTCCCACTGTCCCAGTACTGGGTGGGGGATGTTTCCCATCTCTGGTGGGATCAGGCAGGGTTTTACAGGAAGGCTGGGACTGTCCCTGTTGGCAGTGGTGCAGGGCAGACCCACGCTGGGTGCAGGCCCACAGTGCTGTGTGCTGGGCAGCTGGAGAAAGCAGAGGGGGTTGGCCTGAGCAGTGCAATGTGGGGCAGGTCTGGGGTGACAGGAGGGATGGGGGGGCTGTGGTGGCTCTCAGTAGCAGTGCCTTTGTCTGGGGCTGGGAAGGCAGCAACCTGGAGCAGAGGATCACTGGGACCACAAAGGACCACTGAGAGGAGGGGAAGCAGTGGGAGAGGAGGGTCATGAGAAGGATGAGTTTTAACAAGCTTTTCCTTTTCTAGTCTCCTATAGGCTTGTGCAGCGGACATGCAATTCCCTCACCGTGAAGACTGGATGGCTGCAGCAGGGTGGTTCTGCTTCCAGATCCCTCCATCTTCAGGTCCTCTGTGGCACGCCCTTCTCGCTAGTGTCTCAGCTGCTCGTGCCACGGTAGAAGCTGGGCAGTCAGGCCAGATTGAGGCCAGAGCAGTTTGGCCAGAATATTTCCGTAATGTCCATTGGACACTGCAGACCTTGGGAATGGAAAGAGAGCATGGGTCACTCCTGCTTGGGGAGGCACACTGGGATCTCCTCCGTGGTCTCAGCTTGCCTCACATGGAAACAGTGCTGTGTGTAGTGGTGGAAGAGGTGCCTGTCCCAAGGAGAGTCATGAGACAGGCTGTTTCCCTAAGCCTATTGTCCTGTTCTCCTGTGGCAGCATCATTGGAAAGCTTTGTGTATTTGCTTGGCCAGTAGCCCCACTACATTGCACAAATCAAAGAGCGGATCTGTTGTGTGGCACCCAAGGGAGTCTTAACAGTGTGAGCAGTGCTTGTGAGTGAGGAGAAGTGTGAAGCCAGATGAAGTGAGTAGAGAGAGGGATTTGGAGAGACAGGGTTGGGCTGTGGATTGCAGTGGAATGCGAAGAAAGAAGGCCTTGCACACTGGTTGGAGAAAGAGTTGGGGAGCAGACAAAAAGCCAAGGTTAGTAAGCATCTGGACAGTTTCCTGGTGCTGTATCTTTTCAGTTGCTTCACGTACTATGGTGGTGAGCTGGACAGCGTTGAACTGGACTTTCTGCCTGTCCTATGATGAGATTAAGCTACATGAAACCTGTCCTCCAGGGATATTTGCTTTTTGGCACTCACATTACTGACATGCATGGCTTCCCAAGGACCGTTCTGGGTGGGTCCTGGTGCACGAGCAGTGATTGCTGAGTTGTGTGCTGGGCCGACACTACTGCTGAGAGAGCTGGGTTTGGCTTCTCAGAGGTAAGAAGTGGGGTCTGAGTGGGAAGGTGTTCAGGAAGTCCCTCAGAGGGTCCTTTGCTTCATCAGGAATGTGTACAACCCTGTAGTCTCTGTCTGCACACAGCAGCCACTGCCTTCTCAGATGTGACCTGAGTTAACAAAAGCCGTTGTTAATGCTAGTGTGTGCTAGCAGCCTTGCACAGATTCAGCAGCCTTTCAGCCTCCTGAATTTATTAATTCTCATGCATTCCATGTCACTACTCATCGCTGCAGCTAACCAGTCTCTGGGTGACTGTGGCCCATTGCCTCTCAGCACATGCTCTTCCTCTCTTTGGCCTGCTGTATTCTGCTTCCTGCTTTTCCATCCACACCCTCAGGTACCTAGAGAGCCCATTCGCAGAATCACAGAATCCCTGGAGTTGGAAAGGACCCCTGGAGATCATCTAGTCCAATCCTCCCGCTCAAAACAGAGACCCATAGAATAGGTTGCTCTCAACTGTGTCTACTTGGGGTTGGAACGTCTCCAGCAATGGAGACTCCACAACCTCTCTGGGCAACCTGTTCCAGTGCTCAGACAAAGTTCTTTCTTATGTCTAAACAGAATTACTTGTATTTCAGGTTGTGTCCATTTCCTCTTGTCCTGTCACTAGCTATCACTGAGAAGAGTCCAGCCCCATCTTCCTTACTATCCCTGCATCAGATATCTATACATATGGATAAGGTACCCCCCCCCCGCCCAAGCCTTCTCTTCTCCAGGCTAAGCAATTCCAGCGCTCTCAGCCTTTCCTTACATGTCAGATGCTCCAGTCCCTTCATCATCTGTGTAGCCTTTTGCTGGACTCACCCCAGTAGGCCCACGTCTTTCTTGTACTGGGGAGCCCAGACCTGGACACGGCAGTCCTACGAGGTCTGAGCAGAGGGGAAGGATCACCTCCCTTGACCTGCTGGCAACGTTGGCCTTCCTTGCTGCAACAGCACATTGCATTGCATACACTAATACAGAACGGTCTTCTATGAAATCCCTTCCTCTCGGATTACAAGTTACAGCTGTCATACCATTAATATCACTCAGAGTGGACATGACTGCTGATATTCACTTTGGTGTTATTTTCATTATATTTACTTGTAACCATGAGCATAAGCATTTTTACCTTGTTATGATCATCATAACTGATAAAGCCATACGTACAAGTGTAATTAACCATTCAACAGGGTGCCTTAAAAGATACAGAGCAGTAATTCCCTTAAGGATCCATCCCTTAAAAACTGACCCCAAATATCTCCCCGTAACAGGCAGACAATGGTGGGATGTTTCCCTTTCCACATATAATTAATCTATTTGCCAGGACATTCTCTTTTACTGTGAGTAAAATTATACTTACAACTTACCTTTTCCAGGACACGGGTAACATCCTACCTTGTCACATCACCTAATTTAGCTCAGATACATAAACAGTGCTATTTCCTGTCATTACTGCAAGAGGTAGTGTGCGATTATGATGTTCAAACCAGTTCCATCCCTCTTGCTGTTGACAGCAACAACTTCATCTGACGCTCAATTTTTGCCTGGCCTACCCCTGTTCTTAGCCTTCTTGTCTTCTTGGAGGATGTTTCACACACTAGCAGTTGTCTCCGAAGTCTGGGCCAAGGTTATGCGGCTGCGCCACATCAGAGCTGGGCTTCAGATCCTTCAAATGCAGGCAGCTAAACAGGCAGGAGGAGAGAGTGGTGGAGAGAAAAAGCAGAGGGGAACTGTACAGAGTTGTCTATAGGCCTGACAGAAGTCCCTGCTTCCAGTCTGAGTCTCCACTCCTTCACATTGCACCATCATTCTAGGATCTTTGGCTACAGTCACCCACAAAATAACAACTTGCTATGGCTCTCTGTATTGTTAGAGTGCATAGTTAGACGCAGCTAACTAGACAGAGGTTTTATTACAGGTGAGCTAGCTAACCACAAATAATCTTCTTGGAGGAATTACTGGTTATTCCAGTTAGAGCAAAGTAAAGTTCCAAGCAAGCAAAAACCTGACACGCATGGCCTGCAAAGTTAGCTTAATACAGGGCCTGTGGCCCTGCTAGCAATGGCAAGGCCATATTCACTGGCCTACTGGTTGTTGTTCCCCTTCTCCTTTGGTAGTCCAGGAATCACAGGTCCAGCAAGGATGTTGTAAACTGTCCTATTGCTCAAGGCTCCCAATCAGGAGCAAACAGAGCATCTTCTTGGAGGCATTGGTTTTCTCCTATCATCTGGTTTGCCTCATGATGACTCATTAAGGTCTTGAGGTAGCCTGTAGTTCTTCTGGGCAGTGTAGGGTCATTACCTGATTTGCTACATGTCTGTCATTAACACAAAAACTAATACAACAGCTAAAATCCTTGCTGTAGGATGTAGAGCCAAGTTAAAAATGCTGGCAATTGCAGGAACCCTCTCTGAGTCCAACAGAGCGAGCCATACACAGCACATCCTAGAGCTCAAGGCCAGCAACTGCTACCGCCCAAGTTCTTCTGGCAGTATCTCAACTGTGGGCATCTCAACTCCTCAGACTTGCCTCAGTTTCCACTGTGGCATTGTAGCTTGGTCAGTTATTGGCTGTTGACGGAGCTGTATTAAAATCTGTCGTCTCACAAAAGATGGTAACACGTAAGCCACAAGCTTGTCCCACCCTTTGTTTCTGAGGGATAATGATTTGCTGTGGGTGGGAAGGAGGGGGAGTTAAAACTAAATAGCCTGTGGAGGTATCTTTAAGAAATGTTGTGTGTCCTTATTTTTGGTGCAGCTGTGATCTGCCCCTTCTTCAATTAAGGCACAAGCAAGAAGACCCAGTTGCTGTAATGCTTGTACCCCTTCCCCCCTTCATTAATATTAATGACCACTGTGCCACTTGGGCAGATGACACTGCCTACTGAAAACTACAGACTTCTAGACTGGATTACCACTGGACTAGAACAGCCAGCTGGACTATTCAAGCCTCAAAGATTGTTACAATCCCACCTGCTGCATAACCTTCTCACAGCTGGAGGATTTCTGTCACAAAGGGGACATGGTTCCTGTGCTACTGCTACCCCTTTTTCCTTCACTATTGTTTTGTAGCAGTCCTGCTCCCACAGAATCAGCCGCTCTTGAAATCCTTATCGCAAAAGACTTTCCTTGCACTCAGAATTCTAATGCAGGAACTTCTTTTTAAAGAAGTGTCTTTCAATGTGGTTCAAACATCAGCATATTCCTTGCCCCAAGTCCTTCACTGTTTCTCTGAACAGTGTTTTAAATTGTCACTGACTAGGAGGAGCTTTTATTTCACTCGAGACCTTAAGCTTGCTTTCTGTTACCTATCAATTTCTCTGTTTCTCCGACCACCATTCCCAAGTAATTAACCTGGGGCTGCACTAACAGGGCTTTGGTCAAATTGATCTCTTAATTTTAAAACTCAGATACTTCTCCCCCATACTACTTCTTCTGTGCCTCCGGTCACTAGAATATCATCTAAAGAATACCTTGGTTTCTTACAGCCCTTAAAACATAGTCTTTTGTAAATGCACAAAATCACACACAAAAATATATATACATGTGTATATACCGGCATGCACTTTATGTTATCTATACAGACCTTACCTTATGTGATGGTGTTCCATTAATCATGGTCTGTATTCACAGCAGTATTAAGAAGACATTGATGCTCACCAAGAGAAACAGAGGACCTCATCTGGAGATGGAGACACTTTTCAGTTGGATCCATTTGCTTTTACTGCCTCAGTTTGTATGTATTTTTCCCTTTTAACTTCAGCCACGACAATTAGCCTCTAAAGAAGATCTTATATGCTTCTTTTTAATGTATGCATATAGGATAATAAAACAAACGTGGTGACAAAAAGCTAAGCAACATACGGGTTTGAATATCCATAGGGCTGGAATGGATTACTTGTTCTTCTGTGCTACAACTGGAAGACAAAAATAACAGAAGATTGTTATTAGTAGTTATCTTAGTTACCCAAGCTGGAACATCTCCCTCCCTCAGAGTTTCTGGTGATAGTCAAGGTCTGCTAAGCTGTGGTTTTGCTTCCTTCACTTTATCCAGTTCATTAGCTATTGTTCATAAACAACTGCTCACCAGTCTTCCATCTGTGTTATCCATCAGTGTTTGTTATCCACTGGCTCCTTCTCTTCTACACAGCAAAGAGATAAGGTTCATACTTCTATTTAAATTGCCACTATTTACACGTATGCATAAATTTTGACCATCTTCTTTTTCTTCTTTCTTCTCTAAAAGGTTTTAAAACATGGCTTCCCATTATGTTACAGAGTTAACTTTGGGGGAACATTAATACAGCACTTCTGTTTTGGTTATTGGATAGGTATGAGTATCCTCCACTACTCTTGATATCCTTCCTAGATCCCTCCTATACTTGCAGGCCCTTGCTTCAAAGAACATGACTGAAATCAGTTCTATCACTAGGTCTAGCCGCTTCTCTTCAAGTTGTCCTTTGGAGAGCTACCCTGGAAAGAAACCCTAAAAAATACCTAGAGAGGCCTTGAGGTTTCTATATTTCGGGTCACTTTCCCAAAGCTTTTACTGTGAGTAATAATGGAACCACTTCTGGGATATTTTGGTTACATTTCTGTGTTACTTAAGCCTGAACTTAATTGTGTCAGCCACAGCCTGCACCTCATAGATACTTTTTTTTTTAATATATCGATGGATGTGTTAGTGTCCAGTAGGCGCCAGGGGGCTCTTCATTTCTTGACCACCCAGCAAAGTTTTCAAATTAATACTTACAGGGTCATTTACATTTAGTTTTAAACGACTAATATTCTTAAGTTTACAAATTGGCCACTATTCCATTTTGAGTATGAACACTGATGACTAAATTGTCTTTAGTAAATGACACAGAGCACAAGCACTCGTCAGTTTAGCTAGTTCATTTCCATTTAACTTCTAATTTAAAACTCCTAATTTGAAAGTGCCATGCTCCAGTCCATGGCAGTGCTTCTTTTTCATGATCTGAGATCTGGAGGCTGTGGAGGGAGCAGAGCTCCTGGAGTTGGGGTAATGGCCTGCATCTACAGGGTGAGCTGGGGAGTGTTGGGGTCATATCGAGGCATGTACTAGCAGGGCAGTACAGGTTTGGGCACAGTGCCTGAGGCCACGGGCTGTATGTGTTTTCAGAGGGGTTCTGGCTTGGCTGTTTTCCCCTGCCCAAGGGCATGAATCAATCAGTGGGAGGGAGCTGCACTGCTGGGAAGGAAACAAAGTAGGACTGTATGCAACGTCTTGCAGGAAAGGGCAGTTTTACAGTCCTGCACTTGCCTGTTTTCCCACTAAAAGCACCTAGGAAGCACCCCGAGCACGTCAGAGACATCAGCTGTGGTCCACTGGACAAGTTCCAGAGTGATTCCTGGGTTTGGGGTGTTTGGCTGAAAGACAGGTGAATGCAGGTACCGGTGGGTCTGCTGTGCTTTTCGAGGCAAACATGGCATGGTGTGAGGGGCTGGGGATTTCTGCAGCAAAGGTGGCTGCCCGGGGATGAAGGTGGAGGGTGAGAGCATGGGGATATAGAGTGGGACTTTTCAGGGGAGCCAAAGGAGCAAGGAGGTTAATATATATGGGGGCGGGGGGGAATGAAGAGGATGAGGACTGTGGTGGTGGTCAAGGATCACCTGGCAGCCTTCAGTGCAGCCCAACTAGGTATGGTGTTACTCTGAAGAGCAGAAAAGTGTAAGGATCATAGTGCTGTGATTGTACTAAGCTGTGTGGCTCTTAGTTGCAGGTGTGTGTTAGTACATGAAACATCATGATAGAAAACAGTTATTTTTTTAACTGTGAAACAGAATTCCGAGCTTTCCTTGTGGTTCTGTAGCAAACAGGCCTCATCCCTAAAAACCGCTGTAGCTGACCTGCTTTTTGTTTAGGAATTATGTAGGTGAGATAATGAGAAGCTACTGCTGGCAGAGTAAGCATGATTCTGTACATCTCAGACAGTACTGGCCATCTTTACTACCTCTGTGTGTATGATGCAAGAGAATTTGTCTTACTTGCAGAGTCCAGGGGTGAGGGTTACTTTCCTAGAATCTGTTCAAGTCTGTTATAGAGAGGGTGGTCTTTAGTAACCCAGAGACACAGAAGCAGCGACAAAAGGCGCGCTTGAGCAGAGGAATAAAAATGGGACGATGCGGGCGGGATGGGGGTGCATCGCAGAGGAGACAAAGAAGAGGCTCTAGGCTGCAGAGGCCAAAGAGGGAGCCACAGGACAAAGTTCAAAGGGCCAGAGACGCGGCAGCCACGGAAGGTCCGAGTGGCAGGTCCACATCGAGCGACGGACAGCCACCTGGGAAGACCTGCGCGAGGCTAAATGCAGGGCGGCGGGCTCGTGCCCGGGGCGAGGGACCAGGTGGTGGTGGCGCTCCAAGTACTCACCGCTCTGTGGTGGACTGGAGCTGCCCCAGCCGCAGGTGGCAAAGCTCCTCCTGTCCCATGTTTGAGCAGGCACTTACTTTAGTGGGGGTGAAAGCGCTCCTGCGGCTCTGCCTCTGCCTAGTCTGGGCTCAACTTGCCGGGGAGGCAAACCACAAGCAGCAGGGCGGAGGTGAGGGCAAGCGTGTGAGCCTCGGCCATGCCAGGGCGGCGGGCAGCGCACTGCCGGGGGCCTCGGAGGAGAGGGGCCGTGAGGGCAGGGCTGGGGGGCTGCGGGGGCAGGGCTGGAGGCGTGGAGCTCCGCGCGCCAGGACAACAGGGACATCGGTGCCGCGCAGAAAGGCTTCCCCGGGGGACTCGGTGCCGTGCAGAAAGGCTTCCCCCGGGGGACTCGGTACCTAGCAGAAAGGCTTCCCCTGGGGACTCGGTGCCAAGCAGAAAGGCTTCCCCGGGGGACTCGGTACCTAGCAGAAAGACTTCCCCCCGGGGACTCGGTGCCGCGCAGAAAGGCTTCCCCCCGGGGACTCGGTGCCAAGCAGAAAGGCTTCCCCCGGGGTCTCGGTACCTAGCAGAAAGGCTTCCCCGGGGGACTCGGTACCTAGCAGAAAGGCTTCCCCCGGGGGACTCGGTGCCGCGCAGAAAGGCTTCCCCCGGGGGACTCGGTGCCGCGCAGAAAGGCTTCCCCGGGAGACTCGGTACCAAGCAGAAAGGCTTCCCCCGGGGACTCGGTGCCGCGCAGAAAGGCTTCCCCCGGGGCTCTCGGTGCCGCGCAGAAAGGCTTCCCCCCGGGGACTCGGTGCCGCGCAGAAAGGCTTCCCCCGGGGGGCACTCGGGAGCTCACACAAAGGCTTCCCCGGGAGCCTCGGTACGTCCCAGGAAGGCTTCCCAGGAAGGCTTCCCCTGGGCACCTCGGAATGCCACAGCAGAATTCCCCCCGGGGACCTGGCAGCGCTCAGACTGCTGAATGCTCGGAAAGCATCCACCCCAGGACAGCCTGTGCTTCGGAAAAGTGTGACCTCCCGTAAAAGACCCCGTCTTTCTGCGCATGCTGCCTCTGGCCAGGCCGCTTCCACCTGCTTGCTGTCCTGTGCCTGCGTGTGCTCGGACAAGGCCCGGCAGGTCTGGCCCTGCTGGTACCAGCTGCTGGAGAATGCACTGCCCGCCAGTCTGAACAGCCTCTAGCACTGATGGCTGTGTTGCAGTCCAGCACATTCAAGGCGCATGTCACTGCGGTTAGGCTTTGCCAACCCATGAAGGCTAGCCCACCCGCAAAGCTCCACTGAAGCTGAGGGATTTGTTCTGGCTTCAGGTTTGATAGCAGAGGAACAGTGTTGGGAAGCTACACGTTCAGTGTCACGACCTACAGCGGCAATGACCAGGGAGCACAGTGTCTGTATTAGCCCCGCTGCTCCGACCCCTCTCAAGGATATGCTACTTTTGAAGCCTGGGCACAGCACTGCCCGTTACAAGGAGCCCCTACATTCCCACAGAAGATGCGATTGCAGCTGGGACTGTCCTGACTTATTGAAGTGGAGGCTCGTGGGTGTCTCAAGAGAGACATCAGCTGATACCAGGGGAAGATATCCACTATGTATCCAGCTGATGGGAATGGCTCTCCAGAAATACCCAGCTCTCTCCCCTGACTACAGGCTTTGACAGAGAAAGCGACCTTTTAGAGGCTGGCCCTTTCTCTGGCCAGATGCCTACAAGGAGCTGAAATGAAGGCCCCAACTAAACACGAGTGGTGCAAGATGCCTCTTTCATCCCTGCACATAGTCCTCAGAGCTCACCCACCTCCTGCTGCAGTGCCATCCCGATCTTTCCCTCCTCCAAGCAGAGCACCCCCTGGGACTGATGGCAAAAGGCAATCTCGCCACAGTTGTCCTGTTCCCCCTTTGGGGATTTACAGACTACCCAAAGAGGCAGGTTATCCTCCTAATGTCTTTGTGTGCACCTGTGCCTCCCTCTCAACAGCTGCCAGCATTTTCTATGCACTGCTGTTTTCATGTCTTTACGGCCCAATTCACGGCACTCCATGTGCTGTCTTCAAAAGCAGATTTGTTGCCCGATGTGCAATAAGCCAAGAATTACACACATTTACATACAATTATAATATTGCTTGCACACCATTTTACTACTATGCATGCTCAGGGGAGGGGTCGTCACCCGAGCGCGGGTGTTTTTGGCCTATGGGTATGATTTTTTGTGTTATAATGAGGACAGTTCAGTTAGGCATACATGGACCTTGAATTCTTTTGCCAAATTGGCAATACACACCTAGAAAGAAAACATTTTGATTTAATGTTTCTTTTAGGGCTTTAGCAGTTCTAGGATGTCCTTGATTAAAGAATGCTTCTTCTCAGAAAATAGAGATAGAGGTTACCCTGATCTTCCTACCTCAGGCTTTGGGGTATCCAGTGCACCGTGACAGTGGGAGGCCGGTTCCATCGTGGGGAAAGGCGGTGCCGCGGCAGGGTGAGAGGGTCACAGTGGGAAAGCACTGAAACAGCGCGGTACTGCTGGAGCTCTGGTTTGGTGGCCACTTCTGCTCCAGGACTCACCCACACAGTGTCCATTAGGCAGCTGTGTACTGTTTTCCCGCTTGTTTGTGTGCTGAAACATTTTGCTTAGAACAGAGGATTTCAAGTTCTTTATTTACAGCGTCTCGTTCAGAGTTTACTACTAAGGGTTTCTCCTAGCGAGATTATGACTTAGTACTTCATTGCATAGTGCTCAGAGCTCACACTTTATCATTCAGGGTCTAAAATTTCAGCCACTGATTAGAGGTCAAGGTTTAAAATGTGACAACCCATAAATATGAAACCTCTAAGTGTAGTTTGTGTTCCAGGGTTTACAGTCCATTGCTTCGAGTTCAGGGTTTGTGGCTTACTGTTAAATAGAAAGTCTAAACCATTAGATGAAGAACTGTAAGCCTTGAGTGCCAAATGATAAACTGTAAATACCTGTGTGGGATTTGTCACTTTCCACTCTGCCACCCAGCATGCAGCTCTGTGGTCTGAGGTCTAGGCTCTGCTCTAGGTGCCAGAGTAGAACTGCAGACAGCTAGGGCCAGGGGTTTCCCGCTAGAGTATCAAAGCTGATGCTTATCCCCAAGGGAAAAAAGAGGGGAGTCCAATGCCAGCTGGGTGACTTAGCCACACCCATGGCCTTGTCCAAGCAACAGCAGAAGCCAATCAGTTGGATGACTGCCAGTCCAGTAACTACTCTTCAGGTGCCTTGGAGAGCTGAGGAAGCATACTGGTACTTGGGCCCATGGCTAGTCCGCTCCTAGCTGTTGTTTGTGCGTATTAATGAATAAAGAGTTGCTTTGATCTCCAAACTTGGCTCTGTGGTTTCTGTGGTCTCTGCACACAGGAAAAAGTGCCTGAACACAGTGCCCTGGGGAGGAGGTTACACAATGTTTCTGGAGGATGAGGCAGCCTGCCCTTAGATCTCTCCCACTATTTCGGGTGCCCTTGGACAGCCCCAGTGTTGTTTACAAGGCCTCAGGAGCCTTCCATATGCATTTCCATGGATGTTTGAGACTGTTGGAGGCTTTTCCCACTGCCCTGGAGACAGCTAGGGTCCCTCCAGGGCGGTAGGAGGGCCCAGATGCCCTCCTGATGCTCCCTGAGCTGCTCTCGGCACCCCAGCAGTGTTTCGGAGCACTCTGGGGACACTGGGGTTTTCCATACCCATGGCTCCCACTGTCCCAGTACTGGGTGGGGGATGTTTCCCATCTCTGGTGGGATCAGGCAGGGTTTTACAGGAAGGCTGGGACTGTCCCTGTTGGCAGTGGTGCAGGGCAGACCCACGCTGGGTGCAGGCCCACAGTGCTGTGTGCTGGGCAGCTGGAGAAAGCAGAGGGGGTTGGCCTGAGCAGTGCAATGTGGGGCAGGTCTGGGGTGACAGGAGGGATGGGGGGGCTGTGGTGGCTCTCAGTAGCAGTGCCTTTGTCTGGGGCTGGGAAGGCAGCAACCTGGAGCAGAGGATCACTGGGACCACAAAGGACCACTGAGAGGAGGGGAAGCAGTGGGAGAGGAGGGTCATGAGAAGGATGAGTTTTAACAAGCTTTTCCTTTTCTAGTCTCCTATAGGCTTGTCCAGTGGACATGCAATTCCCTCACCGTGAAGACTGGATGGCTGCAGCAGGGTGGTTCTGCTTCCAGATCCCTCCATCTTCAGGTCCTCTGTGGCATGCCCTTCTCGCTAGTGTCTCAGCTGCTCATGCCACGGTAGAAGCTGGGCAGTCAGGCCAGATTGAGGCCAGAGCAGTTTGGCCAGAATATTTCCGTAATGTCCATTGGACACTGCAGACTTTGGGAATGGAAAGAGAGCATGGGTCACTCCTGCTTGGGGAGGCACACTGGGATCTCCTCCGTGGTCTCAGCTTGCCTCACATGGAAACAGTGCTGTGTGTAGTGGTGGAAGAGGTGCCTGTCCCAAGGAGAGTCATGAGACAGGCTGTTTCCCTAAGCCTATTGTCCTGTTCTCCTGTGGCAGCATCATTGGAAAGCTTTGTGTATTTGCTTGGCCAGTAGCCCCACTACATTGCACAAATCAAAGAGCGGATCTGTTGTGTGGCACCCAAGGGAGTCTTAACAGTGTGAGCAGTGCTTGTGAGTGAGGAGAAGTGTGAAGCCAGATGAAGTGAGTAGAGAGAGGGATTTGGAGAGACAGGGTTGGGCTGTGGATTGCAGTGGAATGCGAAGAAAGAAGGCCTTGCACACTGGTTGGAGAAAGAGTTGGGGAGCAGACAAAAAGCCAAGGTTAGTAAGCATCTGGACAGTTTCCTGGTGCTGTATCTTTTCAGTTGCTTCACGTACTATGGTGGTGAGCTGGACAGCGTTGAACTGGACTTTCTGCCTGTCCTATGATGAGATTAAGCTACATGAAACCTGTCCTCCAGGGATATTTGCTTTTTGGCACTCACATTACTGACATGCATGGCTTCCCAAGGACCGTTCTGGGTGGGTCCTGGTGCACGAGCAGTGATTGCTGAGTTGTGTGCTGGGCCGACACTACTGCTGAGAGAGCTGGGTTTGGCTTCTCAGAGGTAAGAAGTGGGGTCTGAGTGGGAAGGTGTTCAGGAAGTCCCTCAGAGGGTCCTTTGCTTCATCAGGAATGTGTACAACCCTGTAGTCTCTGTCTGCACACAGCAGCCACTGCCTTCTCAGATGTGACCTGAGTTAACAAAAGCCGTTGTTAATGCTAGTGTGTGCTAGCAGCCTTGCACAGATTCAGCAGCCTTTCAGCCTCCTGAATTTATTAATTCTCATGCATTCCATGTCACTACTCATCGCTGCAGCTAACCAGTCTCTGGGTGACTGTGGCCCATTGCCTCTCAGCACATGCTCTTCCTCTCTTTGGCCTGCTGTATTCTGCTTCCTGCTTTTCCATCCACACCCTCAGGTACCTAGAGAGCCCATTCGCAGAATCACAGAATCCCTGGAGTTGGAAAGGACCCCTGGAGATCATCTAGTCCAATCCTCCCGCTCAAAACAGAGACCCATAGAATAGGTTGCTCTCAACTGTGTCTACTTGGGGTTGGAACGTCTCCAGCAATGGAGACTCCACAACCTCTCTGGGCAACCTGTTCCAGTGCTCAGACAAAGTTCTTTCTTATGTCTAAACAGAATTACTTGTATTTCAGGTTGTGTCCATTTCCTCTTGTCCTGTCACTAGCTATCACTGAGAAGAGTCCAGCCCCATCTTCCTTACTATCCCTGCATCAGATATCTATACATATGGATAAAGTACCCGCCCAAGCCTTCTCTTCTCCAGGCTAAGCAATTCCAGCGCTCTCAGCCTTTCCTTATATGTCAGATGCTCCAGTCCCTTCATCATCTGTGTAGCCTTTTGCTGGACTCACCCCAGTAGGCCCACGTCTTTCTTGTACTGGGGAGCCCAGACCTGGACACGGCAGTCCTACGAGGTCTGAGCAGAGGGGAAGGATCACCTCCCTTGACCTGCTGGCAACGTTGGCCTTCCTTGCTGCAACAGCACATTGCATTGCATACACTAATACAGAACGGTCTTCTATGAAATCCCTTCCTCTCGGATTACAAGTTACAGCTGTCATACCATTAATATCACTCAGAGTGGACATGACTGCTGATATTCACTTTGGTGTTATTTTCATTATATTTACTTGTAACCATGAGCATAAGCATTTTTACCTTGTTATGATCATCATAACTGATAAAGCCATACGTACAAGTGTAATTAACCATTCAACAGGGTGCCTTAAAAGATACAGAGCAGTAATTCCCTTAAGGATCCATCCCTTAAAAACTGACCCCAAATATCTCCCCGTAACAGGCAGACAATGGTGGGATGTTTCCCTTTCCACATATAATTAATCTATTTGCCAGGACATTCTCTTTTACTGTGAGTAAAATTATACTTACAACTTACCTTTTCCAGGACACGGGTAACATCCTACCTTGTCACATCACCTAATTTAGCTCAGATACATAAACAGTGCTATTTCCTGTCATTACTGGAAGAGGTAGTGTGCGATTATGATGTTCAAACCAGTTCCATCCCTCTTGCTGTTGACAGCAACAACTTCATCTGACGCTCAATTTTTGCCTGGCCTACCCCTGTTCTTAGCCTTCTTGTCTTCTTGGAGGATGTTTCACACACTAGCAGTTGTCTCCGAAGTCTGGGCCAAGGTTATGCGGCTGCGCCACATCAGAGCTGGGCTTCAGATCCTTCAAATGCAGGCAGCTAAACAGGCAGGAGGAGAGAGTGGTGGAGAGAAAAAGCAGAGGGGAACTGTACAGAGTTGTCTATAGGCCTGACAGAAGTCCCTGCTTCCAGTCTGAGTCTCCACTCCTTCACATTGCACCATCATTCTAGGATCTTTGGCTACAGTCACCCACAAAATAACAACTTGCTATGGCTCTCTGTATTGTTAGAGTGCATAGTTAGACGCAGCTAACTAGACAGAGGTTTTATTACAGGTGAGCTAGCTAACCACAAATAATCTTCTTGGAGGAATTACTGGTTATTCCAGTTAGAGCAAAGTAAAGTTCCAAGCAAGCAAAAACCTGACACGCATGGCCTGCAAAGTTAGCTTAATACAGGGCCTGTGGCCCTGCTAGCAATGGCAAGGCCATATTCACTGGCCTACTGGTTGTTGTTCCCCTTCTCCTTTGGTAGTCCAGGAATCACAGGTCCAGCAAGGATGTTGTAAACTGTCCTATTGCTCAAGGCTCCCAATCAGGAGCAAACAGAGCATCTTCTTGGAGGCATTGGTTTTCTCCTATCATCTGGTTTGCCTCGTGATGACTCATTAAGGTCTTGAGGTAGCCTGTAGTTCTTCTGGGCAGTGTAGGGTCATTACCTGATTTGCTACATGTCTGTCATTAACACAAAAACTAATACAACAGCTAAAATCCTTGCTGTAGGATGTAGAGCCAAGTTAAAAATGCTGGCAATTGCAGGAACCCTCTCTGAGTCCAACAGAGCGAGCCATACACAGCACATCCTAGAGCTCAAGGCCAGCAACTGCTACCGCCCAAGTTCTTCTGGCAGTATCTCAACTGTGGGCATCTCAACTCCTCAGACTTGCCTCAGTTTCCACTGTGGCATTGTAGCTTGGTCAGTTATTGGCTGTTGACGGAGCTGTATTAAAATCTGTCGTCTCACAAAAGATGGTAACACGTAAGCCACAAGCTTGTCCCACCCTTTGTTTCTGAGGGATAATGATTTGCTGTGGGTGGGAAGGAGGGGGAGTTAAAACTAAATAGCCTGTGGAGGTATCTTTAAGAAATGTTGTGTGTCCTTATTTTTGGTGCAGCTGTGATCTGCCCCTTCTTCAATTAAGGCACAAGCAAGAAGACCCAGTTGCTGTAATGCTTGTACCCCTTCCCCCCTTCATTAATATTAATGACCACTGTGCCACTTGGGCAGATGACACTGCCTACTGAAAACTACAGACTTCTAGACTGGATTACCACTGGACTAGAACAGCCAGCTGGACTATTCAAGCCTCAAAGATTGTTACAATCCCACCTGCTGCATAACCTTCTCACAGCTGGAGGATTTCTGTCACAAAGGGGACATGGTTCCTGTGCTACTGCTACCCCTTTTTCCTTCACTATTGTTTTGTAGCAGTCCTGCTCCCACAGAATCAGCCGCTCTTGAAATCCTTATCGTAAAAGACTTTCCTTGCACTCAGAATTCTAATGCAGGAACTTCTTTTTAAAGAAGTGTCTTTCAATGTGGTTCAAACATCAGCATATTCCTTGCCCCAAGTCCTTCACTGTTTCTCTGAACAGTGTTTTAAATTGTCACTGACTAGGAGGAGCTTTTATTTCACTCGAGACCTTAAGCTTGCTTTCTGTTACCTATCAATTTCTCTGTTTCTCCGACCACCATTCCCAAGTAATTAACCTGGGGCTGCACTAACAGGGCTTTGGTCAAATTGATCTCTTAATTTTAAAACTCAGATACTTCTCCCCCATACTACTTCTTCTGTGCCTCCGGTCACTAGAATATCATCTAAAGAATACCTTGGTTTCTTACAGCCCTTAAAACATAGTCTTTTGTAAATGCACAAAATCACACACAAAAATATATATACATGTGTATATACCGGCATGCACTTTATGTTATCTATACAGACCTTACCTTATGTGATGGTGTTCCATTAATCATGGTCTGTATTCACAGCAGTATTAAGAAGACATTGATGCTCACCAAGAGAAACAGAGGACCTCATCTGGAGATGGAGACACGTTTCAGTTGGATCCATTTGCTTTTACTGCCTCAGTTTGTATGTATTTTTCCCTTTTAACTTCAGCCACGACAATTAGCCTCTAAAGAAGATCTTATATGCTTCTTTTTAATGTATGCATATAGGATAATAAAACAAACGTGGTGACAAAAAGCTAAGCAACATACGGGTTTGAATATCCATAGGGCTGGAATGGATTACTTGTTCTTCTGTGCTACAACTGGAAGACAAAAATAACAGAAGATTGTTATTAGTAGTTATCTTAGTTACCCAAGCTGGAACATCTCCCTCCCTCAGAGTTTCTGGTGATAGTCAAGGTCTGCTAAGCTGTGGTTTTGCTTCCTTCACTTTATCCAGTTCATTAGCTATTGTTCATAAACAACTGCTCACCAGTCTTCCATCTGTGTTATCCATCAGTGTTTGTTATCCACTGGCTCCTTCTCTTCTACACAGCAAAGAGATAAGGTTCATACTTCTATTTAAATTGCCACTATTTACACGTATGCATAAATTTTGACCATCTTCTTTTTCTTCTTTCTTCTCTAAAAGGTTTTAAAACATGGCTTCCCATTATGTTACAGAGTTAACTTTGGGGGAACATTAATACAGCACTTCTGTTTTGGTTATTGGATAGGTATGAGTATCCTCCACTACTCTTGATATCCTTCCTAGATCCCTCCTATACTTGCAGGCCCTTGCTTCAAAGAACATGACTGAAATCAGTTCTATCACTAGGTCTAGCCGCTTCTCTTCAAGTTGTCCTTTGGAGAGCTACCCTGGAAAGAAACCCTAAAAAATACCTAGAGAGGCCTTGAGGTTTCTATATTTCGGGTCACTTTCCCAAAGCTTTTACTGTGAGTAATAATGGAACCACTTCTGGGATATTTTGGTTACATTTCTGTGTTACTTAAGCCTGAACTTAATTGTGTCAGCCACAGCCTGCACCTCATAGATACTTTTTTTTTTAATATATCGATGGATGTGTTAGTGTCCAGTAGGCGCCAGGGGGCTCTTCATTTCTTGACCACCCAACAAAGTTTTCAAATTAATACTTACAGGGTCATTTACATTTAGTTTTAAACGACTAATATTCTTAAGTTTACAAATTGGCCACTATTCCATTTTGAGTATGAACACTGATGACTAAATTGTCTTTAGTAAATGACACAGAGCACAAGCACTCGTCAGTTTAGCTAGTTCATTTCCATTTAACTTCTAATTTAAAACTCCTAATTTGAAAGTGCCATGCTCCAGTCCATGGCAGTGCTTCTTTTTCATGATCTGAGATCTGGAGGCTGTGGAGGGAGCAGAGCTCCTGGAGTTGGGGTAATGGCCTGCATCTACAGGGTGAGCTGGGGAGTGTCGGGGTCATATCGAGGCATGTACTAGCAGGGCAGTACAGGTTTGGGCACAGTGCCTGAGGCCACGGGCTGTATGTGTTTTCAGAGGGGTTCTGGCTTGGCTGTTTTCCCCTGCCCAAGGGCATGAATCAATCAGTGGGAGGGAGCTGCACTGCTGGGAAGGAAACAAAGTAGGACTGTATGCAACGTCTTGCAGGAAAGGGCAGTTTTACAGTCCTGCACTTGCCTGTTTTCCCACTAAAAGCACCTAGGAAGCACCCCGAGCACGTCAGAGACATCAGCTGTGGTCCACTGGACAAGTTCCAGAGTGATTCCTGGGTTTGGGGTGTTTGGCTGAAAGACAGGTGAATGCAGGTACCGGTGGGTCTGCTGTGCTTTTCGAGGCAAACATGGCATGGTGTGAGGGGCTGGGGATTTCTGCAGCAAAGGTGGCTGCCCGGGGATGAAGGTGGAGGGTGAGAGCATGGGGATATAGAGTGGGACTTTTCAGGGGAGCCAAAGGAGCAAGGAGGTTAATATATATGGGGGCGGGGGGGAATGAAGAGGATGAGGACTGTGGTGGTGGTCAAGGATCACCTGGCAGCCTTCAGTGCAGCCCAACTAGGTATGGTGTTACTCTGAAGAGCAGAAAAGTGTAAGGATCATAGTGCTGTGATTGTACTAAGCTGTGTGGCTCTTAGTTGCAGGTGTGTGTTAGTACATGAAACATCATGATAGAAAACAGTTATTTTTTTAACTGTGAAACAGAATTCCGAGCTTTCCTTGTGGTTCTGTAGCAAACAGGCCTCATCCCTAAAAACCGCTGTAGCTGACCTGCTTTTTGTTTAGGAATTATGTAGGTGAGATAATGAGAAGCTACTGCTGGCAGAGTAAGCATGATTCTGTACATCTCAGACAGTACTGGCCATCTTTACTACCTGTGTGTGTATGATGCAAGAGAATTTGTCTTACTTGCAGAGTCCAGGGGTGAGGGTTACTTTCCTAGAATCTGTTCAAGTCTGTTATAGAGAGGGTGGTCTTTAGTAACCCAGAGACACAGAAGCAGCGACAAAAGGCGCGCTTGAGCAGAGGAATAAAAATGGGACGATGCGGGCGGGATGGGGGTGCATCGCAGAGGAGACAAAGAAGAGGCTCTAGGCTGCAGAGGCCAAAGAGGGAGCCACAGGACAAAGTTCAAAGGGCCAGAGACGCGGCAGCCACGGAAGGTCCGAGTGGCAGGTCCACATCGAGCGACGGACAGCCACCTGGGAAGACCTGCGCGAGGCTAAATGCAGGGCGGCGGGCTCGTGCCCGGGGCGAGGGACCAGGTGGTGGTGGCGCTCCAAGTACTCACCGCTCTGTGGTGGACTGGAGCTGCCCCAGCCGCAGGTGGCAAAGCTCCTCCTGTCCCATGTTTGAGCAGGCACTTACTTTAGTGGGGGTGAAAGCGCTCCTGCGGCTCTGCCTCTGCCTAGTCTGGGCTCAACTTGCCGGGGAGGCAAACCACAAGCAGCAGGGCGGAGGTGAGGGCAAGCGTGTGAGCCTCGGCCATGCCAGGGCGGCGGGCAGCGCACTGCCGGGGGCCTCGGAGGAGAGGGGCCGTGAGGGCAGGGCTGGGGGGCTGCGGGGGCAGGGCTGGAGGCGTGGAGCTCCGCGCGCCAGGACAACAGGGACATCGGTGCCGCGCAGAAAGGCTTCCCCGGGGGACTCGGTGCCGTGCAGAAAGGCTTCCCCTGGGGACTCGGTGCCGCGCAGAAAGGCTTCCCCCGGGGGACTCGGTACCTAGCAGAAAGGCTTCCCCCGGGGACTCGGTGCCGTGCAGAAAGGCTTCCCCCGGGGGACTCGGTACCTAGCAGAAAGGCTTCCCCCGGGGACTCGGTGCCAAGCAGAAAGGCTTCCCCGGGGGACTCGGTACCTAGCAGAAAGACTTCCCCCCGGGGACTCGGTGCCGCGCAGAAAGGCTTCCCCCCGGGGACTCGGTGCCAAGCAGAAAGGCTTCCCCCGGGGGGCACTCGGTAGCTCACACAAAGTCTTCCCCGGGGGACTCGGTGCCAAGCAGAAAGGCTTCCCCCGGGGTCTCGGTACCTAGCAGAAAGGCTTCCCCGGGGGACTCGGTACCTAGCAGAAAGGCTTCCCCCGGGGGACTCGGTGCCGCGCAGAAAGGCTTCCCCCGGGGGACTCGGTGCCGCGCAGAAAGGCTTCCCCGGGAGACTCGGTACCAAGCAGAAAGGCTTCCCCCGGGGACTCGGTGCCGCGCAGAAAGGCTTCCCCCGGGGCTCTCGGTGCCGCGCAGAAAGGCTTCCCCCCGGGGACTCGGTGCCGCGCAGAAAGGCTTCCCCCGGGGGGCACTCGGTAGCTCACACAAAGGCTTCCCCGGGAGCCTCGGTACGTCCCAGGAAGGCTTCCCAGGAAGGCTTCCCCTGGGCACCTCGGAATGCCACAGCAGAATTCCCCCCGGGGACCTGGCAGCGCTCAGACTGCTGAATGCTCGGAAAGCATTCACCCCAGGACAGCCTGTGCTTCGGAAAAGTGTGACCTCCCGTAAAAGACCCCGTCTTTCTGCGCATGCTGCCTCTGGCCAGGCCGCTTCCACCTGCTTGCTGTCCTGTGCCTGCGTGTGCTCGGACAAGGCCCGGCAGGTCTGGCCCTGCTGGTACCAGCTGCTGGAGAATGCACTGCCCGCCAGTCTGAACAGCCTCTAGCACTGATGGCTGTGTTGCAGTCCAGCACATTCAAGGCGCATGTCACTGCGGTTAGGCTTTGCCAACCCATGAAGGCTAGCCCACCCGCAAAGCTCCACTGAAGCTGAGGGATTTGTTCTGGCTTCAGGTTTGATAGCAGAGGAACAGTGTTGGGAAGCTACACGTTCAGTGTCACGACCTACAGCGGCAATGACCAGGGAGCACAGTGTCTGTATTAGCCCCGCTGCTCCGACCCCTCTCAAGGATATGCTACTTTTGAAGCCTGGGCACAGCACTGCCCGTTACAAGGAGCCCCTACATTCCCACAGAAGATGCGATTGCAGCTGGGACTGTCCTGACTTATTGAAGTGGAGGCTCGTGGGTGTCTCAAGAGAGACATCAGCTGATACCAGGGGAAGATATCCACTATGTATCCAGCTGATGGGAATGGCTCTCCAGAAATACCCAGCTCTCTCCCCTGACTACAGGCTTTGACAGAGAAAGCGACCTTTTAGAGGCTGGCCCTTTCTCTGGCCAGATGCCTACAAGGAGCTGAAATGAAGGCCCCAACTAAACACGAGTGGTGCAAGATGCCTCTTTCATCCCTGCACATAGTCCTCAGAGCTCACCCACCTCCTGCTGCAGTGCCATCCCGATCTTTCCCTCCTCCAAGCAGAGCACCCCCTGGGACTGATGGCAAAAGGCAATCTCGCCACAGTTGTCCTGTTCCCCCTTTGGGGATTTACAGACTACCCAAAGAGGCAGGTTATCCTCCTAATGTCTTTGTGTGCACCTGTGCCTCCCTCTCAACAGCTGCCAGCATTTTCTATGCACTGCTGTTTTCATGTCTTTACGGCCCAATTCACGGCACTCCATGTGCTGTCTTCAAAAGCAGATTTGTTGCCCGATGTGCAATAAGCCAAGAATTACACACATTTACATACAATTATAATATTGCTTGCACACCATTTTACTACTATGCATGCTCAGGGGAGGGGTCGTCACCCGAGCGCGGGTGTTTTTGGCCTATGGGTATGATTTTTTGTGTTATAATGAGGACAGTTCAGTTAGGCATACATGGACCTTGAATTCTTTTGCCAAATTGGCAATACACACCTAGAAAGAAAACATTTTGATTTAATGTTTCTTTTAGGGCTTTAGCAGTTCTAGGATGTCCTTGATTAAAGAATGCTTCTTCTCAGAAAATAGAGATAGAGGTTACCCTGATCTTCCTACCTCAGGCTTTGGGGTATCCAGTGCACCGTGACAGTGGGAGGCCGGTTCCATCGTGGGGAAAGGCGGTGCCGCGGCAGGGTGAGAGGGTCACAGTGGGAAAGCACTGAAACAGCGCGGTACTGCTGGAGCTCTGGTTTGGTGGCCACTTCTGCTCCAGGACTCACCCACACAGTGTCCATTAGGCAGCTGTGTACTGTTTTCCCGCTTGTTTGTGTGCTGAAACATTTTGCTTAGAACAGAGGATTTCAAGTTCTTTATTTACAGCGTCTCGTTCAGAGTTTACTACTAAGGGTTTCTCCTAGCGAGATTATGACTTAGTACTTCATTGCATAGTGCTCAGAGCTCACACTTTATCATTCAGGGTCTAAAATTTCAGCCACTGATTAGAGGTCAAGGTTTAAAATGTGACAACCCATAAATATGAAACCTCTAAGTGTAGTTTGTGTTCCAGGGTTTACAGTCCATTGCTTCGAGTTCAGGGTTTGTGGCTTACTGTTAAATAGAAAGTCTAAACCATTAGATGAAGAACTGTAAGCCTTGAGTGCCAAATGATAAACTGTAAATACCTGTGTGGGATTTGTCACTTTCCACTCTGCCACCCAGCATGCAGCTCTGTGGTCTGAGGTCTAGGCTCTGCTCTAGGTGCCAGAGTAGAACTGCAGACAGCTAGGGCCAGGGGTTTCCCGCTAGAGTATCAAAGCTGATGCTTATCCCCAAGGGAAAAAAGAGGGGAGTCCAATGCCAGCTGGGTGACTTAGCCACACCCATGGCCTTGTCCAAGCAACAGCAGAAGCCAATCAGTTGGATGACTGCCAGTCCAGTAACTACTCTTCAGGTGCCTTGGAGAGCTGAGGAAGCATACTGGTACTTGGGCCCATGGCTAGTCCGCTCCTAGCTGTTGTTTGTGCGTATTAATGAATAAAGAGTTGCTTTGATCTCCAAACTTGGCTCTGTGGTTTCTGTGGTCTCTGCACACAGGAAAAAGTGCCTGAACACAGTGCCCTGGGGAGGAGGTTACACAATGTTTCTGGAGGATGAGGCAGCCTGCCCTTAGATCTCTCCCACTATTTCGGGTGCCCTTGGACAGCCCCAGTGTTGTTTACAAGGCCTCAGGAGCCTTCCATATGCATTTCCATGGATGTTTGAGACTGTTGGAGGCTTTTCCCACTGCCCTGGAGACAGCTAGGGTCCCTCCAGGGCGGTAGGAGGGCCCAGATGCCCTCCTGATGCTCCCTGAGCTGCTCTCGGCACCCCAGCAGTGTTTCGGAGCACTCTGGGGACAGTGGGGTTTTCCATACCCATGGCTCCCACTGTCCCAGTACTGGGTGGGGGATGTTTCCCATCTCTGGTGGGATCAGGCAGGGTTTTACAGGAAGGCTGGGACTGTCCCTGTTGGCAGTGGTGCAGGGCAGACCCACGCTGGGTGCAGGCCCACAGTGCTGTGTGCTGGGCAGCTGGAGAAAGCAGAGGGGGTTGGCCTGAGCAGTGCAATGTGGGGCAGGTCTGGGGTGACAGGAGGGATGGGGGGGCTGTGGTGGCTCTCAGTAGCAGTGCCTTTGTCTGGGGCTGGGAAGGCAGCAACCTGGAGCAGAGGATCACTGGGACCACAAAGGACCACTGAGAGGAGGGGAAGCAGTGGGAGAGGAGGGTCATGAGAAGGATGAGTTTTAACAAGCTTTTCCTTTTCTAGTCTCCTATAGGCTTGTCCAGTGGACATGCAATTCCCTCACCGTGAAGACTGGATGGCTGCAGCAGGGTGGTTCTGCTTCCAGATCCCTCCATCTTCAGGTCCTCTGTGGCATGCCCTTCTCGCTAGTGTCTCAGCTGCTCATGCCACGGTAGAAGCTGGGCAGTCAGGCCAGATTGAGGCCAGAGCAGTTTGGCCAGAATATTTCCGTAATGTCCATTGGACACTGCAGACTTTGGGAATGGAAAGAGAGCATGGGTCACTCCTGCTTGGGGAGGCACACTGGGATCTCCTCCGTGGTCTCAGCTTGCCTCACATGGAAACAGTGCTGTGTGTAGTGGTGGAAGAGGTGCCTGTCCCAAGGAGAGTCATGAGACAGGCTGTTTCCCTAAGCCTATTGTCCTGTTCTCCTGTGGCAGCATCATTGGAAAGCTTTGTGTATTTGCTTGGCCAGTAGCCCCACTACATTGCACAAATCAAAGAGCGGATCTGTTGTGTGGCACCCAAGGGAGTCTTAACAGTGTGAGCAGTGCTTGTGAGTGAGGAGAAGTGTGAAGCCAGATGAAGTGAGTAGAGAGAGGGATTTGGAGAGACAGGGTTGGGCTGTGGATTGCAGTGGAATGCGAAGAAAGAAGGCCTTGCACACTGGTTGGAGAAAGAGTTGGGGAGCAGACAAAAAGCCAAGGTTAGTAAGCATCTGGACAGTTTCCTGGTGCTGTATCTTTTCAGTTGCTTCACGTACTATGGTGGTGAGCTGGACAGCGTTGAACTGGACTTTCTGCCTGTCCTATGATGAGATTAAGCTACATGAAACCTGTCCTCCAGGGATATTTGCTTTTTGGCACTCACATTACTGACATGCATGGCTTCCCAAGGACCGTTCTGGGTGGGTCCTGGTGCACGAGCAGTGATTGCTGAGTTGTGTGCTGGGCCGACACTACTGCTGAGAGAGCTGGGTTTGGCTTCTCAGAGGTAAGAAGTGGGGTCTGAGTGGGAAGGTGTTCAGGAAGTCCCTCAGAGGGTCCTTTGCTTCATCAGGAATGTGTACAACCCTGTAGTCTCTGTCTGCACACAGCAGCCACTGCCTTCTCAGATGTGACCTGAGTTAACAAAAGCCGTTGTTAATGCTAGTGTGTGCTAGCAGCCTTGCACAGATTCAGCAGCCTTTCAGCCTCCTGAATTTATTAATTCTCATGCATTCCATGTCACTACTCATCGCTGCAGCTAACCAGTCTCTGGGTGACTGTGGCCCATTGCCTCTCAGCACATGCTCTTCCTCTCTTTGGCCTGCTGTATTCTGCTTCCTGCTTTTCCATCCACACCCTCAGGTACCTAGAGAGCCCATTCGCAGAATCACAGAATCCCTGGAGTTGGAAAGGACCCCTGGAGATCATCTAGTCCAATCCTCCCGCTCAAAACAGAGACCCATAGAATAGGTTGCTCTCAACTGTGTCTACTTGGGGTTGGAACGTCTCCAGCAATGGAGACTCCACAACCTCTCTGGGCAACCTGTTCCAGTGCTCAGACAAAGTTCTTTCTTATGTCTAAACAGAATTACTTGTATTTCAGGTTGTGTCCATTTCCTCTTGTCCTGTCACTAGCTATCACTGAGAAGAGTCCAGCCCCATCTTCCTTACTATCCCTGCATCAGATATTTATACATATGGATAAAGTACCCGCCCAAGCCTTCTCTTCTCCAGGCTAAGCAATTCCAGCGCTCTCAGCCTTTCCTTATATGTCAGATGCTCCAGTCCCTTCATCATCTGTGTAGCCTTTTGCTGGACTCACCCCAGTAGGCCCACGTCTTTCTTGTACTGGGGAGCCCAGACCTGGACACGGCAGTCCTACGAGGTCTGAGCAGAGGGGAAGGATCACCTCCCTTGACCTGCTGGCAACGTTGGCCTTCCTTGCTGCAACAGCACATTGCATTGCATACACTAATACAGAACGGTCTTCTATGAAATCCCTTCCTCTCGGATTACAAGTTACAGCTGTCATACCATTAATATCACTCAGAGTGGACATGACTGCTGATATTCACTTTGGTGTTATTTTCATTATATTTACTTGTAACCATGAGCATAAGCATTTTTACCTTGTTATGATCATCATAACTGATAAAGCCATACGTACAAGTGTAATTAACCATTCAACAGGGTGCCTTAAAAGATACAGAGCAGTAATTCCCTTAAGGATCCATCCCTTAAAAACTGACCCCAAATATCTCCCCGTAACAGGCAGACAATGGTGGGATGTTTCCCTTTCCACATATAATTAATCTATTTGCCAGGACATTCTCTTTTACTGTGAGTAAAATTATACTTACAACTTACCTTTTCCAGGACACGGGTAACATCCTACCTTGTCACATCACCTAATTTAGCTCAGATACATAAACAGTGCTATTTCCTGTCATTACTGGAAGAGGTAGTGTGCGATTATGATGTTCAAACCAGTTCCATCCCTCTTGCTGTTGACAGCAACAACTTCATCTGACTCACAATTTTTGCCTGGCCTACCCCTGTTCTTAGCCTTCTTGTCTTCTTGGAGGATGTTTCACACACTAGCAGTTGTCTCCGAAGTCTGGGCCAAGGTTATGCGGCTGCGCCACATCAGAGCTGGGCTTCAGATCCTTCAAATGCAGGCAGCTAAACAGGCAGGAGGAGAGAGTGGTGGAGAGAAAAAGCAGAGGGGAACTGTACAGAGTTGTCTATAGGCCTGACAGAAGTCCCTGCTTCCAGTCTGAGTCTCCACTCCTTCACATTGCACCATCATTCTAGGATCTTTGGCTACAGTCACCCACAAAATAACAACTTGCTATGGCTCTCTGTATTGTTAGAGTGCATAGTTAGACGCAGCTAACTAGACAGAGGTTTTATTACAGGTGAGCTAGCTAACCACAAATAATCTTCTTGGAGGAATTACTGGTTATTCCAGTTAGAGCAAAGTAAAGTTCCAAGCAAGCAAAAACCTGACACGCATGGCCTGCAAAGTTAGCTTAATACAGGGCCTGTGGCCCTGCTAGCAATGGCAAGGCCATATTCACTGGCCTACTGGTTGTTGTTCCCCTTCTCCTTTGGTAGTCCAGGAATCACAGGTCCAGCAAGGATGTTGTAAACTGTCCTATTGCTCAAGGCTCCCAATCAGGAGCAAACAGAGCATCTTCTTGGAGGCATTGGTTTTCTCCTATCATCTGGTTTGCCTCGTGATGACTCATTAAGGTCTTGAGGTAGCCTGTAGTTCTTCTGGGCAGTGTAGGGTCATTACCTGATTTGCTACATGTCTGTCATTAACACAAAAACTAATACAACAGCTAAAATCCTTGCTGTAGGATGTAGAGCCAAGTTAAAAATGCTGGCAATTGCAGGAACCCTCTCTGAGTCCAACAGAGCGAGCCATACACAGCACATCCTAGAGCTCAAGGCCAGCAACTGCTACCGCCCAAGTTCTTCTGGCAGTATCTCAACTGTGGGCATCTCAACTCCTCAGACTTGCCTCAGTTTCCACTGTGGCATTGTAGCTTGGTCAGTTATTGGCTGTTGACGGAGCTGTATTAAAATCTGTCGTCTCACAAAAGATGGTAACACGTAAGCCACAAGCTTGTCCCACCCTTTGTTTCTGAGGGATAATGATTTGCTGTGGGTGGGAAGGAGGGGGAGTTAAAACTAAATAGCCTGTGGAGGTATCTTTAAGAAATGTTGTGTGTCCTTATTTTTGGTGCAGCTGTGATCTGCCCCTTCTTCAATTAAGGCACAAGCAAGAAGACCCAGTTGCTGTAATGCTTGTACCCCTTCCCCCCTTCATTAATATTAATGACCACTGTGCCACTTGGGCAGATGACACTGCCTACTGAAAACTACAGACTTCTAGACTGGATTACCACTGGACTAGAACAGCCAGCTGGACTATTCAAGCCTCAAAGATTGTTACAATCCCACCTGCTGCATAACCTTCTCACAGCTGGAGGATTTCTGTCACAAAGGGGACATGGTTCCTGTGCTACTGCTACCCCTTTTTCCTTCACTATTGTTTTGTAGCAGTCCTGCTCCCACAGAATCAGCCGCTCTTGAAATCCTTATCGTAAAAGACTTTCCTTGCACTCAGAATTCTAATGCAGGAACTTCTTTTTAAAGAAGTGTCTTTCAATGTGGTTCAAACATCAGCATATTCCTTGCCCCAAGTCCTTCACTGTTTCTCTGAACAGTGTTTTAAATTGTCACTGACTAGGAGGAGCTTTTATTTCACTCGAGACCTTAAGCTTGCTTTCTGTTACCTATCAATTTCTCTGTTTCTCCGACCACCATTCCCAAGTAATTAACCTGGGGCTGCACTAACAGGGCTTTGGTCAAATTGATCTCTTAATTTTAAAACTCAGATACTTCTCCCCCATACTACTTCTTCTGTGCCTCCGGTCACTAGAATATCATCTAAAGAATACCTTGGTTTCTTACAGCCCTTAAAACATAGTCTTTTGTAAATGCACAAAATCACACACAAAAATATATATACATGTGTATATACCGGCATGCACTTTATGTTATCTATACAGACCTTACCTTATGTGATGGTGTTCCATTAATCATGGTCTGTATTCACAGCAGTATTAAGAAGACATTGATGCTCACCAAGAGAAACAGAGGACCTCATCTGGAGATGGAGACACTTTTCAGTTGGATCCATTTGCTTTTACTGCCTCAGTTTGTATGTATTTTTCCCTTTTAACTTCAGCCACGACAATTAGCCTCTAAAGAAGATCTTATATGCTTCTTTTTAATGTATGCATATAGGATAATAAAACAAACGTGGTGACAAAAAGCTAAGCAACATACGGGTTTGAATATCCATAGGGCTGGAATGGATTACTTGTTCTTCTGTGCTACAACTGGAAGACAAAAATAACAGAAGATTGTTATTAGTAGTTATCTTAGTTACCCAAGCTGGAACATCTCCCTCCCTCAGAGTTTCTGGTGATAGTCAAGGTCTGCTAAGCTGTGGTTTTGCTTCCTTCACTTTATCCAGTTCATTAGCTATTGTTCATAAACAACTGCTCACCAGTCTTCCATCTGTGTTATCCATCAGTGTTTGTTATCCACTGGCTCCTTCTCTTCTACACAGCAAAGAGATAAGGTTCATACTTCTATTTAAATTGCCACTATTTACACGTATGCATAAATTTTGACCATCTTCTTTTTCTTCTTTCTTCTCTAAAAGGTTTTAAAACATGGCTTCCCATTATGTTACAGAGTTAACTTTGGGGGAACATTAATACAGCACTTCTGTTTTGGTTATTGGATAGGTATGAGTATCCTCCACTACTCTTGATATCCTTCCTAGATCCCTCCTATACTTGCAGGCCCTTGCTTCAAAGAACATGACTGAAATCAGTTCTATCACTAGGTCTAGCCGCTTCTCTTCAAGTTGTCCTTTGGAGAGCTACCCTGGAAAGAAACCCTAAAAAATACCTAGAGAGGCCTTGAGGTTTCTATATTTCGGGTCACTTTCCCAAAGCTTTTACTGTGAGTAATAATGGAACCACTTCTGGGATATTTTGGTTACATTTCTGTGTTACTTAAGCCTGAACTTAATTGTGTCAGCCACAGCCTGCACCTCATAGATACTTTTTTTTTTAATATATCGATGGATGTGTTAGTGTCCAGTAGGCGCCAGGGGGCTCTTCATTTCTTGACCACCCAGCAAAGTTTTCAAATTAATACTTACAGGGTCATTTACATTTAGTTTTAAACGACTAATATTCTTAAGTTTACAAATTGGCCACTATTCCATTTTGAGTATGAACACTGATGACTAAATTGTCTTTAGTAAATGACACAGAGCACAAGCACTCGTCAGTTTAGCTAGTTCATTTCCATTTAACTTCTAATTTAAAACTCCTAATTTGAAAGTGCCATGCTCCAGTCCATGGCAGTGCTTCTTTTTCATGATCTGAGATCTGGAGGCTGTGGAGGGAGCAGAGCTCCTGGAGTTGGGGTAATGGCCTGCATCTACAGGGTGAGCTGGGGAGTGTCGGGGTCATATCGAGGCATGTACTAGCAGGGCAGTACAGGTTTGGGCACAGTGCCTGAGGCCACGGGCTGTATGTGTTTTCAGAGGGGTTCTGGCTTGGCTGTTTTCCCCTGCCCAAGGGCATGAATCAATCAGTGGGAGGGAGCTGCACTGCTGGGAAGGAAACAAAGTAGGACTGTGTGCAACGTCTTGCAGGAAAGGGCAGTTTTACAGTCCTGCACTTGCCTGTTTTCCCACTAAAAGCACCTAGGAAGCACCCCGAGCACGTCAGAGACATCAGCTGTGGTCCACTGGACAAGTTCCAGAGTGATTCCTGGGTTTGGGGTGTTTGGCTGAAAGACAGGTGAATGCAGGTACCGGTGGGTCTGCTGTGCTTTTCGAGGCAAACATGGCATGGTGTGAGGGGCTGGGGATTTCTGCAGCAAAGGTGGCTGCCCGGGGATGAAGGTGGAGGGTGAGAGCATGGGGATATAGAGTGGGACTTTTCAGGGGAGCCAAAGGAGCAAGGAGGTTAATATATATGGGGGCGGGGGGGAATGAAGAGGATGAGGACTGTGGTGGTGGTCAAGGATCACCTGGCAGCCTTCAGTGCAGCCCAACTAGGTATGGTGTTACTCTGAAGAGCAGAAAAGTGTAAGGATCATAGTGCTGTGATTGTACTAAGCTGTGTGGCTCTTAGTTGCAGGTGTGTGTTAGTACATGAAACATCATGATAGAAAACAGTTATTTTTTTAACTGTGAAACAGAATTCCGAGCTTTCCTTGTGGTTCTGTAGCAAACAGGCCTCATCCCTAAAAACCGCTGTAGCTGACCTGCTTTTTGTTTAGGAATTATGTAGGTGAGATAATGAGAAGCTACTGCTGGCAGAGTAAGCATGATTCTGTACATCTCAGACAGTACTGGCCATCTTTACTACCTCTGTGTGTATGATGCAAGAGAATTTGTCTTACTTGCAGAGTCCAGGGGTGAGGGTTACTTTCCTAGAATCTGTTCAAGTCTGTTATAGAGAGGGTGGTCTTTAGTAACCCAGAGACACAGAAGCAGCGACAAAAGGCGCGCTTGAGCAGAGGAATAAAAATGGGACGATGCGGGCGGGATGGGGGTGCATCGCAGAGGAGACAAAGAAGAGGCTCTAGGCTGCAGAGGCCAAAGAGGGAGCCACAGGACAAAGTTCAAAGGGCCAGAGACGCGGCAGCCACGGAAGGTCCGAGTGGCAGGTCCACATCGAGCGACGGACAGCCACCTGGGAAGACCTGCGCGAGGCTAAATGCAGGGCGGCGGGCTCGTGCCCGGGGCGAGGGACCAGGTGGTGGTGGCGCTCCAAGTACTCACCGCTCTGTGGTGGACTGGAGCTGCCCCAGCCGCAGGTGGCAAAGCTCCTCCTGTCCCATGTTTGAGCAGGCACTTACTTTAGTGGGGGTGAAAGCGCTCCTGCGGCTCTGCCTCTGCCTAGTCTGGGCTCAACTTGCCGGGGAGGCAAACCACAAGCAGCAGGGCGGAGGTGAGGGCAAGCGTGTGAGCCTCGGCCATGCCAGGGCGGCGGGCAGCGCACTGCCGGGGGCCTCGGAGGAGAGGGGCCGTGAGGGCAGGGCTGGGGGGCTGCGGGGGCAGGGCTGGAGGCGTGGAGCTCCGCGCGCCAGGACAACAGGGACATCGGTGCCGCGCAGAAAGGCTTCCCCGGGGGACTCGGTACCTAGCAGAAAGGCTTCCCCTGGGGACTCGGTGCCGCGCAGAAAGGCTTCCCCCGGGGGACTCGGTACCTAGCAGAAAGGCTTCCCCCGGGGACTCGGTACCTAGCAGAAAGGCTTCCCCCGGGGACTCGGTGCCAAGCAGAAAGGCTTCCCCGGGGGACTCGGTACCTAGCAGAAAGACTTCCCCCCGGGGACTCGGTGCCGCGCAGAAAGGCTTCCCCCCGGGGACTCGGTGCCAAGCAGAAAGGCTTCCCCCGGGGGGCACTCGGTAGCTCACACAAAGTCTTCCCCGGGGGACTCGGTGCCAAGCAGAAAGGCTTCCCCCGGGGTCTCGGTACCTAGCAGAAAGGCTTCCCCGGGGGACTCGGTACCTAGCAGAAAGGCTTCCCCCGGGGGACTCGGTGCCGCGCAGAAAGGCTTCCCCCGGGGGACTTGGTGCCGCGCAGAAAGGCTTCCCCGGGAGACTCGGTACCAAGCAGAAAGGCTTCCCCCGGGGACTCGGTGCCGCGCAGAAAGGCTTCCCCCGGGGCTCTCGGTGCCGCGCAGAAAGGCTTCCCCCCGGGGACTCGGTGCCGCGCAGAAAGGCTTCCCCCGGGGGGCACTCGGTAGCTCACACAAAGGCTTCCCCGGGAGCCTCGGTACGTCCCAGGAAGGCTTCCCAGGAAGGCTTCCCCTGGGCACCTCGGAATGCCACAGCAGAATTCCCCCCGGGGACCTGGCAGCGCTCAGACTGCTGAATGCTCGGAAAGCATCCACCCCAGGACAGCCTGTGCTTCGGAAAAGTGTGACCTCCCGTAAAAGACCCCGTCCTTCTGCGCATGCTGCCTCTGGCCAGGCCGCTTCCACCTGCTTGCTGTCCTGTGCCTGCGTGTGCTCGGACAAGGCCCGGCAGGTCTGGCCCTGCTGGTACCAGCTGCTGGAGAATGCACTGCCCGCCAGTCTGAACAGCCTCTAGCACTGATGGCTGTGTTGCAGTCCAGCACATTCAAGGCGCATGTCACTGCGGTTAGGCTTTGCCAACCCATGAAGGCTAGCCCACCCGCAAAGCTCCACTGAAGCTGAGGGATTTGTTCTGGCTTCAGGTTTGATAGCAGAGGAACAGTGTTGGGAAGCTACACGTTCAGTGTCACGACCTACAGCGGCAATGACCAGGGAGCACAGTGTCTGTATTAGCCCCGCTGCTCCGACCCCTCTCAAGGATATGCTACTTTTGAAGCCTGGGCACAGCACTGCCCGTTACAAGGAGCCCCTACATTCCCACAGAAGATGCGATTGCAGCTGGGACTGTCCTGACTTATTGAAGTGGAGGCTCGTGGGTGTCTCAAGAGAGACATCAGCTGATACCAGGGGAAGATATCCACTATGTATCCAGCTGATGGGAATGGCTCTCCAGAAATACCCAGCTCTCTCCCCTGACTACAGGCTTTGACAGAGAAAGCGACCTTTTAGAGGCTGGCCCTTTCTCTGGCCAGATGCCTACAAGGAGCTGAAATGAAGGCCCCAACTAAACACGAGTGGTGCAAGATGCCTCTTTCATCCCTGCACATAGTCCTCAGAGCTCACCCACCTCCTGCTGCAGTGCCATCCCGATCTTTCCCTCCTCCAAGCAGAGCACCCCCTGGGACTGATGGCAAAAGGCAATCTCGCCACAGTTGTCCTGTTCCCCCTTTGGGGATTTACAGACTACCCAAAGAGGCAGGTTATCCTCCTAATGTCTTTGTGTGCACCTGTGCCTCCCTCTCAACAGCTGCCAGCATTTTCTATGCACTGCTGTTTTCATGTCTTTACGGCCCAATTCACGGCACTCCATGTGCTGTCTTCAAAAGCAGATTTGTTGCCCGATGTGCAATAAGCCAAGAATTACACACATTTACATACAATTATAATATTGCTTGCACACCATTTTACTACTATGCATGCTCAGGGGAGGGGTCGTCACCCGAGCGCGGGTGTTTTTGGCCTATGGGTATGATTTTTTGTGTTATAATGAGGACAGTTCAGTTAGGCATACATGGACCTTGAATTCTTTTGCCAAATTGGCAATACACACCTAGAAAGAAAACATTTTGATTTAATGTTTCTTTTAGGGCTTTAGCAGTTCTAGGATGTCCTTGATTAAAGAATGCTTCTTCTCAGAAAATAGAGATAGAGGTTACCCTGATCTTCCTACCTCAGGCTTTGGGGTATCCAGTGCACCGTGACAGTGGGAGGCCGGTTCCATCGTGGGGAAAGGCGGTGCCGCGGCAGGGTGAGAGGGTCACAGCGGGAAAGCACTGAAACAGCGCGGTACTGCTGGAGCTCTGGTTTGGTGGCCACTTCTGCTCCAGGACTCACCCACACAGTGTCCATTAGGCAGCTGTGTACTGTTTTCCCGCTTGTTTGTGTGCTGAAACATTTTGCTTAGAACAGAGGATTTCAAGTTCTTTATTTACAGCGTCTCGTTCAGAGTTTACTACTAAGGGTTTCTCCTAGCGAGATTATGACTTAGTACTTCATTGCATAGTGCTCAGAGCTCACACTTTATCATTCAGGGTCTAAAATTTCAGCCACTGATTAGAGTTCAAGGTTTAAAATGTGACAACCCATAAATATGAAACCTCTAAGTGTAGTTTGTGTTCCAGGGTTTACAGTCCATTGCTTCGAGTTCAGGGTTTGTGGCTTACTGTTAAATAGAAAGTCTAAACCATTAGATGAAGAACTGTAAGCCTTGAG
The DNA here is from genome assembly GCF_036370855.1 of Dromaius novaehollandiae. NCBI lineage: Eukaryota > Metazoa > Chordata > Aves > Casuariiformes > Dromaiidae > Dromaius > Dromaius novaehollandiae. The sequence goes on along the minus strand of NW_026991341.1, from coordinate 2,913,895 downwards.
TGCCAAATGATAAACTGTAAATACCTATGTGGGATTTGTCACTTTCCACTCTGCCACCCAGCATGCAGCTCTGTGGTCTGAGGTCTAGGCTCTGCTCTAGGTGCCAGAGTAGAACTGCAGACAGCTAGGGCCAGGGGTTTCCCGCTAGAGTATCAAAGCTGATGCTTATCCCCAAGGGAAAAAAGAGGGGAGTCCAATGCCAGCTGGGTGACTTAGCCACACCCATGGCCTTGTCCAAGCAACAGCAGAAGCCAATCAGTTGGATGACTGCCAGTCCAGTAACTACTCTTCAGGTGCCTTGGAGAGCTGAGGAAGCATACTGGTACTTGGGCCCATGGCTAGTCCGCTCCTAGCTGTTGTTTGTGCGTATTAATGAATAAAGAGTTGCTTTGATCTCCAAACTTGGCTCTGTGGTTTCTGTGGTCTCTGCACACAGGAAAAAGTGCCTGAACACAGTGCCCTGGGGAGGAGGTTACACAATGTTTCTGGAGGATGAGGCAGCCTGCCCTTAGATCTCTCCCACTATTTCGGGTGCCCTTGGACAGCCCCAGTGTTGTTTACAAGGCCTCAGGAGCCTTCCATATGGATTTCCATGGATGTTTGAGACTGTTGGAGGCTTTTCCCACTGCCCTGGAGACAGCTAGGGTCCCTCCAGGGCGGTAGGAGGGCCCAGATGCCCTCCTGATGCTCCCTGAGCTGCTCTCGGCACCCCAGCAGTGTTTCGGAGCACTCTGGGGACAGTGGGGTTTTCCATACCCATGGCTCCCACTGTCCCAGTACTGGCTGGGGGATGTTTCCCATCTCTGGTGGGATCAGGCAGGGTTTTACAGGAAGGCTGGGACTGTCCCTGTTGGCAGTGGTGCAGGGCAGACCCACGCTGGGTGCAGGCCCACAGTGCTGTGTGCTGGGCAGCTGGAGAAAGCAGAGGGGGTTGGCCTGAGCAGTGCAATGTGGGGCAGGTCTGGGGTGACAGGAGGGATGGGGGGGCTGTGGTGGCTCTCAGTAGTAGTGCCTTTGTCTGGGGCTGGGAAGGCAGCAACCTGGAGCAGAGGATCACTGGGACCACAAAGGACCACTGAGAGGAGGGGAAGCAGTGGGAGAGGAGGGTCATGAGAAGGATGAGTTTTAACAAGCTTTTCCTTTTCTAGTCTCCTATAGGCTTGTCCAGTGGACATGCAATTCCCTCACCGTGAAGACTGGATGGCTGCAGCAGGGTGGTTCTGCTTCCAGATCCCTCCATCTTCAGGTCCTCTGTGGCATGCCCTTCTCGCTAGTGTCTCAGCTGCTCATGCCACGGTAGAAGCTGGGCAGTCAGGCCAGATTGAGGCCAGAGCAGTTTGGCCAGAATATTTCCGTAATGTCCATTGGACACTGCAGACTTTGGGAATGGAAAGAGAGCATGGGTCACTCCTGCTTGGGGAGGCACACTGGGATCTCCTCCGTGGTCTCAGCTTGCCTCACATGGAAACAGTGCTGTGTGTAGTGGTGGAAGAGGTGCCTGTCCCAAGGAGAGTCATGAGACAGGCTGTTTCCCTAAGCCTATTGTCCTGTTCTCCTGTGGCAGCATCATTGGAAAGCTTTGTGTATTTGCTTGGCCAGTAGCCCCACTACATTGCACAAATCAAAGAGCGGATCTGTTGTGTGGCACCCAAGGGAGTCTTAACAGTGTGAGCAGTGCTTGTGAGTGAGGAGAAGTGTGAAGCCAGATGAAGTGAGTAGAGAGAGGGATTTGGAGAGACAGGGTTGGGCTGTGGATTGCAGTGGAATGCGAAGAAAGAAGGCCTTGCACACTGGTTGGAGAAAGAGTTGGGGAGCAGACAAAAAGCCAAGGTTAGTAAGCATCTGGACAGTTTCCTGGTGCTGTATCTTTTCAGTTGCTTCACGTACTATGGTGGTGAGCTGGACAGTGTTGAACTGGACTTTCTGCCTGTCCTATGATGAGATTAAGCTACATGAAACCTGTCCTCCAGGGATATTTGCTTTTTGGCACTCACATTACTGACATGCATGGCTTCCCAAGGACCGTTCTGGGTGGGTCCTGGTGCACGAGCAGTGATTGCTGAGTTGTGTGCTGGGCCGACACTACTGCTGAGAGAGCTGGGTTTGGCTTCTCAGAGGTAAGAAGTGGGGTCTGAGTGGGAAGGTGTTCAGGAAGTCCCTCAGAGGGTCCTTTGCTTCATCAGGAATGTGTACAACCCTGTAGTCTCTGTCTGCACACAGCAGCCACTGCCTTCTCAGATGTGACCTGAGTTAACAAAAGCCGTTGTTAATGCTAGTGTGTGCTAGCAGCCTTGCACAGATTCAGCAGCCTTTCAGCCTCCTGAATTTATTAATTCTCATGCATTCCATGTCACTACTCATCGCTGCAGCTAACCAGTCTCTGGGTGACTGTGGCCCATTGCCTCTCAGCACATGCTTTTCCTCTCTTTGGCCTGCTGTATTCTGCTTCCTGCATTTCCATCCACACCCTCAGGTACCTAGAGAGCCCATTCGCAGAATCACAGAATCCCTGGAGTTGGAAAGGACCCCTGGAGATCATCTAGTCCAATCCTCCCGCTCAAAACAGAGACCCATAGAATAGGTTGCTCTCAACTGTGTCTACTTGGGGTTGGAACATCTCCAGCAATGGAGACTCCACAACCTCTCTGGGCAACCTGTTCCAGTGCTCAGACAAAGTTCTTTCTTATGTCTAAACAGAATTACTTGTATTTCAGGTTGTGTCCATTTCCTCTTGTCCTGTCACTAGCTATCACTGAGAAGAGTCCAGCCCCATCTTCCTTACTATCCCTGCATCAGATATTTATACATATGGATAAAGTACCCGCCCAAGCCTTCTCTTCTCCAGGCTAAGCAATTCCAGCGCTCTCAGCCTTTCCTTATATGTCAGATGCTCCAGTCCCTTCATCATCTGTGTAGCCTTTTGCTGGACTCACCCCAGTAGGCCCACGTCTTTCTTGTACTGGGGAGCCCAGACCTGGACACGGCAGTCCTACGAGGTCTGAGCAGAGGGGAAGGATCACCTCCCTTGACCTGCTGGCAACGTTGGCCTTCCTTGCTGCAACAGCACATTGCATTGCATACACTAATACAGAACGGTCTTCTATGAAATCCCTTCCTCTCGGATTACAAGTTACAGCTGTCATACCATTAATATCACTCAGAGTGGACATGACTGCTGATATTCACTTTGGTGTTATTTTCATTATATTTACTTGTAACCATGAGCATAAGCATTTTTACCTTGTTATGATCATCATAACTGATAAAGCCATACGTACAAGTGTAATTAACCATTCAACAGGGTGCCTTAAAAGATACAGAGCAGTAATTCCCTTAAGGATCCATCCCTTAAAAACTGACCCCAAATATCTCCCCGTAACAGGCAGACAATGGTGGGATGTTTCCCTTTCCACATATAATTAATCTATTTGCCAGGACATTCTCTTTTACTGTGAGTAAAATTATACTTACAACTTACCTTTTCCAGGACACGGGTAACATCCTACCTTGTCACATCACCTAATTTAGCTCAGATACATAAACAGTGCTATTTCCTGTCATTACTGGAAGAGGTAGTGTGCGATTATGATGTTCAAACCAGTTCCATCCCTCTTGCTGTTGACAGCAACAACTTCATCTGACTCACAATTTTTGCCTGGCCTACCCCTGTTCTTAGCCTTCTTGTCTTCTTGGAGGATGTTTCACACACTAGCAGTTGTCTCCGAAGTCTGGGCCAAGGTTATGCGGCTGCGCCACATCAGAGCTGGGCTTCAGATCCTTCAAATGCAGGCAGCTAAACAGGCAGGAGGAGAGAGTGGTGGAGAGAAAAAGCAGAGGGGAACTGTACAGAGTTGTCTATAGGCCTGACAGAAGTCCCTGCTTCCAGTCTGAGTCTCCACTCCTTCACATTGCACCATCATTCTAGGATCTTTGGCTACAGTCACCCACAAAATAACAACTTGCTATGGCTCTCTGTATTGTTAGAGTGCATAGTTAGACGCAGCTAACTAGACAGAGGTTTTATTACAGGTGAGCTAGCTAACCACAAATAATCTTCTTGGAGGAATTACTGGTTATTCCAGTTAGAGCAAAGTAAAGTTCCAAGCAAGCAAAAACCTGACACGCATGGCCTGCAAAGTTAGCTTAATACAGGGCCTGTGGCCCTGCTAGCAATGGCAAGGCCATATTCACTGGCCTACTGGTTGTTGTTCCCCTTCTCCTTTGGTAGTCCAGGAATCACAGGTCCAGCAAGGATGTTGTAAACTGTCCTATTGCTCAAGGCTCCCAATCAGGAGCAAACAGAGCATCTTCTTGGAGGCATTGGTTTTCTCCTATCATCTGGTTTGCCTCATGATGACTCATTAAGGTCTTGAGGTAGCCTGTAGTTCTTCTGGGCAGTGTAGGGTCATTACCTGATTTGCTACATGTCTGTCATTAACACAAAAACTAATACAACAGCTAAAATCCTTGCTGTAGGATGTAGAGCCAAGTTAAAAATGCTGGCAATTGCAGGAACCCTCTCTGAGTCCAACAGAGCGAGCCATACACAGCACATCCTAGAGCTCAAGGCCAGCAACTGCTACCGCCCAAGTCCTTCTGGCAGTATCTCAACTGTGGGCATCTCAACTCCTCAGACTTGCCTCAGTTTCCACTGTGGCATTGTAGCTTGGTCAGTTATTGGCTGTTGACGGAGCTGTATTAAAATCTGTTGTCTCACAAAAGATGGTAACACGTAAGCCACAAGCTTGTCCCACCCTTTGTTTCTGAGGGATAATGATTTGCTGTGGGTGGGAAGGAGGGGGAGTTAAAACTAAATAGCCTGTGGAGGTATCTTTAAGAAATGTTGTGTGTCCTTATTTTTGGTGCAGCTGTGATCTGCCCCTTCTTCAATTAAGGCACAAGCAAGAAGACCCAGTTGCTGTAATGCTTGTACCCCTTCCCCCCTTCATTAATATTAATGACCACTGTGCCACTTGGGCAGATGACACTGCCTACTGAAAACTACAGACTTCTAGACTGGATTACCACTGGACTAGAACAGCCAGCTGGACTATTCAAGCCTCAAAGATTGTTACAATCCCACCTGCTGCATAACCTTCTCACAGCTGGAGGATTTCTGTCACAAAGGGGACATGGTTCCTGTGCTACTGCTACCCCTTTTTCCTTCACTATTGTTTTGTAGCAGTCCTGCTCCCACAGAATCAGCCGCTCTTGAAATCCTTATCGCAAAAGACTTTCCTTGCACTCAGAATTCTAATGCAGGAACTTCTTTTTAAAGAAGTGTCTTTCAATGTGGTTCAAACATCAGCATATTCCTTGCCCCAAGTCCTTCACTGTTTCTCTGAACAGTGTTTTAAATTGTCACTGACTAGGAGGAGCTTTTATTTCACTCGAGACCTTAAGCTTGCTTTCTGTTACCTATCAATTTCTCTGTTTCTCCGACCACCATTCCCAAGTAATTAACCTGGGGCTGCACTAACAGGGCTTTGGTCAAATTGATCTCTTAATTTTAAAACTCAGATACTTCTCCCCCATACTACTTCTTCTGTGCCTCCGGTCACTAGAATATCATCTAAAGAATACCTTGGTTTCTTACAGCCCTTAAAACATAGTCTTTTGTAAATGCACAAAATCACACACAAAAATATATATACATGTGTATATACCGGCATGCACTTTATGTTATCTATACAGACCTTACCTTATGTGATGGTGTTCCATTAATCATGGTCTGTATTCACAGCAGTATTAAGAAGACATTGATGCTCACCAAGAGAAACAGAGGACCTCATCTGGAGATGGAGACACTTTTCAGTTGGATCCATTTGCTTTTACTGCCTCAGTTTGTATGTATTTTTCCCTTTTAACTTCAGCCACGACAATTAGCCTCTAAAGAAGATCTTATATGCTTCTTTTTAATGTATGCATATAGGATAATAAAACAAACGTGGTGACAAAAAGCTAAGCAACATACGGGTTTGAATATCCATAGGGCTGGAATGGATTACTTGTTCTTCTGTGCTACAACTGGAAGACAAAAATAACAGAAGATTGTTATTAGCAGTTATCTTAGTTACCCAAGCTGGAACATCTCCCTCCCTCAGAGTTTCTGGTGATAGTCAAGGTCTGCTAAGCTGTGGTTTTGCTTCCTTCACTTTATCCAGTTCATTAGCTATTGTTCATAAACAACTGCTCACCAGTCTTCCATCTGTGTTATCCATCAGTGTTTGTTATCCACTGGCTCCTTCTCTTCTACACAGCAAAGAGATAAGGTTCATACTTCTATTTAAATTGCCACTATTTACACGTATGCATAAATTTTGACCATCTTCTTTTTCTTCTTTCTTCTCTAAAAGGTTTTAAAACATGGCTTCCCATTATGTTACAGAGTTAACTTTGGGGGAACATTAATACAGCACTTCTGTTTTGGTTATTGGATAGGTATGAGTATCCTCCACTACTCTTGATATCCTTCCTAGATCCCTCCTATACTTGCAGGCCCTTGCTTCAAAGAACATGACTGAAATCAGTTCTATCACTAGGTCTAGCCGCTTCTCTTCAAGTTGTCCTTTGGAGAGCTACCCTGGAAAGAAACCCTAAAAAATACCTAGAGAGGCCTTGAGGTTTCTATATTTCGGGTCACTTTCCCAAAGCTTTTACTGTGAGTAATAATGGAACCACTTCTGGGATATTTTGGTTACATTTCTGTGTTACTTAAGCCTGAACTTAATTGTGTCAGCCACAGCCTGCACCTCATAGATACTTTTTTTTTTAATATATCGATGGATGTGTTAGTGTCCAGTAGGCGCCAGGGGGCTCTTCATTTCTTGACCACCCAGCAAAGTTTTCAAATTAATACTTACAGGGTCATTTAAATTTAGTTTTAAACGACTAATATTCTTAAGTTTACAAATTGACCACTATTCCATTTTGAGTATGAACACTGATGACTAAATTGTCTTTAGTAAATGACACAGAGCACAAGCGCTAGTCAGTTTAGCTAGTTCATTTCCATTTAACTTCTAATTTAAAACTCCTAATTTGAAAGTGCCATGCTCCAGTCCACGGCAGTGCTTCTTTTTCATGATCTGAGATCTGGAGGCTGTGGAGGGAGCAGAGCTCCTGGAGTTGGGGTAATGGCCTGCATCTACAGGGTGAGCTGGGGAGTGTCGGGGTCATATCGAGGCATGTACTAGCAGGGCAGTACAGGTTTGGGCACAGTGCCTGAGGCCACGGGCTGTATGTGTTTTCAGAGGGGTTCTGGCTTGGCTGTTTTCCCCTGCCCAAGGGCATGAATCAATCAGTGGGAGGGAGCTGCACTGCTGGGAAGGAAACAAAGTAGGACTGTGTGCAACGTCTTGCAGGAAAGGGCAGTTTTACAGTCCTGCACTTGCCTGTTTTCCCACTAAAAGCACCTAGGAAGCACCCCGAGCACGTCAGAGACATCAGCTGTGGTCCACTGGACAAGTTCCAGAGTGATTCCTGGGTTTGGGGTGTTTGGCTGAAAGACAGGTGAATGCAGGTACCGGTGGGTCTGCTGTGCTTTTCGAGGCAAACATGGCATGGTGTGAGGGGCTGGGGATTTCTGCAGCAAAGGTGGCTGCCCGGGGATGAAGGTGGAGGGTGAGAGCATGGGGATATAGAGTGGGACTTTTCAGGGGAGCCAAAGGAGCAAGGAGGTTAATATATATGGGGGCGGGGGGGAATGAAGAGGATGAGGACTGTGGTGGTGGTCAAGGATCACCTGGCAGCCTTCAGTGCAGCCCAACTAGGTATGGTGTTACTCTGAAGAGCAGAAAAGTGTAAGGATCATAGTGCTGTGATTGTACTAAGCTGTGTGGCTCTTAGTTGCAGGTGTGTGTTAGTACATGAAACATCATGATAGAAAACAGTTATTTTTTTAACTGTGAAACAGAATTCCGAGCTTTCCTTGTGGTTCTGTAGCAAACAGGCCTCATCCCTAAAAACCGCTGTAGCTGACCTGCTTTTTGTTTAGGAATTATGTAGGTGAGATAATGAGAAGCTACTGCTGGCAGAGTAAGCATGATTCTGTACATCTCAGACAGTACTGGCCATCTTTACTACCTCTGTGTGTATGATGCAAGAGAATTTGTCTTACTTGCAGAGTCCAGGGGTGAGGGTTACTTTCCTAGAATCTGTTCAAGTCTGTTATAGAGAGGGTGGTCTTTAGTAACCCAGAGACACAGAAGCAGCGACAAAAGGCGCGCTTGAGCAGAGGAATAAAAATGGGACGATGCGGGCGGGATGGGGGTGCATCGCAGAGGAGACAAAGAAGAGGCTCTAGGCTGCAGAGGCCAAAGAGGGAGCCACAGGACAAAGTTCAAAGGGCCAGAGACGCGGCAGCCACGGAAGGTCCGAGTGGCAGGTCCACATCGAGCGACGGACAGCCACCTGGGAAGACCTGCGCGAGGCTAAATGCAGGGCGGCGGGCTCGTGCCCGGGGCGAGGGACCAGGTGGTGGTGGCGCTCCAAGTACTCACCGCTCTGTGGTGGACTGGAGCTGCCCCAGCCGCAGGTGGCAAAGCTCCTCCTGTCCCATGTTTGAGCAGGCACTTACTTTAGTGGGGGTGAAAGCGCTCCTGCGGCTCTGCCTCTGCCTAGTCTGGGCTCAACTTGCCGGGGAGGCAAACCACAAGCAGCAGGGCGGAGGTGAGGGCAAGCGTGTGAGCCTCGGCCATGCCAGGGCAGCGGGCAGCGCACTGCCGGGGGCCTCGGAGGAGAGGGGCCGTGAGGGCAGGGCTGGGGGGCTGCGGGGGCAGGGCTGGAGGCGTGGAGCTCCGCGCGCCAGGACAACAGGGACATCGGTGCCGCGCAGAAAGGCTTCCCCGGGGGACTCGGTGCCGTGCAGAAAGGCTTCCCCCGGGGGACTCGGTACCTAGCAGAAAGGCTTCCCCCGGGGGACTCGGTACCTAGCAGAAAGGCTTCCCCCGGGGACTCGGTACCTAGCAGAAAGGCTTCCCCCGGGGACTCGGTGCCAAGCAGAAAGGCTTCCCCGGGGGACTCGGTACCTAGCAGAAAGACTTCCCCCCGGGGACTCGGTGCCGCGCAGAAAGGCTTCCCCCCGGGGACTCGGTGCCAAGCAGAAAGGCTTCCCCCGGGGGGCACTCGGTAGCTCACACAAAGTCTTCCCCGGGGGACTCGGTGCCAAGCAGAAAGGCTTCCCCCGGGGTCTCGGTACCTAGCAGAAAGGCTTCCCCGGGGGACTCGGTACCTAGCAGAAAGGCTTCCCCCGGGGGACTCGGTGCCGCGCAGAAAGGCTTCCCCCGGGGGACTTGGTGCCGCGCAGAAAGGCTTCCCCGGGAGACTCGGTACCAAGCAGAAAGGCTTCCCCCGGGGACTCGGTGCCGCGCAGAAAGGCTTCCCCCGGGGCTCTCGGTGCCGCGCAGAAAGGCTTCCCCCCGGGGACTCGGTGCCGCGCAGAAAGGCTTCCCCCGGGGGGCACTCGGTAGCTCACACAAAGGCTTCCCCGGGAGCCTCGGTACGTCCCAGGAAGGCTTCCCAGGAAGGCTTCCCCTGGGCACCTCGGAATGCCACAGCAGAATTCCCCCCGGGGACCTGGCAGCGCTCAGACTGCTGAATGCTCGGAAAGCATCCACCCCAGGACAGCCTGTGCTTCGGAAAAGTGTGACCTCCCGTAAAAGACCCCGTCCTTCTGCGCATGCTGCCTCTGGCCAGGCCGCTTCCACCTGCTTGCTGTCCTGTGCCTGCGTGTGCTCGGACAAGGCCCGGCAGGTCTGGCCCTGCTGGTACCAGCTGCTGGAGAATGCACTGCCCGCCAGTCTGAACAGCCTCTAGCACTGATGGCTGTGTTGCAGTCCAGCACATTCAAGGCGCATGTCACTGCGGTTAGGCTTTGCCAACCCATGAAGGCTAGCCCACCCGCAAAGCTCCACTGAAGCTGAGGGATTTGTTCTGGCTTCAGGTTTGATAGCAGAGGAACAGTGTTGGGAAGCTACACGTTCAGTGTCACGACCTACAGCGGCAATGACCAGGGAGCACAGTGTCTGTATTAGCCCCGCTGCTCCGACCCCTCTCAAGGATATGCTACTTTTGAAGCCTGGGCACAGCACTGCCCGTTACAAGGAGCCCCTACATTCCCACAGAAGATGCGATTGCAGCTGGGACTGTCCTGACTTATTGAAGTGGAGGCTCGTGGGTGTCTCAAGAGAGACATCAGCTGATACCAGGGGAAGATATCCACTATGTATCCAGCTGATGGGAATGGCTCTCCAGAAATACCCAGCTCTCTCCCCTGACTACAGGCTTTGACAGAGAAAGCGACCTTTTAGAGGCTGGCCCTTTCTCTGGCCAGATGCCTACAAGGAGCTGAAATGAAGGCCCCAACTAAACACGAGTGGTGCAAGATGCCTCTTTCATCCCTGCACATAGTCCTCAGAGCTCACCCACCTCCTGCTGCAGTGCCATCCCGATCTTTCCCTCCTCCAAGCAGAGCACCCCCTGGGACTGATGGCAAAAGGCAATCTCGCCACAGTTGTCCTGTTCCCCCTTTGGGGATTTACAGACTACCCAAAGAGGCAGGTTATCCTCCTAATGTCTTTGTGTGCACCTGTGCCTCCCTCTCAACAGCTGCCAGCATTTTCTATGCACTGCTGTTTTCATGTCTTTACGGCCCAATTCACGGCACTCCATGTGCTGTCTTCAAAAGCAGATTTGTTGCCCGATGTGCAATAAGCCAAGAATTACACACATTTACATACAATTATAATATTGCTTGCACACCATTTTACTACTATGCATGCTCAGGGGAGGGGTCATCACCCGAGCGCGGGTGTTTTTGGCCTATGGGTATGATTTTTTGTGTTATAATGAGGACAGTTCAGTTAGGCATACATGGACCTTGAATTCTTTTGCCAAATTGGCAATACACACCTAGAAAGAAAACATTTTGATTTAATGTTTCTTTTAGGGCTTTAGCAGTTCTAGGATGTCCTTGATTAAAGAATGCTTCTTCTCAGAAAATAGAGATAGAGGTTACCCTGATCTTCCTACCTCAGGCTTTGGGGTATCCAGTGCACCGTGACAGTGGGAGGCCGGTTCCATCGTGGGGAAAGGCGGTGCCGCGGCAGGGTGAGAGGGTCACAGCGGGAAAGCACTGAAACAGCGCGGTACTGCTGGAGCTCTGGTTTGGTGGCCACTTCTGCTCCAGGACTCACCCACACAGTGTCCATTAGGCAGCTGTGTACTGTTTTCCCGCTTGTTTGTGTGCTGAAACATTTTGCTTAGAACAGAGGATTTCAAGTTCTTTATTTACAGCGTCTCGTTCAGAGTTTACTACTAAGGGTTTCTCCTAGCGAGATTATGACTTAGTACTTCATTGCATAGTGCTCAGAGCTCACACTTTATCATTCAGGGTCTAAAATTTCAGCCACTGATTAGAGTTCAAGGTTTAAAATGTGACAACCCATAAATATGAAACCTCTAAGTGTAGTTTGTGTTCCAGGGTTTACAGTCCATTGCTTCGAGTTCAGGGTTTGTGGCTTACTGTTAAATAGAAAGTCTAAACCATTAGATGAAGAACTGTAAGCCTTGAGTGCCAAATGATAAACTGTAAATACCTGTGTGGGATTTGTCACTTTCCACTCTGCCACCCAGCATGCAGCTCTGTGGTCTGAGGTCTAGGCTCTGCTCTAGGTGCCAGAGTAGAACTGCAGACAGCTAGGGCCAGGGGTTTCCCGCTAGAGTATCAAAGCTGATGCTTATCCCCAAGGGAAAAAAGAGGGGAGTCCAATGCCAGCTGGGTGACTTAGCCACACCCATGGCCTTGTCCAAGCAACAGCAGAAGCCAATCAGTTGGATGACTGCCAGTCCAGTAACTACTCTTCAGGTGCCTTGGAGAGCTGAGGAAGCATACTGGTACTTGGGCCCATGGCTAGTCCGCTCCTAGCTGTTGTTTGTGCGTATTAATGAATAAAGAGTTGCTTTGATCTCCCAACTTGGCTCTGTGGTTTCTGTGGTCTCTGCACACAGGAAAAAGTGCCTGAACACAGTGCCCTGGGGAGGAGGTTACACAATGTTTCTGGAGGATGAGGCAGCCTGCCCTTAGATCTCTCCCACTATTTCGGGTGCCCTTGGACAGCCCCAGTGTTGTTTACAAGGCCTCAGGAGCCTTCCATATGCATTTCCATGGATGTTTGAGACTGTTGGAGGCTTTTCCCACTGCCCTGGAGACAGCTAGGGTCCCTCCAGGGCGGTAGGAGGGCCCAGATGCCCTCCTGATGCTCCCTGAGCTGCTCTCGGCACCCCAGCAGTGTTTCGGAGCACTCTGGGGACAGTGGGGTTTTCCATACCCATGGCTCCCACTGTCCCAGTACTGGCTGGGGGATGTTTCCCATCTCTGGTGGGATCAGGCAGGGTTTTACAGGAAGGCTGGGACTGTCCCTGTTGGCAGTGGTGCAGGGCAGACCCACGCTGGGTGCAGGCCCACAGTGCTGTGTGCTGGGCAGCTGGAGAAAGCAGAGGGGGTTGGCCTGAGCAGTGCAATGTGGGGCAGGTCTGGGGTGACAGGAGGGATGGGGGGGCTGTGGTGGCTCTCAGTAGCAGTGCCTTTGTCTGGGGCTGGGAAGGCAGCAACCTGGAGCAGAGGATCACTGGGACCACAAAGGACCACTGAGAGGAGGGGAAGCAGTGGGAGAGGAGGGTCATGAGAAGGATGAGTTTTAACAAGCTTTTCCTTTTCTAGTCTCCTATAGGCTTGTCCAGTGGACATGCAATTCCCTCACCGTGAAGACTGGATGGCTGCAGCAGGGTGGTTCTGCTTCCAGATCCCTCCATCTTCAGGTCCTCTGTGGCATGCCCTTCTCGCTAGTGTCTCAGCTGCTCGTGCCACGGTAGAAGCTGGGCAGTCAGGCCAGATTGAGGCCAGAGCAGTTTGGCCAGAATATTTCCGTAATGTCCATTGGACACTGCAGACTTTGGGAATGGAAAGAGAGCATGGGTCACTCCTGCTTGGGGAGGCACACTGGGATCTCCTCCGTGGTCTCAGCTTGCCTCACATGGAAACAGTGCTGTGTGTAGTGGTGGAAGAGGTGCCTGTCCCAAGGAGAGTCATGAGACAGGCTGTTTCCCTAAGCCTATTGTCCTGTTCTCCTGTGGCAGCATCATTGGAAAGCTTTGTGTATTTGCTTGGCCAGTAGCCCCACTACATTGCACAAATCAAAGAGCGGATCTGTTGTGTGGCACCCAAGGGAGTCTTAACAGTGTGAGCAGTGCTTGTGAGTGAGGAGAAGTGTGAAGCCAGATGAAGTGAGTAGAGAGAGGGATTTGGAGAGACAGGGTTGGGCTGTGGATTGCAGTGGAATGCGAAGAAAGAAGGCCTTGCACACTGGTTGGAGAAAGAGTTGGGGAGCAGACAAAAAGCCAAGGTTAGTAAGCATCTGGACAGTTTCCTGGTGCTGTATCTTTTCAGTTGCTTCACGTACTATGGTGGTGAGCTGGACAGCGTTGAACTGGACTTTCTGCCTGTCCTATGATGAGATTAAGCTACATGAAACCTGTCCTCCAGGGATATTTGCTTTTTGGCACTCACATCACTGACATGCATGGCTTCCCAAGGACCGTTCTGGGTGGGTCCTGGTGCACGAGCAGTGATTGCTGAGTTGTGTGCTGGGCCGACACTACTGCTGAGAGAGCTGGGTTTGGCTTCTCAGAGGTAAGAAGTGGGGTCTGAGTGGGAAGGTGTTCAGGAAGTCCCTCAGAGGGTCCTTTGCTTCATCAGGAATGTGTACAACCCTGTAGTCTCTGTCTGCACACAGCAGCCACTGCCTTCTCAGATGTGACCTGAGTTAACAAAAGCCGTTGTTAATGCTAGTGTGTGCTAGCAGCCTTGCACAGATTCAGCAGCCTTTCAGCCTCCTGAATTTATTAATTCTCATGCATTCCATGTCACTACTCATCGCTGCAGCTAACCAGTCTCTGGGTGACTGTGGCCCATTGCCTCTCAGCACATGCTTTTCCTCTCTTTGGCCTGCTGTATTCTGCTTCCTGCATTTCCATCCACACCCTCAGGTACCTAGAGAGCCCATTCGCAGAATCACAGAATCCCTGGAGTTGGAAAGGACCCCTGGAGATCATCTAGTCCAATCCTCCCGCTCAAAACAGAGACCCATAGAATAGGTTGCTCTCAACTGTGTCTACTTGGGGTTGGAACGTCTCCAGCAATGGAGACTCCACAACCTCTCTGGGCAACCTGTTCCAGTGCTCAGACAAAGTTCTTTCTTATGTCTAAACAGAATTACTTGTATTTCAGGTTGTGTCCATTTCCTCTTGTCCTGTCACTAGCTATCACTGAGAAGAGTCCAGCCCCATCTTCCTTACTATCCCTGCATCAGATATTTATACATATGGATAAAGTACCCGCCCAAGCCTTCTCTTCTCCAGGCTAAGCAATTCCAGCGCTCTCAGCCTTTCCTTATATGTCAGATGCTCCAGTCCCTTCATCATCTGTGTAGCCTTTTGCTGGACTCACCCCAGTAGGCCCACGTCTTTCTTGTACTGGGGAGCCCAGACCTGGACACGGCAGTCCTACGAGGTCTGAGCAGAGGGGAAGGATCACCTCCCTTGACCTGCTGGCAACGTTGGCCTTCCTTGCTGCAACAGCACATTGCATTGCATACACTAATACAGAACGGTCTTCTATGAAATCCCTTCCTCTCGGATTACAAGTTACAGCTGTCATACCATTAATATCACTCAGAGTGGACATGACTGCTGATATTCACTTTGGTGTTATTTTCATTATATTTACTTGTAACCATGAGCATAAGCATTTTTACCTTGTTATGATCATCATAACTGATAAAGCCATACGTACAAGTGTAATTAACCATTCAACAGGGTGCCTTAAAAGATACAGAGCAGTAATTCCCTTAAGGATCCATCCCTTAAAAACTGACCCCAAATATCTCCCCGTAACAGGCAGACAATGGTGGGATGTTTCCCTTTCCACATATAATTAATCTATTTGCCAGGACATTCTCTTTTACTGTGAGTAAAATTATACTTACAACTTACCTTTTCCAGGACACGGGTAACATCCTACCTTGTCACATCACCTAATTTAGCTCAGATACATAAACAGTGCTATTTCCTGTCATTACTGCAAGAGGTAGTGTGCGATTATGATGTTCAAACCAGTTCCATCCCTCTTGCTGTTGACAGCAACAACTTCATCTGACTCACAATTTTTGCCTGGCCTACCCCTGTTCTTAGTCTTCTTGTCTTCTTGGAGGATGTTTCACACACTAGCAGTTGTCTCCGAAGTCTGGGCCAAGGTTATGCGGCTGCGCCACATCAGAGCTGGGCTTCAGATCCTTCAAATGCAGGCAGCTAAACAGGCAGGAGGAGAGAGTGGTGGAGAGAAAAAGCAGAGGGGAACTGTACAGAGTTGTCTATAGGCCTGACAGAAGTCCCTGCTTCCAGTCTGAGTCTCCACTCCTTCACATTGCACCATCATTCTAGGATCTTTGGCTACAGTCACCCACAAAATAACAACTTGCTATGGCTCTCTGTATTGTTAGAGTGCATAGTTAGACGCAGCTAACTAGACAGAGGTTTTATTACAGGTGAGCTAGCTAACCACAAATAATCTTCTTGGAGGAATTACTGGTTATTCCAGTTAGAGCAAAGTAAAGTTCCAAGCAAGCAAAAACCTGACACGCATGGCCTGCAAAGTTAGCTTAATACAGGGCCTGTGGCCCTGCTAGCAATGGCAAGGCCATATTCACTGGCCTACTGGTTGTTGTTCCCCTTCTCCTTTGGTAGTCCAGGAATCACAGGTCCAGCAAGGATGTTGTAAACTGTCCTATTGCTCAAGGCTCCCAATCAGGAGCAAACAGAGCATCTTCTTGGAGGCATTGGTTTTCTCCTATCATCTGGTTTGCCTCGTGATGACTCATTAAGGTCTTGAGGTAGCCTGTAGTTCTTCTGGGCAGTGTAGGGTCATTACCTGATTTGCTACATGTCTGTCATTAACACAAAAACTAATACAACAGCTAAAATCCTTGCTGTAGGATGTAGAGCCAAGTTAAAAATGCTGGCAATTGCAGGAACCCTCTCTGAGTCCAACAGAGCGAGCCATACACAGCACATCCTAGAGCTCAAGGCCAGCAACTGCTACCGCCCAAGTCCTTCTGGCAGTATCTCAACTGTGGGCATCTCAACTCCTCAGACTTGCCTCAGTTTCCACTGTGGCATTGTAGCTTGGTCAGTTATTGGCTGTTGACGGAGCTGTATTAAAATCTGTCGTCTCACAAAAGATGGTAACACGTAAGCCACAAGCTTGTCCCACCCTTTGTTTCTGAGGGATAATGATTTGCTGTGGGTGGGAAGGAGGGGGAGTTAAAACTAAATAGCCTGTGGAGGTATCTTTAAGAAATGTTGTGTGTCCTTATTTTTGGTGCAGCTGTGATCTGCCCCTTCTTCAATTAAGGCACAAGCAAGAAGACCCAGTTGCTGTAATGCTTGTACCCCTTCCCCCCTTCATTAATATTAATGACCACTGTGCCACTTGGGCAGATGACACTGCCTACTGAAAACTACAGACTTCTAGACTGGATTACCACTGGACTAGAACAGCCAGCTGGACTATTCAAGCCTCAAAGATTGTTACAATCCCACCTGCTGCATAACCTTCTCACAGCTGGAGGATTTCTGTCACAAAGGGGACATGGTTCCTGTGCTACTGCTACCCCTTTTTCCTTCACTATTGTTTTGTAGCAGTCCTGCTCCCACAGAATCAGCCGCTCTTGAAATCCTTATCGCAAAAGACTTTCCTTGCACTCAGAATTCTAATGCAGGAACTTCTTTTTAAAGAAGTGTCTTTCAATGTGGTTCAAACATCAGCATATTCCTTGCCCCAAGTCCTTCACTGTTTCTCTGAACAGTGTTTTAAATTGTCACTGACTAGGAGGAGCTTTTATTTCACTCGAGACCTTAAGCTTGCTTTCTGTTACCTATCAATTTCTCTGTTTCTCCGACCACCATTCCCAAGTAATTAACCTGGGGTTGCACTAACAGGGCTTTGGTCAAATTGATCTCTTAATTTTAAAACTCAGATACTTCTCCCCCATACTACTTCTTCTGTGCCTCCGGTCACTAGAATATCATCTAAAGAATACCTTGGTTTCTTACAGCCCTTAAAACATAGTCTTTTGTAAATGCACAAAATCACACACAAAAATATATATACATGTGTATATACCGGCATGCACTTTATGTTATCTATACAGACCTTACCTTATGTGATGGTGTTCCATTAATCATGGTCTGTATTCACAGCAGTATTAAGAAGACATTGATGCTCACCAAGAGAAACAGAGGACCTCATCTGGAGATGGAGACACGTTTCAGTTGGATCCATTTGCTTTTACTGCCTCAGTTTGTATGTATTTTTCCCTTTTAACTTCAGCCACGACAATTAGCCTCTAAAGAAGATCTTATATGCTTCTTTTTAATGTATGCATATAGGATAATAAAACAAACGTGGTGACAAAAAGCTAAGCAACATACGGGTTTGAATATCCATAGGGCTGGAATGGATTACTTGTTCTTCTGTGCTACAACTGGAAGACAAAAATAACAGAAGATTGTTATTAGTAGTTATCTTAGTTACCCAAGCTGGAACATCTCCCTCCCTCAGAGTTTCTGGTGATAGTCAAGGTCTGCTAAGCTGTGGTTTTGCTTCCTTCACTTTATCCAGTTCATTAGCTATTGTTCATAAACAACTGCTCACCAGTCTTCCATCTGTGTTATCCATCAGTGTTTGTTATCCACTGGCTCCTTCTCTTCTACACAGCAAAGAGATAAGGTTCATACTTCTATTTAAATTGCCACTATTTACACGTATGCATAAATTTTGACCATCTTCTTTTTCTTCTTTCTTCTCTAAAAGGTTTTAAAACATGGCTTCCCATTATGTTACAGAGTTAACTTTGGGGGAACATTAATACAGCACTTCTGTTTTGGTTATTGGATAGGTATGAGTATCCTCCACTACTCTTGATATCCTTCCTAGATCCCTCCTATACTTGCAGGCCCTTGCTTCAAAGAACATGACTGAAATCAGCTCTATCACTAGGTCTAGCCGCTTCTCTTCAAGTTGTCCTTTGGAGAGCTACCCTGGAAAGAAACCCTAAAAAATACCTAGAGAGGCCTTGAGGTTTCTATATTTCGGGTCACTTTCCCAAAGCTTTTACTGTGAGTAATAATGGAACCACTTCTGGGATATTTTGGTTACATTTCTGTGTTACTTAAGCCTGAACTTAATTGTGTCAGCCACAGCCTGCACCTCATAGATACTTTTTTTTTAATATATCGATGGATGTGTTAGTGTCCAGTAGGCGCCAGGGGGCTCTTCATTTCTTGACCACCCAGCAAAGTTTTCAAATTAATACTTACAGGGTCATTTAAATTTAGTTTTAAACGACTAATATTCTTAAGTTTACAAATTGGCCACTATTCCATTTTGAGTATGAACACTGATGACTAAATTGTCTTTAGTAAATGACACAGAGCACAAGCGCTAGTCAGTTTAGCTAGTTCATTTCCATTTAACTTCTAATTTAAAACTCCTAATTTGAAAGTGCCATGCTCCAGTCCATGGCAGTGCTTCTTTTTCATGATCTGAGATCTGGAGGCTGTGGAGGGAGCAGAGCTCCTGGAGTTGGGGTAATGGCCTGCATCTACAGGGTGAGCTGGGGAGTGTCGGGGTCATATCGAGGCATGTACTAGCAGGGCAGTACAGGTTTGGGCACAGTGCCTGAGGCCACGGGCTGTATGTGTTTTCAGAGGGGTTCTGGCTTGGCTGTTTTCCCCTGCCCAAGGGCATGAATCAATCAGTGGGAGGGAGCTGCACTGCTGGGAAGGAAACAAAGTAGGACTGTATGCAACGTCTTGCAGGAAAGGGCAGTTTTACAGTCCTGCACTTGCCTGTTTTCCCACTAAAAGCACCTAGGAAGCACCCCGAGCACGTCAGAGACATCAGCTGTGGTCCACTGGACAAGTTCCAGAGTGATTCCTGGGTTTGGGGTGTTTGGCTGAAAGACAGGTGAATGCAGGTACCGGTGGGTCTGCTGTGCTTTTTGAGGCAAACATGGCATGGTGTGAGGGGCTGGGGATTTCTGCAGCAAAGGTGGCTGCCCGGGGATGAAGGTGGAGGGCAAGAGCATGGGGATATAGAGTGGGACTTTTCAGGGGAGCCAAAGGAGCAAGGAGGTTAATATATATGGGGGCAGGGGGAAATGAAGAGGATGAGGACTGTGGTGGTGGTCAAGGATCACCTGGCAGCCTTCAGTGCAGCCCAACTAGGTATGGTGTTACTCTGAAGAGCAGAAAAGTGTAAGGATCATAGTGCTGTGATTGTACTAAGCTGTGTGGCTCTTAGTTGCAGGTGTGTGTTAGTACATGAAACATCATGATAGAAAACAGTTATTTTTTTAACTGTGAAACAGAATTCCGAGCTTTCCTTGTGGTTCTGTAGCAAACAGGCCTCATCCCTAAAAACCGCTGTAGCTGACCTGCTTTTTGTTTAGGAATTATGTAGGTGAGATAATGAGAAGCTACTGCTGGCAGAGTAAGCATGATTCTGTACATCTCAGACAGTACTGGCCATCTTTACTACCTCTGTGTGTATGATGCAAGAGAATTTGTCTTACTTGCAGAGTCCAGGGGTGAGGGTTACTTTCCTAGAATCTGTTCAAGTCTGTTATAGAGAGGGTGGTCTTTAGTAACCCAGAGACACAGAAGCAGCGACAAAAGGCGCGCTTGAGCAGAGGAATAAAAATGGGACGATGCGGGCGGGATGGGGGTGCATCGCAGAGGAGACAAAGAAGAGGCTCTAGGCTGCAGAAGCCAAAGATGGAGCCACAGGACAAAGTTCAAAGGGCCAGAGACGCGGCAGCCACGGAAGGTCCGAGTGGCAGGTCCACATCGAGCGACGGACAGCCACCTGGGAAGACCTGCGCGAGGCTAAATGCAGGGCGGCGGGCTCGTGCCCGGGGCGAGGGACCAGGTGGTGGTGGCGCTCCAAGTACTCACCGCTCTGTGGTGGACTGGAGCTGCCCCAGCCGCAGGTGGCAAAGCTCCTCCTGTCCCATGTTTGAGCAGGCACTTACTTTAGTGGGGGTGAAAGCGCTCCTGCGGCTCTGCCTCTGCCTAGTCTGGGCT
The DNA here is from genome assembly GCF_036370855.1 of Dromaius novaehollandiae. Lineage (NCBI taxonomy): Eukaryota > Metazoa > Chordata > Aves > Casuariiformes > Dromaiidae > Dromaius > Dromaius novaehollandiae. The sequence continues at coordinate 2,893,693 of NW_026991341.1, read as the reverse complement.
CAACTTGCCGGGGAGGCAAACCACAAGCAGCAGGGCGGAGGTGAGGGCAAGCGTGTGAGCCTCGGCCATGCCAGGGCGGCGGGCAGCGCACTGCCGGGGGCCTCGGAGGAGAGGGGCCGTGAGGGCAGGGCTGGGGGGCTGCGGGGGCAGGGCTGGAGGCGTGGAGCTCCGCGCGCCAGGACAACAGGGACATCGGTGCCGCGCAGAAAGGCTTCCCCGGGGGACTCGGTGCCGTGCAGAAAGGCTTCCCCCGGGGGACTCGGTACCTAGCAGAAAGGCTTCCCCCGGGGACTCGGTGCCAAGCAGAAAGGCTTCCCCGGGGGACTCGGTACCTAGCAGAAAGGCTTCCCCTGGGGACTCGGTGCCAAGCAGAAAGGCTTCCCCGGGGGACTCGGTACCTAGCAGAAAGGCTTCCCCTGGGGACTCGGTACCTAGCAGAAAGGCTTCCCCGGGGGACTCGGTACCTAGCAGAAAGGCTTCCCCGGGGGACTCGGTACCTAGCAGAAAGGCTTCCCCTGGGGACTCGGTGCCAAGCAGAAAGGCTTCCCCCGGGGACTCGGTGCCAAGCAGAAAGGCTTCCCCGGGGGACTCGGTACCTAGCAGAAAGACTTCCCCCCGGGGACTCGGTGCCGCGCAGAAAGGCTTCCCCCGGGGCTCTCGGTGCCGCGCAGAAAGGCTTCCCCCCGGGGACTCGGTGCCGCGCAGAAAGGCTTCCCCCGGGGGGCACTCGGTAGCTCACACAAAGTCTTCCCCGGGGGACTCGGTGCCAAGCAGAAAGGCTTCCCCCGGGGTCTCGGTACCTAGCAGAAAGGCTTCCCCGGGGGACTCGGTGCCAAGCAGAAAGGCTTCCCCGGGGGACTCGGTACCTAGCAGAAAGGCTTCCCCCGGGGGACTCGGTGCCAAGCAGAAAGGCTTCCCCGGGGGACTCGGTACCTAGCAGAAAGACTTCCCCCCGGGGGACTCGGTGCCGCGCAGAAAGGCTTCCCCCCGGGGACTCGGTGCAGCGCAGAAAGGCTTCCCCCCGGGGACTCGGTGCCAAGCAGAAAGGCTTCCCCCCGGGGACTCGGTGCCGCGCAGAAAGGCTTCCCCGGGTGACTCGGTACCTAGCAGAAAGGCTTCCCCCGGGGCACTCGGTACCTAGCAGAAAGGCTTCCCCCGGGGGACTCGGTACCTAGCAGAAAGGCTTCCCCCGGGGCACTCGGTACCTAGCAGAAAGGCTTCCCCCGGGGGACTCGGTACCTAGCAGAAAGGCTTCCCCCGGGGGACTCGGCGCCAAGCAGAAAGGCTTCCCCCGGGGGGCACTGGGTAGCTCACACAAAGTCATCCCCGGGGGACTCGGTGCCAAGCAGAAAGGCTTCCTCCGGGACACTCGGGAGCTCACACAAAGGCTTCCCCGGGAGCCTCGGTACGTCCCAGGAAGGCTTCCCAGGAAGGCTTCCCCTGGGCACCTCGGAATGCCACAGCAGAATTCCCCCCGGGGACCTGGCAGCGCTCAGACTGCTGAATGCTCGGAAAGCATTCACCCCAGGACAGCCTGTGCTTCGGAAAAGTGTGACCTCCCGTAAAAGACCCCGTCCTTCTGCGCATGCTGCCTCTGGCCAGGCCGCTTCCACCTGCTTGCTGTCCTGTGCCTGCGTGTGCTCGGACAAGGCCCGGCAGGTCTGGCCCTGCTGGTACCAGCTGCTGGAGAATGCACTGCCCGCCAGTCTGAACAGCCTCTAGCACTGATGGCTGTGTTGCAGTCCAGCACATTCAAGGCGCATGTCACTGCGGTTAGGCTTTGCCAACCCATGAAGGCTAGCCCACCCGCAAAGCTCCACTGAAGCTGAGGGATTTGTTCTGGCTTCAGGTTTGATAGCAGAGGAACAGTGTTGGGAAGCTACACGTTCAGTGTCACGACCTACAGTGGGAATGACCAGGGAGCACGGTGTCTGTATTAGCCCCGCTGCTCCGACCCCTCTCAAGGATATGCTACTTTTGAAGCCTGGGCACAGCACTGCCCGTTACAAGGAGCCCCTACATTCCCACAGAAGATGCGATTGCAGCTGGGACTGTCCTGACTTATTGAAGTGGAGGCTCGTGGGTGTCTCAAGAGAGACATCAGCTGATACCAGGGGAAGATATCCACTATGTATCCAGCTGATGGGAATGGCTCTCCAGAAATACCCAGCTCTCTCCCGACTACAGGTTTTGACGGAGAAAGCGACCTTTTAGAGGCTGGCCCTTTCTCTGGCCAGATGCCTACAAGGAGCTGAAATGAAGGCCCCAACTAAACACGAGTGGTGCAAGATGCCTCTTTCATCCCTGCACATAGTCCTCAGAGCTCACCCACCTCCTGCTGCAGTGCCATCCCGATCTTTCCCTCCTCCAAGCAGAGCACCCCCTGGGAGTGATGGCAAAAGGCAATCTCGCCACAGTTGTCCTGTTCCCCCTTTGGGGATTTACAGACCACCCAAAGAGGCAGGTTATCCTCCTAATGTCTTTGTGTGCACCTGTGCCTCCCTCTCAACAGCTGCCAGCATTTTCTATGCACTGCTGTTTTCATGTCTTTACGGCCCAATTCACGGCACTCCATGTGCTGTCTTCAAAAGCAGATTTGTTGCCCGATGTGCAATAAGCCAAGAATTACACACATTTACATACAATTATAATATTGCTTGCACACCATTTTACTACTATGCATGCTCAGGGGAGGGGTCGTCACCCGAGCGCGGGTGTTTTTGGCCTATGGGTATGATTTTTTGTGTTATAATGAGGACAGTTCAGTTAGGCATACATGGACCTTGAATTCTTTTGCCAAATTGGCAATACACACCTAGAAAGAAAACATTTTGATTTAATGTTTCTTTTAGGGCTTTAGCAGTTCTAGGATGTCCTTGATTAAAGAATGCTTCTTCTCAGAAAATAGAGTTAGAGGTTACCGTGATCTTCCTACCACAGGCTTTGGGATATCCAGTGCACCGTGATGGTGGGAGGCCGGGTCCATCGTGGGGAAAGGCGGTGCCCCAGCGGGGTGAGAGGGTCAGAGCGGGGAAGCACTGAAACAGCGCGGTACTGCTGGAGCTCTGGTTTGGTGGCCGCTTCTGCCCCAGGACTCACACAAACAGTGTCCATCAGGCAGCTGCACTCAAGGTGCCCACTGTCCATGTTGCCACTTTCTCCTCTGGTGAGCAAACAAGCCTGCCACACCGCTTAGCAGGCTAGTGCCGGCGCTTGGCTGAGCACACTGCCTGTGCACGCTGCAGAGTGCTGAGTGCTCTAGAGCTGCCGAGGACGCTTGCTGTGGCCTGCTGCCAGATTGGAGATAGTGAGGCGCACGTTCTCAGCTCTGAGGTGTAATTCCCATGTTCAAACCATTCCCCAAGTTCCCCGGGTATCTCAAGGGAGTCTCATCCAAGACGTCGTTCCCAGATTTCAGCACCTCCGTTCACAGATACGTGATTATGCCAAGATGGCTGTCTACAAAGTCCTTGCAATCATACGGAAGCAGTTAGAAGAAGAAAATAATCAAAAGGCAGATGCTTTGTGGGGCAGGCCAGAGGAAGACGACACAGGTTCGTAGATTCCATCTTAGGTCGGTGCTGTCAGCGTCTGACTGCCTTGCCTTCAGACCCACATTTTGCAAGGTGTGTGGCAGAAAAGCGGACACCATCTGGAAAGGAGGCCTCTCCTGCTCGGGGCACACTCAGGCCACGGGGAAGGAAAATACCTGTGAGAAAGTTAGAAAAGATTCAGCCAAGAACCAGCTTGCCACCTATCAACATCCCTGGAATGGCCATGTATTCCGAGGAAGAAACAGAAAGCGAAGAGGAAATGCTTTGTGATCTCCTCCCCTCTGTCCTCCAAGACTGTGTGCCAGGGGCCCAGACCACGCTATGGGGGATTCACAAGTCCACGTACTGGACCGCTGCATCCACAGCAAGCTCTCCAAAGCCAGTGCTGCATTCCCTACCTAAACTGAGGCCCGGGAGCACCAGCGAGACCCTGCCCATCATAGGCCAGGAGTTTCCAAGAAAGCCCTTCCCTCCTCCGTGTGCAAAGCCCCCTTCCCAGAGGGCAAGGCTGCGGAGACCAGTGCGTGAGGCGCCTGTGCCAAGCGAGCCAGAGCAAGCCCAGTGGGAAGAGGAAGCACTAGCCAGCAAGCTGGTGGAAGGAGTCCTGCAGAGGTGTGTGGCTACAGGCTGTGTTTGGGCACCTTTGGAGTAAAAAAGATTTTTCTTCTGTGGAAGTGGAAATTGTTGCCTTTCAGTTTGTGCCCATGGCCTCCTGTCCTCTCCTTGCCACAACCGATGAATCCAGCTCCATCGTCAAGCTGGTGGAAGGAGGGTGCTGGGGAGCACGGCCCCTCCTTTATACCGCAAGTCCCAGAGGAAAACGTTGTTTGTGTAAATACACATTAAAGGGCCAGATAAGTATCATCTAATTGCCATCAGTCCTCCCCCTCTACAAAAGATACCGTTCACACATTGCCACAGCTCGAGGAGGCTCGGCTCCGCCGTGTCTGCCCCTGGGGGAGTTCACTCCGTCAGTGATTTACAGCACTTGTTACATCCTATCTCCATGCAAATGGCATTTATAGCGCTGAGCGGCCTCAAACGGCGCTGGGGAATGCATCCCGGGGGGGCGCACAGGGACCGCCTTCCCCCCGGCGCTGGCGGGACCGGGGTCGCCGGCGGCTCCCAGTCCCCGTTCCCCGAGACACTTTTCGATTCCCCCTTCAAGCACAAGTTCCACTTTCTGAAGGGATCTTCCCAAACCTGCTGCTTTCTGGGCTGAGCACCGTGCTGCCGAGACAGCCGGAGGCAGGCAGGCAGACCGACCCACTCAGCACCTTCTCCCGGGTCTGCTGCGCCAGGTTATTAGCACCAAACACAGGGAGAAGAGTTTGGAGGAGAAGGCTGTGAAACAAAAAAAGGTAAAGGTCAAGTCTTGAGTCGTACCAATCAGCTGGCTCTCGGTTGCTTACATAAAGTGTATTTTCTGAACTAAAGAATCAGGAAAATACAATGACGCCCTTAAAATTAACCTTCTGCTGAGGCTGCAAGATTTGTGTCATATCTTCCCTCCCAGATCTTTCCAACTGCACAGGTTACACAGGTTTCCCTGATATCCTGCTCTCCCTGCCTTTCCTCTTACTTTCTTTAAAATGTTTTTCAGGAACTTCCCCATCCATGTTTGGGGTTTGTGTGCACTACCAACACTTGGCTGCTGCAGTAATGCCTTTGCAGTATACTGAGAAAAGGCTTCTAGTGGCCCTGCTGTTTTACTGACCGTTGTGCTTTTCACCGAACAGTAACCATCAATTCTTTTCCACTTTCCCCCTCCCTTCCTGCACAAGGACAGACTGGGACCTTCTGCCAGCACCTGTGATAACTCCTGTCACAGCCCTGCCTGGCATTACTCTGCCTCCAGAAATCACAACTGCATGTCTGATCTGTCTGTCCTTGGTCCTGCTTTCCTCTTTAGACTCATCCTCTGCCATCTGCACACAAACCCGATGCTCCATTGCTCATTTATCCTGTTATTCTGCCTCTCCTGCTGGATTTCTCAGCATTCACTTTGTCTGTGATCACAGTCAGTTTAACCATGGCTGTATTTCTTGGTCTGTCAGAGATAGAAGGCTTGAGGACCGAACCCCTCCTACTTGTTTGTTTAGTTTATGTCTAAACCCTTTCAATTTATTTTGTTTTAAGCTTAGATGAATCTTTTCTGTTATAGCCATACAGTAAAAGGTTTTTCTCAAACCCTTTTCATCTGTCCTAAAACCTACATTTCAACCTACCTCCTGTCCAATCAAAATATAGTTGCTATATCCAGCCATCAGGAATTCTTACCATTTTCTGCTCACTAGCAGATTGTTGCCTTGTATGAAGTTCAGTTTGACTTCTGAGCCTAGTCTAAGCTCAGGCTCTCCCTGCTTGTCCATTCTCGTGGCACAGTCTGAGTGCTCTGTCCTACCAGTGATGCCACTGTTCGAGCGTTTGTCTATTTGATCAACAAGAATATAGACCTGGCTGTTGCCTTTATTTAAAAGTGGCTAATAAGCAATCCAGAATCTGTGGATACTACCACAACCAGGCATGACCATAGTCCTCCTGGAGCCCTTTGTTTCTGGCCTACATAGGGATCGAGACACAGGCCGAACACTTAATTTGAACATACATTTCTCATAAAAATCACCACTAACACACACAACAACAACAACCATACCCTTGAGCCTGCTAAATGAGCTTCCTGGAGGAAGTTAAGGGAACTGGTGTTAAAATATCTAAACAGAGATGCAAGTATTAATGTACATCTGTTGCATACCTAAACAAGCCCACAAATGCCTCTTGCATTAGTTTTTTTCAGCTGTGTGAAAGACTCTGATCTATAGCTGATGACTTAAAACTCATTCATTTATCCATCCCAAGCATTTTCTGATTAACATTGCAAAATTGAGAAAGTTCACTTGTCCAAGCTATACAAGATTAGTTTTAAATTTCCTGCATTTCATATCCTTCCTCCCTCCTCTCCCCTCCCGCCCCCACCCAAGAAGTCTTCAAGCACAGGTTCTTAACTACCCTTTTCAGTAGGTAAATGTGAAGATTCCCGCTCCCAAAGCCTGAGGAAATATTTTAAAACATCAGCATTTCTAAGCATTTAAGTATCAGCCAGTTCTAGTGCCAACATATCGCATAGACCTGACCAAAGAGGTAGGAGATATACAGAGAGGAGTCTCAGAGGAATCTGCTCTGTTAACCGAGTTAACGGAGCTGAATGATGAGTCCCTTGAGTTAGCTGTATTTAACATGTGGCCTGGAAACAGCATCTCCGTTGAGGGATGGGAATACTAGTGCCATTTTGCTTGCCCAGAAAATCCAGCCAAGCCTCCTTTGCAAAAGTAAGAGCAAAAATAAGCAAGGTGCCTTTCTCAAGGACTAAATTCTCATGACCATTAAAAAAAGGCAGCGTTATTTTTCTGCAGGATTCGTTCTCAGTTTAAATCTGTGATTAATGCAACTGCATTCTGCATCTATGGATAGGGCCAAATAGGAAATAATTTGGTCCCTTGTGCCCAGGCAGAGGATTATTTCCATTCCTAGTCTCTGTACAATATAATGTGTATGTATATATATTAAAATATATATTCACACATAACATTATATATTATATGTAAAACATTATATATAATGCATAATGCAATATATAACATATTATGTAAATAATCTATACACACATATACACACAATATATACATGTAGTCTGTCTGCAAGACTCTCTTTTATGTCAGAGTACAAAGGCACTGGCAAGCTGTTGAGCAGGACACAGAATACATGACATATGATGGTGATCTAAAAATTAGAAAGTCTCAGGTTTTAGCATCCACTGATACATCTGTCACATAATTTCTTTACAGATTTTAAGCCATTTTCACCATCTGAGCTGCAAATTACATCTTTATACACTGCTGGCTTATTAATTGCATTTTATTGAGGCAAATGTCACAGCCAAAATATGGTGTCAAATGTTGAGCTCTCAGAGACTCAAACCGATCCCATTCCAACAAGGTTAAACCAAATGTCATTTCCATTCTACATAAAATGTGAGCTTAAATATTCCATTTAGATGGCAGATGACTTCTAGATGTAATGACTGCTACAATATTTAATAGCTGCTGGTTTAACTTTATCTACATTTCTTAAAATGCCTTCTTTCTGTTTCTATGTTATTCGTGAGGTGTTTGTTTGAAAACCTACTGCTAAACTGTGAGTCAGAAAATACTATCTTTAAAATCAACTGATATTTCTGATAGGATGAGAACCTGCTCATTCTGAAGTCCTTGGGGATTTTGCCAGAGACTGAAAGAGGAACGGAGAGCTCCTTCTAGCTCTGTTGCTACAAAGAAGTAGAGATGAAGAGCTCAGACATACCGACATGGCTGCCATAGCAGAAGTCTTAAGATCTATTTGCTGAAGATGACGACAATATTTCATGCAGATGTTTGTTCAATAGACAGTTGCTCTCTCTGGGGAGACAGAACCTTCTCCATGAAAATAAAGACCACCAGCTTCCTGATGATAAAGGAGATCGAGGCTCATAATGCCAAACGCCAGTCCAGGTCAGGCTGTTCTGTGGGAGGTAGAAGGGAACATTTTAGCATTCTGGAGAATTAAACTGAACTGAGATTTGTTACTTGACACAGACTCCCTATGTTTCTTGTGAGCAGGAGCTGCATTCGAAGAGGCCGAGAAGAAAGATCGGCTTTATAGATGTCTTTGGCTGGGACAGGTAGGATGGGATCAAGACAACAGTGCTTATGCAAGGCAGCTCTGCTGAAATGTATGCACACAAGGCTGGGCTCAGGCTGAGGAGGTTCTGCAGAACTGGCTATTCCTGCTTGGACCCCTATTAAGCAGTTGATAACAGACATATTTCAGGATAACAGCCCCAGCCTTTGAGAACTAATTACTGCGCCACATCTTGCAGAGCAAAGGCCAGTCCTGCTCCAACGGGCCGGGTCACAGCCCTGCAGAGGGGCAGGACTGTGCTATTCCCTTTCCCACTGAAACTTTGAAATAACTGAAGAGACAGAGTACCTCCGGGCTGCCAAGCAGCCCCCCACTACAGCTACACTGAAGAAAGCTGCCACCCACTTGGCCTTGCTGCAGTGGGGCACACAAGACCAAAGGTGGGCACTGTCCTTTGGTAACAGCAAGTCGTCCCTTCCTGTAAGAGTCCTGTGAGACCAGAGCAGAGCGAGTGTGCGCTCCTGGGAGCAGCTGGGTGGCAATGCAATGAAAGGAGCAAAAAAGTTGGCTTAGGACATGCAGGGGGACGCGTGTTCATCTGCGGAAATGCAGTACTTTTATTATGGGAGGTCCGTGAAGCAAGGGCTGCTGGCATCTGTCATACAATTTTTATGGGCTTTGCCCTGGCACGTTTATCCTATCATTGTAGTTTCTGAGGAATCACTCTGTAGGACTTAAAAGCATTACAAGTGGCCTTTCACCAAGCTCTCTATTATCAATTATTATAATCTCTCCTCCTTGACAGAATAACAGCTATTTTTCCAGGAGAAATAAAGAGACCATATGTGCAGAAATACCAGGAGGGCCTGGAATAAACACAGTGGCAATGCCTAGATGAAAATTAAATGCTTCATCATGCTTGGAACTGATCTAAATCAACACAGCACTCAAAATACCAAGAGCTGCCATGGCCCCTTACCATAAGGTTGTTACTAGCAGCTTAGCAGAGCCCGTGAAATGTTTTAAAAAGATATATTCTGCAGAGAGATGCTGCAAATACTAAGGAGAGAAAGACTCATATGGGTTGTGTTTTTAACAGTTCCTTGACAGAATTTAAGCATATCAAAAAAGAAGTCAAAGTAGATATGTCAGGACCACATTCAAACATGTATTACTGCTGTTACAGAAGCAAGGTTCACCAGCACATGATTCGTTTTTAAATTATTATTAGACCAACTAATATAACTGGAAAAACAGCCAAGTTTCAGGCATTCAGATCCTTCTTCATCACTCATTGCTGTCATCTTCTAATGGAGAGGCGTCTCTACGGACAGTGCTTAAGAATTTAGAGATAGTTTAATTCTGTCTAGACTAGCAATTAGAGTTTTTAAACTGCTGGTTTAAACAGTTAGGATGATAAAGGACATTTAGAAATGGCTTTATTTTCCTAAAGTAGACAGGGATTAATTGTGAGGCACACAAATATGCTTTAGGATCCATGTTGTGTTAAGAAGGAGAACTATCTATGGATAGGAGATGCACCTAGAGAGAGTGATTTGCATAACACATACACACACAAATTGCACTGGTTTTAGCAATAGTTCAGATCACTTGGACTACAAATCTGATCAAAACTACGAGTCATACCCAGATATCCTGAAATCTTTTCAAAAGCTAACAAAGAGACTTTCTTCAGGTATCTCAGATCAAGGCCTTTTTCTTTGTTAGTCTTTGCTGAAGAATAAACGTTCCCATGATGGTTACTTCTGAAATCACATTTAACAACCTAAATAACATAAATCTGATAATGGCTTAAATAAGAAGTGTTCCATTATTTTTACTATTTGTTTCCCACAAATGCCTTTTTAGAGAACTATAGCTGTACACCACTAAAGCATATATCACTCCTGAAAGTAACTTTTCACCTTCAGCTATTAAAAAAAAATGAATCATTTTTCTTGGTTTTAGAGCCAGCATTTGAACATCGTGAGGTCAGCCGCAGAATGTGCCACCGCAGCGGGTAGCCCTGGGTCATCTATCACTCTCTGCTCCCATCCTGGTCTGTGCCAGACAGCGCTGCTTTGAAATGCATTGGTCCCAGCAGTGGAAACATTTTATCGACTCTTCCTGCTCTTAACTCATCTAATATAAATCATGTGTTTGTAGTCCCCCAAAACCTGTCCATTCAAATTAAAAGAAAATCAATGATACTTTTCTTTTTCTGACTTCAAGGCTCTTCTCCATTTCATGTCTCTAGTGATTTCTTGCCCTCTTCTGTCTTCCTCACTATATGTTGTTTCTTCCTATTTTCTTTCTTCCACTCATTTCCATCAAATACCCTGCAAATGTTGGTATTAGTTAAGGAACAGAACAAGTTTGAGGGGATGTAGAACTGCAGCAACAGAGCTCAGATGACTCCCCCCATCCACCAACTTCGCGGCACTCAAAACCAGGGAGCAGAGACACAACCTCCTGCCATTCCCACTCAGTTTAACAGTAAGGGAAGAGCTGGGCTGTAGAGTGGGTGAGGGCAGGAATATAGTCATATACAACGCCTAACAGTACACCTGCAGCAGTGTCTGTGTTCCCTGCAAGCCACACAGTGTACTTCCTTACATTGGCAGGTTTTACACAAAAGAACTGGCACATTTGGAAATGAGTGCATTATGAAGTTGTGTGTTGCATTTCTCTAAAACATTACAGGGAGCAGCTGAATACACACATATATTTGTTTAAAACATAGAATACCGAAAAGCCTCTGCTATTTTGCGTTTGCCTGTTTCTAGTGGACAGATTTTATGCAGACATCTGGAAGGCTGAACATTTCTCATGCTACCTTTGCTCCTAGTGCAGCATGAGCACCTGAAAGGCTGCAAGGGTCTCTTGTGCCATCTCCTGGTTGCATTAAGGCTTCAGAGCATCCAGGAAATTGCTACACAAAGGAAGTAAAAAAGCTGCAGAAGTTTAGCTGAAGCGATGATGTTCTTGGCAGCTTTGAGAGATGCCTTCCACTCTCCTACAACAGCAAAATGTAAGAGGAGGGCTTTCCCCCCCTCCTGTTTCTAGAACTAAAGTGCTTTTCCACTGCATTAATGTATGTATGTTATGTAAATCCAGTATTCTTCAATCACATCTTTTACATGTGTTCAAGTAATGCAGACCCTGGCCACATCTACTCCTTTGCTTTGCATCAATGGAAAAATGCAAATAAAATCTTGAAAATGAAAGTGACTGGAATACAATGAAGTTAATAAATCACTGAACAGCATATCCTGGGTGCAGGTGAGTATTTGAATTTGGGTTCCCTCTACTTTAAAAAGAGTGCAGAGGAGACTGAAGATCACTGCCGAGTCCCTCTGCCTCCTCAAGGACAGGACCAATAGCCCTGGGCACTCATGACAGCTTTATCTGGTCTGTTCTCACAAATCTACAGGAAAGGGGGTCCTACAGGTGTGTTACAGGTGAGTAACCTATTCCAGTATTTACAAGAAGCTCTCCAATTCAAAAATTGGAACAGAATCACCCTTACTTCAAAATTCGTACTGCCTCCCTTACCCTTCACAGAGCACGGAGAAAACACTCCTGTGTCTAGCTATAAGAACTCCTTTTTTTTCCCAGCAACATTTCACACACATGGTACTGCACAATCTAATCTTTTCTAAATAAGTCTAATTCTTTCAGTCTTTATTTGTGTTTTCTAAATATATTTTCATTATTGTCTTCTAGACTTTTTCCACGTTGTTTGTGTGTTTCTTAAGTGCAGTGCCTAAACAGCAAAATATTCCTGCTAATGCTTCATTAGTAGCAAATAGAGCAAAATAAATACCTTCTGTCACGTATGGCTCTCATATATTGTATCTCAGGTCTTCCTTTTTCTTTTTGCCCTCTTATCTGAAAACTGTACACATAAACTCATATTCAGTTTGGAATCCATTATAATACCCAGAGTTTTTTCCTCAAGTTCTGCAGTTATTTTTCATTTTATATTCATCCTTCAAAAATGTAGGGCTTCAAGAGGTTGATTAGCTTAAATTCAAACCATTACCATACTTTTTGTGAATTCTTACACTGTACGTTATGTAAGTGTACTTTCCATCCCATCCTCCATGTCAGTAGTAAAAATACCAGATACAGCTGGGTCCTGGCCCTACTCCAGCTATCAAGGGTACCCTTACCCCTACTACATCCCACTCTTTTTCTCTTTATTTACTGTAGAACAGATTTTATGAGGTTTTAATGATCTAATACATCTAAAAACAGCCTTCAGCTTACTAATCTCCTATTCAGACCAGCATGCCTGTTTCTTGGTTAGCTTTCATCATGATAAGCATCATCTATCTTACCTTTTGTTTGGAGTGAGGGTAGGGAGTGAAACGGCAAACACTCCAGGCTTTTTCACCATCTGATATTTATTCACCTTTCCTGGTAAGCAAAGAAAGAACTTTATATGATAGAAAAAGTATTTAAGAACCCATTTTTATGACTTCTTTTTCCCTGCTGGCCATAACATTTTGTCTGTCCATTTTTATTCCTAACATGCTGTGTTATTCTTTTATACTTGTTGTTGCTGATGCACCCTTCTTGTTTCTACTTTTTCAGCATTCTTTTTTAATTTTTCAGGTCATTGACAAGGCTCTACTGCAGCCACACAGCTCTATCAATTTTCTTTCCTTTGCATGAGGATAGACTGTTGTTATACTTAAAATATGGCCTGTTTTAGGAACTGCTCTTTAGAAGCCCTCTGCTTTCCTGAACTTCTGTTTGCCTTAGAATTCCTTCCCTTGTGACCTTGTGTACCCATTTCTTGAGCTTACTGAAGTTTGCTTTTTTGAATCCCGTTGTTATTATTCTGCTGCTCTCATTCCTTTCTTTCCTTAGAATCATGAATTCTGTTGTTTCACAGTAACTTTCATCCTAATTGCTTTCCACCTTCAGATTTTCAACCAGTTTCTCTCTATTAATCACACTAAATCTAAAAAAGCAGCCCTCCTACTTATATCCACCATCTTTTGAAAGGAAAAGTTTTTCTCAACCTATTTCACAAGCTTATTAGACTGCCTATGTCCTATTATGTTTTGGAAGATCTGGAATAATTAAAGTTTTCTCTTCCCTGTACTGAGATGAATCATTTTTGTACAAATGAAGTCTCTGCCCTCTCTTCCTGCTTGTTATATTGGCTATAGACACTACTATGGCACTTTTCCCCTTCTGATTTTCACGGAGAAAGTCCAGTAGGCCTGTCTTTGAATTCTAAAACAAGTATATACATTTATGACAGTATTTTAACATATTGTATCCTTTCATCTCATCTTTCCTTCCTGTGTGGGCTTGCTCTCTCCAATACTTTGCAATTGTGTGCACTACAGTCTAGCTTCTTCCCATTATTTCCCACAGTCCCAGCACTGGTTTAGACATCCAAGGCTACATATAAACTATCCCCATGTTGGGTTCAGACTAAAGCATGTCCTAGCCATCATTAGGAGGATACGTAGCTGTATGGGTAGAGATGCAAAACACTGCAGCATATCCCTTGGCCTGGACATTCAAAGAATGAGACTGTTGGCAATATTTCTGAATATACCATTCTTGCAATTTTAGTTGCAGCCTAAGATGTCTAGTAAATTGCTAAGTATCTTATCTCAGGTGTTCGATGACATACTGCAGTTCCCCACATCTTCTTTCTTTAGGTTTCAACCTCTTGGTCAAATTATCTTTTATTTAAATAAACTAACTTAGAGGATGGTGCATTTCCTACAGTGATCTTCAACAGATGGAGCCCATTTTTGTCCTGCAATTTACCTTCGGGGAGCAAAGTTACTTTGCTGACATCTTCTGTGGATCTGTACACTCATCTCAGGAGTTGTCTGCTCTTTTTTGGCATTTTATCTTCAAGCTCTTTGCTCTTTCAGTTCCCTGCATTAAGAAATACAGAATTATGAAAACTGAAAAGTCCTTCAAACTTTTGTGATACAGGAAATTCTAAATAGAGATCAGCAAGGTGGAACTGTTCATTCTCGCATATTTTTCAGAGAGTCAGAGTATGAAATCACAGCAAAACTCAATGGAACCTTCCACCATAAATATAGTCTTCATTGTTACTTAAAAAAAAATTACAAGATCACTTCGGAAAACCCTATTAATTGAAGTTATAGTGGCGGGAGTTAAGATGACTAGCAGAAAATGTTTTAGATTTATATTTACATCTTAATGATAACTAAATGAAGATAAAAAAATTATTTATAGGTCAGAAAATCTGTTAGTAATGCAGAGATGACCCAAAGATGACCACTCAGCTAATTACTGAGTTTGATTTATGGGGCGTAGTCTTTAAAATACTGCTCAAACCAGCATTTCCAAAGCTTAGAGATCCCTTCTAAAGGTCAACATAGATTTTAAAATAACTGTTTGTAAAGCATGCTTTGAGAAAGAAGCTTTGCCAAAAAAGGAGAAAAGCTCTTAAGAAAACACAATATGTAATTTCAAGGAATATATGCTTTGGATTGCATTTAAGCAAGTATGAGAAAGGAAAAAAAAAAACCCACTTACCCGCACTCTTTACTTCATTTTAATATGAGCGATTGAAACAATCACAATCATATCTTTACCACTGAAAAAACGTTGCCAGCTTCCCTCCCTTCAGACTATAGCTTATTTGTTTGTTATTTAGAAATGACTTTCCTAAAATTTGGATCCTTTGCAAATCACATACAATACTCAGAAGAGTTATAAAAGAGTCCCAGGAATGCTTAAAAAAAACCAATCTAATACACAAAGAATGCAGAATAGAGAAAAATAAAATGCAAAGTTCAGAACTGGTTAAAAAGTTTCCAGGGAAAGAGATTTGTCAGAACCATGAATCTGTGTTGATTCATGAAATATTTTCCAGTTTCCTGGGTTGGGCTTCTATGAAATAACTCATAGGATCCAACAGAATTCAGTCATGTTTCCTGGCTTCTAGAGGTGTTGGAGCTGTGCGTCCTGGAAACTCAAATATAAAGCTTTCAAATGCACGTAGTGTAGCTAGGACTTGGTACCCAGGTCTCTACCTAGCAGAAGGCCTAAAAACCCCAGGGATTCTGGGGACAGACACCCGCGAAGGGAAGCAGGAAGAACACCAGTGTCACCGAGCAACTGCAAAGCAAGGAGCACATTTCATTTCAGAAACTCCATGGGTCACTGTTTGAAAAATAATCAACATAAAAACAAGATGAGGGATGAGAGTGGAAAATGGAGAAGAAATAGGAGAGCTAGTGGCAGTTCCAGGTTATAGAACCACCTCATTTTTTCCAAACATTCTCATTTGATATTGGAACGGGAACATGGGGTAGACTGCATGCTCCTTCAATTATGCATTACTGACACCAAGAAACTTTTGTCAACTAAATCATACTGAACTTGTTTCTTTGACAAATTTTGTCCTTCATTTTGTTTTAAAAGGACATTCCCAACAAGGAAAGGAAACTTTATCCCCATCCCTCCTACAAGTTACTCATAAACAAACAATACAGTTAGATGCTAGACATAACTTTATTCAGAAATCTGTGTCATATAAGAGGTGCATACATCAGTGTTCATGGACAAAAGCAGACCAGTTTTCTTGTAAAACTGCGATTTTTTCAATAGCTATTTACATTATTTTTTATTGTGGGGTGGTATCTAAATAGAAAATCTTAAATATCTGATTGATGAGAACACCCCAAAGTAGTACCATAATGCAATCATATGCATTTACAGCAATACCAAGTCTGATACACTGAAGCATTACACAGAAGGTAAGAAATGATTTTTAAATGCTTGAATAGCACCAGTTATTGTCATAGAAGAAACATAATATTTTCTAGATGTAGTAATTGTTTTAAATCCTGATCAAAACTGTAACAAATATATGAGCTAAATATCATGGGTGCAAAATGCAAATGCTAAGTAAAACCAGAAAAGCAATTTCAACAGTCTGACTGACAACTGTATCCAATGCATTTACTAAGATCATGTGATTAGAAAGTTTTGTGGAGTTCTTTGCATTAGTTAAGATTATGCTACTTTAAATTTTACTGTCTTTCAAAGGCAAGGCGTGGCTTTAAGTGAGTGGTAAACTTTCGTTTGAGAAAGCAAAGCAAATAATTAAAAATAAAAAAAATTAGAATAAATGCATATAGATCAAATATTATGTGAAATTTATGCCTGATGATAGCATTATCATTGACATTCTTGCATCACTGCACTACACAAAGATAAGAGGTAATCATTAAGTGTTTTTACAGTTAAGAATTTTAGAGAAATATTATTAAAATAACAACACATTCTACTTCCTAGGGGTAAGTCAGGATACTACAATTAATGACAAGATAAACTTACATATATGTATCAAAATAATTCATCTTAAAAGTAGAACAAATGCAAGAAAATCCTGCTGAGGACTGAGTTCTACAATTGTTTAAACTAGTAAGACAGCACAAAAGTTAGTCTGGTGTTAATATATTAGCATGAATAAGTTACTGAGGTATTTAATGGAAAGAACTGGCACAAATTGTGTTTGACTGAGAAAGAGCAGAAGCAAAAGGCTTGTGTTCATATATATTGCCATTATTGATAAGAGAAAAGGAGAAGCTTTCCTCTTCAACATTGAACAAGCTACAATTTAACACGCACATGCATTTCTGTCAAGCGCAATACTACAGTTTGCAAAACACTAAAGATGTGCACATTCCCATTTCTTATTTCATTATCTTTCCCCTCAAAAAAATATTCCAGTGCAGTTAGTTCACATTGCTCTTTCCAAAATATCTTTTTTCTTCATTTTTCTAAGAAACTACCTTCAGGATAGAGCTTATTTTAGCTGTTTCTTGCCCTTCCCTATCTCTCTTTGAGTACTACTAGTCTTCACTCTGATAGAAATACTTGTATTTGTAAGCAACTTGTAGGCTTAAAGTCTTGGCCTTGCATAATCCTTGGTAGCTCAACAAACTTTCTAGCAATATCGTCCAATTTCATTGGCATTTAGATGGCCTTGTAAGCATAAGCTCTATAAATATGTTAGCACCAAAGTTTCACAAGATGCAGATCCAAATTTCACACACAGTTATCTTTATTTAGTGCTGTTGCAGCATTACAGTCTAGTAAAGTAATGTCAGGAGCAAAAGCTATAATCAAATGTGTGCACATACGTACACAAATCAGCAAAGTGACTCTTGCACCAAGTACAGACAGAAACAAGCAATTTCACATCTGCCACAAAGGCAGAACCAGAGCAACAAAGTGGTAATATTTAGATTCAGGTCTTACTTTTATTTGGAAACAGGTTAGTTCAATGGCATTAAAAGCAAACCAAAATGTTTCAGCATGGCATTCCTCTCCTTCTTTAGTATGTTTGAAGAAAAAGATGGCCAATTATTTAAATCAAGTATAGTTTTCATGAAACACGCCATAACAGAAAAAACCACCAACAGTTAGAGGATAGCAGAGGACTTGTGCCCCTGAATTATATGCACACTGTGACAGGGTACAAATGCACTATGTTTTTATAAAAATATATTCAACATCTAATGAACTACACTCTGAACTCTCCTAGGCCAACTTTGCAACAGAAACCGTGATTTTAAGTTCTTTCCACAGTATTTCTTCCACATTTGTTTGTGGACTAATTATTTTTCTGATAAAGAACAGTGACAGAATGAGTTATCCTTTTCATCTATACCCTCTCTTTACTTTTCTCTTTATTTTTATCCTTTTGATAAGTCATCCAGGAAATCCAATCTGATTAGACAGTGTTTTACAATTCCATGTTAAGAAATATATCCATTTCAACTTGAGATAGTATGTTGAAATTCACTTCACTTAACTATTTGCTTGGGAATTGGTCCAGGAGATGTAGTCAACTTAATGCAGTTTTACACTTGGCATAGAACAGATAAAATGCAAATAATTACTGAAATGTTGCCTTCATCCTGCGCAGTGTGTCTTGAATTTTTCGAGAATGCTTTTCTGCTGGTATCTGATGGAAGTTGGCACAGTTGTCAGCTGCCAAGGCAGAAATGTCTGCATCTTTAAAACGAGTTATTCTTTGTCTGAGGTAAGACTGCAGCTTGAAATCTGGTGTAAATGTATAGGGATTCTCTTGAAATGCATGAACTTGGCTCACAACTTTTGCAATATTTCTTGAAAGAAAATATGGGAAAAAAAGATTATTTTGTTTTGCTGCTGATGATAAAACTTTACATTCAAAGGCACAGAGCGTTCACTTCTATATCTGATGTCAAAATGATGCAATGATTTAAACCGCTAATGTGAAATGCTGTGTTTCCTCTTATTACCTCATTAGACCATATTCTGTTCTAAAAATTTAGGTGATATACATATAATTAAAATAGTTACCTAAGTTTAGTCCACTTGTGAGCTCCATTTGTCATCGTGAATCCTCCAGTTTCAAGCTGTTGGACATGCATAGCCAAAACATGGGCTGATGGAATTGTTGGATGTGTTTTGAACCTTTTTCCTTCCATCAAACATAAGCTGTCACTTTTTAAAAACACCTGGTTTAAAAATGTACACAAACAAATCTCAGGTTTAGTGTCACAGCAGGCTTTATAAGAAGGTCTCCATTTTATGTGTTTAGCACTACATATTTATTTGTAATGAATTTTAACTTTTGGCATTGCAGTTGAAGAAAACACTTTAAATTAATCTGGTGGCAGACATTTTAAAATACGGAACTAAAGAAAGTAACTTCAATCAAAAGATATCCCAAAAGAGAATTCTTGATGTTTCTAATCCACAGACAAAATTATATCTTAGAATTTTTCTCTAGGTTTCAAAATCAGATAGATCAATGAGGGAATGCCTGTGATAAGAACAAACACTTAAGGTTGTTCAAAACAGATTAGAGTCACAAAACTCCTGCAGAAATCAAAAGAAAAAGTGTATATCCTAAATTGCTTTGAAATGTCTTTTTTTTTAGCCACATAGGATACATTTTTAAGAAAAATACGGAGATGAAAATTAATGTTAACTCTGGACTAATCAAGAGCTAACAGTCTTAAATCAAATTAAAATCTCCTTAGTAGCACAAAATAATCATTTTGGCTTTTATCCTGCAGAGGCACCCATGTAGGCAGATCTCATATCTTCTCCAACCCCCAAGGAGTATTTTACATTAAAGACTTTATACTATACCTCAACAGCCTTGAGTTCTTCCATTATTTCAGCTACTTTTGCAGGTAAAATTTTCCATGCCTTCCAATAAAAAAAAATACAGTTTTGTTATTCACATTACTCTCCGTATCAGAACAAGATTATGTTTAAACAAAATAGTTACAGAAAAGAGTCCCAAATTGTATCACTTACTGGTAACTGTCGAACAATAAGATTTTCCAAGCCTGCTAAGATTTGCATCGCAGTGGCAAAATTTCTTTGTTCATAGCAGGATTTTGCTATAAGAAGAAATTTTGATAACAAGCTCACCTGCAGCTGGAAAAAAATATTAAGATACACAATTTTTTTTAGAGCTCATGTGTGTTTGGAAGCTATCAAATTCAGTCAGTTGCTAGTAAAAAGCTTAATCTGGGTACCACTTTATTTTGGAATTAGAAAGTAGTTCTACTGATTTCGTGGGGATAAAGTACCCTTGCAAGTAGCGAGTGGTGCTAAGACTCACACCCAGTGCTTATCACCAGTAATTTCTTGATTCTATTGCTCTTGCAAGGCTGGAAAGAAGCACTAGAAGAAAACAGCAGAGAGAAAGCAAGGGACTAACACGACACTACTCACTGAAAATCATTCATATATAGTGTCTACTGAGTACCTTGAAAGGTTAGCAAAACATGCAGACTTTATATGACCAACCAGTGCTGTACTGCCTGTCAGAAATATAAACTGTGAGCTATATATTGTGATTCTAGCAGATTATTTCTTCTCCCAGGATTTGTTAAAAACTATTTGAATTGTTCATTTCACATATATGTTTCTGAGAAATACTATAAATTGGGAAGCCAAATAAAAACCCAGAAGATAACCCAACAGAAAGAGTGATAAGGGAATTCAGAGGTTTGGTCTCTGATCCCTTGAATCCACAGAAACAACTGTGGATAGATGTAGACTCAGATTTTTCACAGTGATTAGAAAGGAATCATCTGGTAGCAGCCTAGTAGCCATTGAAACACAGATTTACTAAGATATTACTCCAGTAGTCAGTTCAGAAGTCAAAGCATAAATCAAGTTTAAGGAGTGACTTTCTGTTAAACTTTCCGTTAAACAAGAAGGTAGATAAGCGATGCACGCAGTTCTGAAATTTCAGTTAATCACAACAGTCAACAGCTGCTTGGTTTTGACAGAAATAGTAACTGGCCAGACAGAAATCTAATTACTCCTCGAATGTGCTACTACATAAATCTACAAAGTGACTGGAAATAAGAAAATTAGATGAGGAGGAGGAAAAAAGAGATGCACCTTCTTTCAGAATTTGTCATCAAAATTGTTGACTGTAGTAATATATCCCTCTGTCACTATTTTTTCTGTCACTGAGGTTTCCCTGTTAAAGTCTGACTTCTCTTATCCTTAGGCAACTAATTTCTTATATTCTATTAAGTTTTCAAACCTGCTACTACAAAACATCAAGCAGACCCTCCTAGTGACAATAAACCAAACTGCTGACAGTCCACTGACAGGGACAGAAAATAGGTAACAGTTTCATAATTAATAATATAATAAAACTATGACAAACCTTTGAAGTGTGACACGTTACAATTTCAGCAGCAACCCAGGTACTGATACTGTCTGCATTTCTTAATAACTGTAGAAGATACTGGTCTTGTACACACTTTGACAGAAACAAATTACAGACTTTAAGTGAAACTGCCTCAGTCGAAACAGCTCTATGAAAAGGGTGGGGAGAAAAAAAAAGGCAAAAATAAGTAATGCAGATACTGGATTTGTAAGGAAAAATGTCAATTTCTAACCATTTAAAATAACTTTGCAGTGTTTTCAATCTTGATTTTTAAAACTTTTTAAAAAGTACATGGTGAGATATGTTACTTATCTTAAACCTTAAAATTACTTATTAATAAATAAATAAATATCTTAAAATTACAAGATAAGCATATGTAATTACAAGATAAGCATGTGCAGCATACACTTCTGTATAAAAAGACACCTTCACACTTGTTCCTGAAAAAACAAATTTGTTCAAGCGGAAAAACAGCTAACACACAAAATAACAGCGAGAATCCAAATTCAATAAAACCTGAAACCACATAAGAAACCGAGCCTGAAAGGGCATAAGGCTACATCTATGCTATTCAACAATGGGCCAGTGGCTGTTCTCTGGTCCCGACACAAGTTCCTTTCCCCATGCCTCCACCCCAAATCAGTGTAAACCAGCTGATCTTGCCTCTGACATTCAACAACTTATACAAGAAGATCTGATTTACATGGACCTTCCCCATTGTTAGCCTGAAAATTCTACTACATTTAGTATAATTAAGAAGTACTAATCAGAAGCTAGCAGAATCCATTGGGTATGTAAGAACTAGACCTCAATCAATTATAATTAAGAGCCCATGTGGCTGGATGAAAATAATAATTACAGTTGAACAAATAATTTAAAATTTGTAATCACTCTATAGGAACTATAAGAAAATTCTTACGTATCTGTGAACATCAGCAGCTGTAACAGCACAAAATGAATAGTCACGGAGATTATACATGGATATAGTTGCCAAGTAGCCTGCTTCAGAAACCATTACAATTTTCTCCCCACAAAATAAATCCTCCACAAGGCCCACAACATAAATTTTCCCTAATACTTTGGCGTGACTTACTTTAGATTTCAAGGAAATCACTTTGCATATGTGAGCTACCACACATATGTACACACATATGTAGCTACACACATATACATATATATAAAATCTCCTGAAGTTCAAAAACGCATGTAAAGATAATATCTACTCTGAGGAAAAACAGAAAGTATTTTAAAAGTTTCTCTCTTCCTGGATGTATTAAAGGTATAACATGAACTATTGTGCATCAACAGAATAGAGCGATGGTTAAAACACGCAATGTACTTACTTTTGGGAAGCCACACATTTGTCTTTAACACCAAGTGCTCTTGAATTTAGAAAGTGTACTGGATGGCATTTATGAAATATTTCCTAAACAAAAAGAACAAGATACATCCTGTTGTTAGAGCTAGCAATCCTTTTAAAATGCTAGAGGATAAAAATGACAGAAATTTCTTTTCTTCACAAAATTTATCAGAGGCATCAGTGCCTATGAATCGAGTTAGCCATTCTAGATTTCACTGTAGAGACTTGGAGAAAAATGGAGTATTATAATTCCAAGCATTACGAAATAGTGAAAGCCCACTCAACTTGAAATAAGGTTGGAAAATAGTAAAGAAAAGAGGCTGACTATAAAGTAAGATGTGCATTATTGGTACTTCCAAGTGAACCCAGTCCTTTGTACCTGTGGTAGCAATGTCAGCTGACAACAAAGCTGTTGCACACTGTTTTCTGTTAAGAGATACGGTTCCACTTCATCTGCTTTAGCAAAGGAAACCGGGAATTCTTCTGTAAAATTGTGATAGCATGGCTTTGGCAAAACGGATGAAATAGTGTACAGTCGCTGTCTCTGATGATGGGCAATTGGTCTCATGCCTTTGGAAAGCTTCCAGTTGAAGTTCTGCGGACTAAAAAAGGCGGCCAATGTTATGTCTCCTGTTCTCTAAGGCCAACGTTACGTCTCCTATTGATCTAACCTTCTGGAACACCATGTCAGAGAAAGACCTTTGGAAATGCAAAACTCTTTAGCTAGTCTTCAAGCTTACCCAGAGAGGCATACACTAACTGGTTTCCCCATACTGCTACTTTAGGTTAATATGATATGCACAGTCAATGAGCCTGAGCAGGAAGCTTCAAGATCTAAACCAATCTGTATTTAAAACAAACTTTTATGTATTCAAGCCTGTCAACATAAAATAATTTATGTTCTGGAGTTTTATATTTTACCTCTTACTATCTCTGGCACTCTTTTTGCTTGGAATCAAACAGCCCTGTGAAACAGATACTACATATGAGTGAAAATGTATGAAAGCTCATACAAAGGCTATTGCTGCAATCAGAATTAATGCATACATTATCGTTCTCTTTCCAGAGCACAGAGCACTTTCGCCAAATTCAAAAAAAAATAACATGAGGCCAAGTCAATGCCTTAAGATTATTCTTTACAACAACATTATCAGACTGAAAGGTAACTTGTTCTTTGGATTTTTTATTTTTTACAATTTTTGGTCAGGGCATGGATTTCCTCTGACCTTCACAGCTCTAGCGTGCAGTACTGTATATTCCAAATCATTATTCATTGACTTTGTTCAGCACAGACATCAAACTTTATTTTCAAACTTCTCCCCTGTATGACTTGTAATCAACGTCCTTCCAGAAGGTGAACTGTTGATCTCATTCTAGATCATGCTATTTTCCTGAGCATAATCTTGCAGTATTTCACTGTATGTTCAGTATGCCCTCTCTTCATTAACTCCACTGTTGTGATATCAACTGCTAATCCCTGTGATACTAACTTCTAATCCTGATATTAACTTCTAATCACATACTGCTTGAAGTAACATTGCTCATTTTTCCATTCTTTTCCCTTCTATCTTCTGGTATCATTGTGATGCAACATCAATAAAAGAAGTCTGCTTTTTCCCTATTCTTTTTGCCCTTTATTGATTGAATCTCTGATGTACCCCATAGAATTTTGCAACTTTATCAAGATGGTGATCCCAAATTCAATTTGCACAATATCAATACATTCAACTTTCATATGCCACTCCAGTTACTCTGTGAATAGGACTTTTTTCGGGCAAAGGCTATAGTATGTTCCAGGTTCTGGGGTTACTTTTCACTAGCATACTCTATAAATGAGTAAAGACAGACAAAAGTGCAGAAGAGTTTTTGCTACAAGCTTGAAATTCTAGAAGGAAACCTTGCCCCTCACTGTTTTCTTATACTTCTGGTCTTACAAATGAAGATGTATATGTAATAAAAAGTATCAATAATTGCCAAGGGGGAGAAAAGGTTTCCCAGTAACTATGAATCACCGGCTAGTATCAAGGGTGAAGTGTTTGACTCCTCTCAGAATTTGGTTTATCTGATCTATTATTACTGAAACAGTTGACAGGGCACAGTTAAGGCGTCAGATGAGCTTTCTAGTTGTACAACTGTTTAAACCATAGAAACTTTCAGCAGACAAAGCACAGGTATATACATTTTACAGAATCAGGGTCCAGCTCCTAAACTGAATACTCTGTTTTTGTTTTGTTTTGTTTTTTGTGAGAAAATAATATATGGAAAAGGTGCTGAATATACTACGATCTAAAGAAACCACATACCTTCCTGGAAACATCTTCTGAGAGCTTTTTACACAACGAATGTCATGCTTTTCTGTCCTCCTCACCCTCCTCTTCACATTTGTCCATGCTGGAGCAATGATAAGCACTGCCACTTTTCCTGGCAGAAGAATCCTCAAGCAATGACAACAAGCGCTCACCATAGCCATTTAATGGAGCAACCTGTAAATGGAATATAGATTAATAGAATATTGAACTGAATTTCCCAGAAATTATAAGCAAGATACAAAATACTTATAAGATTTGAATCAGTCCAAAATCAGCTGTACTGAACATAGCTGTCAAAGACAGCAATTTTTTTTTGTACTTTACTTTTATTTGTACTTAAGACAGATTTTATAATAGCAGTGTCTCATACACCATAACTGACTTCAACTGACCTTTTTTTTCTTAAAGCTTCCAGCAAAATTCTGTCTTACCTTGGAAGAAATAAACTCTTTCAGAGTATATAAAAGATCAGTATTTGTTGCAAAGTCTACACTGTAGCAGTCTTCAATCCAAGCCTGCAGGATGTAGAAACTGCGGTTACATATTTTGGTAAATGATGTGGAAGGGTCCAGACTTGCACTGGTGAGAAGAAAAAGGCACTTATTGTACCAAAATTGATACCTTATTACAATTAAAAATAAATGTTGAAAAAACTGCAGATACTATATGGTTTTGACCGTACAATTAAATGCTTACGTTTCACATCTCTACAGTCTGTGACTCTACGGAAACAAAACTGTGGTTGGGTTTATGACCCAATATCGAACAATTGGCTAAAGCAAGATTCACAGAATTTAGAAGAAAACATTAAGAAAGCATATTGCCAAATACAGCACTTGCTCTAATTTCACTCTCACTTGCCAAGCCAGTCTTATAAAAACAACCATCAAAAACTAAAGTTCATTAAGTAGCTCTTTTCAGAAGCAGCTCTTTGCCATTAGAGGAAAAGCCAATTGTGCTTTGATAATATTTTTCACAGGAAGTTACTGTACCTGGATAAAGTGCTGCTGATTCTTTCAAGAAGAGACTGCAAAAACTCTTCTTGTGTGCAGAAATAACGAAAAGTGTAGAGAAACTGCTGTACGTAACCTTCCAAAAATGCATTTCTGTGAAGCACAAGAGCAAACTTCAGACAAGCAAGAACATGATTTCTTCTTGCAGTAGAGTACAGCAACAATAAAAATCCTCAAAACACCAGGAACTGGCAGGGATTTCAAATTCACAAGCTCTACAGGAAATTCTGATTCATTTTTATTTCATTTTTACACATCAATGCTTTGGAGAAAAATGAGAAATACTGAGATTGCCAACAGCAGAAGTATAATTTCTGTTTAATAAAAAAGTTAATAAAGAGATTAGAGTTTTATGAAGAACCTCTCTGACATTTCTATTATCTTCAAAATTTACTTTCTAATATTAGTACTGAAGAACACATTTAATTTTCTTGTTTCTGTCATCTCATTTGATGCTGCTGCAGATTTTTACAGTAAAAGCATAAAAAGTAGATGCTTTGATAAAGAAAATGAGATTTTTCTTGTAGCAGTAATTAGAATAGCAGCTGCTTTAATGATAAAACTATACTTACACATTATATATGAGTGTATTTTATTTATATATATTTATATACATGTACACAAGATACTAAGCTGAGCTAATTGTCATGTCTACTTGACAGCTTACTGCAAACTGCTGAATGGTGAAGCTCTGATTCCAAGGCATTTTGTTTGCTCTGACCCAGGAAGGGCAGCACGCAGGATAAGTAACTCGGTCTAAGGGTCAGGACGAGTCAGGGGTAAAAGCTTATGTTGCTTCCTATCACCTGCCTCTGCCGCTTAAAATGCTCCATTTCATTTTGCGCTTTTTGGAAACTGAATCCTTGTATTTTTGACTGTTCAAACCAGATGAAACTGAGACTTACAAATCACCTGGGAGTGTCTTTTGTATTTAGAGCCCGACAGTGCCGCAAGGCTGATGGAGCCGTCCCATCTCTCAGGCTGTTCCCCTCCCTCCTACGGTCACTCCCGGGGTACCTTAGAACGACACCCCCTCACCCCAACTGAGCGTTAAAGGACATCTTTGTCCCCCTCTACAGCCCTGAGAAAAGCATATGTCTTGATCAGTCTCAAGGACTGAGTCCATAATTTGTAAAGCAGAACCTGTGTTTTCACCTCCAGACCCTATGTAATAGGAATTATCAAATTATATGTTCTGAAGAATTGCTACCTGCTAGCAGTAACGTAAAGCCATGATTCCATGGCAACTATCAGAGCTAAACTTCGAATAAGGAAAGGATTAAAAAGTTTAAAGTTATTAATTTTTGATTTATTATCAACTGCTCCAGTTTAAGATCAAATCCAAACTTTGTGGTTCAGCTTATTTCTTAGACTGCCTTTTGCCATTCCCATGCCCATTTCTGCACAGGAACAGTAAGCTTGATATACAAAGGAGAGTTCATGCGATCTTGAATATTTAAGATCTATTGTAGAAACTGTTTTTTTAAAACTAATAACAACACCCTGCTTCACTCCCAACTAAGGATGTGCAAAATATACTATACCTAGAATATAAATAAGCCATTAAACCAAGTGGTGTTCCAGCCTGCAAATCTCTTATTCCATTTTGATTACTGCATTGGTGTTTCACTGTATTATAGTAAACAAGCAACGATGGCTCTTCAGTAGGTGCCACATCCAACGTGTCAGTTCTGCCGTTGTGAACGACTGTGGGAAGCACACAGGACTCCACACCCCACTGCTCCGCATACATGATCTGCTCAAAGACCCAAAGCAATGCAAAAATAAAACGTACAAAAACAAAGAGGAAAATCCACAGAAAATGCAGTCAATTCAACCTAAAGTCAAACACATTTATTTAAACAATTGCTTTTTTTTAAACAATACTGGACAGCTATTACATTTATTCCAATCATTCTTTTAAATTTTACCTAATTTAGCTCTTGTCGAAACATTCCACATTTCACATGCTGACTTGAAGGGCCAGCTACACTGATGCAGTATTGGAATGACACATGAAACCAAAGCAAAACAACATCTGACTTGCCTGCACGTACTTCTTCACCAGTTCAAGAAACTGCACCTTTGATTTCATTTCCTGTAGCTGTCCTTTCAGTTTGGGCAACATCGATTTGATTTCAGAACCTTTGCATGTAAAAATACACACAGCATAAAAACATCAATGATTTGATGTATATGGAAATTTCCTTAAATGATGTGATATCACATTTCATTACTAGCAGGTTACTGTAATATTACCTTTGTTTCTTCTTTCTTTCTGCAATAGCTTCTGATAGAACTTTATGGTCTTTCTATAATTTTTTGTCTCTATCATTAGCAATTGTTCCAGTTCCTATGTAAAGATGAAAAAGATTCTGATCATAATGGTAAATGCTTTTCCCGCAAAGTTTCAGTAAGAAACAGAAGCTACCTAAGAGTTATTTTGCATGAGAAAGAATATCCAAACAGTAACAATATGATGACAGCGAGGAAGAACAGCCTTTCACAGCTATGCTGTGCAGGATGGCTACAGCAAGCATCCTCTGCCCCCCAAAACATTACTGGAGTTACAGTTTTACAACTTCTGAACTGGAGCTGGTTTGTGTGTGATGAGAGTACATTCGAGTTTGTCTAAATCCATTTCTGTAAATATGTCCTGACATGTAATTGCACTTATCTGGTTGTTTTCAAGAGCATTTTCCTAAAATGACACTCCAAAGTCCTCCAAAACTAAAAGCAATAGGCTCTGAAATCAGAGCCCACCCCAGAAATGCTCTGTTAAGCAGCTGACCTAGATCTGCTGCAAGCACTGAATGTCTGACTTAAAGCAGTGGTTTCCAAACCAGTCTGTAGGCTCTGGTTTTCAGTCAATGTGCAGGTTCACTGGTCAGGCTTCAGCATGGCTAAACAACTAAACATGGTTTCAGGCATGTGATAGGTCTTTTTGTCTCATGATTATATGTGAGAATGAATTTTTGGGAACTACTGCTGCTGGACTCGAGTAGTGAGACTACATTTTTCTTACTGATTCCAAGGATTGCTGTCATCTTTCATGCCAGAATTAACTTATGATCATATGAGAAAGACTATGAAATACATTTTGGGGTGCTAACAATTTTTGTAAATGCATTAGTATTTTCATGTATTTATCTAAATTACATTTTCATGACTCTCCCCCCCCCCCCAAAAAAAAGCTCTGTATGCACTTATTCTCTTGATATTGAGTATAACTTCAGAACAGAAGAAAATATAGCAAAGTCAGAAGCAGTTAGTCATTATTAAGAACACATGCTTTCTAGATGAAAACTTTGAAGTGTTACAAAAGTTCCCACTAGACTGCTCATTTTGCTGTTCAGGAAGTGATACATGCCAGGTTTACATTATACTACACAACCAGGTCAAAAGTCAGGCAGGAGACCTGCTGTATAAAGGATATATCAATTTTGAAGTTCAGTTTATATGTTTTATATTTATGCATTTTATACAATAGAAAAACTAAATTTCTCTTGAGCTATGTAACTTTTAAACAGTGGATAGAGACAGACGTATATCCTGCTTAGCACAATAATATCATTTTTAATGTAAACATTTATATTTGTTTGTGTATCCAAGTTTTCATTGTTTTTCCAGTCAATGAAAGTGGGCCGTCCATACTAGGGTCAGCTTCTGATCTGGGATAATAGTTTCTGATAAGTAGCTGCCCTTGTAAAACATAAAGGGACACTGCATTTGAGTTTGTTTTCCCAGCAAAATAGAAAGTAGAAACTGATAAAGCTGAATGTCAAATGCCAATTGGTAGAGGATTTTTGAATCGCATGCAATAATATTTGGATAAAAACTGGGATTCTGTTAAATTCCAAGTATTTTAAAATTAACTGTTCAGAAACTAAGTGAGTAAAACAAACAGATTATTAGATCCCCCCCCCCCCCCCAGTTTTCATAGCTAAATGCGGATGAGACATTCAGGGGTACGTGGAAGTCTAACAAATCCCAAATCTATTGGGACTTTTAGAAGGGTCTGCTCCTAGGCATTCAAATAAAATGAGGTTCACAGGAACCAAAAACAGTCAATTCAATAATTACATCCAGTAGTGCTTTTATGTATTAAAAGAAGTTTTAAATAGTATTTAAAAAACAGAATGCACTACGAAAATCGACCCTATATAATTTTTTCCCATCACATACACACTTAGCAATTGAGTTCCAAATAGGAGAGTGAAATGCACACTTTCCATATGTATTCTCGTTGCAGAATGCCTTTCCCTTAAGCAGCGTATAACAGGTAAACAAGCTGCTGAATAAGTAAGTATGAAAAGACAAAACACACTTGATTGTACCTCTTTTAAAGTAAGTTGTATGTAAAGATGAAAAAATTAGCAGTGCAATTAAGAGATCATGGAAAAAAGAAATGACAGCAGAAAAAAAAGGCTACCCCATGATTAGAACATGATATACTGAAATAAAACCTGCAAAGAGCTACCAGAGGGAAAAAAAACTAAACTAAAAAACACATCTATCTAGAGATTCATTAGGAAACAAGGGTATTGGAACATAATGCGTACTGTGGTTTTTCAAAGTGGTGGCTTTTGTATTTGGGCCCTAAGCTAACTACCAGCAACCTAGTTATGTGAAACAGCATTTTAAATGGAATAAATTCACTCAAAGCAGCAGATAGAACTCCCATAAGCAGAATAATCAAAAAACACATGGCTCAGAGCTAAAATATCAAACAACAGATTGGTAAATAGGTTAACTTTTGATGGCATGGACTTACTAGAAATTAATTTGAGTTTGAGCAAAAACCTGTCACTGAGGGGTGCGTTTTTGACAGAAGCTCAAAAGGTTTAACAACTCAGTTCACATTAGCAGCAAGAATCACACAACTTAAACCCTGTGGATTTTTAAAACTTATTATATAGTCATCACATACAGACTAGTGAAAGCTCAGAAAAGTTATTATCTAGATTATAAATTGGAAACAGCTTGCTTTCGCTTAAGATTCATTTTTATTTCATCAGTGGAAGTGAAAACAAATTGATTAAGAGAATATAATCACAGGAAGGGAATCAGAAAAAATGGCCATTTTCTGATGTTTGGCATCTAATGGATACGTTAAGAAGCGTCTTGTCCCCTAAATAACTCTGGGCGAGTAGTAGAAGATAGATGCCTTCCCAGTCTATTCTACATCATCATCTTCCATAGACCATTCAGGTATGTGCAATGTTATGGGATTAGATCCTGCTTCCTCTGAAGTATATTTTGCTCCTCAAGACACTTTTCTACAGCATGTCCCTTCGCCCGGGGAACAAAGGAATGGCAGAATCACTTGTTTACTTGGGAAAAGTGATGATTCCAAGTTGCCCTTAAAGCACCGGTGTTTACATGCTGAAGGGCAGCTCCCTGCACGGATCCAGAATACTGGGGAAGAGGGATGGGACAGGGAAGAGCGTGAGCAGAACGTGCTGCGTGTTCACTACGAACCTCCTGGTCACAGGCTGGGGGCAGAGAAGTTGGGTGGAGACTCTGCAAAGGGACTTACAAGCCCTGGAGGGAAGAGCTGAAAGCCAGCGCAGGCAAAGAGGAAGAGGACAGAGGCTAAGGGCGAAGGCTTGGTGCCGCAAGAGAAGTGAAAGCGGGCTGATCAGAGCACAGAAAAACCCTTATTGTGAGGGCAGCCCTGTACGTGCCCCTGGAGAGAGGGCAGCCCTGGCGGCTGCCTTCCCCTCCTGCTTTGCTGCAAGGGCTGGAAGGCTTTGTGTCTGCAGGATGCGTGCCATAAGCGGGAGCTGAACCTGCTATTACTTAGCACAACACACAGAATATATGTTTCTGTGCAAATTAATTTTCCTTTTGCAGTGCATTAATAATACAGCGTACAAGTGAATTTAGTCTTCTCTTAATCTCTGAAGAAGATAGTGGAATATAAACTGAATTTAATGACATAATTGAAGATGATCGTTTATAAACTGAATTTAATGACATAATTGAAGATGATCGTTTATAATGGTATTCTTTTTAACTTGTACACAGAGTGACCTGATGCATTAGGAAGGCTTTTTATGTAAGATATGAGGCTTCTATTTCTACAAATAATTATTTTATTCCTGTTTGTCCATCTGGCCTCATGTGCAGTCCAGATCACATACACTAGTTCTGCATTACTGAAACAGAATAAGATCAGGGTCTAATTCTTGTCCATCTACTAAGATTTCATACTAATTATAACCATCTGATTTTACTAGTCATATATGTGTAATACATATATATATATACATACATGTATATTTATATACCTATATATTTAACAAACAAGAAACAAAGATTAGTTCATCTACCCTCAGTAGTGAGAAGAGTACGCACTTTTTTCAGGTACTGCAATGTATTTTCTGTTGCTATGAACTGATTACTGAATGATCTGCATTTAGTATCAACAGTAATCTCCCTCAGTGGAATGCATGGGGCACAAAGACTATAATTTTCTACAGACATATCTCATGACTGTTCCCCCTGCCCCCAACCCCTTGCATGGTTGTTGGGTTAGCCAAGTTCTTGCACATTAGTGCAAATAGTAGCAATATATAATAGCATACATTAATTTTGCAAGCAGATTCCAAAGCCAACACTCTAAACACCTTCAATCTTGCTTCATTTTTGTTGTACATCTGCTAGTTCAATAGGGAAAAACAATTGCCAAGTACTCAGAAGAAAAGATCATTTATCCTTTTGAATCAAGCTAAGTTGGTGAGAGGTCTGTAAAATCTCAGAGTAAGACGACTACTTGTTAGAAAAATCTAATTAGATGCTTATAAAAGCTCCTTACTCTTGAAAATCAGTTCTGCAGACAAGAGTCAGTCCCTTGAATAAGGGAGATTATATGCAAGTCCATTTTTCTCTAGCTGGCATACTTACACAGTGTTAAACAACCCTATAGGATTAAAAGTGTGAATATTTGAGTAGATGTAAATTTTTAGAGCAACAGTCCTGAAAGCTTTTTTTCATTTTATTTTTACACAAACCAAGAGTAGGTCACGTTTCTCACGCTGTTTTCTCCTATGTGCCAACACCTGGACGTTAAGGAGCAAAAGAGAGGCTGAACGTCCTTAATGAATCAGGCTTTAACTTGCTTGACAGAAAAATACAGTGATGGTTTTTATTGCAAATTGTAATGAGGTCACATCGTTTCACAGACGATGGATGTGAATAGATCCACTGAGATTTAAACAGACTATCTAGAGATGAAGTCTAGATCTTATTTTCAACTGTCCAGGTCTACTATGTTATGCTCATTTAAATATAAAGCAACAAATTCAACCAATTTCATAGTAAGTAAATCTGCAAAAGCAGTACAACTTTTGCTTCATCTTTATTAAATATTTATCCAGCTGAAAAATTACTGATAACACCAACCAAATAATTAACCACTCGCAGGGACACAAAAAGATTTCAGGTATCCCTACACTAATAGGTATTCCAATACTAACCCACTTACTTCAATTTCATTGTCTCCTTCCATGAACCAGCTCCAACTACATAGGTTTCTACAGTTTCATATATATCCTTACCGCTGCTTTGGACTTAACATATTTATGAACTGAAGCTTGTTACAGACAGATGCACAAATGTAAAAATTAAGTAAATGTGATCAATGTGATCTTTAAGGGCATGGAAGATCTTGCTAATCTAAAATAAACTCCTCCCACCCCAACCCCCAAACTGTTTAAAAGGCACAAGGCCACCCTCTTGATGATTAGTGGTCTCCAAGATCTGAGAGCTAATGGCCATTCTGCTGACAAGGGTGAGAAGCTTCAGGGAATTCACTGTGACCAAGGGAAAGGGCTCAGTGCATACGGAGGGCAGAACCTTTTGAGAGCCTGGGCTATACACCAGTCATAGCCAGCCTCAGCTCTTTTTCATAATATTACCACCACAGCTTTGGTGCATACCGCAGGTGGTGCTTTTCCACTCAGCTTCGGGAAGAAAAGACAGGTTGTAGTTCAATGATATCAATTTTATATCAGTGCTCTTCGTTCCAGAATACTATCCCTACCCTGCTTTATCCCTAAGACACAACACATTTCAGTAGGAAAGCATTTTAGAGTCAGTATTTAACAGAAGAAAGAGGGGTTCAACTGACTATAACACAACAGATATTATCATACTTTTAACTAGTAAGTAAAGAGGTATCTTAATGATTTTAAATCAATGTACTCACCACTTTCTTAGCATCTATATTTTGTGACTCACTTGATTTCTGCTTTCCAAGGTTTTTCACGTAACTATGAACTTCGGAACCAAAACAGTCAGCTCCATAAAATGCACTGCTCCAACCAGGATTACAGCTGTGAAAGTCAGGTAGGTTGGGAGACGCAAGGTAGCTGTTTTCAGCTGTCTTTATCATGCTCTCTTCCCCTGGCTCCATATTTTCTTCTGCAAAGCCTGTACCAACACAACAGTCATTGCTTTGTAAACACTGTCCCTCTTTTTCTATAAGAATAGTATTCTGCAGCCTGAATTCTTTTTCACAGTTATCTGCAGGTGACTCGTCCAAGTCCTTTTCGTCTAGTGATGTATTCATCACAGGCTCAGCCTTCATGTCAAAGGTTGCTTCCACTTCTCCTAAAGAGGGTGAGGGGTGGAGTTAAAGGAATAATGGTCACATGTTTTGATGTATGCTTTGTTAAACTTAAATGCCACACATACAAAATACAATTGTGAGACTGCCTGTGCCCTCTAACAGTGTTATAGGTGTGCTACTCCACTTTAAAATGTCAATTGCTATGACAACAATATCTTTCATGTTCCCTTTATGCTTATTTTGGCTCTGTGCTTTCTTTTTCTCAGCTATACCTTGTAAAATGGTAAAGGTTAAAGAAACTGCAAAACTATTAAGTTTTGGTCAATAAGTTTTTGAAAAATACAAAATATGTTCTGAATACGTACAAAAAGCATTTAAACAAAGTATAGTACAGAAGCTTCAGAACAAAATTAAACATGTCAAACCTGTACACACATCATTAAAAAACTTAGCTCTTCAGATTTTTTCATCCATAAACCTTGAAGCTCTTTACTTCATATATATAGAGAGCAAGAGTATTTGTTGCAGCCAAAGGACACACACGTTACTGCTGAACATTCTACTCCTACAGGACCAGTTCCCTTGAGCTATGATGGGACTTCTCTGAAGTTATAACAGCTACTATCAGTCCTAAGGGATTGCGGTGACAGTCAAAGGTTGGCACGATGCAGACAGGAGCCACCTGCCAGAAGTCTGCCTTTTCACTTGAGCAATCCCCCAGGGCTTAGATATGCCAGCCTTAGAGTTAAATGGACCTGAGTTACTGGTGCAAAGAAGTCACATACCCCATGGGAAGGCCTCGCTCTACACTTGCAATCATTCTAAGCAGAAATAAAAATTGTAACATAGCGTGACAGCAGCCAAGTGCAAGCTCACAAATTTAAGTTTTGCCATAACACCCAATCCAACTTTACTCAAAACAGAGAAGTAACCTAGTTTAAAAACAGATGGACTTATATGTGCTTTATGTACAAATGCATGAAAATGTGCAAGAAAGGAGATTCAGGACTACAGAAACAAGTGAAATTTCTGTAACTTTAGACTACGAAACAGCTTGTACAAGCTCTGTACAATCCCTTTCCCAGAATTTGTAAATAATTTAGTTGACAATCCCTACTTTTATTTTAATATATTTTTTATTTTACTGCCTGGCTTTGCTTAAATTCTGGTAAGTGAAAAAAGAAGGACCAGGTATGCTAAATGTTAGTGAGTCACCTCTCAGTCTATCCTCACCTGATTCAGTAATGCCTAAGGAGTCAAGCATTTTCTAAAGCTCTCCTCTCTCGCTAAGCTTGCTACGCTGTATGGAGCTGATTCAGTAAGGCTGACCTCTTCCCCCCTCTCTCCGTTAAAGCATGCCACTAGAACATCTACTGGGTGAACACAAGAAAAAAACACATGTAGCAAGTAGGATTTCATGACTTTTTCAACAGTCGCATGTTGCTTTAGAAGCAGGCATCCCACTCAATGACATTTGGTCAGATATATAAGCTTCAAATAAAAAACAATTCCACAAGGCATCAACAATGTTCAGATACTCTGTCATAAGCTCTGAGGTGAATGTTTTTCTGAAGGCACACTGCAAGTGCCAATCTCTCCAAACTTGAGTCACTGGTGGATTCTCAGCACACACAAAGATCTAGAAACACAAAGTCCCTTCTCACCCTCCATCTGATTGCTGCTTGCCAAAAAAGCTGTCAGATTGCTTCAGCTCCTGGAATACACTGCCACATTTTGAATCACCTGCCTCAGTTATGCTGAAAATACAAGAGGATGGGGAAAAATTAATGTTTCATATCCTTAAATATTTACATCAGGATAAAATGAGATCTTACGAATAATGCTAGCATCTACATGAAGGACTTCACTGCATTTATCTAACTCCTGACGTTTGTATGCACAATTTCAGTTGTTAATTTACAGGAAAAATGTTCAAATTCTTATTGACATTAAGGCACACTGAGCAAGGTGCAGAGATTTTCCTTTACAACATTTAGCAAAATTTCAACAAAAATATCAGAACACACATAAACAGATGGCATAACTCCAGGCATAACTTAGACTGCAAATTATTGCAATGGGTTTTTCATTCAGGATTCAGTCTCTGGATAACAGTCTGACTCTAAGTTGTCCCTAACAAGAATATGATAGTTTTGAGTTAAAGAACATAACAATTAAGAATTGCTGTATTCTGCAGATGAATGGGAAAACAGTATCTCAGTGATATTCTGAGGCAGTTCTTAACTGTGATCTAAAAGCTAGACCTGTATTTTTTTAGTGGTTAATAAATGATGATTTCCTTTTTTCTCCCACTTTCAAAGATTTTACATCCTAAGAAAAGTTCATATAGATGTTGACCTCTTCAGATGTCTCAGTAATTCAGCTGCAATAGCTCAACCTTCTCCTGCCAAAACATTCAACTCTGGGAATTAAGAACCTAACCTCTCACCAGTTTTCAATGGTTCCTTAAAACTCCCAACCCTAACAAGTAATGGGCCAGCATGTGAGGGCCTTATATCTGGAGGTCATACTCCGTTCCCCCTGAAACATGCTGCTCACATGAAACACCTCTAATACTGAAGTTCTCCTGGACTGCATGTACTAAGCTGCTTTGTCAAAACTTCCAGCCTATAGTTCAGGACCACACAGACAAAGAAAACATACATAATTTCTGCATATGCATTCACTACTGCTTACAATAGTTTTTGGTAAGATGTTTTTAAAAGTGTGTTACATTTGGAGGCTGCAATAAAACAAGTACAGTCTTTATTGTTTTTCAAGGTAAATATGTCACTGAAAATGAAACAGTAAAAATGTGAATTTAATTAAGGTGGTGTTTTCTCACTTAACATGCTACCTACAAAAATTGTGAGGAGGAACATTAGGTCAAACTAAGGTAGTAAAGTAAAAGGCACTTCTAGCAAAGCTAAATTAATTTTCTTGTTCTAAGGTGTCATTAGAATGAAAAGGATGCATCAAGGCAACTTTACTTTTAAATTAAGGAGAATTTGAGCCAACGCATAAAAAAAACAGGAACCCAAACAGAATAAGCAAGCTGAACAGTAAAAACAATATATTTCAGTTCTGATTAAATGGCCTTTCTCTAACACGAGTATGAAGCTCTCCATCAATAGTTACGAACAGTATTTGATCGGAATTAGATCTCCATTATTCACCTACCCTAGGGCAGAGATACAGACAAGCTTTATACAAAGTATTTCCTGCTAATTCATTAAGTACTATTTGCTATGGGGGAAGCCAAGAAGTATCTGATAGAATGGAAAATTAACAGTTGACAGGAAACAAGTAAAGACACCTGAAGAGAAGCAGCATATCCTTTCCTGCTGCTAGTAATAGGCAAGCTCTTAAAATTTGGGAAATAGAAAAAACATCAAGCCAAACTGTAAGAAGGAAAAAGCTGAAAAAATACCTACCACAAATGTGAAGCTCTTTCTCCATTTACAACCTGGTAGAGATTCTCCAGTAATTTTTCATCCCAGTACAGGTCACAAAATTTCTCACAAATTGCATTAGAGAACATACCAAACTTAATTTCCTTTAAGGTTAAAATAAAGTTACCTTATTAAAAAAAAAAAAAAAAAAGAGTGAGTGATAGAAAGAGAAACAGAAAGAACACATTACTAATAACATTCTTTTATATCAATGATATAATATATATAAGAAAACATACATACCCATATTAATAACTTCAACTCCATTCTCAAGATAGCCATCAAACGCAAACTCCTCTTGTATAAGATGAACTACTTTCTGTAATAAAGTGTCACTTGTTCTGTTCTGCTGGGACAAGGCTTCTACATCAAGGAGATAGGAAGTGTTTTGATTCACTGAGCTACACAGTGCATGTCCTTGCTCAGTGAAAACACTGTCTAAACTGGTAGCACACTCAGGATCTTGGCAGTTGGTTTTATTAATTTGGTTACTTTTTTCAGACTTGTTCTGTGTACTAGTGATTTCACAGTTTTGCACTTCACGAAGGGAGGCATCGTCTTCTGTTTGTGTGCTCATTTTATAACTTGCAATAGTACTCGAAAGTAGCACTGGCAAACTATGACAGCAGTCATAAGCAATTCTTGAACGAAGAGGTTTATTTGGTATTTGCTCTGATACAGCTAAATGTACTGGTACAAACGTTAAAACTCTTTTCTCTGTGTCCTGTTTGAGAATGATGTTATTTATATGAAGAGTATTGGAAGATGCAGGAAAAGCCAAGGAGCTTGAAGAAACTTCAGATAAAATGTTCTTTTCTTGTAAAAGATGCGAGGAATCAGACCGTGATGGTAATGTAACCGTAGAAATAACCATGTTGCCAGACTTTTGCTCTTCTGAAGATATTTGGGATGAGTAGGCTGGCATTTGTAAATGACACTCAGGTATTTCAGGTGCAGTTTCAACAACAGCTGGGTCCTCGGTACCATGACC
Source organism: Dromaius novaehollandiae (assembly GCF_036370855.1). Lineage (NCBI taxonomy): Eukaryota > Metazoa > Chordata > Aves > Casuariiformes > Dromaiidae > Dromaius > Dromaius novaehollandiae. Next base: position 2,855,044 of record NW_026991341.1, on the reverse strand, counting down.
ATTTGTGTCTCCTTCATATAATACTGATCTGTTGTGGTCCATGTGTTTTTCTTCTCTTATCTCTTTCTTGCATTGCACAGAAGTTGGTTTGTGAACCTCTCTGAAAAGGAGCAAAGTATTTTTGAGGACAAATTCAGTAGATTTAATAACAAACTTTTAACTTATTTTGCAGTAGGATATACTAACTTTATTATATTTGCATTTTGTTGCAAAATAATAGGCTTAAAGTGAGTTGCGGGAGAGGTGAACGCAACAGGTAGTGTAGTCTTCTCACAATTTAGAGAAATCTGGCATGGTACTGGTCCTTTAACTGCTATAAGCTTACTTTCACTGGTAATAGGCACAAATCCTGAAAACAGAAAGAGAATTAGATGAAAGATGAACAATATGTACAATATAAAGGCAATGGAGAAAGAAAAAAACCTGTGTACCTGACTGAGAAAATCTCACCCAGGGAATTGATTTAGAGAATAATGAAACAAAGGAAGTCTCAGAGAATCTGACTGCTTACCTAGACTTGACTCTGAAGGGTCCATTTCATGTCTTTCATTTTTAAGTCCAAAAGGAACATGATCTTGAGAAGAGATTACTTCTTCCTTGGAAGCCTAGCAATAAAAAATGAAGTCCAAACTCAATCTATCAGTTTTTTTTTTTCTTTAAACTCTGCTCAGCACATTACTTCAAAAAACTATAAACCTAGAATATTAAGATTTTGAACTTCTGTTACCTGCAAAGTAACAATCTAGTCACACCTCAGTGGAGAATTAAAATGACTGCTACACAAAACTCTAAGGATTGGTAGAACTGTTTGTAAATCTTGATAATTCACTGCATAATTTTCATAACCATAATTTTGAGGCAATTCATAGTGTTGAACAAAGTCAATTCCCCAGACCAACTGAACAGTGTTGTGTGTCCTATACATGGATATGAAACATAAACAGAACACAGCAACTTCATATTAACGCTTTCCATTCTTTGATTAGAGGGATGTAAGTGAAGGAGAGATCATGAAACTAAGTCACCGGCTCGCCTTATTTCTGGGCTCTCATCCATGCAGGTTGTGGAGTTCAGGTGTCATAACCTAGCGAGTGACCACTCCAACACGGAGAGATAGATATTCTGCTGCCTCTCAGAACTACAAATATTTTTCTTCATAAAAATTCACTGGCCCACTGTAACAGCTACATCAAAAGTGTGACAAAATTGTTATCTTTTAATTAACTTTAGATTATTACATTAAAAAGCTTTTGCATCCTGGCCCTAATTCCTGACTAAGTAATACTTGCGAAGTGCAACTACATCATTTCAAGACTTACTAACTTTCAGGCTCTTTTACATATGCAGAGCAAACTTAAATATAGATGGTAAAATACATATCTAAGAGTAGACATTAAAAAATCAGACTTCTAAAATCAGAATATAATTTTCACGTCTCCTTTACATTACTGCAAGGAATTAAAAATATATATTTGTTGTGTGTGTCACTATATAATTAAACATATTATATATTATGTGTATATATAAACACACATACATATAATTCTTAGTATTATATAAATAATTTACTGTTAATAATGTTTTCATAAGAGCAGTACTTAAAGATTACTTAAATTTTTTTAAAAAAATAGAACAAACTTAATTACACTTGCAAGGATCAAAAATCTTACTAGAACATATTTTACAGAAATAAGTGGAAAAAAAATGCAGCAAATTAAGAAAAAAAAGAGGGAGGGGCACTCTTACCTTAAAGACAAATTTGCTCAACAATGCCAGAATTTTTTTGCTGTTTATACCTCAATCAAGTAAATAACAACTGCATGTCTAAAAACATAAAAACCATAATTTTCAATTAGTAAATAAGCTTTCAATTAAGCGAGCTACTCTTGGAGAAGGACAAAGTCACAATAAATAGTCAGTCAAAGTTAATCTAAGGAAGTCTTATGAACTTATTTCAATTACTTTATTGATAATTTCAATATAAATTAAAAACACACCCCTTCATTTCCCTAGAGGAGTAACATTAAAAAAAAAATGAGTGGTTATCATTTAATTTGATAGTAGCCTATTACCGAAAATAAATTAATATTTTGATTTTCAAATCACTAAAATAAGGCTCTGACCACAACTAACAGTTTCACATAAAATTGTTTAAATATAGTAACCTTAATTGCATCAGCTAGAGAAGGTCTTTCTTCAGGATTTTTTTTTGCCATATCCAGAAGAAGGCTTTTTAACTTTCTTGGCAACGCTAGTTTGTGATCAGGTGGGAAGCTGTATTTTGCTGCCATCCACAGAACTGCAGCAACACCATAAATGCAGACCTATTAGTATAACATAGGAGAGAGGAAAGATGTAAGGCGACCAAAACAATTTCCTCAAAACCAATCCCCCGTAGTCATCCAAAAATGCCTCCTCCACCCCCAAAGTAAAGAAAATGCACGGGAGCTTCCAAAGAGCAGGCTGCCGTCAGCTTCTGAAGATGCTGGTGAAAATCCCAGCCCATTTCAAAAACTAGCAGCTATGCGTGCAGTGCTGATAATAGTAGCTAGTATTCTACTGTTGGAACAACTGACATAATTTGTCTTATTGTTTGTCTAGGAGAATTATTAAAAGTGTTTTGTGTTACATTTTGACGAACCCCTTTCTCATGTAAAAATTTAGATTACTGCAAGCTTTAGGGTTCTACCATAACATCTGACCAGCAGCAATTTACTTAAAAAAGGCCATGACAATCCAGCAAGTAAACGGCACAAAGTAATTACAAGCTGGTCTGCACAAGTCATATTTTACAGAGAAGATTATGCCTATCAGAAGAAGTAGGTACTATATATTTATTTCAGGAATTGTAGTGCTGGCAGCTAGACTACTTGAAGTTGCCATGATGAGAGACCTTGGAAAAGTACTTGATCTTGACAAGCGGTCTGATTTTATTTGAAGAATTACTATTTTCAGACAGAGACTCATTCAGACTATTTAACACTCAGCAGAGTTTAGAAATGCAGCTCTGCCATAGCTAAAGCACCATGCTTGATCCCATTGCCTCTGGGGGGCATTGAAAAGGCTCAGGGAAGAGCAACCTAAGCATAGCACTAAATGATGTGGCCGTACAGTACAGAGTTTTCTAGCACTCTTTTGAGCCATGTAAACAACACTGGACAACAAGCAAGTTCACTGTAAAGTAAGCAGCCTGTGAACCATCTGAACTGTTGAACAAAAGCTATTAACAGGTACAAAAAGTCTGAAGGAAGAGAAGGCAGCTCCCCCAGGTTATCTTCCTCTTAGGTTCAGAGTCCCAAGAGGTCAACAAGATTACAGTTTTAACTTTTTTTTTTCTTTTAAAGGAAAAATTACCATCCAACCCAGCACATGCTCTGCAAAAGCTCCTTTTACTGATGAGCAGCGTAGTTACTGTGGCTGGCACTACACAAGCCTTGATATCCATACCACAATTCTAACTGTTAACGTTCATAACAACCAAACAGTTATACAAGTATCAGGATAAAGCCAAAAACTGAAGTGAACTTAGTCAGAATTCTACATATAATGTTGGAGAAAAACAATAAAAAAATTATCTGGATTTTCTAGAGATAAAGCATAAATCATGAAAGCTTCAGGATTATTAATTCCACTGTCTGCTGAAGCTGCTATATTATATTTCAGGGTTAGTTTAAGCTTCAAGATAGCTTTTGAAGCTTTCAAAAAAGCTGCATGTTGGATCAAAGCAATTTAATTTAAGAAGAAGGAATGACTTTAAAGAAAGGAACTATATAAATATTTTCTAGTTACAAGTAATTTTACAGAAAGACAAAATCTGGCTTTTGAAGATTTTTAAAGCCGTTTTTCTTCTGATTCACAACTACTATTTCATATTTGTAAAGGGACACACAGGACAGGAGATACCTATTAGCTCCTCTCTTTTCATATTACAAAATAGAAAGATACTGTAAATTCAAATCTTTCCTAACTCATAAGATTGCTACAGTACAGTTTGCAATTGAGATGCAATTGCAATGGAGACAAATACTCACTTGCTGATTAGTTAATATTTTTATCATGTTTGGTCTGAGAGCTCCATGGCACTTATTTCTATAGGAAAATGCTCTAGGGGATACTACTAAAGTTACATTGACAAACTCATAATGTTAACAGTGTTATTTGTATCCAATATTCCATAGCAGATTAACGCCTGTCGGCTTTAACCTGAACAGTTCAAAACAGTCACCTTAGCATGCCTTCAAGAACATGAAATATGACTTCAAGTGCTAAAAAACAGAAAGCAATTAAACCTTACGGAAAACTATCAAAGAACAGATTTTGGCAGTTACTCCAATAATTTGGGAGAGGGAAGGCAAATAGTTTTTAAGAAGCAACTGATTTTATGGGAGACTAACACATTCCAAAGCACAGATTAATGAGAAATAGCATTATTATCAAAATGTTAAAATGTTTTTGCTTTCTCCTTCAAGGAACAGAGGGGTACAACTGCCCACTGATAAAATGAACAGCAACCCACATAACCTACCACATTACCTTCTCGGTAACTACATCCTCCTCTTCAATTTCAGGAGCTAAATAAAATACATCACAAGATTCTGAAAGAGAAAAGAAAACAGAAACAGATATTTTCTTTCTTCTTTTCTCCTTAAAAAAGGAATAAAGGCAGACTGCTCAATGTATCAGTTTACCTTCAGCTTTTGGAGCAGCAAAGAGGATACTTCCATGGCAGTCAATCTGTACAGAGTCCAAACATAAGAACACTGCAAAACAAGTCACAAAAGACAAGCTGTAATAAATGTCTGTCCTTGTAACTGTGTAACACCAGTCAAAGAAATGAAATAATTTGAATAATAATTTGCAACATCAGCTATCATCCTAGGCTATGATAAATGAAGCTTTAAATAACACTAGTGCTGGAACAGAAACCACCCAATATAACAGCAGATGAGAAATCACCCTAAGCTGCAATTACAGACAGGTAATTCCTTCCAGAAAAAAGACAAGAAAGTAAAACAAAATGGGAACAAGATAAATAAAAGGACTTAGAATGCTGCAAGTTTATTCTCTTTATATTGAGCATTGAAGAGGAAGGCCAAGAAAGGAACAAATGAAAGAAATGCTTCGGCTAGATGTGCTCCAGTCTTTTTACAGCCTTCAAAGCACAGCCTAATTTAACATACTTTAGCATAATAAGCCATACAGTCAGCAATGTAGTCCTGCCTTTGCAGCTACCACCAAATAAGCCCCTTTCCTATGAAAAACAGGGTGCTAGGACAATAAAATTAAAATTAAATACTAAAAGACAAGTTTGAAGAGGTCTAGGAGTAAAAAAGAGATATAAAAAAGCAAATCATCCTTTTGTAGTTATCTCTACAAAACATATCTAAAACCATCTAACTTCATTAAAATGTGCTTGACCTCAATTTTGGCCTCAATATGCTTAACGTAAATACAGGCTTGCCTACTACCTTCCACAGTATTTAAGCCTGACCTGAACTACTTGTCTTGTCTTTTGTAGCATGACCATTTTCAAAAATATATGAAAATGCTAACTTCAGGGTATGTTTTCTTATCCGGATAATTTCTCATAAGCATAATGAAAAAATGCACTCAAGGGAGGATTTTGAGGAAAAGGCTGTCTAGTAGAATAAATAAATAAGAACTAGTCCAGCCTGTTCCGCATTTCATCTATTTAGCTATCATTCATCAGCTACCAGTCTACCAGCAATGAGACAAAGGATATTTTAACATATTGTTTATATCATATCAGCATCATCTTTAATAAGCTAATTTTTTAAAAGGGAATGCTCAACTTCCTTGCTCTTCACCCTGCCCCGAAATAGCAACACAACTGTAAGTCACTCCGGGATGCGCAGTCACTCGCTCCGAACAGGCAGAAATTCCTCTGGCAGAAACATTCTAAATCTGAAAACTGTATTCAACTTCAAAGCAGCTTTATTCTTCAAGTAGGGAGTTTTAAGTCAGGTGCCTTCCATTTAGTGGCTTAGTATCACTATGTTCACTTTCATAGGCTAGGTAAGGTTCAGATCATAAGTTGGATTTTAGTATTTTGAAGGCATATGCATTCTGGGTGCATGTAAGTATGGCAGCAGAGGCTTACTAAGCATATTGAATTAGAGTCTGGGCCATTATGTACAGTAATTTGAAGCCCTCAGAAACACTAGGAACATGCATTATGGGGTTGAAATAGTCCTTCTGTTGCAATGCAGGTATCAGATACTCAGTTTTGAGGGCGACATTGCTTAAAGTGCTCAGAAATCTCTTTTTATAGTCAGCTTCCCTGTAACTTTTTTATACCATAAAAGACAAAGTGGTTGAAACTGAAAACAGCAGACATGCAGTAAGCTTTCTGTACCCTACTATCCATTTGTTCATATTTAGTTCCAGACTTCAAACTAATTCCTATCCAAATCCTCAAAAGCTGGCTTCTTAAAGCAAGAAAAAAGTAAAGGCAGGTCATCTCTGCTCTTATTTGCTACAGCTTTCTAGTTAGTATAAGCTAGACCAAACATTCAGAACGCCTACTGAAACGTAGGACCGTCTTCTCCCACATGACGTACAACATATTCCAATTTTGTCAAAGGTCTACTCCCCTTTCCTCTCTCAGAAGCTGCCTTCTGAGAACTCTCCCATAAACTCAAGCAAAAGAATGGGCAAAGAGTAGAGGAAAGTCATGGCAAGATCCTGGGCACTTTAAATTGGCAAAGGCCTGGATTGTCAAAAACATGTTGGGTGTCACAAACAAACCCAGGCAAGAGAGAGCAAAGAGGAAGTTTTAAGACTACTTAGATGAAACATATATTCCTTCCCCTGCACTCTCCTTCCTCCCCCCCCCAAATATCATAACAACACAGAATAAGGAGAAAATAAGAGATTTTTACAATGCTATACATAGAAGAAACCTCCAAATGGAGTAACAAATCAAAGTCACAGTTTAAAGTGTGAAATTAGAAATATTGCCTATTATTTTTTCTATACAAAAAATTGAAGAGTGATATTTTACATCAATGGCCTAAACAGAACATTAAAACAGTGGACATAAATAAACAAATATTTCAAAATAATTAAGCCTTTACCTGGATATTCTATGCAAGTCTGCAGAGTACATAAACATTCATGACATAATGCCCACAGTTCATAGTCTTTCAGAGGCTTACCATACCAGGACAAAAGGAGTTTTAGAGATATCCACTGCAAAAAAGAGTGAGCATGGAGAGAATTATTAGAAATTATTGCAAAACAAAAATATTTACTGGTGCAATGAAAAATCAAATGCTAACAAACAATGTGCATACCTTAAAAGCATTAAGAAAAGGTATTTATGGCGGTTGCTGGTAGTAAACTAATAGTTCTTCTTACTGAAAAAAGCATTCCCCAGTTAACTGTATAGATGAATAAATCTCTTAATTGCATTACAAAAGTGTAATTCAAATTAGATTTCACAAAGAATAGAAGTGCTTCAGGCAAAGTGAGCTGTTTGGAAGTTCTCTCTTGTTACATTAGGAAAAGATCCTTTCATAACGTCAAAGACGACCTATAACCGAAGGGATATCATCTGGGCTTAAAGATGTAAAAATCCAAACAAAAAACAACAAAAAATTCAAATCCTGATTTACCCTAACAGTTGCATTACAAGTCTTACCTTAAAGATTTCATCAACATTTCTTGTTCTTCTGTGAAAGAATGTTAACAGTATTAACAGAATTAATGACAGGTTTATTTTGAAGTTGAAGCACATTATGTTGTTTTCAATCACTGGCTGTTCAGTTTGCAAAACATGGTTATAAATTTAGTTTTTATACCTGGCCTATACCTTAATATGACAAAGATACTGCTCGAATGCAATAGGACATTTATTTACTGTTCTTCAGAGAATGCATACTTTATATTTTGTGCATGTTTTTATATAAGAACTTGACATTGATAGTACTACATAGACATTATCTTCTAGATCAAGCTGTGCTAATAGAAGAGATTATCACTATCGGTGGTTTTTATTACCCACCAGCTGGACATTACCCTCTTCAGCCATCGACCAAAGGAGCAGTAAAAAACAAATTCACTGCAGGCAGATCCCTCTGGGTTAGTGCAGACCATCAAACTATTTAAAACAACATGGTACATTCTCTGTTGTGCATGCAGCCTCTAAGATATTTAACTATTGCTAAATAGCAACTTTCAGCCACGTTGGAGAAAAGAACTACCAACATCAATTCGAGATTAACTTAATTGGGGGGAAAAAAAACCCCTAAAAACTAGAACACAGGAAACAAAACCAAAAATACAAACCTTGAAAAATATTTGTTGCTGTTATAAACACCTTTAAATCCCCAAATCTAAACAGACTAGGGGTCTGATCTTACTTACAGTCTGGTTACACAGCATGGTAGTACTATGCTACATGTTTGATAAAGTCAATCTCTGAACTGTTGTTTGCTGCAGTCAGTTTTTCATGATCCTGGCTATGGATCACCCTTCAGTGAAGCACTGTTTGGATTTTATAATACAACATATAATGCGTAGATGACTGCATTACCTTTAATCAAGATCAACAAACAAACAACTCCCCTGCAATCTATGGGGGAGAAAAAGAGAACCACATTAATTTCTGTACCTTTTCCGATAATTTAATATTTACCATAATATAGCTGTCAGAGAAGGTAAATACTTTGGCCTCATACTGTTTAAATAATCCTTAAAGGTGAGCCAGATGAGCTATTAACTTTTAATAAGATGTGCCATCAAACACTGCTTTACTTAAAATGTTATGTAACCTCTCCACCTTCAACACATTAAAAAAAGAATTGGATGCTTGTATTATCACATACTTCTTGGTATCACTTTGCAAAAAGTAGTAAATTTAGTACAGATAGATATGAATACAGGTAATCGGGTTAAATTTCATTCTCAAATTTTGCCATCATCAGCACCCTGGAGTGCAAAATTCTTTTGCAAATGTTTTCCTTGGCTGCATCTAGAGAAGTAACCTCTAGCTGCCTGACAAGAAGACACCAGCTGCGCAGCAGGGAGGAAGAGACCAGATAGTCAAAGGGATGAACTAGAGACTATTCAAAACAGACAGAGCTCCACACTGTTGAAGGATTACTGTCCCTGATCAGGGTTGTGTTCCCCTCTTCATAGTGTAACACTTCCCAAATGCCTCAGAAATGTCTTTGCTCACAGATGCTTTACCACAAAAACAGCAGTCAAAGCTTCAAATTCACGGTGGAGAGCTGACATGTGAAAAGAAAAATCAACAGAAGAGGACTTCCACAGATTGAGTTTAAAGAAGACCTTTTTTTTTTTTTTTTTAAAATAGTAGGTACATACACCCCTGCCATGTTTCTCTCCAAGAAAATCCCTCCTCCTGCAGTTTGTGTCCCTAGAGGCTCTAAGGGCTGCAGCAGAGAAAGACGGACTTTCTCTGCTGCGCACACAGATGGGCCCCCGTGTCCGGAGGAGGCGATCGACGGCTCGCAAGGGGAAGAACAATCTCCCGCTGCGCTGGAGACTGAACTTAGCTGCACAGTAGGGCGCTCAAATGTATTTCTCATCACTTCTGGCATCTCCAAGCTCTCTAGAGGAAGAAAGACATGACAGAAAGCTTTAAATATAGCAGGAAAGTAGAGGGGAAAAAAAACCCTAAGAGCAGCAGCAAAAGTTTATGACAAGAAAGAGGAAAGTGAAAGAAAATAGGGGATGAAAAAGCATCAGGAACTGAAATTGTGTCTCAGAAGAAAGAAGGATGCAGGAATTGTGATGAACAGAGTCTGGTTAAAATACTTTCCAAAGGAAAAAAATATATATGCATTTCCCAACCTAGAGTCATGAGGAAATATTTATTTAAGCCTCAAAGCAGGCATTTAACTTAGCAGACGTTCGGATTCCACTGCACTTGCTTATGTTTTGTGTCGCCTTCTGATGCGACAATCTCCCATTCGCCTGAGACGGCACGGAGGCTCCCCCTGCCTCCGGGCCAATGAGCACTGACACCAATATGAGGATGCTGCAAATGGCGTTTATTGTACGTATGTATTCGCTTATATACCTACAAGCATACTGCTATCTCTACGTCATATCCTTCCTCTTCCTTCCTCTTTCTGTGCCATCGCGAGATCTTCCAATCGCCGTTCCCTACATCTCCCCCTCCCCATGCTTTGACTATGCTATTTGCTTTAAATTGCCGTGTCGCGGGTTAAGCATTCATAGTGTGGGTGTGAGTGGGACCACCCCTTTTCTAGCAGTTGTCTTACCAAGCATCTAAACACTAGTCTACATGCTAATATGCCTAGCACGAGCATCAGCAGCAGGTGCAACTCTTCTATTAGTAATTGCCTGGCCCATGGTCCTAGCCCAAGCCAATTACCACTACTGAACCCAGAAGGTCAAGCTCTTGCGGGTCCCAGGGCAATGATGCATTCAGCGTGTTCTAGCAGTTACTAATATTGCTTGTGTTTGTGCAATGCTCTCTCAGCTTTGGTAGGTCTACGGTCAAATTCAATGGGACCCCTATTAAGCATGTCTTAAAAGGGCTGCCCCGCACCCACCAACGTCAGGCAAAATTGCTTATTTCCTGTCCGGTTTGCCAGGTGAGCCATAGATTGTTACTACCCCATTTCGCTAACATTGGTTCGCCTTTCACCCCTTGGAGTCCCAGTCCCAGCATCGCTACAAGGAGAGCTACTTGGGTTGCTCCCCCTGCCATCTTCTCGGGTTTTCTGGTTACGCGTTCTTCTTGTGGTTTCACGCGCCTTTTCTCATCTGTTCTTCTCCTGTCTGTTGTCTTTGCTGCTAGAAGGGATCATCGGCTTTTCAGGGTGGTCCTCCCCTGCAATAAAACTCAGACATTCATTAATTCACCTGACTCTCTGCTTCCTGTCTTGTCCTTGCCCTGAGGTCTGGGCGCACCCACTTCACAGGGACCCATCTTACTACTTCTCCCTGCCTGACCGCTGCATACCCTCGTCCTTGGGTTACCAGCTGCCACCCCTCTTCCCATTCCCCTTTTTCCGGGATTCGGACCTTTACGTCTGGTCCCTCATGCATCGCTCGGACCGCCCAATGCTTTTCCGCTGGCGTCTTGTTCTCCTCCCCCCTGATGAACTGATTCAGACCGAATAAGGCGCGCATAATTATTTCTGATTGTTTGTGCGCAGGGATTCTTTGTGTATATCCTTCCCCCTCCCCAAGAATCTCGATCCTTTGCTTTAAAGTGCGGTTTGCTCGCTCGACAATGGCTTGACCTGTGCTATTATAGGCAATACCGTGCACTAGCTTAATTCCCCACCGTACGGCCCATTCTCTCGTGCTTTGCGCTGTGAAACACGTGCCGTTGTCTGTTTTAATAGTTTCTGGGGCACCCAGCCAGGCCATTGCCGTGTGCCAATGCAACTGTGCCGCCCGCGCTGTGACTCGTTTATGTTGGGTCGCAACGATGATACCGCTGTGTGTGTCCACTGTGACAGCCAGCCAGGGCTGTGGTCGAAGTCGCTGGCACATTGTGAAGTCCGTTTGCCATATTTGGTTTCCTTTCAGCCCCCTGGGGTTGATGCCGGCGCCCCACAGGGGGGTTTTTTGGCAATACGGGCAAGCCGCAACCACTTCACGAGCCGTGGTGAGGGGGATGTTGCAGCTTTTTGCCAGTGCTTTTGCACCAACATGGAGAAGGTCGTGCACCTGCCTTGCTTCTGCGACTGTCCACACACCTTTGGCCGCTTGATCGGCTTTATTGTTGCCTTCTTGGTACACTCCTTGGATTGCCTCATGACTCCGAACATGAATAACAGAGGCAGTGGCCCGCCGTTGTTGTAGGGCTTCTTCTAGCATTAGCGCAATGGGCGATCCGGCCCATCCGGGATATGACATGTTGTGTAACAATTTAAAGACGAACATGGAGTCTGTCACTACATTCAAATGCTCTTCTGGCCACATTTGCAATGCCTGCGCCACAGCTCGGGCCTCTAGATGCTGTACGCTACTGTCCGGCTCGCTGATCTTCACTCGGTGCCATTGGGCCTTTTGATCTTGCCACACAACGACTGCTGCCCTGGTCACCGATGACGCGTCGGTGAACACTGTGCGCCCTGGTGTAGGTCGCTGTAGCACTCGGGCTTTCAGATGGGGCCGAAGGACGGAGAGGTGTGTATACATCTCCAGCACAGGCGATAATCTGATTGTTCCTGGGAATCCTTCTAAAGCTATTGCTATACTATCTTGTTTCTGGACCACGCTGTCCCATTGACTCCTTTTTACCGGCAGGTAAATGGACTCAGGCTCCTTCGTGAAGTGCCGAACGGTGGCGGTTCGTCCCTTCTGTATCATCTGTGCCAACGCTGTTACGATTGTGACGTATGCCGTACTTATTTGGTTCGACACTATCCACCATACGACTTCCGGACGCTCCGGCGTCCCTTGTCCTAGAACGCCTATGGCTCCTGTTCTTGTAACTGCCACGTACAGATTGATAGGTCTGGCCGGGTCGTATCTCGTTACTCCGCCCTTTGCCATGAGATCTTCTATTTTTTGGAGGGCTTCTAACGCGTTCGGTGTCATCTGCCTCGGTTCCCATGGTTTGTGGCCCTTGAGCAACTCGAACAGTGGCTCCATCCACTCCTTGGGAATACCTATCAGCCCTCGCAGCCATTGGAGAGCTCCAACCAATTGTTGTACATCATGCAACGTCCGTATCTCTCTATTGAGCTTTATCGGCTGTGGGACCACAGCTCTGGGGAGGATGGTGGTTCCCAGATAGTCGACAGATTCTCCCCTTTGCGTCTTCGCTTTCTGGACGTACAATCCCGCTTCATTTAGGCAGTTAATTACTGCCTGTTCTGCCTGATCGGTTTCTTGCTGGGTCTCTGCAGCTATTAGGAGGTCGTCCATGTAATGGATGATAAGCGCGCGCGGGAGCTGCGCCCTTACCGGCTGCAATACCTTAGCTACTGCCGCCTGACAAATCGTAGGTGAATTTTTCATGCCCTGCGGGAGGACTGTCCATTGATATCGCGCTGCTGGCTCCTGCAGATTCTCTGAGGGCAGTGTGAAGGCAAATCGAGCTTTGTCCTGAGGGGCTAATGGTATAGAGAAAAAGCAATCTTGGATATCCATCACCACCACTGGCCAATTCTTTGGTATTGCTGATGGTAGTGGCAACCCCGGCTGGAGGGTATCCATCGCTTCCATCTGCTGATTTACCGCTCGTAGGTCGTGCAGTAATCGAAATTTAGACTTATCCTTTTTGTGTATCACAAATATAGGAGTGTTCCAGGGACTGTGGCTTTCCTCCAAGTGTCCCTGCTCTAGTTCTCTACTTACTATTTGTCGGGCAGCCGCCAATTTGTCCCCTGTCAATGGCCACTGCTCTACCCACACAGGCTCATTGGAGCACCATGTCAGCGGGACAGCGAAATGAGCCCCGAGGAGGTAGGCAGTGGCCCTTACCCTAAATTTGTCAGGTGAAAGCTGCTTTGCAATAAGGCATCTCGCCCTAACAATGGTTCCCCTATGGCAGTTATGTACGGCCGCACACGGATGATCTGAGCAGGCCTATCCCGGTCCTCCAATACAATTGTGATATCGGTTTCAGAAATCATAGCCTCCGCCCTGCCTCCCACTCCATCTAACGAGCTTGCCACTTTTGCTGGCCAACTCGATGGCCACAACCACGAGGGCACACATGTAACATCTGCCCCCGTATCTAGCATCATTATTAAGGGGATGCTAGGAGGACCCGCCCCTGGTGGGCCTATCAGATGCGCTTTCACTCGGGGTCTCTTCTCACACCCTAAGACCAGGGCCACGCGGGGTTTCCCTTCGGAGTTTGGTCGCTGGAGCTGTCCATCAGCGGTGTGTTGTTGTTGACGGGGGCTACTTGAGGCCGGCTCACCGGGGAGGGGTGGCCCCCTAGTTGCCCTCCCCGCTTCTCGTTTCCCGATCGCCGACAATCTTGTGCTCTGTGTCCTGGTTTTCCACAGGCCCAGCATGTAAGGCTCCCCATACCCCCTGTTGGGCGCGCGTAACTTCCCTTATTCGTGCACTGTGCTCTCAAATGGCCCATTCGCCCGCAGCCAAAGCATGGGCCTCCTTTTGGACCTCCTCTAGCTCTAACCTCCGGCATTGCCATAACTGCTGCAGCAATCTGTAGGGCTGTGGTCTTGTCCCGGTGTTCTAATACGTACTTGATCGTCTGCCCTAGACTTGCTCCCTTAGGCGCTGTTCTTAGGATTTCTTTTGTCAACTCGTTGCCCTGCTGTTTGATACATTCCAACATCACCGCTCCTTTTGCAGCGTCTGGTAAAGATGCAAGTTCTACTGCTGCCTGTAGCCTGTCACAAAACTTGTCAAACGGCTCTCCCACTCTCTGCTTCACAGTCGTCCATGGCTCTGCCTGCTGCACCAGTGGCCCAATATCATCAAAGGCCTTTCGAGATGCTTCTGTTGCCGCCAGTATCTCCCGAGGTCTCAGGCCCGCTGCCTGCTGCTGGGGTGTAGCCATGGCCGCATCATTTCCTCTTAACCGCGCTAGGGTGGATTGGCCCAGTGGGTTCTGCGGGTCTGCCTGTGCGGCCATCAACGCCTGCTGCAGGCGCGAGGTCCACGCTTCTTTCCACATAAGGACCATCGTGGGCGATAAAACCAGTCGCGCGAGGGCGCGACAATCCCACGGTATTAGGCCTCCCGCGTGCGCCGCGTCCAGCAACGTCTGTGTCACCGGGTGTCGCAGGCCCTGTTCTTGCACTGCTTTCAATAGCTGTTGTACCGTCTTTGGGTCGAGGGGCATCCATTCCACTGCCCCCCCCCCCGGGGCAACTCGTACTGGGAAGGCCCCTATTGGCGCACGAAACTTGAGGCCACTCAGGGCACATTCCGTCGCTATCAGTTTCCAGTCTGTTAGGGGAATTTCTTTTCCCCCTCCCGCTTGGGTGGAACCTGCTGTCTCTGATAGCCCTCTTTGTTTAGCTGCTGCCTCTGATAGCCCTCTTTGTTTAGCTATTTCTTCTTCCAGAGCTGTAAGCAGCATAAACATCTGCTCCATATCTCTTGTGACTTTCCTCCTTTTTTTTTTTTTTTTTTTTTTTTTTTTTCCTTCGCCTCTGACTGCGGCGGGGGAACTCCGCCCTAGTTACTGCACCTGAGTCTTCAGTCTCCTCCTTCCGCAATGCTGGTCGACGCCCACTCCTCTCTCGGCCAGCGCCATCTTTCCCCGGGTGCAGCACCTTTGGTCTTTCCCCTGCTTCTGGTCTTTCCCCTGCTTCTTCTCTTCTTTCATCCTCCCACTGCACCCAAATCATGGCCCCCGGTAGCCAGTCTCGGGGATCATCCACTATAATCGGTCTTTCCTTTTCTTCTGCCTCCTCCACTTTCACCTTGCTTTCTTTTCCTCTACCTGCCTCTGGCTTTTTCATATCTCGGTCTCCACAAAGGTCTCCTGGTTCTCCTAGTTCTCCCCCTTCCATCGCCCTCATCTCTTTCCACGGATACCGCGGCGGTGGCGGAGAAGAGGGCGTTATTGGGTAAGCCTCTGGAGTTTTTGCCTCCCCCTCTCCCCGCTCTGGTTCTTGATTAACCACCTCCTCCCTTATGTCTGTTTCCACACTCTCCGTTTTCACTTCATCCCCTACTATCGTCTCTCCCTCTATCGCCTCTGTTCGCTCCTCTGCGTTCGCTGCTGTCTGTGTCGCCATTTCCGCGGACATGTGCAGCGCCGCGCGGGCAGCCTGCCAGGTCTCAAGCTCCTCCCTAGTCCTTTCTAAAATGATCGTTATATCTCCCCACGTCTTAAGCTCTGCGGCCTTCTTAGTGGCCATAGCTCTCTGAGCAAGTGCTCGAGTGCACTTCTCCCAGTTAGAAGGGGAAAAAATGTCCCCTGGTCTAACTATCGCTCCATCTTTCAGGAGCCGCCCGACGCAGTTCACTACTGCATCTGCTCTCATAGAGAGCCCCCATTCCCGGGCACCCACGCGTACAACCTTAACTACCGCGTCCATGATCCGGAACCTCTCGACCGCCTGCGGTCCGCCGTCTCAGCTATCACGTCGGGGTCACCACTTGTCGCCTTCTGATGCGACAATCTCCCATTTGCCTGAGACGGCACGGAGGCTCCCCCTGCCTCCGGGCCAATGAGCACTGACACCAATATGAGGATGCTGCAAATGGCCTTTATTGTACGCATGTATTTGCTTATATACCTACAAGCATACTGCTATCTCTACGTCATATCCTTCCTCTTCCTTCCTCTTTCCGTGCCATCGCGAGATCTTCCGATCGCCGTTCCCTACAGTTTTGGTAAACAGGTAAGTGGAATTTTCCCTTATTTAGGTATCTGTCTCACATGCAAGTCCAGATCTAATTCACAGCTATTAGCTCTTTCTACAACTCAAAAAAAAAAAAAAGTCTGAAGTGCTGGAAAATATCTGACTAAAATTTTTAGCAAAACAGTCTGTAGCACGTTCTAAGTCTGCTTCCTAAGTATCTATTTTGACACTTAGCAGAGCGAGCTCAAGACAACCATTCAGCATGCGTAAGGCCTCAGGTCCACTGCACCTAAATCATTAACATTGCTCATTTCCTCTACTTGTTTTAATGCTGAGATATAAAACATTTAATCTATATTATCACTGGTGATTACTGCACTAAAAAACAAGCAAAATTTTAATCCAGCGCCTCTTCCTGGAAATTTTTTCATGCTCTAAAATGAACTTTTTCATAAGAGAAATTTTTAAATAAGAAAGTTTTTTTCACCACACAGAAAATTTGACTAAAAATATGGAAAAGTCACATGGCTGATTAATGCCTATAACTACATAATGGTGACATTTCGCTTTATGCCAAAAAGATTATATTTAAACCTCACTTGTTGAGAAAATGATTTTTTCCTTCAGTGTTAGTAAAAGCATTTATCAGGTCTTCTTTTTCATGGCTGATACCAGAACTGTACAACCATAATTTTAGCAAAGTATCCAAACAATGCCAACAGTTAAAGATTTCATGAACATGATGCTGGGATATTTTAAACAGCCAAAGCAAACAAAGACTTTCATTATTCTTTACTTAAGGAGTACTATTCTGGGAATAGACAACTTTTCTTTCCTGCAAGTGTTATTTCCCCAGTGTTCAAGTGTCATTGTTTGGCTACATGGGTTTTCACCTCTCTTATGCTTGACTGGGTATGAATGATCAACATGAAACAAATGTGCGTATGCCAGGATCCTGTTAACCCTTCCCATGTGAAAGCCACAGCATCTGAATCACAGAGAAACATTTAAAAGCATTAGAGATGGGACACACCTGATTAGAATGCAATTGGTTAGAGAAATAAAGGATCTCCACTCAAACTTGAAGTGAAAAATACTTATTTATGGCATGCAAAACTATAAAAATGCTAAGAAAACCCTCACAAGATACATTGCAGTAGCAAGACACAGCAAGCAAGTATTTTTAGTAATGCCTACTAGCAGTAAAGCACACAACGTTAAGAAGCAGTTTTGGGATATTAGAAAAATATTGTCCACTGGAGAAGTACTATTGACAGGTAAGAAAAACCATCTATTCTCCAGAGTAGACAAGGTTGATCTTCAGCCGATGGGACTTGTATTGCACTCTAAATAACAAGAAATACTTAAAAGAGATGCTAGAGATACTAGTCTAAAAGCTCTGTTTGCAGTAATCATGCTTATATATTACAGAAAACTGATACAAGAGCAGCACTGTAAATCTTATGAGGTGTTATCCATTTAGCCCAGAGGATGGAAAATACATTCTTAGGGCTCCACACTCATTTTGTCCCTTTGCAGCAAGTGAGCAGACTCAATTATTAGTTTCTTAAATTCAAACATTTTTAGGTATTTGTTAAAACTGTGGCATTCAGAAATGAAAGGGAACTTGAAAGGGTAAGCAGAAATCAGGTGTAAAATTTGGAACCAAAGGATAGCACCGTATGGGTTTATTTTTGCAATTGTCAGGACGTAAGACAGAGGCAGAAACAGCTGTTTCAGAAACCTGAGGAATAAAATCTGGCTTCCAGAGGAGAAGGAGAGAGTTGAAAAGCTTCTAAAAATAAAAAAAAATACAATAGAAAACCCCAACCCTTTCACTAAGGAGAAGGCTCACAAGAGAGCCCTCCATACCATTCAGCAACTATTGAAAATGAATGACTCTCCCTTAGCATCTCCTCCGGAAAACAAACGAACAATATAGATTTGCAGGCTAGAAGCTCTGCATTTCAGGGAACAGACAGTCATTTTGTTTGGTAAGAAAGCTAAAGGTCTTGCTCACAGAAGCTGATATACCTAAATGCTTTTCTTTCTCTACCCAAGTTAGGGAAAAAAAAAAATCTCCTAGATTACTTGAGACATAGGATTTTAACAGCTTCTAAAGAGCATAATATTTTTATGTGGCAGGACCTGAATATTTGCTGGGATTACTAAAAAAAGAAAATAGAGCATGAGTCTATAAAACCTTTTTTCTACTGAAAACATAGCTTTATAAGCCTCTGGTTTCTTGGACATCAGCTGCCCTGCTGTCTTCATTTCAGACCACATTTGCTACTCTGCTTTTCAGATAGCTGGAACAGCAGTTACCTTTTCTTAATTCACTGTGATCGGCCAACAGACTAGGCAGAAGCAGGATAACCTCACTTCGATTAGAGCCTACCTGTCTGGAAGAATGAAGTTCTGTGCAGGCTGTAGATCATTTTGTTTTAAATTGATGATAAAATGTCTGAAGAAAAGAAGCATTTTAACATTCAGAAGAATGGCAGACTAATCTGAAAACATATGTTCTGTATGCCAATTTCAACTGCTTTTGCTGGAAAAGCAACCAGAACAGTCCCTATGGCTTTTAAATCTTGGGAGAAATTTGGGAAGCCGTAATTCTGAGAAAGCTTAATTTCTTGAAAGCATCCTCATGTACCCAGACAGACTTAAAACCTGGTCCTGGTGGTCCAGTGAGGACAGAATATAGGTCTTAATTCAATAGACTTTTTCCTAAAGCAGTACTCCTTCTCAATGCACTCAATTCATGTTCTTAAGTGGTGGCAGCTTATTTATCCCACATACTTCTCCAGTTAACAGAGCCTGAAGTAAGTCCACTTCCATGTTCAGACAAGTGATGCTGAAGTATAGTGTCTATATTCCTTGGAGGAAAAAAAAGCAGCTGCATGGCTTTATAGTCATCCGATAGCTAGAATTATTTCAGTCACCCTCTCCCTGACAACTTGAATGCAATTAATTTTAGGTTTATACACTTCTGCATAAAAATATAAAATATCCTTCCAGGAAAGGAGATTCATGGCATAACACAGATGAAAGACTGCAGATAGAGCTGTTTCTGTCACTTGAATACTAAGACATAACAAGCTTCCTCACAAGAAATCAATGGCTGAAAATGCCACGATCCTTGTTAGAAATACAAGCACATCTACAAAATAAAGCAGGTTCATGGAAGTCCAGAGGAACAAATGACGTAGCAGAAGTAGACAATTTTGGAATGATTTTGGAGCTCATGATCCCCTTTCACTCCCTTCTGAAGTATGTAGGGTTGCATAGTCCAGAGCAGGAGAGAGAGGAAAAAGGAAAAAAATGCTTACAATAAAAGGATCTTTTCCTAGAGTCTGAAGAAGAAACCTACAGGATTTAAAAACTAAATAAAGAAATAAATATGCATTCAATGAGTAACTCCCTGAGAGAACAAAACCATGCCATGAGGTATGTATCCATATTTACTATCCTCCTGCATTATGAATTTTATAAGCACACATGATATTTAGAGGAGAAGAGAGGGAAAGAGAAAAAAGCAGTAAGAACAGTCTCTTTAATGTGGCATCCATTTCTCAGCTATAATGAATCACAGGCTCCTTACTCAGTTGACTGTCATTGATTACTGCTCCAGTGGAGGTGTCGGAGCAGGGTGAAAACAGGGAAGGATACAGACTGAAAATAACCCTAGAGGCCACTGCATTGGATGACTGAAAGACAAGCTGTTAGGCAAGGAGAACAGGCAGAGCTGTCAGTAGAGACAGCTGAGGAAAAGTCTTCACCATCATTTCTGGAAATGAAGTGCGCACTGGATGCTTGTGCTGCTCATTCTTTCCAAGGCACAGCACAGCTAGAGAAGCATCAACCGTCCTGCATTTTCAGCCAGCAGTTCTCCTATTACATGGATTGTTTACATCTCTTCAAGTGTGGCACAAGAGAAAACCATCTAGTGAGAGACCAAATTTGTCCACCCTGAGAATCTGTAATCTGAGCAGAGAAGAGACCACACTACACTACCTATCACTGAATTCTAGTAGACAAAAAAAAAGGTAGTCAACTTTCCCTCTTCTTATTTGGCTATTTATAGAGATGAAATGCTTGAGACATATCCATCATATTGTGCACATATTTGAATTTGATCATGAAATATACATAGCACACACAGAAGCAGTAATTTAAGAACACAGGATAAATACAGCATATGTACAATTCTCAAAATCCTAAATGCATATGTAGATTAAAAAAAGTGGAATCTTTTCCCCTCCTGAAGCAGATGGGATACTGCCATTGATTTCAACAAGGTCAAGTTTACACCCAGGAACTCTACAATTTTCATAAGCACCTGGGAGGCCTACTGCAAAGTACTGAACTTCATGTACTGACAGCAACATAGAGACTCAAAAATCTACATATGCTTTGGTAATGTATTCTTACAAATGTAATTAACTATTAATTATGCTGCACTAACACACTAGTGAGTGAGCTCCCGTACACTTTGTTAAAAAATTAAAATGAATGTTGATTTTGCAATAGGAGAAATTTCACTGTAGCATTTTACCTTTGAAGAGAAAAAAGGGTCACCACATTTCCAATGTGAACGCGAAAGCGTGCAGACTAGCAGAATTCTGTTCTGCAGCACACTAACTTGCTGGGGGCAGGGGAAGCAATCACACAGTATTCAAGTCATTTCCTCTCCAATAAGTGACTACAGCAACTATATAATGAAGACTTTATTTTTACTACCTGCTCATTACTTTTGATTTCTGACCCTCTGCCTCCACAAAGATTATCTTCATTATTGTTTGCGCTCATCACACCGTTGTTTAATTCTGGAGAACTAATTAGGTTTGATCCATATCTGTTCCCACTGGGTTTTGTTGTTAACACTGCATCCATCTTGTTAAAATGTATTAAAAAATTTTCATTTGGCCCATGAGAAGTTTCAGTACAGTCTTCCAGTGCCATGTAATTGTCTAGCATTTTTGTTCCAGCAATTGATTGATTAGGGCTTTTTAGCATACCAGCCATATTTGGCATTTCAGAGGTAGCATCAGAACAGTCTTCTTTGTGATCAGATGAAAGAAAACCTGTATTTTTACCATTAATAAGTGACATGTGCTCTTCTAGGTTCATGCCAGACACCTGCGTACACACACAAGGAGCTTCTAAATGAAGATCATTAACCTGGTGATTCTTTGGTTCTGCTCTTGGTGGATTACTAATAGCAAATGAATTAAGATTTCCCTTTGAAAAAGCAACCTCATTATTATTGTCTAGAGGTAGTGGTTCTTGTGTAAGCAAGTGATTTTTCCTAGCTAGCAGTCCACTGTTGGTTACAGATGTAAAAAAGGGGTTTGTATCTGAAGCTTCAAGTGGTAGCTTTGGAAAGGTTTTAATTTTTCTCAGACAGCCTTTCTTAAAAATGCCATCTCTCTCCATGTCAATAACGCATGATTTTATATCCAAAGCAACACTAGCAAAACTGTCATTATATACTGCATGTTTATCCTCCTCTTTGCTCTTTTTAACTTGAGTTGCAAGTTGAGAATGTTGAGCTTTGTCATTATCCAGATCAATTTGCATTTCCGCTAATCCACTTTCTCTGCCAGTCACCATAGTAACTGCTGAAGAGTCCTTGTGACAGGTAGCTGGCACATCTTCCACTGCAGAGGAATCACCTGCTATGTTGTTTTTCTCATCTGAGTATAATTTAGATCCCAAACTTCTTTGACACACTCTTCCCTTCCACATGTTATCACAGCCATCTAGATGCAAAAAACAGATGCTTATATTAAGAATATATTAAAACCTTCTCCTCTTTCCTAGCAAGTCTCTATAGCTCTTTTTCTGTCACTACTAAGTATCTTCCTTATGTTACAAAGAGTGAGTGGACTACTTTTAATCATAAAGGACACACTATACAGAGAGCCAAAATAAGTTAAAAGTTTATTCAAAATATATTATGTTCATTGAGAGTTTTGTGTTGTCTGCTCCTCCCCCCCAACCCAAACCCACAAATATTTAATGACTTTTGGATATCCATAAAATACCCTCTGACAGGAGAGTACACAAACATAGCATTTTAAAAATCGTTAGATATTTCAGAAGGTCTAAAAATTCTAAAGTAAATACATTTTAAGCTTACTTTGAGAAGCACCAAATGATTCAATTGAAAGAACCCTTCTTCCAACAGCAGATAGACTTCGACAAATATTACTTGGCGAAGCAATCTTCAGTTTTTCTTCACATAATGACAAAATGCTCTAGAGAAAATTAGTGTTAAATACTTATTTAATGCTGAATAAAGTTATGAATTTTGACTAAACTGAATCATGTTCACTCACACAATACAGCTGAATTTATAAATAAGATGCTACATTAAACGTCTCTTGCACTGTTCACTGTACTATTTCTATTATGTAGCTGAATTCTTTTCTTATTTTTACCACGGGCTGTCATGAAATTAATTCAGTTCAAGTTCTAGCCTGCAGTTAGGAAATACTAAGAACAACCAATGAAAATTAATCATCTTAAATATTATCCTTAATAAATAGTGTACTGGAAATGTAAAAAGCTAGAGCGTGGATTATGTTTTAAACAGACAGCGATTCACTTTAATCCAGTGACATAGGCAGTATGATGAATATTTTTATTGCCAATATCACAATAAAAGCAAATTCTGGAAAACAGAATTACCAGGTCACAAGAAACAGTATATGAGCATCTCTAATCTGTAGCCTGGGCATCATCTGATAAGCACTGGTGTCAACTGAGTGTTAGCTACAGACACTCATACATTTAAAAACTGTCAGGATGGGCAGGAAGTAGAAGAGGGCTCTCTTTCCAGATGCATCCCACTGCTTCCTTGGCGACTGTTCCTAGGCAAACACTGACAAGACCTCACGCAGCTCTGAGAAGCTGCTCTTATGTCCCCATTAAAGCCACTCAACCATTCTTCTGCTATTGTGAGTGGAAGAAAGAAAATGGCTCTGCTGGTTCACATATCAGACTGAGCAAAGACAGGAAAAAGGGAACCAGCTGTGATGGAGCCTGCAAAACACTTGCAAAGTTCTAGTGAAACGCTTGCAAAGCTCTGTGTGTTTTTCCTCCATAGGCACCCCCCCCCCCCCCACACACACACCTCCAAGAAAGCACCTGAAAGAAAAGGCAGGCAAAAAGAACAGATAATCATAAAGCAACATTTATATGCTACCCCCATCCAGTTTTGACCCACACCATTTCTGGGCTGATGTGAGCAGTCAGGAATAACTTTCAGGAACTGCAAACTAACTGAAGATAGTAAGAGGCGCTACACAATCCCTTTCCTGACTATGCTGGAAAGGGCATGATGAGAAATACAAGAGCTGATCATGCAGGCTCCATGCCGGGAATGGTGCCCAGTCTAGGTGATCTTCAGCTAGGGAACCAAAATTATTTCCATTTGCTTTATAGCAAATGAGTGCTGCAAAAGAAGAATGAACAGATTCTTTCTGCAAAGCACTGATTGCAGATGCTAGACCATTTATAATATATACTATCAGCTCAGAAGGGGGAAAAAAAAGAAAAGGAAGAAAGGATTAAGATACCACTATTCTGAAGTAGAAGTAGTAGTACTGAGGCCAAAAAAGTCGCATTTGGACAACTGTTCTTCTCCAGCTATAGTCTAAAAGCCTGTAATATTACAGTGATGTACTTTCACACACCCATGTTGAATAACACAGACTATGGTGATCAACATTCAGAATGCAAGTTCCTTCAATATATCGCTTTTCAAAATCTACCTATCTTCAAATACTTTTAAAAATGGTAGGCAAAATAAGAGGCTAAATGGAGTAAAACAGAAAAATAATTAAGAGATCTAATCAAGCATTACTCAAGTTTTATACATTTACAGAAGAACTAGTTAATAATAGTGCCTTGAGCATGCCAAGGAGTAGTGGGATCCTGGAGCATGGCTCCTCCCATCCCCTTCTTGAATGCAATCTAAGCATCATTTGAGCCACTAGACGTTTTTTTTTTTCATGGCATAATGCCTTCTGTGCTTACTTCTAATGTCTCCCCCTCTTCCTCCCTCTCCTTTTTCTCCCTCTCCTAAATATTAAACAGGAAGAATTGGCTAATGAAACAAATCAGATCCACAAGAATATTTACACAATCTTCTTAAAGACTGAATTACCATAAAATATTTACATCTGCTTTTCAGGTTGCATTGCCATTAGATTAGGAAGTCACAGGAGTTTCTGCTGAGTGAGGGAAAACTTCAGTCCTGGTCCAAAATTGGAGCAGGTTACATATATAGAGCATCCTTCTCTACTAATGAGCACACATCCACAAACTTTGTCATTTCTGTAAAAGAAAACACTTAAAATTATGGAGGGCTGTTTTACCTCAATATCTGGCCTATCTTCAGGATTCTCTTCTTGCATTTGTTCGAGGAGAGCGTGCAGATCTTGTCCAAACTCTGATTCTGTCTCAGGTTCTACTACGTATTCAACTGCTGCTTTCAAGGTTGCACCCAAAGAATAGACGTGTGCCTGCATAAAGTTTAAAAGAGACATTCAATATTTTTACCAACTCTCTCACGCACTCTCTCGCTCTCTAAAACCCCAAGAGCGCAAGGGACATAGCTCACATTATAAACTTACCAAGTAACAGTTCATTGGAAAGGTAGTTTAAATTAAACAGAATAGGATGAACAAAATAGGATTTTAGTTCTGCTTTGGGACTTCAAGATTAAGAGAAAGGTTAGAACAAAAGAAAAGAAAAAAAAAACACTATGTAATCTGACCTGAAAAAAAAGATCAAAACTTGAAATTATTGCTTTTCAAAAAAAATAGCCTCAAGCTCTTCACCATTTTACAACTTCACTATTAAGCAGAAAAGGTAACCGAAGACTTTTTTGTTCTGTCGAGAATCTCAGAAGAACTCTGGCAGAAATTGTTACGATTTATATTTTGATCTAGCAGACGAAATACAGTAAGACTAGTAAGATTTACTCTTTCTTCTATTTTACTACATAAGCTACTGTAATAAACTTAGTACCAGTAGCCCTAATGAACCACGCACACATATACACTATTGAAAGATTGGCGAGACTTTGTTGCAAGACGAAAAAGGACTATATTGGCACAAGGATATGAAAACATGAAGCCTGAATAACAGAAAACTCTAACAAGATGATGGGAAGAGGGTTATTTCTTTAGACTTAATTCATTGCTACCCCATTCATAACTATTTCAGCTGCAGGAAAATGAACTCTACTCTGGACTAACAGAACTACTCACAAAAATATACAGCCCCTGTTAACAGAAGTTTAGTGGATAGTGATCTCGGAGTTTGTACAAGGCAAGTTGCTGTAGAACTAACTAGGTATAAACTGATACCTTCTAAGGCTGCTCAAGACTGAAGACTAGTAATTGCCCGAGATTCTAGATGCATATTTTATTATATTGTAGAATAAATTTAAACTAAAATTCCCCCCCTCCCTCCACCAAGAGCTTAGGAAGATCTTTTTTTCTTAACTTTTTTTCTTTTTCACTGTTCAAAACTTTATGAAACAGTCTGCAAAGGGAAGTGTACAACTTATTCCTTTACTTTGATATTAGATAGACTCTGTTTCTCTTTGATATCAAACTGTTTCAGGGAATAAAGTCATTTTACATTTCTTGATAGACAAAACAACACAAAGCTGAACATAAAGCCAAAAAAGAACAAGGAAATACAAAGCCAAATGCTTTAAATTTTAATACAGTTTTACTTGAATTTTGTACAAATGGGACATTATACTGCAGTAATTTAATATACTCAGTAAAATATTAGTGAGTTATTCCATGTATTTTATATGATCTGTAACACATGGCATCTGTTCTACAAAATGGCTTTATTAAAAAAAGAATTAATTATACCTCTAAGAATTGGAGGAAAAAATCCATAAGGCACATATTTGGATATTTAAATTTAATAATTTCAGTAGTATGTCCTGAAACTCACTAAAATGCACTTCCACTATACAGAGTGAGCAATGTCAGCATACCAGATGAACCAAGACCATATTTTGTTGGGACACCTTAGAATAACCCATTTCAGCCTCTCCATACTACTACCACCAACTTCAGAAATGGATATTTCTTTATTAGGAAAATTTCCTTTTATACTCCAACAACCACTATGTAGCTGATACCTTTAAAAATATCACCAGTGAAGTTTGGTAACATATTGCTCTCATGCTCTTACATCATATGGCAAAAGCAGACGACACTTTACATTTGTGCTCTATCAACAAATCCTGCACCTGCATTTATTCAGGAGAGAATTCTATTTACAGAAATGTTAAGGTTTACAAAGGCAGAATAACAGCTAGGAGGAGGAAAAAAAAGAATCTATTAATTCATCCTTAACAACTCCCCGCAACACTACCACCACCACCACCTAAAACTCAGCCTTCAGAAACAGATAAGGACATGCCAAGTATTACGACATTAATAACTCACATCAACTGACAGGCTATATCTGAGCCCTGAAATAAGAATAATACAGCTTACTCCAAATCTTCAACTTTCTTGAAACAGTTCTGTTTTCCCATCTTGGCATTTAGCACACAAAATACTTCTGGAAAGGCCAGAAAACTAAACTACGGGTGGAAGTTTCTTGTTCCTGCCTCCTCTTTTTGCTCAATTCAAAAGTGGAATTTCACAGACTTCTGTAGGCACCACTTTTGATATCTTATCACTTGGACATTACCTGTATGTTTAAGTCTCTCCAAAAGATGTGCAATTCCTCAGGATCTGATTTCATTTACAGAGTGTAGTGTCTATTCTAGATACATAATGCAAAAGATTAAATAAGAGATTATCTAGACTTCTTTCAGTGAGGAAGATAAAGTATATTTGGTTATAATCTCATTATCTACAACTCAAATACCAACTCCAAAAGCAGGACAGAAAGATAAGCAACACTACTCTGAGGGAACAAAGAAAACAAAGATGGGAGCACTGGTTAATCTTCTCTTTTGGCAAATTTTCTTCATCCATATGAAGATGGATGGGGACATTACAGGGAGCAGCACTAGCAAGGCCAACATGACATTATCTCATCCCTCTTCTTCACAATTTCTGTTCACAGTGGGGTAAAACTTGTACCCCTAGTCTGTCTTTAAGAGCATGAGGAAGTGTCTTTTAGATGCAACAAGACTGACTTCCACTCCCTTTTGCTGTCCTGCTTTAAAGTTCACCACATCTCTCTCTGTACAAGGGATACGCCAGTCTTCTTATAATGAAGAAAGAAGGGATTTTTTTTCTAGCATAGAAAGTTCTTGGGTTGAGATATCTCCTTCTTCTGACATCCAGAAAATCCAGTTTTGAAGATGGCTATTTCGGTTACCATAGCTTAGAATGAGTTTCCCAAGTCAAAACACGTATCTGGGTACTTTGATATTTCATGCCAATCAAGTAATAAGATGTCCAGCCATCTGGGTCTAGAAATTTTTAATTCTCAGTCAGAAAAAGAAAATGGTGTCACACCAAGGGACATCTGGATTTACAGCATCCCAATGTATTTTGCTTCCCTAGTTTAACCAGGGCTATCTATGTATCTCTAGGGATCTTTCCTTTATACTCCAAATGAGAAGATAGGGTGCATGTTATATCTAAAATTGTGCTTATTTTGCTACAGATAAGCACATTAATAAGACCTTAAAAAACCTACTGCTTGCTGTTCAGTCTTATTTTATCCATACGTATCACATTTAACACAAATTTTCACAGGTACATTTTTACATGGGATTTGCAGCCATGTTTGCAGCTCTTCTGTCCCTTCAAGTTACACTAACTTCAAAGAACCTACTTCATAACTACAGGAGGGAACAGAAATAGGGAAGTTTAACAGGAGGCTGACAGACTTCAATTTATCAGACATACTGGTTATAAAAAGCTTTAAAAGGAACAGCTACGCAGCTTTGACATATGGTGGTGTTGACATCACAGTATCCCCCTTTGCATTTGCTCTTATTAAGGTATCCAACAGGTAAAGAACAGCTTTTTCAGCTTAATCTTAGCTTTCCATCCGAGCCCGAACAATGAGAGAATGAGTTTGTGGCTATCCACTAGGTGGGGCGTTCCTCAAGTTTATGCACCAGATCTGCGGCTAATACTACTAGTTTAGACCTAAGATGATGATCTGACTTTCTGAGAAAGGAGAGCAAGATCCTACACGCAGTAAATAAAGCAAAGTCACAAGTATAAGATGTTCAGGGCTCACTAAAACAGACTGCTCTCAGCGAAAACAATCTCATGCTTAACCTAAGTTTTCATTGTGTTTTATAAGTAGTGTAGAAAATGAACAGGAAAGAGCAGCAACCAACTTTCCTTCTCTTGGAAGACAAGTGAAAGCTGGCACTACTTTGGAAGTCTTAAGAATTTTCTTACTTAAAAATTTTTCCACTGAAGTTTTTTTTCCCCTCTTGCTTTTTTTTTTTTTTTAATTCTTCTTATTTTCTGGGAAAATAAGGGTTTTTTCTTGGGAAAAACTTTTTTTTTTTTAAATCTAGCCAAGGAGAATGATTTATGAATTACAAGAACTATTGCATTATAGCATAAGCATGCTATATTTCCAGAAGCCAATAAATACTATAGGTTTCAAGAAAGACTCTCTTCACAGTTCCTAAAAAACTTTTAAGTCAAAGACTAATTCTAGTAAGAAAAAACATAGGCTGTGCTGGCAGGCACTACAGTATCAACTTTGAAAAGGGTGCAGGGAAAGGGAGGAAGTCATGCTAGAAAACAGGATTTCCAGATTTGGTGGTAGAGACATACATCCACTCGATGACAAGGTTAGCCTAATGTTCGCAAATACAGCAAGAAAAAAGACAGCCCCCCCCCCCCCCCCAAACCAGCACGAACAACACAGAGGAAAGATGCTCCAAGAAAAACCACAAGCATGATTTGAGGTCCTCAAAATATCCCTTTCAGCAACAGGCTATGGGAGCTCGATATATTTGAGAGAAAAATTTGAAAGTGATAATCATACAAGTAGCTCCAAATTAAGATAACTTCTAAAATTGAGTGTTTTTCAAGACAAAAAGGCATAACAAAACTCAGAAGTTCAAAACCCCCCCCACAAAAACAGAACAACACAACCAACCAAAACCAGATAAAGAATTCAAAAAGATAGAGATTAGAGATACTACTGATTTTTAAAACTTTTAGGCTAAGTACTGGAAGAACTTACCAAGGGAGAGGACCGTTTCTACCATCACATTAGAACATTATATCATGAGAGCAATATATTCAAATAGGCTTGTATTAGTTCCAGGCAAGTTATTTGGCTTACTTCATGCCATTTTATGACCACTGAACACTACAGAAGTAAAATCAGGGAACAATAAGGATACTCTGGTTTTCAAATCTGTAAATCAAAAGATGAGGAGAAGCAGTAAAAGCTCCAGTGCCTACACACAGAGTGTGACAGAGGCTCTGTTGTATTACTGCTTGGCAGAAGCAAGCTTCTATAGGAACTCGTATTTGCAGATAAACAATATAGAAAAAGAGAAAAAGCTGACAAAAGAGCTTTTGAATAGTAACTGCATAAGCATTTCACATATTGCAATTATGAATAATGGCCATTTACATTTTGTATCAAGATTCCACTGAGTTTGGAAATTTCAGTCTTCCAAAAGAATTGAAAAAGTGAGCGTAATAGAATTAATACTCACTGTAAAATATTTCTTACTAAAAGATACAGGAATAGGATATGACAACTCTGTTTTGACATTCATATCTAACCCTTATTTGAACTTGCACCATTCTTTTTTTTTTTTTTTTTTTTTGATTGCTGGACATTTGCAGATATTTCCACCCTTTCAAAATTCAAAGCATTTAAAGGTTCCACAAATGAAAGCTTCAGAATTGTTATAAACTCTAAATTTTATAAACAAATTCAAGCTAATGCCCAAGAAAAATTACTATTAAGAAAATAAGTTTAATATTTACCTATGTCTCTTTTCACTGACTCATGACTCATTCTAAAATGTGCTATTTTTAAGCCAAATGAAGTCAGACAGTAATGTTCTTCAGCAACAAAATGAAATGGAAATAGGCCTATTAGTTTTTTAATACTTTCCTTCATTACAAAGGGACCAAATGCTTTTCTGCATAAGCAAACTGTAAATACTGGAAAGTGCTGCACTAAATATCAGCTTTTTAATTCATTTGGCCCTTCAGACATTAGATTAATTATTCTGCAGGATAAAAGTGCTAAACTATTGTAGACTATTCACAGAAAGTATACTCTAGCTCCTGAATTACCAGCAAATGCTGGAAAAATAACATTTTAAACTGATGCCATACTTTCATTTTGCCCCTTCTAAATACAGTTGTTCCTTGTTGTGCCCGCAAAAGTTGAGAAGTCCGGAACAGCATTGCAAAGTTCTTCCCCAAAAGACTTCTTTTTAAAAAATGGGGAAAGAAATGCAACTACAGGTCAGATATTCTCAAATAATCTACTCACAGCCGAAACGTGCATGTATTCCCACTCTCAAATTGCCCCTTTAATGGCCTAAAACCTAAGCGAAAGCTTAGAAGGCTTAACCTGTTCACAGGTGAATGTCGAGCAATCAGTTTACATCCCACAATACAAGTAAGCTTTTACAGATACAATCATCTAAAAAGCAGTGCTACAACATCATAAAGAGAAATGAACCAAGCAAAATCTAAATGCAGTAGGAAAGAGCATGCAGCAGATTTGCTATGACTGAATGTTGCCTACACCACCTTCTTACTACGTTTAGGTTTCTTGTGATCTCTGACTACTTTAGTCACTCAGGCTGAAGTGAGAAAATTAGCATTTGTATTCCCAAAGACTCCTATTTTCAGTGTTTCAAGCACTTCCCCTATCAATAGTGTATCAAATCAAACATTAGTTTCATAAGATTTTCACCATAAAGCTGACCCTAAGACAAAAAAAATGTATATAATTATATGTGTATATACACATGCATATATATACACACATATGTATATAAGAAAGACAAACCTAAAGACTAGGGGAAACAAAAATGAGCTTGTTGCCTTGGGAGGGTCTACATCAAATGGCGAAGAGGTATCTATATGAACAGCTGAAATGGTGCCAGCATCTGACCTCTTTTCCAAGTCAATTTAAATGGCCTTTGCAAGGAACTGCCTGAATTTTATAAAACTCCAGCTTGCCCATAAACATTTCCATCTGAAGCAGCTGTACTTAAACAAGTAATGCTTGTCATAGCTTTTATTCTTTTGAAAGAACAAAATTAACAATACAGACTAACCACACCACAAGAGAAGGGCAGGGAGTCGAGGTCTCTGAGAGCCAGCTCCTAGTGCTCAGTTCCTGCTGCTCTGCCTCCAGCCCTGCAGCCCTCCCAAGGGAGACTCCCCTGCCCGGGCTCAGTACAGTCCAGAGGGCCTTGAAGCAGAACCACCAAAGAGGGAGACGTACTGAAGTTTCAGAAAAGACCAATAAAATTTGAACTACAGCTGCATCAAACCGTTTCCCCCCACGGCAATGATGATTGATCTTAGAGCTGCTGGCATATGTATACACTCACATGGGCTCTCTCCCAATCCCACAGGAGAGAAGTGGGATCAGGGAAGCAGTCCCACTGGGCTTATTTCAGTAAAGCCTCAAGTACCCTGTCCTGCCTTCATAGGGCTCGTTCATTAGCAAAGGATCATTAGGGCCAGTGATCACCCACTGCCCTCAGTCATTCAGACTTGGGAAGCCTGGTGCACATACAGAGCTAGCCACTGTCCTCGCTGCGACCATGTCTCAGAGATTTGTAGGGCAATAGTCTTAAATAAACTTTTTGTCTTAAAACAGAGCTATCAAATATTCTTTCTAACAAATCAGACAAGTAGCATCTCTGGTTTGCAAAGAACGTAGAGAGAAAAGGCAGAGAGCCTAAAGCAGTAATCAAATTTATACGAAACACTGCACTCCTTCAGGTGAGGGGAAAGGGGAGGAAGAGGTGCCATATTGACATCGCTGGTTGACATTTTGGTTCTTGGTAAAGTAACACCCAAAGATTAGTTATTTCTACAACTGTCAATGTTTTAAAGTGGCATCTGTTGAGGCCAGTGTCTCATCTCCAACAGCGAATACTAGAGAAGAACACAAGAAAAGGGTATTTGCATGGTGATGCTTACCTAGCAAGGCACTCAAATCTCACCAGTTTGCAGTCCGGGCCTCTTACCTGGAAAGGCTCAGGACAGATTTTTTTTCCTCCATGAATTTGTCTAAACTTTATCCACATGCAATTCTTTTCCACAGCTTACTGCATATTGAGCAAAGTAGTGTTTCCTCTTGTTTATTTTGAATCCACCCTGTGTTCGTTTCACTGTTGCCACCTACTTCTATGTTTATGAGATCCGGCAAATAATCACTCTGTATGGCCACTGCCACTGAAGACTTCACAGACTTCTACAATAACCTCTCCCTGAGGGTACTCTTTCCCAGGCTAAAGAATCTTACTCTAACTAATTGCTTCTTTTATGAATCGTTTCACCATCTGTTCCTGGAAATTTATTTTGTTAATTTTTGTCAACTTCATAGTCTCTTCTACTGACACTCTGATTTGAGACAAAGTTTTTGATGAATTCCCCATAAAGAAGAGCTGCAATATAGGAACCTCCTGAAGGTCCTCCAAGATGAAAACAGGTTAAAAAAGTTAAATTCAATTTTTCTGCCATGGCCTTATTTGAAGAATTCTTTTGTAACTTGATCATCTGCTGACTTTGCAGACTGGCAGGATTCCTTTGTCTGATAGATTTGAAAAGAAAATTTGGTAGTTTTTCAGGCTTCAGCTCACCTTATTCCATTTTCTATTCCTTTAACCTGCCAGAGCTTACAGTCCTTTCCAATTTCTTTATTTGGGCAGGACTTTGACAAAGGAAATTTTTTAAAGCCCACTTTTTAACTCAGTTCTAATCATCTGCTTAGCTAGCTGCATACAAGACTTTTAGGTCTTTTAGGGTCTTGTTTGACAGGAGGTACAAATTTGTTTAAAAACACCTTACAATAGCCTTACAGCAATCAGCATGCTACCTGCAAACATTTTATTTTAGCAGTTGTTTTAGTTTTACATATAGCTACAAAAAAATGGGTGCCTGCTGTCCATACACTAATTTGCTAGTATGTGCAGCTGTAATGAATTTGAAAAGCAATACTGTCAATCCAGAGCTACAAAAGCAGGAAATTTTCAATTGGACCTCAATATAGTTTGAAGAACAAAGAAACTGTTACCCTAATTGTTGTGGTCAAGAGTGAGATATACCTTGAGCCACTGCCAGTCACCTTCATATGCATTCACTGCACTTTAACAAGTCACACGAAGATGAACATACAGAAGAGCTAGACCTTACCTAGCTTGAGTAATTTTAACCATGCTATAACACTAGTGCATGAAATAACTCATGTGTTTGCAGGGAGAGAGGACAAATTAAGAAGATACTTCTTACACTTCCATCCCAATATTGTCCTTCCTTAATTATAAGGATTGGCACTCCCAGAACTGATAAATAATATCCCAGCTGATTCCACTTCTGCAGGACTGTAAAAGTATAATTACGACAGGTAAGCAAGAGTACAGCAGTAAAACTGCCGGAGACTGCAGAGGTTAGATAGCAAAAGTTATAGATCCATTTATCTTTAAAGCTTCCTAAACAACGTAATTTTTTTTCAACTCTTTGAAACTGCGAGTTTCACATATCACAACACTTCTTATGATTTATCAGCCATTAACCTCCTCACTTTTAAGTTACCTGCCACAGGTATCACTTAATTAAAACTAACACAATTTATTCTCTGTAAACATAGTAACAAAGAAACCTAGGAAACAGTTATACACATGCTGGGCAGATTTTTTTTCCCCCATAAATACACAAAGTTGTTTGTTAAAAAAAAATGGAAAAAAGAAAAAGGATATTATTTTTGTCTTAAACCTAACAGAAGCTGCTTACTGGTAATAAAATCTGTTGCTCTTTGAGTAATCCATTTATGCAGTCCTATGTTGGGGGATGTTTATTCCATGTTTTGGAGTTAAAGAACTGAAGGGGAACACACACAATTCACATTTTACTGTTTCCCATTTAGAACATTACAGGCCGATAAACTCGAGCAGCATCCTTGTTCCTTGACATGCCATGAACCAATGACACCAGGAGTCTAAAGTACTGTGTTTGAAGAATATATCCTATCACAAAATATCCTTTGTTGTACAGTAATCTGTTCATTCTTTTTTGAAGCAATAATCTAGATTGGTGTAGCCCAATGTCAGCAGCTCCTGCACAAGATTTTTTCTATGAGGAAGAGATATAGGGATCTTTGATGAACTCCAAATGTAAAAAGCTGGTGAAACACTTCTGAACTTATCCCACTGCATAATATCTTGTGAGACAACACTCACAGAACATCACCAGCTGTCTCTGACCTCAAATCCTGTTGATACTCCTAAAACACTGATTTTCACAGAACAGTTGTAGGTGACTAATGGCAAATGAGTTGAATAGTTGGCTCCCAGTGTATCCCAAGAATGTAAATAGAAGAGGGTAAATTCAGAATGTAAATAGAAGAGGGTAAACTCAAAGCACACGTAAACCATGCTCTTGTCTATTCAGCCATAAAACTGATGTATTGTGCAATATGACTTGAACTGTACAGCCCATATAGACAAAAAATTGTACGTGTAAAACATAACATTTATTACTTTCATGAGCTTTTCCTTCAAAACTGATAGCTTCAGACTGACCAGCAGCCCTGGGTAAAAAGAAAATACCTGTTGCCATTACGTCTGAAACAAAGGAGGAAAGTCTCATTTGACACCCCCCCACACACCTTTTTTTTTTTTTAAACCTGGTGAAAGGGCTCAGAAGTTCATGAATTCTGGAGCAGGTAGGTACTACCTGCTGTACAGTACCTACTGTAGGTTCATACAGCACCTGCTCCAGGGATAAAGTACCATCTGAGAAAGCTTAAGCCACTTGCAATGCATTTCTGAGGAAATAAAATCCTTAGCTTTGGTACCAGAACTAACCTGAAGTAACAGTTTATATGGAAAAGGCTGGAGATAACAGTTGATCCAAACCCACCACCACTGCCTTTAGTGCATCTTTAACGTTAAGGACCCTGGAGGAACCTTGCAAGCTCAACTTCAGAACTGAGCAGCAAACTGTAGGTTTTTGGGGTCATCAAGTTTTACATCCACATTATAAGAGATTCTTTAGTTTAAACAAAAAAAAGAAAGAAACAAAAAAACCCAGCTGTTAAATTCCTCTTGGCCTCATAATCTGCCTTTGGTTAGCTCTTTGTGGAAACCCATTAAAGAGTGAAATTTGCTCAGCACAAAGTTCATGATTGGAACCGCAGTTGGGCTGATGATGTAACAGCAAGAACAGGAGGATCCTTTTTCCTATCCGATAGCACAGAATTGACATAGATAACCAAAAGTAATTTATTTTTGTCAGAGAAAGAAAAGACAGCTTTAAATAACACTTGGAAGACAGAACAGTTGAGACTACACAAGGACAGACAAGGTACCACTCATTGATGACAAGCTTTGCCACTGCTAGACAGAATTAGAAGAGTCTCAGGGGAAGTCAGCTAAGGAAAAACAGAACTCAAAATAAAGCAAGCTGTGGTGCTTCAAAAGACTTATTTCCCTCATCGGAAAAGAACAAAACCAAAAAAAGCCACTAGAAGAATAGGTAAAATGACATCTCCCTTTCCTTTTGCACCCAGAGCTGAAGAAGGAACAGAACAGTAGAGATCATCATCCTATAACCCTCCAGGCAACTGCTTTAAAAAGCCAGGGAAGAGGCAAAGGCAAGACTTCTTTTATACCTTCTGCTGTTTTGATTTGGGAAAAAGATGGAGGCTTTCATATTCAGAGAAAGACCAACAGCTCAGACCCAAACACTAGCTCAGTAATGATCAACTAGTGAGAAATACCTGCAATACCAGACTGTCAGCCGTTTTCTTTAGTAGGATCAGCCTGAACCTTACTTTCTTTGATCTGCTGCCTAGATCAGTAGGTTTCATATGGCATTTCAATCCATGCATTTATATGTATATAAAGTATTTATACATATATGGTATCCATCCAACTTCCTTGCCACATTTCATAGGAATAACAGCCATATGCATCTTAACTATTTAGTTTTTGATGAAATTTAATGCTTTTAGCTTGCCTTTTCTATTTACACTAGCTTATATAGAATGGGCTATTGTTTATTTTTAAGGTTGTTGAAACACTTGGACTTTTTTTTTTTAAAAAAGAATTCATCTACTGTAACACACTGAGAAGTACAAGTGGACAGCTGTCACATTCTAGCAAAGAGATAGGCAGTATTTGACCTTTTCTGGTTCTCCCTCAGATGAGAGATCTGCATATCCTTCTCCTACCTTCTTAGGAAAAGGCAAAAACGAATTCTAGAAGAGAAAAACAGAAGCGTGACCTTTACTTTCTTCCCTTTCTCAGTCCCACATTTCTCCCTTCCCCAAAGGTAGCGTTCATTTCCATATCATTTTTCTCCGAATTTTTATTCCTGAAAGTTTTTAACCCTGCTGCACACTGAGGTTTAAGAACTATAGCATTCTATCACCTCTAAATAATGAAGGAAGTCATTTAGCAGAAGCATTTATATTCTCAATTATCCAGTCTGCTTTAGACAGAAAAAAAGGCAGTCAAGACTGGATATTCACGGATTTCTATTACAGAGGTTCATCAGAACAAGCAAAATTGAATACCTATATTATTAGAAGATTATAAACCCAAGTTCACACATGGCAGACATCAGTCCTTCATCTCAGTACAAGCTCATAACTCAGAAATGTGGGGTTCTGCATCAATGAACCTCTGTGTTAGACTCAATGGCAGTTTTGTGATACAGACAAATAGCTATTTGAAACTGGTTTGAGACAGCCAGTGCTTTTAACCTGAGGCAAACTTGTAGTGATAGTTATGGAAATAAGTCTATTAATGAACTCACCAATACTTAACTATTCCTGTTGTGCCTCTCATTGGTCAAACTTCAGGTCTAGCACTGTACTACTCAGGGCAAGAAAACAAAGTGGTAACCACTTTCATTAAGAAAAAGTTAAAGCTCTTCATATCCAGAGAAGGGAGTCAGGACTTAGCTTATACTGAAGCTAGACTGTTTGTTACCATGTTAAGCCCAGTCAATATTCAAGTAGAAAAATTCTAAAAGAAGTCTCAAATCTGTATTTTTACATCTCAGTCTCTTTTCTCTAGAACAGAAAAAAGTCACATTCTATACCACTTCCTACAGCAGCATACGATTAAAGCATTAGATAATTTGAAGCTAGCCTTTATACTCAGATGCTTATTGCTAACTGACTTTTGGCTCAAGGTTCAGTGCAAACGAGAAGAGTGGTCAGTATTTCTTATAACACATACAGACACATCTTCCAAGTTAGAGCAGAAGTGGAAAAGTGAGACTAATCACGCCAATGCGGAGAAGTAACAACGTCATCAGAAAACTTTTACTGAGCACAGCCACATCACACACCTTGATATGCATCAAGAATAAAAGTGAAAATGGTATTAAGTGGACTGTGTAGAAATTCTCCTCTGTTCTGGAGTTACAGTATGGATTGTAACTCTGAAATTTCTCTCCTAGGAAAGGAGAGAATCCCGTTTCCCTCTCTCTTGGCAGCACCAGCCTTTAATAGAGTGCAGCTACTAGGGCATACTGGTAATAACAGTAGCTTGTAAGGGGATAGCAAAGAGAGGGAAGAGAAAAAGTGAACAGACACCCAGAAGGAACGGTTTATTGCAGTGAAACCCTCCCCAGCCCTTTGATTCCAACCCCACAGGTTGGGCCTGTAACAGCACTAAAGAAGTCACCAGTCGGAAAGCTCAGACACTTCATTGATGACACCAAAAGCCCTTTTCACTGCTACTTCTTAACATTTTTCTCTCTAAAGAGCCTATAACATACCCAACACTGAAGCTGGCAAGTCCCTGAAGGGCTGTTTTTTACCTTCCTACTCTCAAAAGTAACTGAAGGTGCTGTTATCATTATTCCCACTTTACAAACAGACAGCAGGTCAGCAAATACGACAACTCTACAACAGACCACATGAAATCAATTACTTTCTTTTCAGTCCCATGCATTGTCCCTTGGACCGAGCTTTAGATCTCTTGCTATTTGAGATTCTCATTGGAAATTCAAATTTTTAATACTGTTACTTCAGACACCAGGAGAGTAATGCATTTCATTTTGTTTCCTGTGTCCTGCTCCTTGTTTCCCTTGTGTGCTTGTGAGTGCCAGCTAACTTTAGCAACTAATTAGACTGGAGTCACAATTCTGTTAGAGGTCTGGATCAGTAATTCACAAAGCAGGAAACAAAACATCTCTTGTTGAAATAACTATAGCTTTGAGACTTTTTTTTTTTTTTTTTTTTTTTTAAGAGTTTAGAAAGGGGAAGTCATCCAATAGCTATACAACCCCCATTCTGTGGCTCCATTTTAGAAGCCACAAAATAGGTCTACCCTCAAACCAAGTAACTCCTCTGGATGACATAAGCAAT
The DNA here is from genome assembly GCF_036370855.1 of Dromaius novaehollandiae. Taxonomy (NCBI): domain Eukaryota; kingdom Metazoa; phylum Chordata; class Aves; order Casuariiformes; family Dromaiidae; genus Dromaius; species Dromaius novaehollandiae. The sequence continues at coordinate 2,816,192 of NW_026991341.1, read as the reverse complement.
TTGGATCAGCTGAGCTTTGACACTGGAGTAACAGCTATCAAAGATCCTGAACATAATTAACAGTTCCAATACTGATTTTTTTCTTTATATTGGAATCGGACAGTTTCAATATAAACACTGCTCCCCATTCTTCTCATCAAAGCATACTAAGCAGCTGCAAAAACACTCCTTCAATAAAAAAACAACCAAGTAAGGCCATTACCAAGGAAGGAGCAGTAACACAAAAGTTGAGGAGCTTTTATTATATATACTATACCAATCTTACTGATATAGTATAAAGAATCATACAATGCTAAGAAAGCATAAGCATCCAGGATTTGCTCACAGACATGTATATATCAGTGATATTCTGTTTTTACATACCTGGAGGTAACAACTGTGGGTGAAGGGATAGACTAAAGTGTCAATTCCTTTGAAAAAGAGAACAGAAGAGCTCGAAGTATTAACGATGGGAAGGAGATGACTAGCTCAAAAAAAAAAAAAAAAAAATCCCCATAACAGGTATATAAGGATTATCCTGTTGTAGGTCTTAAAATTGCAGAAGCAAAAGCAAGCTGAGGTCAGTGTGGAATTCCTGACAGAATCTAATTTGCTACTAAAAAGTACTTAAGATTGAACCAAACTCCACAAGCAGTAAGAGGACAAGCTTTGAAAGCTCCATGAGCACACAGAATCACCCGGCTGCCTGATGAAATGCATACAAAGTCAGGATAAAACAATACACCTCCATCTCAATGCAAGGGAAAGCCCTGGCTTTTCGGTCTTGTGCATTGCCCTTCGGAGCTAGCTTGGTCAATGGAAGACAGCTGAGGCAACAAGACACCCCTTGTCGCACCCCTCTCCTGCTCTACAAGGCTCCCCAATTGCTAGATAAAAGAAATGGGAACCGTGGACAAAAGTCAGCACGCACAGCCCTTACCGCATTTCACAGTCAGTGGGACGAGGAAAAGCGTGTTGACACTGATCCTCTTCCATACAAATGCGTGCCTTCAAGGGCCTTTGCAAAGAAAGTCAAAGGGTCAACGTTCAGAGCCACTCCTGACTCAAACAGCTTTCCCCGACTGCATGTTTGTCATTTGTGCTGTGCCTGGTATTGGGATTCACTGGGACATGAGAGACTGATAAGTACTGCCCTAAGAGAAGAGTTAAACACTAAACCTGCATATAGACAACAAGAGTTTTACCTGACAGGGATAAAATGGCCTTGTATTTCAGACAGAAATAGAATTTCAAGTCACTTAGTATTCTTACAGTCTTTCCAAACTCCCATTTCACCTTGTTCCATCGCCCTGGTCTTAGAATCTCCTCCAGTGTGTCCACTTGCTATATACATAGCATAGAGTTCATCTAGAGGTGAAGAAAGGGCAAAAAACACAAGTTTTCCAGAAAAGCAAATAATTCCATAAATCTTCACTGTCAAAATACTGGCTAGTCAATTTTGCCTAACACACAAAGTGATCTCATTGAAGACCAGAGGACTCTGAAATGTGGAAATAGGCTGTAAACTGAAAAATCCCAAATTCAGTTACTCCCATTAGAAACGTCTTCGTCTCATGCCTTCAAGGCTTATTAAGAGTCAAGGAATAAAGAACATTTATCTCAGCAGATTTTAACAGCAGCTTCAGAAGTACAACAAAACAAGGAACCAAATAAATAGGCACTACTGGGTGACTTCAGGACTTGCTTTCCCCAAACACATCTGAATACAACAACTGCCAAGCTGACATGCAACATTGGTCCCCTCCTGAACCCCTTCCCTCCTCAGCGCCCCAAAATAAAGTGTCTCAAAAAAAGAGTCTGGGGAGGAGAGCAACATCACTAAAGCTTTGCTGACCTATATAAATACATTAACAAGGCATAGCAATAGGGAAAAATCTTTATATCCCTAAACTTCAAAGACTGTGCTACTTCATATTCTGTGATACTACACTGTCATCCTTCCGGCTCATCACTCTCATCTCACTTCTAGTACTACACTTTAAAGTTCACTTACCCTTCTCCCCTGGGGAAATATAGATAATTATAAACATAATTATGGAAAAGATATCGTTTACTCTTGCTAGTTATTTGTATCATACTATGAAACAACAGAATAAAGTCTTTTATACCTTGAATGACAATGGAACATGTTGCTAATTAAACCATTTGAATTATCTAGAAATACATGCCAGAAAAACACTGTATTAAAAAAGTCTTCTATAGAAATTAAGCAAGCAAGCATTCTTGCACTAGGCAATGAGATGGTTGACTTGGGAGGCTAATGAATTAGTCTAAACAATTTAAATCTAATTTAATTTAACAATGTAGAGCACTTGTGCATTGCAAAGCAACAGAGAGTCATTTGTTTCTTCATTAACTCCAAGATAAAATTGGTGATTACCCTTCCATGAATTATTTTACTGAAGAGGATAGCAAGCAAATTTTATATTTAGTCATAAAAGTTCATGGCTAATCCCCAAACAAGCAAATGTAACCAGTGAAGGATACCAGTGAACATAATACAGACCAGCTGTGGCTTAGGGTAGACCAATTCTCCCATTTTATCAGTTAGTAAACAAATGTTTATACAAAAAATTAACATAGCATTTTAAATTTGTTTTATTCCTACAAAACGCACAGTGTACTCTCAAAACAGCACAATGAAACTTAAAATGTGGCAAAATTATACATTGAGAATGCTGAGCATTTGGTACCGCAGAAATATCAACACAACTGAACCCCCCCACCCCATTTTACCAATAAATTTATAAACTTGCCTCAAAAGTGTTGCCAGTGATATCAAATTCTGGTGGTACAAAGGCGCCCTCTGGATCATCTTTGAAAGAAAGAGTAAATGTGTCACATTAAAAATTAATACTTGTATTTATTTAAAGTACATACTAATTTGGCAATACATTCATGATACAAAAGAAACTAGATAGTTAACAGTATTTTGGTTCACTCATATCTGACCTACGAAGATCATGTTATCCATATTTAGAGTACCATAAATAAAATGAAATGCTATTTTCAACCTTCCTGCAAAAAAACCCATACTTCCGACTAAGAAACAAAACAGACCAAAAAAAGAGAGCAGAAATACATTTAACCTGTCTGACCACTTTTTGCAGGCCTTCAGACATTTATGTTTGGACCAAGTTATCACCTAAGCTGGTGTGGCTCAGCTGTGGCTTGCAGGTTTGGTTTGGTTTGATTTGATTAATGGGAAACTTCCATTCAGTTTTCCACTAAAGACTTGGGGGATAAGGGTTCAGCCAGCAAAAACAATCCGAATAGCTAATTGACTCCTCTTCTATGGGCCAACTTTGAACCTTGGCCTTTCTGTTCTTTTTAAAATTACTATCTTTTTATTATTACGATAAAGTTGGAAGTGCATTCCCCATCTGCACACTGCTGAGTGGAGAACTGAGTTATTGCCACAGTCACTGCTGAGTCAAGAGGTAGAAGGAAAAAATGAGCATCCTAAGAGGGACTGAAGCTGCTGCTGCATTCAAGCATGCATGTAACATCACACTGTACTGATGGCACATGAACTTGGTCAAGAACACTGGGGTTAAAGAGTGCCTGACCAAAAACCTCATCTTCAAGTACATATTCAGCTTACCCAAACTATCCTTCTGTGAAGCCAACAGATGACAGATAGCATTTATGAGCCTATATATTTCCTTTATTTAAAAGGCTATATAAATATATGAATGCTATAAATTTCCTTTCTCAACCAGGGGCAGAAATATGCTCACAGGTTTTGCATACACATACACAGCTTTAGCTCTAATAGAATTTTTGTGCCTATATTTAAGCAGCAAAACACACAGCTCTTTTATTGTGAAGATACTAAACTTATATATGGTAGAAAGGTCCAGAGAGGACTTGCTTTACGTATTTATATATTGCAGCTATCTGGCATGGTTGAACATCCAGATGCTACTAACTGATTTAAAGCTCCTTAGAACATTCCTGATTCTGCTTCCCCACTGAGAAAAGATGATACACAACTAATTCTGCATTTTTCCCCACACACTTTTTCCTGCTATTTTTTTTTAGGGGTGGGGGAAGGAGGAGGAAAAGGGGGAGGTTTTGTTTTTCTCCCATAGATTACTGCTCATTCTGTCCTTCTCCTTGCTACCCTTTCCCTTTCTTTTAATGGGATGGTTTAAAGCCTGCACAAGCATACGGTTTTACCACTGGTGAAATTCACTGGATTCTTGCAGTATAATGTTTACAGTGGAGATTTGTCTGATTTGAAGAGACAAGAGGATATAAGAGGCCTTTGGCACAACACCCCGTTGGATGTCTGTCACTGGCTTCAGAGCCACAGAAGCTGCAGGAAGCAGAACTCTCTGCTGAAGCTGTGGTGACAGGCTGTTCATTTTCACTTACTTTAGGAAGGAAAAAAAAAAAAAAAAGTCTGGCAAGCAGATCCAGAGGTTATCACTGTCCTCCAGAAAAATAGATCCATAGGCTACAAGTACAAGAAAGCAGAAAGACAACTTCCAGAAGCACCTAACTAGCAAATTGTATTTTCAAACCACTAACAAGAATGGAGGCAAAGGCGGGGCGGGGGGGGGGGGGGGGGGGATCCTAGGGCATAGATGAACAGGGAGAAGAAATAAACAGTGTATCTATGTAACTTCCAGCATTTCAAGGAAAAACACAACCTTCTTTAAACAGAACTAATGAAAAGTCACTTCAAATTATACTGTGTATCCAGAGAACAAAATCTTGGTACACCATTTGCTTTGCACAGGAATTCCCATTAGCCCACGTTTTAAGCACTTGAACGTAGGCAATGTCATGGATCAATTGCTTGCCAGCTATTCAATTAGACTAAAACAAGTCATGCAAAGCACAAAACAAATACCACAACAACTATGAAAAAAGTTTTATGATGTTACGTTCTTATTTGAAATACGATTTTTGACTCTAAAGAATGCAAATATTAGTCTAAAAATTACCTTATCCCATTCTTTCCAACTACTGTGATCTAGATTTTGACTAAGAAAAAAGCAACAACACTTTTTCTGACATCCTTTTAAAAAGGAATTAGGTTAAAGAAGATATAATAAAAATCTGAATAGAACATATAGGGACTAGAATGGATCTTCTAGCTACAAACTGATATAACTCTAAAGGGACTGGAGAAAAAAAGTGGGTTTTTTTTTGGCTAATATTTCTAGCTGGGAAAAGTCTTCTGGTCAAACTCAGAAGTCTTTGCTGACCGTTCACAAAACTGAGCATACTGTTTCATACAGACTGATATTCACCAGCTTCTGAAGAAGTTTTGTATTTTTTCCTTCATTTTAATTAAGGGTCTGAGGAATAGAGTATAATGCTTTACTACAGCCTCTCACCATGAGTCTTCATACTTTTGAAACAAATTGCCTGGAAACACAAATACTTACCACTGAGCTGTTCCATGAAGCATACATTGCCATTGGTGTTAAAAGCCAAAGTGTCAGAAGTGATGCAGAGTGTCTGGAAGATCGCAGAATGGGCGATGCTCTTCAGAGAGCGGCTGCACTCCAGGCAAATTGCCCAGATATCTTGCTCTGTGAGACAGCTATCCCGCAGTGACAAAATATCAGCAAGGGACACATTCTCTTGCCAAGACATGAATTCATAAATTACTCTGCATTTCATGACATTACTTGTAGCCAGTTGTGTCAAATGTAATCTCTGATACACAATGTAAAGCTTCCAGCAAGTTCTCAGACTTTCTAGGACCCTGATTAACACCCCAAGAAACACCAAGTGCATGAAATCATGGTTAACACCATAAGTCTCGTAAGGAGCACAGTTAACCCGAATGAAGGTACCAATGCATGTTAACAGGAAAAAAAAAAAAAACCCAAAAACGTATTTTTGTGAGCTATTCAAACTATATCAACCCTGCACCAAAGGTACGGAAACTGAACATTCAGAGGTGAGAGCAGAGAAAGTTTTTGTTTAATCCACATCTTTCTTGAACTTTCCCGAGTGCTTTTGCATAAGCTACTTTTAAATTCTCTTCACAGCAGTTCCCTTCGCCATCTGTGATCTGGGGAAAAAGTACCTTCCTAATTAAGCCATCTTAAGAATGATGCTATTGTGAGGATTAACTGTGTAGACCATTTAATAAGCCCTCCAAAGTTCAACATGCTGTTGGAAAGTTTTTCTTAAGCTTTGACTTAAACAAAAATACAAACGCTTCGGTTGTCCTAGGCCTCCCCTCTACGTCCAGGGTTCTTCACAATCATAATAGTTTATGGACTTAGAAACTAAGTTACTGTCCTAAATTATAAGTCTTTCAACTTACAACTTTCCTTTGACTTTGTCATTAAAGGAAGGCTATAAAGAGTCCAGTTAAAAAAAATGGCTCTGATGTGGCTTTTTTGGTCAAGACATTCAGAAGTAATGCTTGATTGAATGCAGCTGGACTTTTTTTGTATGTTGTTAGAATACTGAACTAATTCATCACCCGTAGCTAGAGAAGTAAAATTTCCATGAACTGGAAGACCTGAGAACAAAAACAAAATTTAAAAACTTTTTTTTTTTTAAAAAAAAAAAGCCTGATTCTGTCTGTAGGAAAGATAAACAGAAGAATGGAAATATCTACAGAAGTCACTGTGTGTATCAAAACTATACTCACTATTAATCATGCATAATACATTTCTCACAAATTTATATGTGATAATTAAGAATAAAGTCTTTACTTCTGAATGATAATAAATATACCTTCAATTCAAGATGCACATCAATGCATTTAAATTGGGTGTCCTATTACACTCTCTCTAGAATGGCAGAATTTACCATATTGAAACTAGAAAGTATATCATCAGCAGCAAAGCAGAATGTGAGGTATCTTACAGTTCAGAAACGCAAACTGAAACTTAGTGGTTTAAACTTACATTGCCGAAGAGGAAACTTGGAAAATATAGTTTTAACTCAGTTTACATAGCTCAATACTGAAGATCATCAATAAGATTGGACTACTATTTACAGAAGCTGTAACAGTTTATTAACAAGATTTTCAGAGAAGGAAGTATTGCACTCATCCTTCAAACATGAGTCCAAAATTTATTTTGCTTTTTAGTCCAAAGTGCAACGCTTCATAAATATGGAGGGGGGGGGGGGAAATGCATAGGAAATAAAGCACACTTACTATTATATGGTTCTATTTTTAATGTTCTGATTTTCTGTCACTTCTGAGGAGGGACTAATTTACTAACAGCAGTATTACTACAGTGCCCTCTAGCACTGCTCATGGAGCTGGGCCTCACAGGAGCTCAGCGCTATGTAGTAAACAGCAAGCGCCCTTGTAGTTCAGCTACACGAGACAAGAGCTCACATTGTTTCTCTCTGCCAACTGTACTCGGCACAATGTGCATAATGCTGCAAGTTTACTGGCCATCAAATTTTGAGGGTGGATGAGAAAATTTTATACATCTTTATGGTGTAGTTCTTCCAAGCATGGAGGGTGGCACATGGTTCTTATGTCTGAAAATATAAGCATACGACCAGGAGATGGACCACAAACCACAGGCATAGGAGTTGAGCAAGCTGATAGGTAGGATGGGGATAGAATTGGACAAGAAAGGCACTGCAAAACATATAAAATCTGCAAGCTTTTAAAACAGCCTCAGTGTCCACTTCCAATCATGACCAGATTATATAGGACTTGGTAGGATTTCTTATCAGCCAAGCTTTGAGGTTACTTTGTGGTTGTCAGGTGTGACCTCAGAGCTGACATTAATCAGCAGTAGGAAATATCTATAGTTCTGATCTACAAAGCCATCTTTGTCTTGTGGTTAACTTCTTATTTGGGAGTAAATGAAATGTGGTGATGATGTCATGTCAGACAAGCTTATCTTCGCTTCCAGTGAAAGAGAAATTTAGGTAAGGCGAAAGGAGGAGAGGGAAAAAAAAAAGGCCTATGAAATGCTGAACAGTCAGTGGCTTCCATCAAAAATGGATGGTGAGCGAAGATATGAAAACACAGCAACCCTCCCTCCTTCCAAAGACCAGCAGGTGAAGTTATTTGCTTCACAGAACCCCTGTATATTTCCAAATGGCCAAACTATCTTGGGGTTAGTTACCACAGCTGCTCTTGTAGCAAAGCCATGTCAATACAGGGAACCAAGCACTGTAAACAGCTGGGACATGCATTCAGCTTGCATCCTCAAAACAATAAAGAAACAGAGTCTTCACTGAAAAAAAAATGGTTTCAAGAATATAATACAGGAGTTTCTGGTAAGCTAGACCAAAGCCTATCAGAAAAAGCACAGCCAGCACCCATACATGACTGACATACATACAATACTTTGTCTGGACCACTGGAAAGTTGCAGTAAAAACTGGAGCATTCGTTACATAACGGAGATGTTGATGTCTTTCCTCCCTCATCTCATTATCAGCCAAAATGACTTGCAAAAAGCAATTACTGTTTAATAACTATGAAAAGTGAACTGGTCAGATAACCATGGTTTAATTACGCACTTTAGTTCTCAGTTTTCCCTTACATTTTCTTCAGAAAGTATAAAATGATTCAGCAGTATATGTAATTAAGCAAAGGGAGGGACAGCAGGAGGAGAAACCCATTGGTCACAACTTCTCTAAAAAAATTAAAACAAAATATTAAGGCACCTTTGAGACCAAGAAAGTCCTAGTAAAGAAAGGTGTTTCAAATACACCCTCATCCTCAGCACTCCCTGCTCCTCTGCTCTGGCAGCTTTCCTGTTGCGCCTGTTGGCTTTTGCAAAGCAGAGGAGTCAGCCACCAGCCTCTGCCCTTATGCTTCCCCTCAGCCAAGGGAAGCCCAGGCTCCGCTAAATGACTAAGCAGCTAAAAGCTCAGGTGTCTCAGCATTCACAGCCTTCTGGCAACTAAGTCTTGTTGCAAAGTTTTTTTTTTTTTTTGGTACTTTGGGACACAAACCTCAAAACAGTCTGTCCCAGAACCATGAAAAATACACCAAACATGATTCATTAAATCACTCATATTTAAAGGAAAACACTGGATGCTGAGGTAAACCCATTGACTATTCCTCCAAGCAGCCCTTTTAAATTAACTTCTCCAATCACCAGGTGATAGGTCATACTCGCTTTCTCTACAAGGTTATTTAATTATGAGTAAATGTGTAAAAGGAGGCCTCTTCCCTCTGTATTTTGCATGTACCAGTCCAAGGAGGCCTACCACAGTGAATGCTATTGATAACGGAGGAGGAGAACCCATCTGACTGACAAAAAGAAACTCTAGACCAAGACTGGAAAAATCAGTTCAGCTAACAGCAGAAGAGCCAAACTCTTGACCAAAAAATGGATTGTGAAACTTTGAAGGGACTTTCTGTTTTTAGCACACCCTCATTTCCTGACTCAGTTTGGGTCCATGAACCAGGAGATATAACAAGATATAAACAAATCTAGATCTGGTTTCGGTGTGTAAAACCAAAAAGTTATCATTTTATCAAAATATTCCCTGGGGGTAAGGAACACACTTTACATGAAAGTATGCAAAGAAAGATGAGCAAGAGGAAAACCAAACACATTCAGGCAAACATCATTACAGAACAGGATTCAGTTACAGGTTATTTGGTGCAATAAACACAAAATAAACAAATTCCCCAGCTTATTTCCCACTGACAAAGGCCTTTTTTCACACAGGGCCATAAGAAACGGCAGTACAAAAATCTGTTTGGCCGCTGCTGAAACCGCTTTTGCCCATGTAAGAAATTCTGCCAGGTACTAGAAGGAAGCGTGCAACATGACTGTGCTGGGAACCCCGGGCACGGCAGGAGTTACGAAACACCGCGCGCAGCGGCGATGACTCTGCTCGGCACCACGGAGATGGACCGGCACCCAACAAGCCAACTCAGCAACTCGGTAGCTGGGATTATTATATGTGATTAAAGAGTGGCCAGGGCAATGCACCAATTTATATGTGATTGGCAGCTGTCAAAAGCCTCAAAACCTACCTCAAAAATATTAATTTAGGAATGTTTCTATAGTAGGGCTTTGTAAAAGCAAGAAGGCAGGTCACAAATGCCTTGACAGCACAAAAAACAACGGAATGCTTTGGAGAGAGGTAATTTCACCTGGCAACTTTCTTTTTTTGGGGGGCCGGATTTCGGCAGCAGCTCCCCAGAGAGGCCTGGCGGAGGGGGACGCGGTGCCCCCGGGCCGGGGCCCTGCTGCCCGCGGCCCCACTCCTGGCGCGGCCCCGGCCGCCGCGGCGCAGGTGCGGCCCGGGAAGGGGGGGAAGGGGGGGCCGTGCCCGCACTCACCTCGTCCTCCAGCAGGGTGGGCAGCGGCTCGAAGTCGTAGCAGCTCACCGCCTCCTCCGCCTCCTCCTCCGCGTAGAAACCGGCCTCGGCGGCGCCGACACCCTCCATGCCGCCCGCGGAGGCACCGGCGGCTTCACCGCCGCAGCCGCGCCGCCGCTCATGCCCTCGCCCGCCCGCCGGCTGCCCCCGGCGGCGACCCCCGCGGCGCCGGGCCGGGCCTCACGCCCTCCCTGCTTAACCCCTTCGCCCCCCGGCGGCCGCAGGGAGCGCCCCCGCCTCTCCCCGCCGCGCCGCCGCCGCCCGGCTAAGCCCCCGGCGCGGGAAGCGCTGCCATGGCAACGCGGCCTCCCCGCGGCGCCGCCGCCCTCCTGCGGCCGCCCGCCCCGAGGCCCCCGCGGCGCCGCCCGCGCCCCGCCCCGCCCCGTCCCGCCCCGCTCGGCGGCGGCCACCGAGGGCGCCAGGGGCCGGCGCGGGGCGTGGGTCCGGCCGTGGCCCTGGCGACTGGGCTGGTCGTCTTCTCCTCAGCAGCCCGGGCCGCCGGGTTACTCCCGCGGCTGAAACTAGGCCGGTGGCCAGGGGTTTGGTTCCCCACACGCGTCCGAGCCGCAACAGGCACAAACAAAGCCGTTTTCGTCAAAGTGGTTATCGGTTTATCCCCCCCAGCCCCGGTATTTTTGCTGTTCACCCGACTGGGGTACCTCAGGTGACCTCAATGCTCGCTTTAAACCTGAAGGTTCATGATCGAGGTTCACAAATAGTACGAGAATATGGTACATTTTTGTTTAAACCACCATATTTAAATACGATTTGTGGGAAAAGCAGGTTCCCGCTTCCATGCAGCGACGGGGAACCCGGCCTTCTGCCGGAGACAAGCCCCTGCGCCCGCTTTGCCGGCCCGCGAGCGGGTACGTCCTGGCTCGGCTCGGTGGCTGCGCACAGCCCCTGCGGAAACTCCCTTCTCCGTGGTAGCAGGGTGCTGATGGAGCGAAGAGGCTGTTTTCTTGCCTCATTAAATTTCACAACTACAGGTAGTTGGAAAATGATAGCACTATCTGTGTTATTGTTTCCTATATTCCTATAATTTTATGTCAAAATAGAGTGTGCTAACGGGTTCATCTGTGCACAATACATAAAGCAAAGCAAGGGTTTTATATTCTATTTCGTATGTAGTACAAGAGTAATACTCTACTAAAATATGCATCAATAAACACCATGGAACAAAGAAAAATACTCTGATTAACTGTCCCATAAAGATCATCCTTTAGCAGTTATAAGATTCTTCCCAAATTAAATATTAATTGGATATATTCCATAATTATGACATACTACTTAAAAAAAAAAAAACCCAAACATTGGATTTTTTCGTATATATGCTGTCCTCTTACTAACATTTTGAACTCAGTTGATGGGAACAAAACGTTTTTCATGACTACAAATGTTTCTAAAATATGTGTGTTCATAGTTGGGTAACTCAGGTTTTTAACTATGAATGAATATTAGAGCAAGAGAAACAGTGAGTGCCTGGCACTTCTGGAAACAAGGCCCAACATGACCCCAATGTCAGTACTATTTAACTTATAACACATTTCACCACAGTATTTGGCCAAATAATTTTTTGGGGCAGCATGATCTGCCCAAAGTTCCCTAAGTTCTGGACTCTCATGGACCAGGCGCGTAACTAGTCTAAAAAAAAAAAGAGAGAAAAGAAATTTCTCCACTGTGTAAACTAGGTCTAAAATCTACACTCATCCATACATACAGCTTAGATAAGCACACCATTGCAATCACTTGAGCAAGCAATCATAAACATTTCTGTAAAATGGTAGTTGAAATCAAAACTATGTATGCGTCATGGAAATTGCATGCTTTGAAAGGATGCATGCAGGAGTTTTGAAAAGATGAGTATCTTTTGTTTGACAGATATTCACTTGCTAAAAGCAATTAGTAATTGAGCAAAAGGGCATTTCTCTGTAAGATTAGAAGACTCAGGTTCAGACCTCTACCCTGCAATATTTGGACCTGGGGCTTGAATCCAGGCTTGGGTAGATATTGCCAGAGGAAAAGACTAACTATAGCTGAGTGATTAGAGGTGCTTCAGACCTGTCTCCCTGATCCCCTGGTTAACTTGCTTGTTCCACCGAAGAACTATTCATACCAAGCAGAATATCTACAAAGCAGAAAACAAAATGAAATATTTATAGACAGCATGAAAGAGTGTACTCCAGGTTAATTATAATATATGATAGCACTGGATTCCTCTGTCAATCAGAAGTCGCAGTGGACTTAGCCTTATCACAAGTGCCTTGATAGGCAGGACAGAACTGAAACTAATATGGATTGGTATATTTTCCAGAAAAGTGTCTAATAAACTTCTGCTCTCATTAGTAATTCTATTGTTTTGTGGTCTTCCTTGGTCTCATGATTGAGATAACTTTCAGAAAAAATTAAGTGAAACTTGTTTGATACATTCTTGCAGCCAACTTTCACACGGAAGAATAGTCATCCTTAACATATGCAATTAATCAGGGCCCATGGGAGTTGTTGGGGGACAGTCAACACTACACAGTTCAACATTACAAAAAAGGCATGTAGATGCCTAGATGAAGCCGTCAGTCTGTCTGCAGTGATATTTTCTTTCTTTTTCACAATATTACTTAAAAACTTTAGAGTCCTTAAGAATTCTTTGTAGAGTATTGGCAGACTTTTTGAAAGATGTTTTGATAGATACCTGAGTATCTGTGGAAATAATCTTCTGAGTTTGAGGTTGGCTTGGGTGATAAGAGAGTTCAAATAAAGTAATAGAGGAAAGATGGTTTTAAGAGAATCAGTATAGCTAAGTGAAGTGTAATATCCTTTACAGATGGAAGAATGTCCAAGATGAGATGTCTGTGCTAGATGAGAAAGATCAGTTAAAGAAGGATGCAGTAACTGAACAATAGAGAATAAGAGGGACAGCAAGAAGAAAGGACTTGTACTGACTGACAGGCAGTCAATCACTGCAGTCAGTGAAAGTGAGGTAACTAACCTATATGAAGTACAACTCTTATAAAGTATATGCAAAAATGGGAATTTTGTTACAGAAATGCAAGGAGTCAGGGTAACCTAATGGAAAAACTGGAACTACAGGTGTAGAGTATTATATTAACATAAATATATAGAACAGTATTTGGGAGACCAGGGCAAGAATTGAAGGGCATGCAGGATTCACAAAAGGCAGAAATAAAAACATTATTGTACACTAAGAATATTATATAGCCTGAGAAAAAGAAAAAAAATGTTAGCATGCATAAAAAGGAATATACTGTGACTAAAAATTGTCTTGGAAAAGTATACTTTAAAGTGTTTCATTAAGGAAGTATCAGAGATATGCTTGCCTCATGATCAGATTTTGAGTATGAGTTGAGATCTCTAATACTAATCACAGCAGGAATAACAATTATTAGAGATCTTGACTTTTTAGCTGTAGATTAGAGATGAAAAAAATACTAAAAAAAGGGTAAGCTCCAGGTATGGTATAGATATTATAACTGAGGAACCTCTTCACCAAAAAATCTTTGAGGCAACCTGAAGTTTTGTGCCTTAGACATCGTTTAGCATCAAAGACAATAGACTGCATCAAATAAACCTCGTCTGAGTATTCTCACAGTTTAGCGTGTGCCCTCAAGCTGTATCTAATTGTGGTAAGTGCAGCAGAGTAAAGGCAGGATTTCCACATAAGGTGTGTTTGCAGCAGAATAGCTGACTTGACTTCTGTTTCTGATCATGGTCAATAGCAGATGGCCAGGGAAGAAAGAGTGTATAAACCAGGTAACTATGTACTTATGCTTTTCCAGTACAGTCTCAGCCTCCAGAGATTCAGTTTAGAGATCTCCTAAGCCAATGGTAATGTCTACCTGTTTAAGAGACACTGGAATATTTTTTTTTAAGGAATTTGTCCGTTCATTTTTTGAGCCTGGATAGTTTTAACTACCATGTCCTATTGCAAAATTCCTCAGTTTACCTCACATTGCATGAAGTAAATTCTTTGTTTCATTTGAGGCCCCCAAGTTCTTGGGCTGGAAAAGGTGGTGTATATATTCCCTGTTTATCCCCTCTGTTTCACTCACAATATTACACAGCTGTCTTATATCTCCTTCAGTTGCACCTTTTCAGGTTGAAGGGTCTGGGTCTAGTTGCTCACTCACAGAATAGAAACCATTCAATGCCTTTGATCATGTAGTAGCACTTCACAGTGCTTTTTCTGGTTGTGCCTTTATGTAATTAAAAATTGTGAAAGAGAAGGCTGGCATCTGAATGAATGAATGAGTGAATGAATGAATGAAAGAACTGGTAGATAAATGGAGGAAAAATGAGAGGTTTTTAAAAATAATATATTAATGACCTGCAAGCTTAAAGTACTTCTCTTAATTATGACATACTGATTTAGTTATGAGCCTCGTGTCTTGTATTTCCAGATCTCTGGGTTCATGAGATATTGCCAAAAAATTAATCAGTGGGCTCTGGCTATGGGGAATAAATTAACTGGAATTCAGGGAGTGACTGTGAGCACCTCCATCTCTGTAATATGATCCAAATACAAGGAGAAAGGAAATTATATTTGGTACTATTGTTATACCACTTTGTGCCACTGGTGATGTCTTTCATGTTCTTTTGCAGGTTTTTCCTTTTCATTGTAGCACATCAGTTATTCTTCTTTATAGGTTATATAATCATAATTGACTATTACAGTTTTGGAATACTGGTCTTGTAGATGAAAGCTACACATTTGTTACATGATAATTAGATTGTGCATTCTCCTTTTAAGAGTTTTGTTTAATGGCAGTTTGCCTGAAGGTTCTCATTTTAATTTAGTTTGGGTGAAACCATGGGAACTGAAGGGTGGAGTGTAAAGAACTGGGTTTGCATGTGTTTGGACTTTTTCTATCCTTTTCAGTTGTTTGTTTTTTATTAATCAGAGATTGCTTTAATGGCATGGGCTTTAATACTTTTACAGTCTATAAAACTGCTGTTCTTCCTTTAGCAGTTACATGTATTTCAAGACAGGGAAAAGCTTTCTGCCAGTTGCCAGCTGCTGCTGTCTCTATGGCAGTAGTGAGAAAGCACTATAATAAAAAGTAGATTATGTGTTGCTGCTATTGAACAAACCTGAAAGAATTTGGAGGTAAAGACACTGCAATTTTTTAAACCAGCCCCATTACTGCTACTAATTGTATATGGGCCTGCTTGCCTGAAGTGGCAGGCTAGTTTGTATTCCAAATACTTCAGAATCTTACAAAGACAGTAGGGATATGCTGGCTGTGTGTTTCTGAAGAGGATGGGAAAATTATATGCATAGACTACATACTGTATGGGAAAACCATATACAGGCATTCCCTTTTCATGGGGCTGAATGGTGAAGAATATAGACTTCAGATTCATCAAGTGCAGTAATTGGGAGTAATTCTGTCATTATAGGCACCTGTAACATCATTCATCTCATAAATGTATCAAAAACGTCACTTCCTTCTTCATGTTATGAATCTTCTGACTTCCAGCCTCAGTTTATACTGATTCATTTTTTCTCCAACATTGCTGTTTATCTCTTAACCTCAGTTTGTATTTCCTTCAAGATTGCCCTGTCACTATGCATGCATCCATTCTGTTGCCTGTCTTTGTTTTCCTCTTTTGTAAACAATGCGTAGTCTCAAACCTGTGTTCTAGTCATGATTACTTTTCTACTACATTATGCTTTGCTTGCCTCTATAATACTGATAAACCTATAAAAATGATAAACTTTGATTTCATAATTTCCTCAGGTGCTTAGGAGATCTGATCTTTACAACCGATTCCTCTTTTATATACCTCTTTAATATATTTCTTTATGGATGCTTGCACCATTTTTTCATCATCATTATTTTCCCACACACTGTCTAAAGGCTTTGATTTCATTGAGTCTTCTTTGAATGGTAGTTTCTTTTGTCCCCATACGAAAGATTATCAGAGGATTTTTCCCTGTTCTCCTCAGGACATCTTTCAGTTACCTAATATGTTCTTGACTGAACTGCAGCTGCATCTCCAATCCTGGCATAAACTCTGCTAGGTGGCATTCCAGGCATAGATAGCTCCCCCCCATCAAAAAACACGTTAGGGTAATACATTTTGTATTTAGGCATCTCCATTTTCTCTGTCATCCTTTAAATGTCCTTTGCTATTGCAGTTGGATCTTATCTTCCTGTACCAGCTGAAAAGCAGGGAAAGGCAGCAGAAATAAAGATGCAATTTGGCCCCATTGAAGTCAATAGTAAAATGCTAATGGCAAAAATTCCTTTGAAGGGAGTTCATTGAGATGCAAGATCAAAGACTAGTATTGCTTTTGCTTATACAAATGGGAACATAACCTAGTAACGGTCCAACATTCAGATGTGTGGCTTTCTTCTCACCATTGGAAAATTAAGACTAGAGGATATGTAAGTCCTAAAAGCAATCCAATGATAAGTCTTATATTTGGGAATTTCAGACTCCTTGTCCCATTAATTCGATCAGATTATTAGGTTTCTCATAGGCAGTATCTATCCAGAAATGTGCGTGTGTGTATTCACACATATATACCTATAGAGAAATTGTTAATGGGATTCTTTCTGTTATCACTGTGGAGTGTTACGTGACTTCCCTTACTTTGGCATGTTAACACATGCCAGGTATTCCCACAATAGGCTTGTATGGTAGGGAGGAGGCCACTTTACCTATTTTACATGGCAAAGTCAGGCACCCTGAAAATAAATCACTTCCAACATTACTCAGGAGGCTCATAACAACTGGAAACTTAAGCCATAACCCTGGAGACACAAATTTATGCTGTAATTGCAAAGCATCCTCCAATTGATTTTGAACTGCTTCAGTTTTGGCATTATAATGTTGACTTCATAACATAATATTGTATTTATAATACCTATTGGTCCCCTTGCTCTTTTAATTCATTTTAGTGGTGTTCATTTGAGAACACTAGAAAAAGTTACACAAAAGATCATTTTATATGCATAATAAAGTCTAATATGATGCCTCTGGCAATTCCACATTGGAAAATAAGCCTCAGGGTGATATCGGCCATCCTTCAGAAAAACCTCTCATAATAATTAACTAAATCTTAAATTCAAATTAAAGAAGCATAAAAATTAACTATATGCAGGCAGAGTTCTCAGCCTGAAATTGCTTATATTTCAGACATTTAGCTATCTCTTTAAGCTTTCCTTTACAGAGATTTATGATATTGTTATGACTTGCTCATAATCACTGAAGGAAAACACTGATAAGCCAAAGAATTCTCCTTTCTGTGGGAGAGTGAATTAAACCACATTGTTTAAACCCTTCTTGAAGTTAATGAATCAGCAGGAAGAGTCCATCCTGAAGAACTGATGTCTCCAATATAATCATCTGATGTCCTCAACATTTGATATGAAATCCACCAGTGTCATTGTTGTTGTGTTCCCTTCCCCAGAGACATGGTTATTCCAGGAATCTTTCTCACTAAAACATAAAGACAAACTGGAACATAAGTGACATAATCTACAAGCAACAGAGGCCGTGTACAGTGTTTTCAATTTTATTTGCTTGGTTTATTTATTATGACTATTTTTCTCCCACGAGGATTTAGCAGCTACCTCTCATGCTTGGGTCATTGCTCTTCCCTCCCGGTACTGCATTGGGAAGGCATTCAGAAATTCCACCTGTGCATGACACCTCTGCCAGGTGAAAAACATGCTGAAAGCATACTGGGCACTATTCACCACACTCCACTGCCTGTGTGTTCCTTACAGGCCCTCAGCAAGGAGAACACTGCTAATCCAGCAGCCTGCTCTCCATCTTTACCCTGGCAATACTGTTGCTCTCCCTGGAAGCCCAAGGGCAGCTGTATTGCACTGCGCACCTCTCAGGAGCTGAGATCGGACTGTCCTTGGCAAAGGGCCCTATATTATATTGCTTTGTGCCAGTGCTGATTAGAGTGAGTCTGGTCACAATCAGTTTCAGATCACACTGCTGAATTAAGTCTTTTTGGGAAGCCCTTCAATTAGTAATAAAGATAGTTGAAAGAACTTTCAAAGGCGTAAATCATCCCATAGGGTCACTTGACCCAGCAAGAGGTCAAGAGAAGAGGTTTTTTACATAACTGAAGGCAAGTCTCATATGAGATCTCAGCAAATGTTTGCAGAAAAGCACAGCAGGAGCCATACTGAAGCTATTAAAAAAATGTAGATTTAATTTCCAAAATAGTTCCAGAGAGAATTTTATTTTTCACAATAGTCACAAGCATAGAGGAAAGCGCACTAGCTAAGGCTGACCTCTGCTATGATAGCTTTCAAATGCTGTGATTAGAGTAATCTCCTAGCAGATGGAAGAAGTAGTCCTATTACTCAAGCAGGCTTTGAGCTTGAATCCCAGCACCACATGTATGTAGGTGAGTGCTCTTCTTGCATTCTGTGTGAGAGAGAAGGGGGGGAAAAAAAAGCTTCTACTTCCAGTCAAACTAAATGCAACCTCTTTTCCAATTTCTCAGTTCAGCTACTGAGCTGAAAAATCAATTATTTGCACTACCCAAGCCTCAATTTTGTAATTGCTGCCTAGATAATTTGCTGATGGATACAGTAGTAATAGCTATACACTGTGCCACTGGGAACTCCTTTATACTGAGAAATTCTCCTCTGAGGAGAAGCAGTCTATCCATAAAACATACAAATAAAACTGGACAATATAGTGCAGGCTGAATCTTGTCCCTCACACACATCGACCAGCACGAGGAGAGAAAGGGTGCTTCTCTCTCTCACCAAAGGAGCTCATCAACCTGAGGGAGAAAACAGCCCATCAACCTCCTAATGAAACAGACTGAACAACTGAGCTGCAGCCTGGTTTTAGGACTACATATTTTTAGGCTTCCCTGTCCTACACCTTTAAAACTAATTCAGGGGCAGAGGTGACTGATTTGTAAAGATTCCTAAAGACATGATCATTAGCTCTTTGTTAGTGGAGCTCAAAATAGTGTTTAATGAGCCTGGAAGAAAGATGAATTGCTGAGATCAGTTCAAAGTCTATACTAGCTACTGTGAGTATGTGTTTGAAACATTTGTCATTAATTAGGCACCGTCAATTACCTCCTGCATGAAGCCAAAGCCATCTTGGGCCTCATAAAATCCATGAGCTGCAGTATATTTCTCCAGAAACTGATAATCCAAATGAATCAACTGGGCAAAACCCTCTTTTAATCTGTTAGAGATATTGATTCACCTAAATCTATAACATGTTATTCAATTTTCATTTTTAGTAAAGACAGTTGATTTATATTAAGGAAAAAAAAAAGGAGGAGAGATTGTATGTAGCAAGGAGCTAGGCACATGAATATCCTAGACAGAAACTCTTGTAGCACACAGAGAGAAACCAAAGAGAACACTAGTGCCTCCTTTCCATACTGAGTAGGACTCCTCTGAATTAAAATTTTCATGAAATTTTTGTTATGCACTAAAATTTCATGCAAGTTTTGGTCCCTGAATTGGTGTCCCATGGGCACCCCTTTCAAGAGATAGGAAAGAATCAGCCAATCATACCTCAAAGGCAATGCAACTCAGTTTTAATCTGCCTCACAAGGACAGGGCAGCGATAGGTAAATTAAGTATTTCAATGCAGCTTCTTGAAATGAAACACTACTATTCAAGGAAAAATGATTAACCCCCCCCCCCAACTTGTATGCAGGCATCTTCCCTAATTAGGCTTCCCTAATCCTGACACTTCTCTAGTGTTCCTTCCTATTGCATGGAATAAGAGGAAAACTCTCCAGGCATGACTTCTCTCTGAACACCCATGTAAGGCCTAGGCCTTACACTTGGTACCTAAAAACACAAGACCAGATGCACTGGCTCATTAAATTCACATTGAGTGGCTCCAGTAGTCCTATAGCTCCTGATGATTTCTGGGTTCCCCAAACATAAGTACTTACCATGTGACATAGGACCAGTGGAATGGCTTCCTCAGTTCCTACCTTGTGGAAGAGGCTAGCTGGATTAGCTGGAGAACACAGAGTGGCTTGGCTCCTGAAATGTCCTCCTGAAGCCAGAGCCACCTTCAGACTGCTCTGAGCAACAGAAAGTCAGAAGGATCTCAAGCTACTAGACATTTTTTTTCCCTATGAAGGAGGGCCTTCAGATGCTGCAGAACCACTCCAGGAGCATCTAACCCATCAAGTGTCCCAGTGGCAAACAGAGACTATGGCAGAGACAATGCTGTGTCCCAGTAATACCAGCTGTAGTAATGACTCCTTGGGTTTAGAAGCAACAGAAATAGACCAGTCTGTAATCTTATACTGGGGAGCCAGACTGGCACAGAGCTGTCTCAGACTTAAGGCAGAACAAAGTAAAGCCTCGCAGCAGTTTGGCATTCCAGTTCCCTTCAGCTGTGTCGAGCATACCTCAGCTGCAGCCAACAACCTGGCACAGAAGCTCAATTAATCAACAGAGGTTATATAACAAGTATAGAGCTTCAGCCAGAAAAAAATCAAACATATCTGCACACAAAACCCTCATTGTTTAGTGAAGTCACTTCTGTCCTGCACCATCTGCTTTTGTGAATGATTTCTCAGCTTATCCTCAAACAGTATCTGTCCTTGATCATTTAATCAGTATTTAAGGCTGTGTCTATGATGTTATTGATCCCACTTGTGGAAAATCCAGCACAGGGAGAGAGTGCAGAACACTATCTGAGCATCCACAAAGAAGAAAAAGAAGCATTTTCCTCCTTTCTGATTTTATGGTTTGTTGTATAATAGCAATTATCTCTATTTATATATCTTCTGAGATCGATGAAATGTCTGAGCTACAGCTTGGCTATTAATCATTCTCAGTAGCCATTTATTGCTTCAACAAAAATTATTCCTTAAACCTACCCAGATAGCTGAGGAGTGCAAATTTCAAACCTAACTCGGAGAGACAGATTCACCGATGGCAATCCCTGTGTTGTCTCTTATAACAATAAGTAGTAATAACAGCGCTGTGCCTTCCACCTGCAGATTTTAAGACCTACTATACAATGCATTAAGGAAAGATGAACCTTCTTTCTGGAGCTGAAGGAGGGAAGAAGGTGAAGACATGGATAAGAAATGTCTGTGAGGATGCCCTCCTATTTTTTTTCCCCCCTCATCCTCTGAGAAAGTAACATGTATTATCTGGCAGAGTTCCTGATACCTACCCTTGGTGGCATCCTGTTAGCACAGCTCCCTGGGAATCACTCCTCTGACTGCAGCTAGGGGAACAGGTACTGACTGTCCCAGGACACAGGCTGTATTGCTGTTCCTGGTAAAAATCAGTAAGACTGGTGTGAAACAAATCTTTGCTCAACAAACTCGTTTATCTCATTCCTTACTATGACCGGTCTTCAGTCCCTCTCCTTGCTCCCCACCCTCCTTCCATCTAGGACCTGATTGTGATTTTTGTGCAATCATTCAATGAAATGGGTGGTGGCATCAGAGGAGAGGAAGTCCCTGTGAGTCTGGGTTGGGAGAGCGTGTTCTAAGCCTGAGAATAACAGTATGGATCCTTCATAAAGAAAATTCTACAATGAACTCCAGCATAGTCTACTATTCTCTTGTCTTAGAGGCCTCTGCTTCTTAGATGCCTCTGCTTTGATCATGTGTCTTCCTTTCACTCCCATATGAATGGAACTCAATGCCTGTTTCTCATGGGCTTTCATTAAGTTCAGTGGAATTCCATGTTTGTTCACTGTTGTGATGACATAGCTATAACTTCTTAGCCTAGACATGGGATTTACCAAGTCTGGTAAGAAATTCTTATATGGCTCTAGCAGCTATGACTACTTTGAATGTGAGTTGTCAGTTGCTGAAGAGTGATCTGATGCCCAGGGTGTTCTCAATATGTGACACCACACACTCTTCCTCTTAGCACAGGCTGCCTAAATGCAGCCTGAGGTCGAGCTGTGCATGAATCCTATCCGTCTGTGAACAGACGTTGGGAAATTAGAGAAAGGATCCCCAATTATCCTGTGTCCTTCCTATGAGTTACTTTACATCAGGTGAAGGGCAGGTGGTCTATAGGTCAGAATGCCAGGGCCACCAGTCAGGCTGATAAGTATGCCTTTGAATATACTCTCAAATTCAGGATAAGGTCAGGGTTTTCCTTACCACTTCTGAGGATGGTGCTACAGGCACGTCGAGTGTTGTGAGAGTAAATACATACTGGGATCTATACAATAGTTTCAGTCTGACAACACTGCAAGTATATATACTCTTATTCTGAAGTTTTGCAAAAGCAGACGGTATGAAAACAAGATGTTCTCTCACCTATTTTTCTTTTCAGCAAGAATCAGAAAGAAAAAATGGAACTGGATTGGGATATCATATTTGCAGAGAACAACAGCATAAGCACATTTCAAACGAATTTTCAATGAAAATTATGCTAATATAATCTTGCAGCCTCAAAACAGAGAGACAAGGAAACTCATTTTGTCTTGATTTGAGACACAAATGCTTTCCCAAAATTTGTTATGTCCAAACTTCTGTATAGCATCTAAAGGCAGTACACTGTGTATTCTTTCTTCTTGCAAAAGTGATAAGATGGATGAGTTGTTCTTTATTTGCAAATTGATTTCAGAAACCTCCAAGGTGTTCCATGGTTATGTTTTGGATACATTATTCATCATGTTTTTGTTTTGGAGATGTTATTTTGAAACCATCAGTATACTCTCTTGTTGCACAGTGGTCTCCATTCACATTTTTATATCAATTTTACATGATTACATCAATCACCACTGTTCAAAAGCTAGGAAGTAGAAATATAACTCTGCAGAAAAGCCATATCTCATGTTATGTCTCTTCATTTCTATTTGTTCTTCTATTTAATAGGACAATAATAAGAAAAATAAACAAAACTAGTTTACTCAGTGAGTTGTACCTATAAGTGAAAAAAATATGCATGAGTTTCTTTGCTGTATTCCAATAAGTTGCACATTATCTGTCAATAATATTATTCACTCGTGGAATATTAAGTAAAAGGTTGGCTGCTTTCCATATATTTCATCAAATATTCATTTACACTTTAAAAAGTCTTATGATTTAAATAATAAAAAAGGTCAATCAGAAAGTATCAAAAAGTCCAGTTATATTCTTCACTTTGTTAAAATATAGCAGAGATTTTAGATGTCTGATACAATGGAATTCTTTCTTGCTTTACTGTCTGACAGGCTGTCCTCTTCCGTGTTGGTTGCTATTTGATATGGTGATAAATTTTCCTCTAAAAACCTCCAAACATTTTCCAGATTAGGAAAAATGTATTTCACTCTTTACAAAACTATAATTCAGCAGGTTACAAATTGTCACGTAACCTTCATACATGTGTAGATTAGTGTTTTCCTCTTGATCTTTAGAGTTAACAATCAAAGCTTATACCCACTGCATTCATTTTTTTCAAAAAAGTAAAAAGTAGCAGTCACAATTTTACTTTTGAAAAGGTGCCCCTTCAACAATGCCTGCCATGCAAACAAGCGTGTGAACAATTTTTAAGCATAATTAGCAGCAAGGAAATCGCTTCTTATTGAAATATGAATATTACTATAAGGAAATATCCTCATCAAATGGGCTTGCCTGTACAGAAAAGCTGACCAGAATGCTTCTTTTTCAGAATGTGTTTTTCTAAAATAGCTGTTTTCCAAAATAATGTTTATTTTTTGAGTGCAGGAATTATGTGGCAGAGGGAATGTATTCCATTCAATTTTGTTGCCTCAAGATCTCTGCAAAGAACTGGCGATGAAATTCTCTCTTTCCCCCAGTCTTTTCAGAACACCATGATAGCTATTAAATCTCATGACTATGATCACAATCATTTGTGGTACCTGATCTGTCTCTGCTCCATCCACAATAGATCACCGAGTCATTGTCCTGCATTCAGGTCTCATTCATAACATACACTTCCCTGTCACATTCTTTCCCGGGTCAATGGACTCATATTGCTTCTGTTATGTTTTAGGCTCTAGGAAACTCCATTTACAAATCTATCTTTCTAGGTATGATTTAATTATCATTTGCTTTGTGAAAAGGAAATAGTAGCAGGCAAGTTAAAGAGAAGAACACTCTATTGTTATGACAGTCAAGAAAGTTGGCCAGACCATGAGTAATCAAACTCAGAAAAGAAATCCTATCATATCAACAAACCTATTTTCATACTAGGACTCTAAAAGCCCATAAGTAAAGAAAAAAAAGGAATACTACAGAAGAATAGCTCTAATGTGACTTCAGCAGAACTGGAAAAAAATCTAGAAGGATATAACAAGAGGACATGACATTCTATAACTGCATAAGCTTAAGATCGTTGTCAGCTGTTTCATGGCAAAGTCCATACTGTCCAAAGTGGACAAACAGTAGCATTCTTTCAAAAAAAACCCTGAATTCATTTCTCAGATTTATTTCAGGGACTCAAACCTGTCTTCCCAAAGCTCTGAATTTACTCAGAGTAGGAATAAAATCTGACAAGCTGGAGAGAATTTGATAGACAGGACACTTTTCTAATTTATGGTTATCCCAACAACTATCCCTCTTTGCTTCAGCCTGTGGAAAGGGATTAAGAATGCCTCCTCATCATTCCTGTAGCACTCTGAGAGCTGCAAAAGCCAAATAAATATTACATTTCATTTTGAATAATGTTCAAAATGTCAGTCTCATGTTTTATTGTGCATCACTGAAGCATCATGTGACGGCTTTCTGCACAAAACAGTGTATCTGGGAAAGAAACAGAACGTTATGGGACAGGAGAAATGCCCTGTGTGTACCATGGCCAGTGTCCATCAGCATCAAACATTGCTTCATTAACATCTAACTAAATCCAGAGTAATGAGTCCTATCCTCTGCTGTCATGGGCTGTGTAACTCTGCTGTGGTCAATGAAACTAAGCTGAGTTATTCAGCAGAAAATCAGGACTACCAGCCTTTTTAGACACACAGTAGAGTAATTGAAGTCAGAGTTGGACTGCTTCTTAGTGTTCAGGTGTTTTAAAGAGTGAAATGAATATAGTAGTGTTTCTATCCAAGACAGTGTATGCTGCATGTTAACGGTCTCATTCATTTATGGCAGAGACAAATAACAGTAACAGTCACAGACTTTTACAGTGGACCAAGACTCTCTTCAAGACACAAGTTTTTGTCAATCTCTTTTCCTTCCTAAGATAAATCATATTGCCATCAATAGGTACAAGAAAATGTTACCTTTAGATCAGGTTTCATTATTATTGAGAACATCACAAGTAAGGAAATGCAGGAGAATGTAACAGAATCTACAAGAAAGACCTCTCAGAATAATTCCCCTCCAAAAGGTAAATGTCAGAAGTACTTTTTTATTATTTCAGTCCCAATTAAGTAGAAGTCCTGGACAGCATCCAGTAACAAAACCCCAGCAGAAAAGCTACAGGTTAATATCTTCACTTAAAGGGAAGCAGCTTTTCAGCTCCAGCATGCCTTCCTCTGAGGGTATCCTATCACAAGCGCATTATCTCCATTCACGCAGCAGAGGACACTCTTTTACACATCACCACCTCTATGGCCCATGTGGTGTGGGAATACAGCCGCCACTTTCATCAAACCCTGTCTGTTCTCCAAATAGAAAACAGGAATTGCATTAGACTGTGGGTGAAGCGCCATGCATGCCAAAGATCCTATATTAACAAGACATAATTAAATAATAACAAGCAATGCAATAATAAAAGGGTTGAGGAGAATTTGTGTGTTAAGGGTGTGCAGCAGTATTGCTTGACTTGAGTTGTGTGATGCATAAGCACCCTGAAACTCCCTTTCCTTTCTTCCTGACAGCATTGACTTTGCCCTCAGAGCTGAAACCTAGGATAATAAGCAAACTGCCACTCACTCCTCATCACATATCTAGGCTCAGCCATCTGTGTATTTTGAACACAAAATGCACAGTTGTTCTCAGAATTTCCTGGAACTTAATCAGATTCTGAGTACAAGCAAAACACAGGCGCATGTAAATCTAAGGAAAAAATGCATTTAGAGAGGTTGCTAAGTGATTTATATCACACTGGTTGTTTCAATGCTTAACTTAGTGCTCCAAGGGAACTATTTAAGTTCTCTTTGAAAGATCCCAACTTTTAGCATCTTTTAACAAGATTGGGAAAAATAACTATATTCTCAATATAATATAAATAAATATGTTTAATATAAATATGTAGTGTTGATCTGCCTGCCTTCACAATAATTTTATAATTGTCTTTACAAAAAATGTTAAAACCATTTTTCTAGAACTATAAATCAAGATTTCTAACAAATTTTCCTCATTACCCACTTTTGAACCAGTCAGACGTTATTTGGAGTCATCATATAAATTTGATTAGGAATCATTGATCACATCACATCTTTGGTGCTACCATGTTTATTACTTATTAAGAACAGTCAGAAGGTCCTGGGTCCTGAAACAGGATGGTAATCAAATGACAGAAGGCAGAGTTGGGGATTCTCCCCCACAGCTTCCAATGCCAAGCTGCTTTCTGGCAGCCCCAAAAGGTCTCTCTCCTCAGCTGCCTTTAAAGTCAAGCTGAATGACCATTTTCTATTCTGTCTTGGACTCTTCTATGTTCTCTCTCTGCTTCTCTTCATATTTGGCTATATCTGTTCACAAAGACACTGTTCAACCAAAACAATAGATAGACCTCATGTTCATACTTGTCCAAACTTGCCATAAAATACCATAGTATTATTTACTTGTACTGCTGTTTTATGTAGGAACTACAAGCATGCATCAAGGTTCGACTGTGCAAGGAACAGTATATACACACACAACGGAAAAAAAAGATCTCTGGTTGCATAAATTTCAGTCAAAGAGTGATTATATCTCCATTAAGTTGCATCCCTATGTCATTAACGCTTTTTATTAAACTCAGATTAGATTTCTGAATAAAAGTCAATAGATATTTTCTATCTGTCTTTCTGTCTGTCAGTACAGCATTACAGTCATGAAATGCTCTTCTTTTGGAAGCTGATCCATTTGGCCCATTTTTGTTAATTAGTAAGATTTTGTCTATTGAATATTGAATATGAAATTCATATTGAATATGAAATTTTGTATTTTGTTTAATAAATGGAATTCTCAATTTCCTTCAAGGAAGGCCTTGATAAAATCTGAAAATCAGGATTTCATAGGCTAGGAGATAACAGGGAGAGGAGACTTATACAATGTCTCTACTGAGACATTAATTACATTTTTAAGGGACAGAAAAGGGATATAAGTTTCCAGAGGTGTGACAGGGATGTGGGAGAAGCACACATCTGTGTCCTTATGTGAAAAACTGAAAGCTGTCTCTTTTTTTAAAAAAAAAGCAGCTAAAAACCAGTTTTCCATTAAAAAAAAATCCCATAGGAACAATTTATTCAGCTGATTAAGTAACTCAGAGAACTTGCAGGTATTATCTCTTGAATTACTAGAATTCTGGATATTACTTCTTGCTTCTGAAGGGCTTATGCCTCTCAGAAGAAAAGGAGGTTGCTGCTCTGCTTTTGCAAAAGGCACAGCTGGGCTTTTCACAGCAAAATGCATTAAGGACACGGAGAAGTATCTTTTTTTTGTCTTGCAATGTGTCAGGAATCCCCCAGGCATGTAACAAAGAATAAATAAAATAACTGTAAGTGTGGCTGGGATTAGAATACTATTACCATACTTTGCAGTCTCTATTATGCTCTTTCATCTCACTCTTGGCAACCCACTTGCCAGTTCACATCATAGTTTGAGAAAGATCTGCCAGGATATCAGCTACACATGAGAACAGGAAACCCATGATATATTTTTTTTATTAACTTGCTCTCTGCATGGGTGTATCTCAACAAGCCCTTTGAATAGAGCTTGTGAGTACTGGCCAGTACAGAAACAGAGTGCAATTTATAGCATTCCTTTCCAATGAATTCTTAATCTGGCTGCCAGAAAAACTGGCTGTTATAAAGGCAAAATACATATGCTTAAGTTTTTCCTGCCTTCTCTCAGCTCTAATCCTTTGCCTGCACATGAATATATTGCTTATGTGATAGAAAAGTCTGGTGAGCAGGCCTGTCTCTAACAACAATTTGTCTGCATCATAGCAATCGGTTATATACATAAAGCTGAATGTAAACTGTAAGTCCTAGAACTTCCCTGGAAGTGGTGGCATGGCACCGCTGGAGTTAAACAGAGCCCAAAGTCCTGTGATTGCTCCACCTTTATATTTTATCTGACAGTTCTCTTTCTCTCCCTGAAATGTCATGTAGCCCTTTTGCCCTGTCTGTTCACATTACACAGTAGATCCTCTGGTGTCTCTCTCAGTCTTTTCCATACAAATGCGTTCCCTGTGATACATTCAAATTTGTGCACAGGAGACTTCCTCAGGCTCACTGTTGCTTTGGCACACTTACCTTTATGCATAAATAATTAATAGTAATAATATAGAGAAATAAATAAATAAATAAACACCTGCCCAGAATTTTGGGAGCATCTTCAGAAGTTAATATTCATAATATATATCTTAATAGAATGCCAGCATAAAATTCCGCTTGTGCAGGACTTCTAAATTCTTCTGTAGCTTCACTGGTTTTAATGTTTGTACTAGCACTAGGAGGAATTTACAGTAATGTAAACTGATGGTGACAAAGTTTTCAATATGAAAATAGAGCCAGATTTGTGAGAAAACACTGCACCTCTCCTCAGGCAGGGACAGGCAAAGAAAACATTCCTGCACATGTTCCCTACTAGTACAGGATATATTATTACAGTAAGAAGGGCTTATTTCATGTTTTACTTTCAAAAGACAATTGGCAGGTAACATTCAATATGAGAACATTAAAGTTTTGCAACTGAAAAGTTGACATCTCCTTGAATAACTCTTCAGTGCTCCTCTTTCCCCAGATGACTTTGGATGTGATTTGAGCTGACACCCACAGCTGTGGGTTTGAATAGCTCTATTCAGTGCTAGGATAGTTTACATGTCAGCTTCCAAGACCCAAAAAACATGAAACTCTTGATTATGTTTGTCAGCCTATCTTGAGTTTTTACTTCATTATGATACTCATAGAAAAAGAAATATTGAGCACTTGATTTCCCTGGTTTTGATCTCTTCTAAAACATTACAAGAAAACTTACTGAATAATATAAATCCCCTCCAAAGGATTTGTATCTCTCTATATCAGTAATAGCTTATAAAGCAGAAAAGTCTACTTTAAGAACTTACTCTGTGCAACTAAGCTATCTCTTCTTAATATACGGTTTTGACCTCTGATTTTAAAATATATAAATCCAATATAAATGAAAACTCATTCAAAAAAATATGATCTATGTACTTTCTACAGAAAATTTAAACATACAAAATGAATGAATTCTGAAAGGAACAGCTTTGAGTGTTATTGACTGAAAAAGCAGATGGTGCAAGGATACATTAGTGTCACAGAGTATTACCTTCATCCTTAGAAGTAGAGATGGCGTCTCGATGATGCACTAGGCTTTTTTCATTGCTTTCTAGGTGATTCATAAAACACAAAAACTGTTTCTTACTGGAGTTATGTACTGAAGAAATTAATGTATCTCTGATTTACTCTTTGCATATAGATTGCTTCTCTAGGGGGAAAATTCCGCTTAAAGCTGATAAGTCATTAAAGTCTCACCTAAAACCTTAAAATAGAGTGTAAGTATGACTTAAATTATGCATGAACCTTGAGTTGGCCTTTGCAGAAGGGTAGCTCCAGTTTATTTACCCCTCAAGCATTAGACTTAACCTGTTTCCAATCACAAGGAGGAACGAAAGTTTGGCTCACGCAAACATCTGTCTTTTTCACTTTTCTCTCCTTCCAGAGGCCTGAATCTTTTTCCATCAGGTACCCATATAAGGCATGCTTGTAAAAAATCATTCTTCGGTTTTCTAATGGCAATATTTCCAGTTATCAAAATCCTATCATAACGTTACATGGAAAGCTGTGCCAGCCCCACAGTAAGTTCTGCAAGAGCCACCGTGGGTCTCCGCCACCAGGCTCTGCCTCCTTGCAAGGCCGGAGAGCAGCAGCCAGTATGAAGCATACAGGCAGCCACCTTCTTTCCTGCCCAGCCACGCTTTTTGCTAGAAAAAAGCACACAGATGAACCAAGCAACAAAAGGGATCCTATTCATCACAGAAATATACTTAAGAAAAGTAAAATTCTTTTTATTAAACACATTATTTTCTGTTCACTTTAAAACAGTCTCAGAAAAAGATATTTTCCCAGAGAGACTGCAGGAATATTCAATACCTACCTTTTCCTAGCTGTACTCTGAAGTCACCCTGCCTCTTATACCATTACCCATCTTCTCAAACCCATAGAAACAAACCTGCTCTAGGCCTCACTGTATGACAGGCCCAGGAAATATTCCTACTCCAGTATGGCATTTTAATCTCCATTAATTCTCTCCTACTTTAAGAGAGACTTTTCCAGAGAAAGATCAATGTTCAGAGGCTCTGTTAGGGTCCCCTGGGGCTCTCTGTTCAGCCAGACAACGCCTTGCCTGGATGACACATCCTGAGGAACAGCTGTACTTCAGCAGGAAGAGGGAACTGGACGACCTCACAAGTCTTTCATTGGTCTAACTGCTGTTTCTTGATCAAGGTTAAAATAATTTAGAATAAATTGCTGTCTGAGGCTGGGCCTTCATCCAAGCATGCACATCAGTACACAGTATGCTTTTGCCTCCTAGGCCAGTGTCAGGCTCCTGTGTGCTGGCTGTGCTTGTGACATCACAGCAGCCTCAGTGCCTCCTAGGTTAGTCTCCAGCACCCCCTACTGGCTGTGCTTGTGAGGTCAGAGCAGCCTGAGTTCCTCCGAGGCCAGTGGTAGGCTCATGGCTGCTGGCTGTGCTGTTGATGTCACAGCAGCCTCAGTGCCTCATAGGTTAGTGGCAGGCTCACGACTGCTGGCTGTGCTTGTGAGGTCACAGCAGCCTGAGTGCCTCCGAGGCCAGTGTCAGGCTCAAGGCTGCTGGCTGTGCCAGGGTGTTGTGCCATGCACGGGCACGGCTGGCTCCCAAACAAGCCAAAGCTCTGTCTTGTGGACTGGTCTCAGCAGGAGGTGGAAACAGGTGTCCCTGCCTGGGTGAGGAAGGCCAGAGCCCATTTGGTAGTTCAGTAGAGGGAGTCCAGGGCAGGGCAGTTCCCGGTTTGAGAGATTTCTCAGCAGATGCTGTGAAGATGGACCATGAGTCTGAAGTGCCCCGCCCTTCAGGGCAAGAAATCTCCATGCAGGACTGGTGGGGACCCTTGCCATTGCTCTGCAGGAGCTGAGTGGTGCTCTCATCTTCAAAGGGCAAAGCGGCACGAGAGCTGCTTTGGGTTTTGAATGGGAGCTGCTCGTCTCTCACATTCAGAAAACACCTTGCCAGGGGCCAGCACACAAATCTCGCCAGCACAGCTGCTCCATCACTTGCCCGGTGG
This sequence comes from Dromaius novaehollandiae, assembly GCF_036370855.1. NCBI lineage: Eukaryota > Metazoa > Chordata > Aves > Casuariiformes > Dromaiidae > Dromaius > Dromaius novaehollandiae. Next base: position 2,784,492 of record NW_026991341.1, on the reverse strand, counting down.
GCCCTCAAAGCCCTCTGGGTGCCAGCTAGAGCAGAAATCTGAACACGGACCGCTGCTTGTACCTCTAGAGCTCTGCCCGTCTCCTAACCTCTCTGGTCTGCTGTGACAAACCCAGCCCTGATGCCCTGCTCACAGCAAGGCTGAGCTCTCCCAGGCTGCTGGCTGCTGCCGCCGCTGGAATTACACCGCAGAGCTGAGAACGTGCGCCTCACTATCTCCAGTCTGGCAGCAGGCCACAGCAAGCGTCCTCGGCAGCTCTAGAGCACTCAGCACTCTGCAGCGTGCATAGGCAGTGTGCTCAGCCAAGCGCCGGCACTAGCCTGCTAAGCAGTGTGGCGCTCACCAGAGGAGAAAGTGGCAACATGGACAGTGGGCACCTTGAGTGCAGCTGCCTGATGGACACAGCGTGTGTGAGTCCTGGGGCAGAAGTGGCCACCGAACGCACCTGGGCACCCCTGTGCTTCAGCAACTGCCAGTGCCTTGTGTCAGAGAGAGGCAGAGGCAGAGGCAGAGGCAGAGGGAGAAGGGGTGGGGGAGAGAGAGAGAGACTCTGGAAAGCAGCCATTGCTGGCTGACAGCCTTTGTGCAAAGAAGACACAGCACAGCCCAGCAAGACAACATCTCCTCAGTGACCAGGTGCTGCTCACAAGGCAAGAGAGGCAGTGCGTGGCAGCACTCTCTCGGGAGTGCCTGGCACCACGGCCCTGCAGTTCAGGAGCCGTGGCGCCCTGCAGGCACCCAGCTCTGTGCAGAGCCTGCGTACCTGAGCAGAGGCACTTTTGCTTGTGGCAGCATGCGTCGTTGCAGAGCCCTTCTGGCAGACCGTGACTCTAAGGGAAGCCTTGGTGCAGTTCTCTCCATCAGCTGAAGTCTGACGAGCCTGGTTAGCTCCTATGGGGAGAAAGCAATCACGCTTCAGTTTGTAAACCTTTTCCAAGCAAAAGCCATTGGCCGAGGAGCTAAGCAAGAGGCTTCTCCTGGGACTGCAAGACCACTGCCTTTCCCTGCATGGGCCTTGCACCCAGGGCAAGCAGGATGGCTGAGCCCCTGCAGCTTGCCTCTTGTAGGGTTTTGAATTGGGTGGGCTCTCCTTGAAGGCCCAGTCCTGTCCCATGCCAGGTGCTGCCACAGCCAATGCTGTACGTAGAAGCACACAAAGGGAGCGGCAACCAAATGCTCATCCTCTCAGGCAACACTGAGCGACCACAGCATTAACCTCTGCGTCTTGAACGTTCTTGGAGTGTCGCTTTGGAAATCATCGGCGAGAAGGACGCCAGCCTCTTCTGCTGTCCCTCAGCAGGGAAAGCACATCCTCTCTGCCTAAGGCTAAGATATGGCACTGCTAAGGGGGAACTCATGCCTGGCTGCCCAAGCCCAAGCCCAAGCCCAAGGCCAGGGCCATGCAATGTGCCATGCAATGTGCCACTGCCACGGGGCGGGGGCCGTGGCAGCTGGAGAGCTGGCTCTGCTGCAGCCAGGCTGAAAGAGATCTGCTCAAGCTTGCCCACACCTTCCCAGGCCAGGAGCTGTGACTCAGCGCTGAGCAGAGTCGGGGACTGCTACACCAAATCCCATGGTTAGCCACCATACCACCACCATAGCAGAGACCTGTGCTCAGCCTACAGATGGTCCACAGGAAAAGAGTTGACTTCCAGGCTTGGCTTTGCCTCTTTGTGGGTGGGGCAGGGCAGGCTTTGCGTGTGTGGGAAAGTGCAGGAAATTCATACCCGCGAACCAGAGAGCGTGCAAACTGCGTGTCACGTACACGTGGCAGGAGCACATTCCCTAAGCGCGAGGGTAAGAAGCCCCAAGACAGCTCTGTGGGCTGGCTTTCGTTCACCCAGCCTGCCCCGAGAATCTCTCAAAGCCCGAAAAAGAGCGGCAGCCCCAACCGCTCGCAACTCACTCCATGCCTCCAGAGGCTAAAGCTTTGGAAGCGAGAGCAGGCGTCTCTGCTGACCTGGGAGAGAGGAGCAAGAGCTAGTGCCACAAAACAGTTGCATTACAAGTACCTCTGGCTTCAGGCAGTGGGTCCCGAGACAGCAACTTGCCCAAATATTTCCCAGGAACGTCCGCCTCTGCACTGGAGGAAAGAAGGTCTTGCCCCTTTTTGAGGTGATATGCCATTTTTTTCTCCAGCAAGAGTTGCTTCTACAATATTGAAGAAAAGCAGCGAAGAGTAGATTACCCCAAGGGTTCTTTTGCCTAGAGATGCTCTGTCAAGCATCCTGCACACAGCTTACGGGCACTCTTTTCTGTCTGAGACAGAAACTGCCACCCCAAGCCTCAACACATTTCCTGCCGTGTCTTTGTTTGTCTTGGGAGCAATCCCTTGTTGAATCCACTTCCAAGGAAAAACAAACAAACAAACAAAAAAAAGAAAGAAAAGAACCAAAAAGGATGTACAGAAATCCAATGGCCATGTGCCGACTGAGCTGCCCTGAACAGCATCGTCTGACCGCAGGTTGAAACGCCGAGGCCTCCTGCCCCACTGAGCTGCCGGGGAAGAAGACACACGGTCTGAAGAGGCATAGTTACAGTACCCGTCTGGAAAGGCCCACAGTTCCTCTCCTAGTTTAGGCCACTTTGGGAGGGACACAAGCATTTCCCTAGCTGTCTCTTTCTCACCCTCCCCTTTGGAGCACAACAAACCTGTGCAGCTCCCGCCACCAACCTGCCCCACTCTGGCCCTCCAGCCCCTGCAGCCTTCCCAGGTGCGGTCAGCTCTAAGGGGCATCTCAGGGCTCCAAAGCACACTTGGCGCCTCTTTTAGACACCCTGCGGATTTTTGTCAGTAGTCGCTCTCTTCTCTGCCACCTACAAGCTGAAAAGAATGCTCCTTCACGTGCCTTTCGGGCTTTCACCTGCCTCCTTTGCTTCTGCACTTCCTCAGCTCTCGCTTCCTGCTCCATGTCCTCCTTGAGTCGCAGCAGAAGCAGCAGCTCTTTCTCCTTCCTCTCCTGAGCAGCCCCCCGGGGCAAAAGAACACAGGTACGCGTGTGAGGCTCCAGCACAGCAATCCGAACCCTACAGCTCTATGGAAAGATTTCCTGTTTGGGGGCAGGGCATGCTGAACACACTCGGCCATATCAGTGGTTGTGCCTTGGCAGTGCTTGCAGGCCTTGTAGTACACCCAGAGCTTGCAGCCACCTCTCACATTCTCTAGGGACTTCCTCAGGAATGACAGCTGATGGTGATTTCAGTTTGTCCTGAGTCGCCTTCTTCAGGTTGGTGTACTATGTAGGGGACACCTTCTCCACACAGCAGCTGCACCTTGCTCTGTTTCCCACTGCTAAGCTTCTCCACTGGTTTATAAAGCGCTGCTTGTGGCTGGAGCTCTCCAAAGGCCCACGCGTGCTCTCCTAAATCAAGGGTGATTTGTTCCTGCCTCTTACCTTTCTCCTCCTCTCCAGCTCCCCTTCCTGCAGACTCTCTCTTTCTTCCCACAGGATCCTGCCTCTGGCACAGAGGAGGACAGCTGGAAGCAGTCCTGAGGCAAGAAACAGCCCTCCGAGAAGGGAGAAAACCTGAGCGGCCAAGTCAGCAGGAGGGTGGCACAGCAACTGCTGCCCTCCGGCCTGCTCCTCTGCACCTCAGCAGACCACCCCCGGTGCTGTCGCACTGCCTGCTCTGGCTCCCAGCACAGCGGCTCCTGCCCAGCAGCGCGGGAGCGAGAGCAGCGGCAGTGCCTGGGCTCCCCCGGCCTTGCTGGGACAAGTGGGGAGAGGCTGGGGGCACCGTGGGAAGAGGGGAGCTGCGGCTGTGAGGTGGGACCCCCCTCTGTGACCTCAGGCCATGTCACCGAGGGGCTGCAGGGACACCACACACACGCCCTCCCGGGCGCCCTGCCAGGGCATCTGGCAGCAGCGCGACAAGCGCTGCAGGAGATGATGTTGGGACACTTGGCTTTCAGTCAGTCAGAAGCTCAGGGCAGGGCTCTGAACGCTGTGGTGCAGAGCTCTTTGCACACCGTAAAAGTTACCTGAATGCAGTGACCTGGCAAGGCAGGTACACAGTGTCTCTTGGACTGCCTTGCAATGCATGGGGCTGTTCCAGGCTCTCTCAGGCTCTTTGCAGGTCCCTGGACAGCCACAGAGATGTCCATATTTCCATAGTTCAGAGGGGAGGAAATTACAAAGCACTTCCTTTTCACTTTGTGTTTCTTCCTCGGAATACACGGCCATTCCAGGGATGTTGATAGGTGGCAAGCTGGTTCTTGGCTGAATCTTTTCTAACTTTCTCACAGGTATTTTCCTTCCCTGTGGCCTGAGTGTGCCCCGAGCAGGAGAGGCCTCCTTTCCAGACGGTGTCCGCTTGTCTGCCACACACCTTGCAAAATGTGGGTCTGAAGGCAAGGCAGTCAGACGCTGACGGCACCGACCTAAGATGGAATCTACGATCCTGTGTCGTCTTCCTCTGGCCTGCCCCACAAAGCATCTGCCTTTTGATTATTTTCTTCTTCTAACTGCTTCTGTATGATTGCAAGGACTTTGTAGACAGCCATCTTGGCATAATCACGTACCTGTGAACGGAGGTGCTGAAATCTGGGAATGGCGTCTTGGATGAGACTCCCTTGAGATACCCGGGGAACTTGGGGAATGGTTTGAACATGGGAATTACACCTCAGAGCTGAGAACGTGCGCCTCACTATCTCCAATCTGGCAGCAGGCCACAGCAAGCGTCCTCGGCAGCTCTAGAGCACTCGGCACTCTGCAGCGTGCACAGGCAGTGTGCTCAGCCAAGCGCCGGCACTAGCCTGCTAAGCGGTGTGGCAGGCTTGTTTGCTCACCAGAGGAGAAAGTGGCAACATGGACAGTGGGCACCTTGAGTGCAGCTGCCTGATGGACACTGTTTGTGTGAGTCCTGGGGCAGAAGTGGCCACCAAACCAGAGCTCCAGCAGTACCGCGCTGTTTTGGTGCTTCCCCGCTCTGACCCTCTCACCCCGCTGGGGCACCGCCTTTCCCCACGATGGACCCGGCCTCCCACTGTCACGGTGCACTGGATATCCCAAAGCCTGTGGTAGGAAGATCACGGTAACCTCTAACTCTATTTTCTGAGAAGAAGCATTCTTTAATCAAGGACATCCTAGAACTGCTAAAGCCCTAAAAGAAACATTAAATCAAAATGTTTTCTTTCTAGGTGTGTATTGCCAATTTGGCAAAAGAATTCAAGGTCCATGTATGCCTAACTGAACTGTCCTCCTTATAACACAAAAAAATCATACCCATAGGCCAAAAAGACCCGCGCTCGGGTGACGACCCCTCCCCTGAGCATGCATAGTAGTAAAATGGTGTGCAAGCAATATTATAATTGTATGTAAATGTGTGTAATTCTTGGCTTATTGCACATCGGGCAACGAATCTGCTTTTCAGACAGCACATGGAGTGCCGTGAATTGGGCCGTAAAGACATGAAAACAGCAGTGCATAGAAAATGCTGGCAGCTGTTGAGAGGGAGGCACAGGTGCACACAAAGACATTAGGAGGATAACCTGCCTCTTTGGGTAGTCTGTAAATCCCCAAAGGGGGAACAGGACAACTGTGGCGAGATTGCCTTTTGCCATCAGTCCCAGGGGGTGCTCTGCTTGGAGGAGGGAAAGATCGGGATGGCACTGCAGCAGGAGGTGGGTGAGCTCTGAGGACTATGCGCAGGGATGAAAGAGGCATCTTGCACCACTCGTGTTTAGTTGGGGCCTTCATTTCAGCTCCTTGTAGGCATCTGGCCAGAGAAAGGGCCAGCCTCTAAAAGGTCGCTTTCTCTGTCAAAGCCTGTAGTCAGGGGAGAGAGCTGGGTATTTCTGGAGAGCCATTCCCATCAGCTGGATACATAGTGGATATCTTCCCCTGGTATCAGCTGATGTCTCTCTTGAGACACCCACGAGCCTCCACTTCAATAAGTCAGGACAGTCCCAGCTGCAATCGCATCTTCTGTGGGAATGTAGGGGCTCCTTGTAACGGGCAGTGCTGTGCCCAGGCTTCAAAAGTAGCATATCCTTGAGAGGGGTCGGAGCAGCGGGGCTAATACAGACACTGTGCTCCCTGGTCATTCCCGCTGTAGGTCGTGACACTGAACGTGTAGCTTCCCAACACTGTTCCTCTGCTATCAAACCTGAAGCCAGAACAAATCCCTCAGCTTCAGTGGAGCTTTGCGGGTGGGCTAGCCTTCATGGGTTGGCAAAGCCTAACCGCAGTGACATGCGCCTTGAATGTGCTGGACTGCAACACAGCCATCAGTGCTAGAGGCTGTTCAGACTGGCGGGCAGTGCATTCTCCAGCAGCTGGTACCAGCAGGGCCAGACCTGCCGGGCCTTGTCCGAGCACACGCAGGCACAGGACAGCAAGCAGGTGGAAGCGGCCTGGCCAGGGGCAGCATGCGCAGAAGGACAGGGTCTTTTACGGGAGGTCACACTTTTCCGAAGCACAGGCTGTCCTGGGATGAATGCTTTCCGAGCATTCAGGAGTCTGAGCGCTGCCAGGTCCCCGGGGGGAATTCTGCTGTGGCATTCCGAGGTGCCCAGGGGAAGCCTTCCTGGGAAGCCTTCCTGGGACGTACCGAGGCTCCCGGGGAAGCCTTTGTGTGAGCTCCCGAGTGCCCCGGGGGAAGCCTTTCTGCGCGGCACCGAGTCCCCCGGGGGAAGCCTTTCTGCTTGGTACCCAGTCCCAGGGGGAAGCCTTTCTGCTTGCACCGAGTCTCCCGGGGAAGCCTTTCTTCGCGGCACCGAGTCCCCGGGGGAAGCCTTTCTGCTAGGTACCGAGTGCCCCGGGGGAAGCCTTTCTGCTAGGTACCGAGTCCCCCGGGGAAGCCTTTCTGCGCGGCACCGAGTCCCCCGGGGGAAGCCTTTCTGCTAGGTACCCAGTCCCGGCGGAAGCCTTTCTGCGCGGCACCGAGTCCCCCGGGGGAAGCCTTTCTGCTAGGTACCGAGTCCCCCGGGGAAGCCTTTCTGCGCGGCACCGAGTCCCCCGGGGGAAGCCTTTCTGCTAGGTACCGAGTCCCCCGGGGGAAGCCTTTCTGCGCGGCACCGAGTCCCCGGGGGGAAGCCTTTCTTCGCGGCACCGAGTCCCCCGGGGGAAGCCTTTCTGCTAGGTACCGAGTCCCCCGGGGAAGCCTTTCTGCACGGCACCGAGTCCCCAGGGGAAGCCTTTCTGCTAGGTACCGAGTCCCCCGGGGAAGCCTTTCTGCGCGGCACCGATGTCCCTGTTGTCCTGGCGCGCGGAGCTCCACGCCTCCAGCCCTGCCCCCGCAGCCCCCCAGCCCTGCCCTCACGGCCCCTCTCCTCCGAGGCCCCCGGCAGTGCGCTGCCCGCCGCCCTGGCATGGCCGAGGCTCACACGCTTGCCCTCACCTCCGCCCTGCTGCTTGTGGTTTGCCTCCCCGGCAAGTTGAGCCCAGACTAGGCAGAGGCAGAGCCGCAGGAGCGCTTTCACCCCCACTAAAGTAAGTGCCTGCTCAAACATGGGACAGGAGGAGCTTTGCCACCTGCGGCTGGGGCAGCTCCAGTCCACCACAGAGCGGTGAGTACTTGGAGCGCCACCACCACCTGGTCCCTCGCCCCGGGCACGAGCCCGCTGCCCTGCATTTAGCCTCGCGCAGTTCTTCCCAGGTGGCTGTCTGTCGCTCGATGTGGACCTGCCACTCGGACCTTCTGTGGCTGCCGCGTCTCTGGCCCTTTGAACTTTGTCCTGTGGCTCCCTCTTTGGCCTCTGCAGCCTAGAGCCTCTTCTTTGTCTCCTCTGCGATGCACCCCCATCCCGCCCGCATCGTCCCATTTTTATTCCTCTGCTCAAGCGCGCCTTTTGTCGCTGCTTCTGTGTCTCTGGGTTACTAAAGACCACCCTCTCTATAACAGACTTGAACAGATTCTAGGAAAGTAACCCTCACCCCTGGACTCTGCAAGTAAGACAAATTCTCTTGCATCATACACACAGAGGTAGTAAAGATGGCCAGTACTGTCTGAGATGTACAGAATCATGCTTACTCTGCCAGCAGTAGCTTCTCATTATCTCACCTACATAATTCCTAAACAAAAAGCAGGTCAGCTACAGCGGTTTCTAGGGATGAGGCCTGTTTGCTACAGAACCACAAGGACAGCTCAGACTTCTGTTTCACACTTAAAGAAATAACTGTTTTCTATCATGATGTTTCATGTACTAACACACACCTGCAACTAAGAGCCACACAGCTTAGTACAATCACAGCACTATGATCCTTACACTTTTCTGCTCTTCAGAGTAACACCATACCTAGTTGGGCTGCACTGAAGGCTGCCAGGTGATCCTTGACCACCACCACAGTCCTCATCCTCTTCATTTCCCCCCGCCCCCATATATATTAACCTCCTTGCTCCTTTGGCTCCCCTGAAAAGTCCCACTCTATATCCCCATGCTCTTGCCCTCCACCTTCATCCCCGGGCAGCCACCTTTGCTGCAGAAATCCCCAGCCCCTCACACCATGCCATGTTCGCCTCGAAAAGCACAGCAGACCCACCGGTACCTGCATTCACCTGTCTTTCAGCCAAACACCCCAAACCCAGGAATCACTCTGGAACTTGTCCAGTGGACCACAGTTGATGTCTCTGACGTGCTCGGGGTGCTTCCTAGGTGCTTTTAGTGGGAAAACAGGCAAGTGCAGGACTGTAAAACTGCCCTTTCCTGCAAGACGTTGCATACAGTCCTACTTTGTTTCCTTCCCAGCAGTGCAGCTCCCTCCCACTGATTGATTCATGCCCTTGGGCAGGGGAAAACAGCCAAGCCAGAACCCCTCTGAAAACACATACAGCCTGTGGCCTCAGGCACTGTGCCCAAACCTGTACTGCCCTGCTAGTACATGCCTTGATATGACCCCGACACTCCCCAGCTCACCCTGTAGATGCAGGCCATTACCCCAACTCCAGGAGCTCTGCTCCCTCCACAGCCTCCAGATCTCAGATCATGAAAAAGAAGCACTGCCGTGGACTGGAGCATGGCACTTTCAAATTAGGAGTTTTAAATTAGGAGTTAAATGGAAATGAACTAGCTAAACTGACGAGTGCTTGTGCTCTGTGTCATTTACTAAAGACAATTTAGTCATCAGTGTTCATACTCAAAATGGAATAGTGGCCAATTTGTAAACTTAAGAATATTAGTCGTTTAAAACTAAATTTAAATGACCCTGTAAGTGTTAATTTGAAAACTTTGCTGGGTGGTCAAGAAATGAAGAGCCCCCTGGCGCCTACTGGACACTAACACATCCATCGATATATTAAAAAAAAAAGTATCTATGAGGTGCAGGCTGTGGCTGACACAATTAAGTTCAGGCTTAAGTAACACAGAAATGTAACCAAAATATCCTAGAAGTGGTTCCATTATTACTCACAGTAAAAGCTTTGGAAAAGTGACCCGAAATATAGAAACCTCAAGGCCTCTCTAGGTATTTTTTAGGGTTTCTTTCCAGGGTAGCTCTCCAAAGGACAACTTGAAGAGAAGCGGCTAGACCTAGTGATAGAGCTGATTTCAGTCATGTTCTTTGAAGCAAGGGCCTGCAAGTATAGGAGGGATCTAGGAAGGATATCAAGAGTAGTGGAGGATACTCATACCTATCCAATAACCAAAACAGAAGTGCTGTATTAATGTTCCCCCAAAGTTAACTCTGTAACATAATGGGAAGCCATGTTTTAAAACCTTTTAGAGAAGAAAGAAGAAAAAGAAGATGGTCAAAATTTATGCATACGTGTAAATAGTGGCAATTTAAATAGAAGTATGAACCTTATCTCTTTGCTGTGTAGAAGAGAAGGAGCCAGTGGATAACAAACACTGATGGATAACACAGATGGAAGACTGGTGAGCAGTTGTTTATGAACAATAGCTAATGAACTGGATAAAGTGAAGGAAGCAAAACCACAGCTTAGCAGACCTTGACTATCACCAGAAACTCTGAGGGAGGGAGATGTTCCAGCTTGGGTAACTAAGATAACTACTAATAACAATCTTTTGTTATTTTTGTCTTCCAGTTGTAGCACAGAAGAACAAGTAATCCATTCCATCCCTATGGATATTCAAACCCGTATGTTGCTTAGCTTTTTGTCACCATGTTTGTTTTATTATCCTATATGCATACATTAAAAAGAAGCATATAAGATCTTCTTTAGAGGCTAATTGTCGTGGCTGAAGTTAAAAGGGAAAAATACATACAAACTGAGGCAGTAAAAGCAAATGGATCCAACTGGAAAGTGTCTCCATCTCCAGATGAGGTCCTCTGTTTCTCTTGGTGAGCATCAATGTCTTCTTAATACTGCTGTGAATACAGACCATGATTAATGGAACACCATCACATAAGGTAAGGTCTGTATAGATAACATAAAGTGCATGCCGGTATATACACATGTATATTTATTTTTGTGTGTGATTTTGTGCATTTACAAAAGACTATGTTTTAAGGGCTATAAGAAACCAAGGTATTCTTTAGATGATATTCTAGTGACCGGAGGCACAGAAGAAGTAGTATGGGGGAGAAGTATCTGAGTTTTAAAATTAAGAGATCAATTTGACCAAAGCCCTGTTAGTGCAACCCCAGGTTAATTACTTGGGAATGGTGGTCGGAGAAACAGAGAAATTGATAGGTAACAGAAAGCAAGCTTAAGGTCTCGAGTGAAATAAAAGCTCCTCCTAGTCAGTGACAATTTAAAACACTGTTCAGAGAAACAGTAAAGGACTTGGGGCAAGGAATATGCTGATGTTTGAACCACATTGAAAGACACTTCTTTAAAAAGAAGTTCCTGCATTAGAATTCTGAGTGCAAGGAAAGTCTTTTGCGATAAGGATTTCAAGAGCGGCTGATTCTGTGGGAGCAGGACTGCTACAAAACAATAGTGAAGGAAAAAGGGGTAGCAGTAGCACAGGAACCATGTCCCCTTTGTGACAGAAATCCTCCAGCTGTGAGAAGGTTATGCAGCAGGTGGGATTGTGACAATCTTTGAGGCTTGGATAGTCCAGCTGGCTGTTCTAGTCCAGTGGTAATCCAGTCTAGAAGTCTGTAGTTTTCAGTAGGCAGTGTCATCTGCCCAAGTGGCACAGTGGTCATTAATATTAACGAAGGGGGGAAGGGGTACAAGCATTACAGCAACTGGATCTTCTTGCTTGTGCCTTAATTGAAGAAGGGGCAGAGCACAGCTGCACCAAAAATAAGGACACACAACATTTCTTAAAGATACCTCCACAGGCTATTTAGTTTTAACTCCCCCTCCTTCCCACCCACAGCAAATCATTATCCCTCAGAAACAAAGGGTGGGACAAGCTTGTGGCTTACGTGTTACCATCTTTTGTGAGACGACGGATTTTAATACAGCTCCGTCAACAGCCAATAACTGACCAAGCTACAATGCCACAGTGGAAACTGAGGCAAGTCTGAGGAGTTGAGATGCCCACAGTTGAGATACTGCCAGAAGGACTTGGGCGGTAGCAGTTGCTGGCCTTGAGCTCTAGGATGTGCTGTGTATGGCTCGCTCTGTTGGACTCAGAGAGGGTTCCTGCAATTGCCAGCATTTTTAACTTGGCTCTACCTCCTACAGCAAGGATTTTAGCTGTTGTATTAGTTTTTGTGTTAATGACAGACATGTAGCAAATCAGGTAATGACCCTACACTGCCCAGAAGAACTACAGGCTACCTCAAGACCTTAATGAGTCATCACGAGGCAAACCAGATGATAGGAGAAAACCAATGCCTCCAAGAAGATGCTCTGTTTGCTCCTGATTGGGAGCCTTGAGCAATAGGACAGTTTACAACATCCTTGCTGGACCTGTGATTCCTGGACTACCAAAGGAGAAGGGGAACAACAACCAGTAGGCCAGTGAATATGGCCTTGCCATTGCTAGCAGGGCCACAGGCCCTGTATTAAGCTAACTTTGCAGGCCAGGCGTGTCAGGTTTTTGCTTGCTTGGAACTTTACTTTGCTCTAACTGGCATAACCAGTAATTCCTCCAATAAGATTATTTGTGGTTAGCTAGCTCACCTGTAATAAAACCTCTGTCTAGTTAGCTGCGTCTAACTATGCACTCTAACAGTACAGAGAGCCATAGCAAGTTGTTATTTTGTGGGTGACTGTAGCCAAAGATCCTAGAATGATGGTGCAATGTGAAGGAGTGGAGACTCGGACTGGAAGCAGGGACTTCTGTCAGGCCTATAGACAACTCTGTACAGTTCCCCTCTGCTTTTTCTCTCCGCCACTCTCTCCTCCTGCCTGTTTAGCTGCCTGCATTTGAAGGATCTGAAGCCCAGCTCTGATGTGGCGCAGCCGCATAACCTTGGCCCAGACTTCGGAGACAACTGCTAGTGTGTGAAACATCCTCCAAGAAGACAAGAAGGCTAAGAACAGGGGTAGGCCAGGCAAAAATTGTGAGTCAGATGAAGTTGTTGCTGTCAACAGCAAGAGGGATGGAACTGGTTTGATCATCACATCATAATCGCACACTACCTCTTGCAGTAATGACAGGAAATAGCACTGTTTATGTATCTGAGCTAAATTAGGTGATGTGACAAGGTAGGATGTACCTGTGTCCTGGAAAAGGTAAGTTGTAAGTATAATTTTACTCACAGTAAAAGAGAATGTCCTGGCAAATAGATTAATTATATGTGGAAAGGGAAACATCCCACCATTGTCTGCCTGTTACGGGGAGATATTTGGGGTCAGTTTTTAAGGGATGGATCCTTAAGGGAATTACTGCTCTGTATCTTTTAAGGCACCCTGTTGAATGGTTAATTGCACTTGTACGTATGGCTTTATCAGTTATGATGATCATAACAAGGTAAAAATGCTTATGCTCATGGTTACAAGTAAATATAATGAAAATAACACCAAAGTGAATATCAGCAGTCATGTCCACTCTGAGTGATATTAATGGTATGACAGCTGTAACTTGTAACCCGAGAGGAAGGGATTTCATAGAAGACCGTTCTGTATTAGTGTATGCAATGCAATGTGCTGTTGCAGCAAGGAAGGCCAACGTTGCCAGCAGGTCAAGGGAGGTGATCCTTCCCCTCTGCTCAGACCTCGTAGGACTGCCGTGTCCAGGTCTGGGCTCCCCAGTACAAGAAAGACGTGGGCCTACTGGGGTGAGTCCAGCAAAAGGCTACACAGATGATGAAGGGACTGGAACATCTGACATATAAGGAAAGGCTGAGAGCGCTGGAATTGCTTAGCCTGGAGAAGAGAAGGCTTGGGCGGGGGGGGGGTGGGGGTTACCTTATCCATATGTATAGATATCTGATGCAGGGATAGTAAGGAAGATGGGGCTGGACTCTTCTCAGTGATAGCTAGTGACAGGACAAGAGGAAATGGACACAACCTGAAATACAAGTAATTCTGTTTAGACATAAGAAAGAACTTTGTCTGAGCACTGGAACAGGTTGCCCAGAGAGGTTGTGGAGTCTCCATTGCTGGAGACGTTCCAACCCCAAGTAGACACAGTTGAGAGCAACCTATTCTATGGGTCTCTGTTTTGAGCGGGAGGATTGGACTAGATGATCTCCAGGGGTCCTTTCCAACTCCAGGGATTCTGTGATTCTGCGAATGGGCTCTCTAGGTACCTGAGGGTGTGGATGGAAAAGCAGGAAGCAGAATACAGCAGGCCAAAGAGAGGAAAAGCATGTGCTGAGAGGCAATGGGCCACAGTCACCCAGAGACTGGTTAGCTGCAGCGATGAGTAGTGACATGGAATGCATGAGAATTAATAAATTCAGGAGGCTGAAAGGCTGCTGAATCTGTGCAAGGCTGCTAGCACACACTAGCATTAACAACGGCTTTTGTTAACTCAGGTCACATCTGAGAAGGCAGTGGCTGCTGTGTGCAGACAGAGACTACAGGGTTGTACACATTCCTGATGAAGCAAAGGACCCTCTGAGGGACTTCCTGAACACCTTCCCACTCAGACCCCACTTCTTACCTCTGAGAAGCCAAACCCAGCTCTCTCAGCAGTAGTGTCGGCCCAGCACACAACTCAGCAATCACTGCTCGTGCACCAGGACCCACCCAGAACGGTCCTTGGGAAGCCATGCATGTCAGTAATGTGAGTGCCAAAAAGCAAATATCCCTGGAGGACAGGTTTCATGTAGCTTAATCTCATCATAGGACAGGCAGAAAGTCCAGTTCAACGCTGTCCAGCTCACCACCATAGTACGTGAAGCAACTGAAAAGATACAGCACCAGGAAACTGTCCAGATGCTTACTAACCTTGGCTTTTTGTCTGCTCCCCAACTCTTTCTCCAACCAGTGTGCAAGGCCTTCTTTCTTCGCAATCCACTGCAATCCACAGCCCAACCGTGTCTCTCCAAATCCCTCTCTCTACGCACTTCATCTGGCTTCACACTTCTCCTCACTCACAAGCACTGCTCACACTGTTAAGACTCCCTTGGGTGCCACACAACAGATCCGCTCTTTGATTTGTGCAATGTAGTGGGGCTACTGGCCAAACAAATACACAAAGCTTTCCAATGATGCTGCCACAGGAGAACAGGACAATAGGCTTAGGGAAACAGCCTGTCTCATGACTCTCCTTGGGACAGGCACCTCTTCCACCACTACACACAGCACTGTTTCCATGTGAGGCAAGCTGAGACCACGGAGGAGATCCCAGTGTGCCTCCCCAAGCAGGAGTGACCCATGCTCTCTTTCCATTCCCAAAGTCTGCAGTGTCCAATGGACATTACGGAAATATTCTGGCCAAACTGCTCTGGCCTCAATCTGGCCTGACTGCCCAGCTTCTACCGTGGCACGAGCAGCTGAGACACTAGCGAGAAGGGCATGCCACAGAGGACCTGAAGATGGAGGGATCTGGAAGCAGAACCACCCTGCTGCAGCCATCCAGTCTTCACGGTGAGGGAATTGCATGTCCACTGGACAAGCCTATAGGAGACTAGAAAAGGAAAAGCTTGTTAAAACTCATCCTTCTCATGACCCTCCTCTCCCACTGCTTCCCCTCCTCTCAGTGGTCCTTTGTGGTCCCAGTGATCCTCTGCTCCAGGTTGCTGCCTTCCCAGCCCCAGACAAAGGCACTGCTACTGAGAGCCACCACAGCCCCCCCATCCCTCCTGTCACCCCAGACCTGCCCCACATTGCACTGCTCAGGCCAACCCCCTCTGCTTTCTCCAGCTGCCCAGCACACAGCACTGTGGGCCTGCACCCAGTGGGGGTCTGCCCTGCACCACTGCCAACAGGGACAGTCCCAGCCTTCCTGTAAAACCCTGCCTGATCCCACCAGAGATGGGAAACATCCCCCACCCAGTACTGGGACAGTGGGAGCCATGGGTATGGAAAACCCCACTGTCCCCAGAGTGCTCCGAAACACTGCTGGGGTGCCGAGAGCAGCTCAGGGAGCATCAGGAGGGCATCTGGGCCCTCCTACCGCCCTGGAGGGACCCTAGCTGTCTCCAGGGCAGTGGGAAAAGCCTCCAACAGTCTCAAACATCCATGGAAATCCATATGGAAGGCTCCTGAGGCCTTGTAAACAACACTGGGGCTGTCCAAGGGCACCCGAAATAGTGGGAGAGATCTAAGGGCAGGCTGCCTCATCCTCCAGAAACATTGTGTAACCTCCTCCCCAGGGCATTGTGTTCAGGCACTTTTTCCTGTGTGCAGAGACCACAGAAACCACAGAGCCAAGTTGGGAGATCAAAGCAACTCTTTATTCATTAATACGCACAAACAACAGCTAGGAGCGGACTAGCCATGGGCCCAAGTACCAGTATGCTTCCTCAGCTCTCCAAGGCACCTGAAGAGTAGTTACTGGACTGGCAGTCATCCAACTGATTGGCTTCTGCTGTTGCTTGGACAAGGCCATGGGTGTGGCTAAGTCACCCAGCTGGCATTGGACTCCCCTCTTTTTTCCCTTGGGGATAAGCATCAGCTTTGATACTCTAGCGGGAAACCCCTGGCCCTAGCTGTCTGCAGTTCTACTCTGGCACCTAGAGCAGAGCCTAGACCTCAGACCACAGAGCTGCATGCTGGGTGGCAGAGTGGAAAGTGACAAATCCCACACAGGTATTTACAGTTTATCATTTGGCGCTCAAGGCTTACAGTTCTTCATCTAATGGTTTAGACTTTCTATTTAACAGTAAGCCACAAACCCTGAACTCGAAGCAATGGACTGTAAACCCTGGAACACAAACTACACTTAGAGGTTTCATATTTATGGGTTGTCACATTTTAAACCTTGACCTCTAATCAGTGGCTGAAATTTTAGACCCTGAATGATAAAGTGTGAGCTCTGAGCACTACGCAATGAAGTACTAAGTCATAATCTCGCTAGGAGAAACCCTTAGTAGTAAACTCTGAACGAGACGCTGTAAATAAAGAACTCGAAATCCTCTGTTCTAAGCAAAATGTTTCAGCACACAAACAAGCGGGAAAACAGTACACAGCTGCCTAATGGACACTGTGTGGGTGAGTCCTGGAGCAGAAGTGGCCACCAAACCAGAGCTCCAGCAGTACCGCGCTGTTTCAGCGCTTTCCCGCTCTGACCCTCTCACCCTGCCGCGGCACCGCCTTTCCCCACGATGGACCTGGCCTCCCACTGTCACGGTGCACTGGATACCCCAAAGCCTGGGGTAGGAAGATCAGGGTAACCTCTATCTCTATTTTCTGAGAAGAAGCATTCTTTAATCAAGGACATCCTAGAACTGCTAAAGCCCTAAAAGAAACATTAAATCAAAATGTTTCCTTTCTAGGTATGAATTGCCAATTTGGCAAAAGAATTCAAGGTCCATGTATGCCTAACTGAGCTGTCCTCCTTATAACACAAAAAATTGCGCCCTTAGGCCCAGGGCGGCAAACTGGGGGGAGCAGTGAGGGTGTGTGGGAGCCTGAGGGGGTTTCTCAGGTGCCCTGGGGTGGCGGGGCGTTCTGGGTGGTGTGTGGGGTCCTGGAGGGTCTCTGGCCCCAAACATCCCCCACCCCTTCAGCCCGGCCCCCGGCCCTGGCCCGCCCTGCCTCCAGCCTCCAGCAGCCAACATGGCGGCTCTGCCCTGGGCTGGGCCGTCCCCATGGCGACAGGGGCGGGGCTGTCAGCACCCAGTGGGGTGGGGCAGTGGCCGCCATCTTAGGGAAGGGCAGCCGGTGGCTTCCCTGCTGTGGGAGGCTGGTGGTGGCGGCCATGTCGCGTGAGAGCAGCACTGCCCGCACTGGGCGCTGCCTGGCCCCAGCTCCTCTGCCTGTCCCGCCTGGGCGTGGGGGATGCCCTGGGCATCCTGCCCCCCGGCAGGGCTGGGCCGGCAGGAGCTTCGTGTTGGAAAGGGAAAGAGGATGCCGGAGCCACAGGTTGCTTGGCCACTGGAGTGACTTTGCGGACAGAGAGTGCCTTGCCCGCTCTCAGGAAGGGCAGGCTGCAGTTGTGCTCCACAGGCCCCACGAGGGCCCCCCCAGAGTCAGCTGCATCCGGGGCAGGGCAAGGGCTGCCTGTGTGCCCAGGAGGGTCCCCAGGAGAAACCGCATTTCCTCCATGATGCAAAGCCCACCTTGCTGCTCTCCCCACTCTCCTTAGGCTACGCCAGAGCCTCCGAGGGGCCATGGACACAGGGTGCAGGCCTCTGGTGGTGGGGGTGCCACAGCCGGCCGGGTGGGCGTCTGTCCTTGGGCACCCAGCCCATGATCTCCTGGTGCCGGAGGGATGGGTGCCTCTGTGGGGGATGTGTGGCCCCTGGATGAAACATGCTGGATTTTAAAACCAGAAAGGACCCTGGTTCCCTGCCTGTGACTGTGGTAATGCCTGGGCCTCCCAGGGAATATAGGCTTGGCATTACATTATTTTTTTAATTGCAAAAGGAATCTTTGCTTTGCTTTGTAAATAGAGGAGAGTTTGTTTCCTCACCCGTGTCAGTGACAGAGCTTTGTGCTCACAACAGTGTTTTTCAATTGCTTTTGTGTCTTTCCGGCGCATTAAGATGCAACCCTTTGAGGCGTCTCCCTGCTAGGGAGGCAGGAGGGTGAGAGCAGGGAGCCCAGGCCCATCTGTAGGTATGTCTTAGATGATTCCTCTCCAAGCGCTGACACTGCTGTAGCCATCAGCCCCCCATGGATGACTCTAAGCACAGTTCAAGCTTTTGCTAGGCTCAGGCATGAGGACAGTGAAAGGGGAGGAGAAGTGAGGACTCAGGAAAAGCCTTAATGCTCTGTATTCTTCGAGAAAGCAAGCCCAGGTTATTTGCCCTCACCAGGAAATACTTTGCTGCCTATCCACCTCCTTCAGGGTGCCTTTGCATCATGCCCATAGGCCAAAAAGGCCTGCGCCCGGGTAAAGACCCCTCCCCTGAGCATGCGGAGTAGTAAAATGGTGTGTAAGCAATATTGTAATTGGCAAAGCTAAGCTGCTTGTTGTGGAAGCGCAGAAAGAGTTGGCTGTCAAGGGCAAGGACTTGTCCTTGCCCTTGGGACACAGGAACTCCTTGCACCATTAGAGGCTAGGGGCCAAGTGGCGGGAAAGCAGCTCAGCAGAGAAAGACCTGGGGGTGCTGGGGGAGAGCAAGCGGCCAAGAGTCAGCAACGTGCCCTTGTGGCACAGGCGGCCGCCAGCACGCCAGGCTGCATTAGGAAGAGCGTGACCAGCAGGTCGAGGCAGGTGTTCCTTGCCCTGTGCCTGGAGTTCTTTGCCCAGTTGTGGCCTGCCCAGTAGAAGAAAAAGGCGTGGGCCTAGTGGAGCGAGCCCAGCCACCAAAGGGGATAGATTGATGAAGGGCTTGGGGCATGTATCATATTGTTACCAGATCACCCTGGAAGCTCAGGAGGAATGTTTATACTGTTTAAACGAGGCAGATTTGGATAACCTCTATCTCTGTTTTCTGAGAAGAAGCATGCTTTAATCAAGGACATCCTAGAACTGCTAAAGCCCTAAAAGAAACATTAAATCAAAATGTTTTCTTTCTAGGCACGTATTGCCAATTTGGCAAAAGAATTGGAGTTCCCCATATCCCTAACTGGACTGTCCTCATTATAACACAAAAAGTCACACCCATAGGTCAAAAAGAACCGCGCCCAGGTGAAGACCCCCTCCCCTGAGCATGCATAGTAGTACAAGGGTGTGTAAGCAATATTATGATTGTATGTAAATCACTAACCACTCAGTGCAAAAGGGAAAGTTGCAAACCTTGCAATTTGTTTGTATAAATGCTACTTGAAAAGCCTGGGGGAGTGTGCTTGATCTGTGGGTAATCACCGCGCACCCAGGCTTGCGCAGCTCTGAAAGAAATAAGCAAATGTCTCTCCTGAGTGTCTAATTATTGGCTTATTGCACACCGGGCAACGAATCTGCTTTTCGGACAACAGTTTTCTGGCACCCCAGATGGGAGCCTCGCTGTAAAGCCTTGCCCGGATCGTCTTGCCACTTCCCGGCGGGGAGACGCTGCTCTTCGGACTCCAGCGCGCACCGACCGTTTTGTGTGCGGACTCCACGCGCACCCTCCCCAGTCGGAGTGGGTAAGCGACTCAAAGGTGCAACGCGGTAATTATTAAGAGACATTGCATAGAGGGTGTGATGTAAGGGTAATTGGTTGTGGTAACCAAAGGGAAGCTTTGTACACGTTGGGACAGTGACGACTGGAGTGTACGAAAGTGTAATTGGTAAGAACGTTCTCTTAAGGGTAATGATATGGGAACAGGACAATCTGTGGGGGTATCCCCCTGTTCTCCTTTAGGATGCATCCTGAAACATTGGAGTAAGTTTGGTGGGAATCCTTTAACAAGGAGAAAATTAAAGGAATACTGTACTCAGTGGTGGCCAATGTATAAACTAGAGGATGAGGAAAAATGGCCAGAAATGGGAACGCTAAACTATAATACAATTTTGCAACTTATGTTGTTTTGCAGAAGACAGAAGAAATGGGATGAGGTCCCATAGGTAGATTTGTTTTTCTCTCTGAGAAATGATCATGAAAGAAGAAAAAAATGTAAGCTATTGGTCTCTGACTCAAATGTGTTAATGATGATGAAAGAGAAAGAGCAAATGCCTCGGTGTTGCTCTGCTTGTAGTATTGGGAAAAGATGTTTAGAAGTGGGTGATGAGGAAGAGGATGTACAATTATTGGTCTCTCCGGAAAGAGATCAAGATCGTGTCGATGCCAGAGATAAGGGAAGTGAGGCATTTAGCCCGATTGCAGGCAGAACTCGGGCTACTCGGGCTCAACAAAATCCTGTGATTCAGGCCCCGCTGCGTCAAGCAGTAGGACCAGAGGGAATGCCTGTATATGTGAAGGTCTCTTTTTCAACCACAGATTTAATGAATTGGAAGGAGTCTGCTGGGTCGTACCGAGAAAATCCAGAAAAGATGTATCGATCCTTTAAAATGATAATTGAGAATCATAATCCAGACTGGCAGGATTTACAGGTGCTTTTAAATACTTTGCTTGCACCTGAGGAGAAGAGACTGGTATTGGACAAAGCTCGAGAGGAAAATGAAAGACAAAATGCTAGAGATGGACCGGACCGTTTTATGCCGGCCCAAGAACCAGATTGGGATCAAAATACAGGGATGGGCAGGTTAATGACTAAACAGTACCAACAGTTAATATTATATGGGGTAAAGCACGGAGTACCTAGGCACCAAAATATTGCAAAACTATATCAAGTCGTGCAGGGTAAGAATGAGGATCCCTCTGCATTTTACGAGCGGTCATGTGAAACCACCCGGAAATGGACAGACTTGGATCCTGAGGACAAAGCGAACAAGATGACTTTTACTACATTATTTGTTGGACAATCAGCACCAGATATAAGGAGAGAGCTTCAGAAAGTAGATGGTATGTCGGGGATGTCAAGATCACAGTTAATAGAAATTGCATAGAAGGTGTACAGTAACAGGGAAGAAGCAGAGAGCAAGGAAAAACAAAAGGAGAAACTGAAAGATAAGAGGCAAAATGCTGCAGTTTTGGCAGCTGCATTTGCCCAGGCACAAACTTCCTCTCAGGGAAGGGGTTTTCCGAAAGGACAAGGACGTGGAAGCAGACATAGAGTAGGAGGGAATTTGGGAAATAGAATTTCACTGAGGAGAGATCAATATGCGATTTGTAGGGAAAAGGGGCACTGGAAAAAAGGGTGCCCGAAGAAACAATCAGATCATTGGAAACCTCCGTCTGTGTCTGTTCCGGAGGCAGATTTGCTCCAGATTGGTGCAGAAGATTCAGACTGACGGGGACCAGGGGTTGAGAAATTGGATTCCCCAGCCAAACCCCCGGTTTCAGTAAAGCTGGGGAACGAAACAGTTAAATTTTTAGTAGACACTGGAGCAGCATATTCAGTATTAAATAGCTGTAAGGGACCAATGAGTAAATTCTCTATGCCAGTAATTGGGGCCACGGGAAAGCGAGAGGTCAAACCTTTTTTTCAACCAATTAAATGTAAAATAGGAAATAGAGTGTTAACACATGGATTCTTATATATGCCAGAATGCCCATTACTCCTAATGGGGAGGGATTTCCTGAATAAACTGGGGGCGCAGATAACCTTTGATAAAAACAAAGTTCAGGTGCACATTGCACAAAATAACGCCTGGAAGGCACAAGCATATATGTTACAGAAAGCACTGGACTCCAAACAGGTGGAGAGTGGACCAAGCGGAATTCCCTCCGAAGTAATAGATGCAGTAGTCCCTTTTGTGTGGGCAACGGAGAAACCTGGAAGAGCCAGATGTGTAGAACTGGTAAAGGTGGAATTAAGACAAGGAGCTAAATCGGTAAGGCGAAAACAGTCTCCCATGAAGTCAGAGGCCCGTGTTGGACTGGAGCCTATAATTAATAATTTCTTCAAGTGTGGACTGCTGCGAGAATGTACAATACTCCAATCCTGCCTGTTAAAAAAACGCACTCACAAGAATACCGTCTAGTACAGGATTTGTGAGCTATTAACCAGATAGTGATTGGTGTGCACCCAGTGGTGCCCAATCCATACACTTTGTTAACGATGATAAATGATTCAAATGTCTATTTTACAGTATTGGACTTCAAAGATGCTTTCTTCTGTATCCCTTTGGAGGAACAAAGTCAACAATTATTCACCTTGGAGTGGGAAAGTCCTACAACGAGATGCAAAATGCAGTTGTGCTGGGCAGTACTCCCGCAAGGATTCAAGAACAGCCCTACAATTTTTGGTAATGGACTTGCAAAAGAAATAGAATTATGGCAAGGAAAGAAAGATACCACTACCTTATCACAGTATGTGGACGATATCTTATTGGGGGCAGACAGGACTGAAGAATGCAGAGAAACAACCATCAGTTTATTACATTTCTGGGGAACAGCGGGATATAAGGTGTCTCAGAAAAAAGTAGAGATTATGAAGGAAAGCGTAATCTATCTAGGATTTGAAATATCCCAGG
Source organism: Dromaius novaehollandiae (assembly GCF_036370855.1). Taxonomy (NCBI): domain Eukaryota; kingdom Metazoa; phylum Chordata; class Aves; order Casuariiformes; family Dromaiidae; genus Dromaius; species Dromaius novaehollandiae. The sequence goes on along the minus strand of NW_026991341.1, from coordinate 2,762,168 downwards.
GGGAGAGAAAATTAGGAATCGAAAGGAAAGAAGCCATTTGTCAGCTCGCCCCCCCAAAATCAAAAAGAGAACCTAGGGGATTTTTAGGAATGGCTGGGTGGTGTCGCCTGTGGATCCCTAATTTTGGATTAATGGCAAAGCCTGTATAGGAAGCTGTTAAGGGGCTGGGAGACTTGCTGGAGTGGACTCCAGAGTGCCGAAAAGGATTTGATGAAATCAAGATTGCTCTCATGAGGGCTCCCGCATTAGGACTTCCAAACCTGACAAAGCCATTTGAGCTTTACGTACATGAGAGAGGGCACCAGGCTTTGGGAGTGCTTGTCCAGACTTTAGGAAATTGGAAAAGACCTGTGGCTTACTTTTCAAAACAACTGGATAAAGTGAGTGCAGGGTGGCCAGGATGCCTGAGAGCAGTTGCAGCTGCTGTGGTGTTAATACAAGAAGCAGGAAAATTGACGCTGGGACAAAAGGTGACTGTTTATGTGCCACATGCTGTTGCAGCAGTTTTAGAACAGAAGGGGCGTCATTGCTTATCCCCGAGTAGGATGGTGCAATGCCAAGCAGTAATACTTGAGCCAGAAGATGTAACCATGAAAGTGTCTAATACCCTTAATCCGGCATCTTTATTACCACTTCATGAAGAGGGGAAGTTGGCTCATGACTGCCTGCAAACTATTGAGCAAGTATATTCCAGCCATCCGGATTTGAGAGATATTCCATTGCAGAATCCAGACTGGGAATTATTTACCGATGGGAGCAGCTTTATCATAAGGGGAGAAAGAAGGGCTGGCTATGCTGTTGTCACTTTGGAAGAAGAAATCGAAGCAAGATCGCTACCAGCAAATCCATCCGCCCAGGAAGCAGAACTGAATGCTTTAACCTGGGCTCTGGAATTATCAGAAGGAAAACAGACCAATGTGTTTACAGATTCAAAATATGCCTTTGGGGTTATACATGCCCATGGTGCAATTTGGAAGGAAAGAGAATTGCTATCTTCTCAAGGGAATCCTGTAAAATACAGTAAGGAGATTATGGGACTACTCGAAGCAGTTAATAAACCCAAAGAAATAGCAGTAATGCATTGCAAAGCGCACCAGTCTGGACAGACTGACAGAGTTAAAGGGAACAAAAGGGCCGATGAGGCTGCAGAAAAGGTAACATTATCCATGTCGGTGGCAGCCTTAGTTCCAGAAAGAATGCTAAAAGTGGAAATTCCCGTAGACACTGAAGAAGAAAATAAATTAGCAGAAATACTGAAATGCATAAAGACTTCCGAAGGATGGTGGGCAACATCTACTGGACAATGTGTGGCAACTTTGCCGATAATGAAGAAGTTGACGAGGCAAATACATGATGGCACCCACATGGGAGCCGAGGCATTGGTTGAAACAGTTAAAAGATTTGCTGTGGGAATTAGTATGTTAATAATGGCAAAGGGCATTACACAAAAATGTGAAATCTGTCTTAGAAATAATCCCAGGATTCAGAAGAAGCCCCCCCAGGGGAAGTACAAAGGGGCTTCATGCCTGGGGACTACTGGCAAATTGATTTTTCTGAATTACCAAGCTGTAATGGATATAAATATTTGTTGGTAATTGCTGATGCCTTTTCAGGATGGCCTGAGGCTTTCCCATGCCGTACCAATAAAGCAAGGGAGGTAGTGAAAAATGCTATTAAAAGAAATCATACCAAGATTTGGGGTGCCAGAAGGATTTTCTTTGGATAGGGGACCTCATTTTATAGCAGAAATAGTACAGGAAATCTCAAAAATATTACAAATTAAATGGGACTTACATACCCCCTGGAGGCCACAATCCAGTGGAAAAGTGGAAAGAATGACTCAAACAATGAAGAGACAGGGAGGGAAATTGTGTCAGGAGACTCAGATGAAATGGACTGATGTTTTACCTCTGGCATGATTAAGAATCAGAATAACCCCAAGGGTTAGGGAGAAAGTTAGTCCGTTCGAGATTCTGTATGGTAAGCCTTACACTGTAAAGTTAACTGGAAATGAAAATCAGATGCACACATTAAGGGTGATCCAATTTTAAGTGATTACCTCTTCTCTATGGCAAAGGTTCCTACTTCTCTCCGTAGGTACCTCCAGTTAAGATCTCGCATACTTTTAGATTCACCTGTACATTCATTCCAGCCAGGAGATCAAGTATATCTTTGGACCTGGAAGGATGAGCCATTGACAGAAAAATGGAGAGGACCGTATCTTGTACTGCTAACAAGAAATACTGCTGTGAAACTGCAGGGAACTGATTCCTGGATCCACTCCACCCGAGTGAAAGCAGTACCTCGAGAGACGTGGAAAGCTGAACAAGTTCAACCTTTCAGGTTAAAAATATAGAAAGATATGAGAGTTGTATTAGAAGTGAATCAGTTTTAAAGTTTGATTGTATTCAGGGAAAAAATGCTTTAATTTGTTTGTTAGGAATAGGGTTAATATTGCTGTTATGGTCTCTGTGTAAAAATGATGTTCTCCTTAACGAACAACAGGGGAGAAATGTGGTGGTTAGTTTTTCTAGCTTACCTGAGCCAAACAATTAAAGGGATCAAAATCTTCATTTGGAAGTAATTACGAAATCTATGAAGATAGTGTGGCGGACAGATGAGTGAACTTTTGCCTTGAACATTTCTTGGTACATAAGGTGTAGGCAAACCATAACCCCGAACAAGCCATCTGTTCCCAGCGGAAACAGGACTGAGCTGCTGCGACCCCTGAAATGGTCTCCCTGCGACCATTCGGGACACACCGAGCCTGCGCTGAACCAGGGCACGATTGGGCAGAGACTTTGGGACCTGGACTGCAAATTACTGCTGCTTAGCACAACTTTTATAAAACCTGCTTAGCATGAGTAGCTAAATTTGCTGAAGCCTTAGGCCGCACTCCCTAGTTCAGAGAGAAAGGGCCCCAGAGCTGGTGCAGACTGGAAAGACAAGGGAGTTACAAGCAGTCTGCATTCCTATGCATCACACTCCGGGAGGGAGGATGTCAAGGCGTTGAAATAAGGCCTGCTTGGGCGCCAGGATCCTGAGAAACAAAGCCTCCCCTCACTGCTGAAACAGTGTTAATTAGGGGGGTCTGGATTATATCCTCTTCATCAGGACCTTGGAAGATAACACTTACTGTCACTGCTGGGGCAGTGCTAATTGCTGGAACAACACCTGTTTGTTAAGGCCTTGAGAAAGAAGGGCAGAGTAAAGATAAGGGAGAAAAGTAGCCTGCCTAGGAACAATGATGAGACCCAATAAGGGAGCAGGAGACCCCAGACCCCAAAATTACTATTGGTCTGAACTGCCGCATGAGGGGAGGGAAACTTAATTTGAAAAGCTATAATTGCCCAGGGATTTCTTTGTTTTGGAACTCGCTCTCTTGCTCTCTCTCTCGTTGGAGGCACCCAGCTTGAGCTGCAATTCGAACAGAGTCAGCAGAACATCATTGGCCCCGGAGTGGTGGTAGCTAGCTTCTTCTCTCCTTTTCTAAGTTTTCTCTATCCTTTTCCCCTTACCCTTGTTCTGTTCCCCTCTTCCCTTCGCCTCCCCTTCGCCTTTCCCCACCTTTTCTCCCCACTCTGTGGAAAATAAAGCTAAAAGGTTGTGCGATATTTGACTGGTTTTAGCGTCTTAATCTCGTCCTTGGGATCGTAACGACCCCCCCCCCCCCCCCCCCCGCCGATATTGGATCGGGACAGATAGTTAACCAGATGGATTGTTGGGTGTGTACCCACTTCCCTGGACATTCCAACAAAGGCTTCCCACTAATTGCAGTGCCGCAGTTATTGAGAAAATAGGGAATAAAACCTCTGATGCCACTGCAGCTTTACAAGAGGAGGTTTCAGAAATTGCTAAACTAACCACCCAAAACAGAATGGCTCTAGATATGTTATTGGCATCTCAGGGAGGAGTATGGACAGTAACAAATACTAGTTGCTGTGTATACGTGGATCGAAGTGGCAGAATTTCTACCGATCTAAATGAAATCTGGAAGCAAACTGAAATCTTACATGGGGTTCAGAAAGATGATACTGTTTTCGGATTTGAAGAAACATGGAAATGGTTGACTTCCTGGTTGCCTGACATAAGCTCATGGGTTAAAAAGTATTTAACAATTTTGGAAATGGTGTTATTAGCTTTTGTATGTATTTATGTAGTGATTCAATGCATTTCTAGATGTTGTACCAAGTTAATAAGGGGAAAACTTTAAAAGGGGTGAGACTAATATGAAAATGATCATATAGATCTCAAAGGGAGGAATTGTTACAAGACAGCCCTAGAAGCTCAGAAAGAATGTTCATGCTGTTTAAACTAGGCAGATTAGGATAACCTCTATCTCTATTTTCTGAGAAGCAGCATTCTTTCATCAGGGGCATCCTAGAACTGCGAAAGCCGTAAAAGAAACATTAAATCAAAATGGTCACAGCAGCCTCAGTGTCTCCTAGGCCAGTGGCAGGCTCCTGGCTGCTGGCTGTGCTTGGGACGTCACAGCAGGCTCAGTGCCTCCTAGGTTAGTGTCCAATGTCCCGTGCTGGCTGTGCTTGTGAGGTCACAGCAGCCTCAGTGCCTCCTAGACTAGTGGCAGGCTCACAACTGCTTGCTGCGCTTGTGAGGTCACAGCAGCCTGAGTGCCTCATAGTTTATGGTCCAGCGGCCCCTGTTCGCCATGCTTGTGAGGTCACAGCAGCCTGAGTGCCTCCTCTGCCAGTGTCAGGCTCCTGGCTGCTGGCTGTGGTTGTGAGGTCACAGCAGACTCAGTGCCTCCTCGGCCAGTGGCAGGCTCCTGGCTGCTGGCTGTGCTTGTGATGTCACAGCAGCCTCAGTGCCTCACATGCCAGTATGAGGCCCATGGCTGCTGGCTGTGCTTGTGAGGTCACAGCAGCCTCAGTACCTCCTAGGTCAGTGGCAGGCTCATAGCTGCTGGCTGTGCTTGTGAGGTCACAGCAGCCTGAGTGCCTCCTATGCCAGTGTCAGGCTCATGGCTGCTGGCTGTGCTTGTGAGGTCACAGCAGCCTCAGTGCCTCCTCGGCCAGTGGCAGGGTGATGGCTGCTGGCTGTGCTTGTGAGGTCACAGCACACTCAGTGCCTCATAGTTTAGTGTCCAGCGTGCCCTGCTGGCTCTGCTTGTGAGGTCACAGCAGACTCAGTGCCTGATAGGTTATCTCCAGTGCCCCCTGCTGGCTGTGCTTGTGAGGTCACAGCAGCCTCAGTGCCTCATAGTTAAGTCTACAGCACCCCCTGTTGGCTGTGCTTTTGACGTCACAGCAGCCTCTTTGCGTCCTAGTATAGTGACAGGCTCATTGCTGCTGGCTGTGCTTGCGAGGTCACAGAAACCTCAGTGCCTCCTAGGCCCGTGGCAGGCTCCTGGCTGCTGGCTGTCCTTCTGAGCTCACAGCAGCCTGAATTCCTCCTAGGCCAGTGGCAGGCTCATGGCTGCTGGCTGTGCTTGTGACGTCACAGCAACCTCAGTGCCTCACAGGCCAGTGGCAGTCTGATGTCTGCTGGCTGTGCTTGTGAGGTCACAGCAGCCTGAATGCCTCCTATGCCCATGGCAGTCTCATGGCTGCTGGCTGTGCTTGTGAAGTCACAGCAACCTCAGTGCCATCTAGGCCAGTGGCAGGCTCCTGGCTCCTGGCTGTGCTTGTGAGGTCACAGCAGCCTCAGTGCCTGCGAGGCCAGTGGCAGGCTCATGACTGCTATCTGTGCTTGTGAGCTGACAGCAGCCTCAGTGCCTCATAGGTTAGTGTGCAGCGCCCCCTGCTGGCTGTGCTTGTGAGGTCACAGCAGACTCAGGGCCTGATAGGTTATCTCCAGTGCCCGCTGCTGGCTGTGCTTGTGAGGTCACAGCAGCCTCAGCGCTTCCTCTGCCAGTGTCAGGCTCGTGGCTGCTGGCTGTGCTTGTGAGGTCACAGCAGCCCCAGTGTCTCCGAGGCCAGTGGCAGGCTCATGGCTGCTGACTGTGCTTCTGAGGTCACAGCACCCTCAGTGCCTCTGAGGCCAGTGCGGGCTCGTGGCTGCTGCCTGTGCTTGTGAGGTCACAGCAGCCTGAATGCCTCCTAGGCCAGTGTCAGCCTCATGGATGCTGGCTGTGCTTCTGAGGTCACAGCAGCCTCAGGGCCTCCGAGGTTAGTGCCATGCTCATGGCTGCTGGCTGTGTTTGTGAGGTCACAGCAGCCTCAGTGTCTCCGAGGCCAGTGGCAGTCTCATGGCTGCTGGCTGTGCTTGTGAGGTCACAGCAGCCTCAGTGCCTCTGAGGCCAGTGGCAGGCTCATGGCCGCTGGCTGTGCTTGTGAGGTCACAGCAGCCTGATGGTCTCCTAGGCCAGTGGCAGGCTCATGGCTGCTGACTGTGCTTGTGACGTCACAGCAGCCTCAGTGCCCCATAGGCCAGTGGCAGTCTCATGGCTGCTGGCTGTGCTAGTGAGGTCACAGCAGCCTGAATGCCTCCTAGACCAGTCTCAGGCTCATGGCTGCTGGCTGTGCTTGTGACGTCACAGCAGCCTCAGTGTCTCCTAGGCCAGTGGCAGGCTCCTGCCTGCTGGCTGTGCTTGTGAGGTCACAGCAGCCTGAATGCCTCCTAGGCCCATGGCAGGCTCATGGCTGCTGGCTGTGCTTGTGACGTCACAGCAGCCTGAGTGCCAACTAGGCCAGTGGCAGCCTTATGGCTGCTGGCTGTGCTTGTGAGGTCACAGCAGCCTTAGTGCCTCATAGGTTAGTGTCCATCGGCCCCTACTGGCTGTGATTGTGCGGTCACAGCAGACTCAGGGCCTGATAGGTTATCTGCAGTGCCCCCTGCTGGCTGTGCTTATGAGGTCACAGCAGCCTCAGTGCCTCCTCTGTCAGTGGCAGGCTCCTGGCTGCTGGCTGTGCTTGTGAGGTAACAGCAGCCTCAGTGCCTCCTAGACCAGTGTTAGGGTCATGGCTGCTGGCTGTGCTTGTGACGTCACAGCAGCCTCCGTGCCCCATAGGCCAGTGGCAGGCTCCGGGCTGCTGGCTGTGCTTGTGAGGTTACAGCAGCCTGAATGCCTCCGAGACCAGTGTTAGGCTCATGGCTGCTGGCTGTGCTTGTGACGTCACAGCAGACTCAGTGTCTCCTATGCCAGTGGCAGGCTCCTGGCTGCTGGCTGTGCTTGTGAGGTCACAGCAGCCTCTGTGCCTCATAGGTTAGTGTCCAGCGCCCCCTGCTGGCTCTGCTTGTGAGGTCACAGCAGCCTCAGTACCTCATACTTTAGTTTCCAGCGCCCCCTACTGGCTGTGCTTGTGAGGTCACAGCAGCCTGAGTGCCTTACAGGCCAGTATCATGCTCATGGCTGCTGGCTGTGCTTGTGAGGTCACAGCAGCCTGAGTGCCTCCTCTGCCAGTGTCAGGCTCATGGCTGCTGGCTGTGCTTGTGAGGTCACAGCAGCCTCAGTGCCTCCGAGGATAGTGCCATGCTCATGGCTGCTAGCTGTGCTTGTGAGGTCACAGCAGCCTCAGTGTCTCCTAGGCCAGTGGCAGGCTCATGGCTGCTGGCTGTGCTTGTGACGTCACAGCAGCTTCAGTGTCTCCTGGGCTAGTGGCAGGCTCATGGCTGCTGGCTGTGCTTGTGACGTCACAGCAGCCTGAGTGCCTCCTAGGCCAGTGGCAGGCTCATGGCTGCTGGCTGTGCTTGTGAGGTCACAGCAGCCTCAGTGCCTCATAGTTTAGTGCCCAGCGTGCCCTGCTGGCTCTGCTTGTGAGGTCACAGCAGACTCATTGGCTCGGAGGCCAGTGGCAGTCTCATGGCTATTGGCTGTGCTTGTGAGGTCACAGCAGCCTCAGTGCCTCATACGTTAGTGTCCATCGCCCCCTGCTGGCTGTGCTTGTGAGGTCACAGCAGCCTGAGTGCCTTACAGGCCAGTATCATGCTCATGGCTGCTGGCTGTGCTTGTGAGGTCCCAGCAGCCTGATTGTCTCCTAGACCAGTGTCAGGGTCATGGCTGCTGGCTGTTCTTCTGAGGTCACAGCAGTCTAAGTGCCTTAGAGGGCAGTGGCAAGCTCATGGCTGCTGGCTGTGCTTGTGAGGTCATGGCAGCCTCAGTGCCTCATAGTTTAGTGTCCAGCGTGCCCTGCTGGCTCTGCTTGTGAGGTCACAGCAGACTCAGTGCATCACAGACTAGGGTCCAGGGCCCCCTGCTCGCTGTGCTTGTGAGGTCACAGCAGACTCAGTGTCTCTTAGGCCAGTGGCAGGCTCCTGGCTGCTGGCTGTGCTTGTGACGTCACAGCAGCCTCAGTGCCTCCGAGGCCAGTGGTAGGGTCATGGCTGCTGGCTGTGCTTGTGAGGTCACAGCAGCCTCAGTGCCTCTCAGGCCAGTGGCAGGCTCATGGCTGCTGGCTGTGCTTGTGAGGTCACAGCAGCCTCAGTGCCTCTGAGGCCCGTGGCAGGCTCATGGCTGCTGGCTGTGCTTGTGACGTCACAGCAGACTCAGTGTCTCCTATGCCAGTGGCAGGCTCCTGGCTGCTGGCTGTGCTTGTGAGGTCACAGCAGCCTCCGTGCCTCATAGGTTAGTGTCCAGCGCCCCCTGCTGGCTCTGCTTGTGAGGTCACAGCAGACTCAGTACCTCATACTTTAGTGTCCAGCGCCCCCTACTGGCTGTGCTTGTGAGGTCACAGCAGCCTGAGTTCCTTACAGGCCAGTATCATGCTCATGGCTGCTGGCTGTGCTTGTGAGGTCACAGCAGCCTGAGTGCCTCCTCTGCCAGTGTCAGGCTCATGGCTGCTGGCTGTGCTTGTGAGGTCACAGCAGCCTCAGTGCCTCCGAGGATAGTGCCATGCTCATGGCTGCTGGCTGTGCTTGTGAGGTCACAGCAGCCTCAGTGTCTCCTGGGCTAGTGGCAGGCTCATGGCTGCTGGCTGTGCTTGTGAGGTCACAGCAGCCTGAGTGCCTCCTAGGCCAGTGGCAGGCTCATGGCTGCTGGCTGTGCTTGTGAGGTCACAGCAGCCTCAGTGCCTCATAGTTTAGTGCCCAGCGTGCCCTGCTGGCTCTGCTTGTGAGGTCACAGCAGACTCATTGGCTCGGAGGCCAGTGGCAGTCTCATGGCTATTGGCTGTGCTTGTGAGGTCACAGCAGCCTCAGTGCCTCCTCTGCCAGTGGCAGGCTCATGGCTGCTGGCTATGATTGTGAGGTCACAGCAGCCTCAGTGCCTCATACGTTAGTGTCCATCGCACCCTGCTGGCTGTGCTTGTGAGGTCACAGCAGCCTGCGTGCCTTACAGGCCAGTATCATGCTCATGGCTGCTGGCTGTGCTTGTGAGGTCACAGCAGCCTGATTGTCTCCTAGACCAGTGTCAGGGTCATGGCTGCTGGCTGTTCTTCTGAGGTCACAGCAGTCTAAGTGCCTTAGAGGGCAGTGGCAAGCTCATGGCTGCTGGCTGTGCTTGTGAGGTCACAGCAGCCTCAGTGCCTCATAGTTTAGTGTCCAGCGTGCCCTGCTGGCTCTGCTTGTGAGGTCACAGCAGACTCAGTGCATCACAGACTAGGGTCCAGGGCCCCCTGCTCGCTGTGCTTGTGAGGTCACAGCAGACTCAGTGTCTCTTAGGCCAGTGGCAGGCTCCTGGCTGCTGGCTGTGCTTGTGAGGTCACAGCACCCTCAGTGCCTCCTAGGTTAGTGTCCAGCATGCCCTGCTCTCTCTGCCTGTGAGGTCACAGCAGACTCAGGGCCTGAAATGTTATCTGCAGTGCCCGCTGCTGGCTGTGCTTGTGAGGTCACAGCAGCCTGAGTGCCTCCTAGAGCAGTGTCAGGCTCCTGGCTTCTGGCTGTGCTTGTGAGGTCACAGCAGCATCAGTGCCTCCCAGGCCAGTGCCATGCTCATGGCTGCTAGCTGTGCCTTTGCGGTCACAGCAGCCTGAGTGCCTCTGAGGCCAGTATCAGGCTCATGGCTGCTGGCTGTGATTGTGACGTGACAGCAGCCTCAGTGCCTCTGAGGCCAGTGGCAGTCTCATGGCTGCTAGCTGTGCTTGTGAGGTCACAGCAGCCTCAGTGCCTCATAGGTTAGTGTCCATCACCCCCTACTGGCTGTGCTTGTGAGGTCACAACAGACTCAGTACTGGATAGGTTATCTGCAGTGCACCTTGCTGGCTGTGCTTGTGAGGTCACAGCAGCCTCAGTGCCTCCTTGGCCCGTGGCAGGCTCATGGCTGCTGGCTGTGCTTGTGACGTCACAGCAGCATCAGTGCCTCCTCTGCCAGTGGCAGTCTCATGTCTGCTGGCTGTGCTTCTGAGGTCACAGAAGCCTGAATGCCTCCTAGACCAGTGGCAGGCTCATGGCTGCTGGCTGAGATTGTGAGGTCACAGCAGCCTCAGTGCCTCATAGGTTAGTGTCCTGCGTCCCCTGCTGGAGCTGCTTGTGAGGTCACAGCAGACTTAGTGTCTCAAAAGGTAGTGCGCAGCGCCCCCTGCTGGCTGTGCTTGTGAGGTCACACCAGCCTCAGTGCCTCCCAGGCCACTATCAGGCTCATGGCTGCTGGATGTGCTTGTGACGTAACAGCATCCTCAGTGCCTCCTCTGCCAGTGGCAGTCTCATGGCTGCTGGCTGTGCTTGTGAGGTTACAGAAGCCTCAGTGCCTCCTCTGCCAGTGTCAGGCTCATGGCTGCTGGCTGTGCTTGCGAGGTCACAGCAGCATCGGTGCCTCATAGGTTAGTGTCCATCGCCCCCTACTGGCTGTGCTTGTGAGGTCACAGCAGCCTCAGTGCCTCCTAGGCCAGTATCAGGCTCATGGCTGCTGGCTGTGCTTGTGAGCTGACAGCAGCCTCAGTGCCTCCTCTGCCAGTGTCAGGGTCATGGCTGCTGGCTGTGCTTGTGAGGTCACAGCAGCCTCAGTGCCTCATAGGTTAGTGTCCATCGCCCCCTACTGGCTGTGCTTGTGAGGTCACAACAGACTCAGTGCCTGATAGGTTATCTGCAGTGCACCTTGCTGGCTGTGCTTGTGAGGTCACAGCAGCCTCAGTGCCTCTGAGGCCAGTAGCAGTCTCATGGCTGCTGGCTGTACTTCTGAGGTCACAGCAGCCTGAGTGCCTCCTTGGCCCGTGGCAGGCTCATGGCTGCTGGCTATGCTTGTGAGGTCACAGCAGCCTCAGTGCCTCCTCTGCCAGTGGCAGTCTCATGGCTGCTGGCTGTGCTTCTGAGGTCACAGAAGCCTGAATGCCTCCTAGGCCAGTGGCCGGCTCATGGCTGCTGGCTGTGATTGTGAGGTCACAGCAGCCTCAGTGCCTCATCGTTTAGTGTCCAGCGTCCTCTGCTGGCCGTGCTTGTCAGGTCACAGCAGACTCAGTGCCTCAAAACTTAGTGTGAATCCCGCCCTGCTGCCTGTGCTTGTGAGCTCACACCAGCCTCAGTGCCTCACAGGCCAGTATCATGCTCATGGCTGCTGGCTGTGCTTGTGAGGTCACAGCAGCCTGAGTGCCTCCTCTGCCAGTGTCAGGCTCATGGCTGCTGGCTGTGCTTGTGAGGTCACAGCAGCCTCAGTGCCTCCGAGGATAGTGCCATGCTCATGGCTGCTGGCTGTGCTTGTGAGGTCACAGCAGCCTCAGTGTCTCCTGGGCTAGTGGCAGGCTCATGGCTGCTGGCGGTGCTTGTGAGGTCACAGCAGCCTGAGTGCCTCCTAGGCCAGTGGCAGGCTCATGGCTGCTGGCTGTGCTTGTGAGGTCACAGCAGCCTCAGTGCCTCATAGTTTAGTGCCCAGCGTGCCCTGCTGGCTCTGCTTGTGAGGTCACAGCAGACTCATTGGCTCGGAGGCCAGTGGCAGTCTCATGGCTATTGGCTGTGCTTGTGAGGTCACAGCAGCCTCAGTGCCTCCGAGGCCAGTGGCAGGCTCATGGCTGCTGGCTATGATTGTGAGGTCACAGCAGCCTCAGTGCCTCATACGTTAGTGTCCATCGCCCCCTGCTGGCTGTGCTTGTGCGGTCACAGCAGCCTGCGTGCCTTACAGGCCAGTATCATGCTCATGGCTGCTGGCTGTGCTTGTGAGGTCACAGCAGCCTGATTGTCTCCTAGACCAGTGTCAGGGTCATGGCTGCTGGCTGTTCTTCTGAGGTCACAGCAGTCTAAGTGCCTTAGAGGGCAGTGGCAAGCTCATGGCTGCTGGCTGTGCTTGTGAGGTCACAGCAGCCTCAGTGCCTCATAGTTTAGTGTCCAGCGTGCCCTGCTGGCTCTGCTTGTGAGGTCACAGCAGACTCAGTGCATTACAGACTAGGGTCCAGGGCCCCCTGCTCGCTGTGCTTGTGAGGTCACAGCAGACTCAGTGTCTCTTAGGCCAGTGGCAGGCTCCTGGCTGCTGGCTGTGCTTGTGAGGTCACAGCACCCTCAGTGCCTCCTAGGTTAGTGTCCAGCATGCCCTGCTCTCTCTGCCTGTGAGGTCACAGCAGACTCAGGGCCTGAAATGTTATCTGCAGTGCCCGCTGCTGGCTGTGCTTGTGAGGTCACAGCAGCCTGAGTGCCTCCTAGAGCAGTGTCAGGCTCCTGGCTTCTGGCTGTGCTTGTGAGGTCACAGCAGCATCAGTGCCTCCCAGGCCAGTGCCATGCTCATGGCTGCTAGCTGTGCCTTTGCGGTCACAGCAGCCTGAGTGCCTCTGAGGCCAGTATCAGGCTCATGGCTGCTGGCTGTGGTTGTGACGTGACAGCAGCCTCAGTGCCTCTGAGGCCAGTGGCAGTCTCATGGCTGCTAGCTGTGCTTGTGAGGTCACAGCAGCCTCAGTGCCTCATAGGTTAGTGTCCATCACCCCCTACTGGCTGTGCTTGTGAGGTCACAACAGACTCAGTACTGGATAGGTTATCTGCAGTGCACCTTGCTGGCTGTGCTTGTGAGGTCACAGCAGCCTCAGTGCCTCCTTGGCCCGTGGCAGGCTCATGGCTGCTGGCTGTGCTTGTGACGTCACAGCAGCATCAGTGCCTCCTCTGCCAGTGGCAGTCTCATGTCTGCTGGCTGTGCTTCTGAGGTCACAGAAGCCTGAATGCCTCCTAGACCAGTGGCAGGCTCATGGCTGCTGGCTGAGATTGTGAGGTCACAGCAGCCTCAGTGCCTCATAGGTTAGTGTCCTGCGTCCCCTGCTGGAGCTGCTTGTGAGGTCACAGCAGCCTCAGTGCCTCCCAGGCCACTATCAGGCTCCTGGCTGCTGGATGTGCTTGTGACGTAACAGCATCCTCAGTGCCTCCTCTGCCAGTGGCAGTCTCATGGCTGCTGGCTGTGCTTGTGAGGTTACAGAAGCCTCAGTGCCTCCTCTGCCAGTGTCAGGCTCATGGCTGCTGGCTGTGCTTGCGAGGTCACAGCAGCATCGGTGCCTCATAGGTTAGTGTCCATCGCCCCCTGCTGGCTGTGCTTGTGAGGTCACAGCAGCCTCAGTGCCTCCTAGGCCAGTATCAGGCTCATGGCTGCTGGCTGTGCTTGTGAGCTGACAGCAGCCTCAGTGCCTCCTCTGCCAGTGTCAGGGTCATGGCTGCTGGCTGTGCTTGTGAGGTCACAGCAGCCTCAGTGCCTCATAGGTTAGTGGCCATCGCCCCCTACTGGCTGTGCTTGTGAGGTCACAACAGACTCAGTGCCTGATAGGTTATCTGCAGTGCACCTTGCTGGCTGTGCTTGTGAGGTCACAGCAGCCTCAGTGCCTCCTTGGCCAGTAGCAGTCTCATGGCTGCTGGCTGTACTTCTGAGGTCACAGCAGCCTGAGTGCCTCCTTGGCCCGTGGCAGGCTCATGGCTGCTGGCTATGCTTGTGAGGTCACAGCAGCCTCAGTGCCTCCTCTGCCAGTGGCAGTCTCATGGCTGCTGGCTGTGCTTCTGAGGTCACAGAAGCCTGAATGCCTCCTAGGCCCGTGGCCGGCTCATTGCTGCTGGCTGTGATTGTGAGGTCACAGCAGCCTCAGTGCCTCATCGTTTAGTGTCCAGCGTCCTCTGCTGGCCGTGCTTGTGAGGTCACAGCAGACTCAGTGCCTCAAAACTTAGTGTGAATCCCGCCCTGCTGCCTGTGCTTGTGAGCTCACACCAGCCTCAGTGCCTCACAGGCCAGTATCAGGCTCATGGCTGCTGGCTGTGCTTGTGAGGTCACAGAAGCCTCAGTGCCTCCTCTGCCAGTGGCAGTCTCATGGCTGCTGGCTGTGCTTCTGAGGTCACAGATGCCTGAATGCCGCCTAGGCCAGTGGCACGCTCATGGCTGCTGGCTGTACTTGTGACGTCACAGCAGCCTCAGTGCCTCCTAGGCCAGTGGCAGGCTCATGGCTGCTGGCTGTGCTTCTGAGGTCATGGCAGCCTCAGTGCCTCCTAGGCCAGTATCAGGCTCATGGCTGCTGGCTGTGCTTCTGAGGTCATGGCAGCCTCAGTGCCTCCTAGGCCAGTATCAGGCTCATGGCTGCTGGCTGTGCTTGTGAGGTCACAGCAGCCTCAGTGCCTCCTAGGCCAGTATCAGGCTCATGGCTGCTGGCTGTGCTTGTGAGCTGACAGCAGCCTCAGTGCCTCTGAGGCCAGTGGCAGTCTCATGGCTGCTGGCTGTGCTTCTGAGGTCACAGAAGCCTGAATGCCTCCTAGGCCAGTGGCACGCTCATGGCTGCTGGCTGTACTTGTGACGTCACAGCAGCCTCAGTGCCTCCTAGACCAGTGGCAGTCTCATGGCTGCTTGCTGTACTTCTGAGGTCACAGAAGCCTGAATGCCTCCTAGGCCAGTGGCAGGCTCATGGCTGCTGGCTGTGCTTGTGAGGTCACAGCAGCCTCAGTGCCTCCTCTGTCAGTGGCAGTCTCATGGCTGCTGGCTGTGCTTGTGAGGTCACAGCAGCCTCAGTGCCTCATAGGTTAGGGTCCAGCGTCCCCTGCTGGCTGTGCTTGTGAGGTCACAGCAGCCTCAGTGCCTCCCAGGCAAATATCAGGCTCCTGGCTGCTGGCTGTGCTTGTGACGTCAGAGCAGCCTGAGTGCCTCTGAGGCCAGTATCAGGCTCATGGCTGCTGGCTGTGCTTGTGACGTCAGAGCAGCCTGAGTGCCTCTGAGGCCAGTATCAGGCTCATGGCTGCTGGCTGTGGTTGTGACGTCACAGCAGCCTCAGTGCCTCTGAGGCCAGTGGCAGTCTCATGGCTGCTGGCTCTGCTTGTGAGGTCACAGCAGCCTCAGTGCCTCCTCTGACAGTGTCAGGCTCATGGCTGCTGGCTGTGCTTCTGAAGTCACAGCAGACGCAGTGTCTCCGTGGATACTGCCATGCTCATGGCTGCTGGCTGTGCTTGTGAGGTCACAGAAACCCCAGTGCCTCTCAGGTCAGCAACAGGGTCATGGCTGCTGGCTGAGCTTGTGACGTCACAGCAGCCTCAGTGCCTCATAGGCCAGTGGCATTCCCCTGGCTGCTGGTTGTGCTTCTCAGGTCACAGCAGCCTGAGTGCCTCATAGGTTTAGTCTACAGAGCCCCCTGCTTGCTTTGCTTGTGAGCTCACTGCACCCTCAGTGCCATCTTGACCAGTGGCAGGCTCATGGCTGCTGGCTGTGCTTGTGATGTCACAGCAACCTGATTTCCTCCTAGGCCAGTTTCAGGCTCATGGCTGCTGGCTGTGTTTCCGACGTCACAGCAGTCTCATGACCTCAAAGGCCAGTGGGAGGGTTTTGGCTGCTGGCTGTGCTTGTAACGTCACACCGGACTCAATGCCTCCTAGACCAGTGTCAGGGTCATGGCTGCAGGCTGTGGTTGTGAGGTCACAGCAGCCTCTGTGCCTCCGAGGACTGCGGCAGGCTCATGGTCGCTGGCTGAGGTTGTGGGGTCACGTCAGACTCAGCGCCTCCTACGTAAATCTACAGCGCCCCCTGCTGGCTGTGCTTCTGACGTCACAGCAGCCTGAGTGCCTCCGAGGACATTGGCAGGCTCATGGCTGCTGGCTGTGCTTATGACATCAGAGCAGCCTCAGTGCCTCCTAGGTTAGTCTGCAGCGCCCCCCGCTGGCTGTGCTTGTGAGGTCACAGCAGCCTCAGTGCCTTACAGGCCAGTATCAGTCTCATGGCTGCTGGTGTGCTTGTGAGGTCACAGCAGCCTGTGTGCCTCATAGGTTTGTCTACAGCGTCCCCTGCTGGCTGTGCTTGTGAGGTCACAGCAGCCTGAGTGCCATCTAGGCCAATGGCAGGCTCATGGCTGCTGGCTGTGCTTGTGGCGTTACAGCAGCCTCAGTGCCTCCTCTGCCAGTGGCAGGCTCATGGCTGCTGGCTGTGCTTGTGAGGTCAGAGCAGAGTCAATGTCTCCTAGGCCAGTGGCAGGATCTCCGCTGCTAGCTGTGCTTGTGATGTCACAGCAGCCTCATGCCTCTCAGGCCAGTGGCAGGCTCATGGCTTCTGGTTGTGCTTGTGATGTCACAGTAGCCTGAATGTCTCCAAGGCCAGTGCCAGGCTCATGGCTGCTGGCTGTGCCTGTGAGGTCACAGTAGACTCAGTTCCTCCTAGATTGCCATACAGCGCCGCCTGCTGGCTGTGCTTGTGAGGCAACAGCAGACGCAGTGTCTCCTAGGCCAGTGTCAGGCTCCTGGCTGCTGGCTGTGCTTGTGAGGTCACAGCAGCCTCAGTGCCGCCTAGGCAAGTGCCATGCTCATGTCTGCTGGCTGTGCTTGTGAGGTCACAGCAGACACAGCGCCCCCTAGGCCATTGTCAGGCTCATGGCTTCTGGCTGTGCTTGTGACGTCACAGCAACCTCAGTGCCTCATAGCATAGTCTACCGTGCCCCCTGCTGGCTGTGCTTGTGAGGTCACAGCACACTCAGTGCCTCATAGTTTAGTATGCAGCGCACCCTGCTGGCTTTGCTTGTGAGGTCACAGCAGACTCAGTGCCACCTAGGTTTGTCTACAGCACCGCCTGCTGGCTGAGCTTGTGAGGTCACAGCACACTCAGTGCCTCATAGTTTAGTATGCAGCGCCCCCTGCTGGCAGTGCTTGTGACGTCACAGCAGCCTCAGTGCCTCCTAGGCCAGTGGCATGCTCATGGCTGCTGGCTGTGCTTGTGAGGTCACAGAACACTCAGGGCCTCATAGTTTAGTGTCCAGCACCCCCTGCTGGCTGTGTTTGTGAGGTCACAGCACACTCAGTGCCATCTAGCAGGCTCGAGGCTGCCGGCTGTGCTTGTGAGGTTATAGCAGCCTGAGTGCCTCCTAGGCCAGTGCCAGGCACATGTCTGCTGGCTGTGCTTGTGAGGTCACAGTAGCCTCAGCGCCTCCTAGGCCACTGCCAGGCTCATGGCTGCTGGCTGTGCTTCAGACGTCACAGCAGCCTCAGTGCCTCATAGGTAAGTGTCCAGCGCCCGCTACTGCCTGTGCTTCTAAGGTCACAGCAGACTCAGTGCCTCATAGTTTAGTGTCCAGTGTCCCCTGCTGCCTGTGGTTCTGACGTCACAGCAGCCTCATTACCTCCAAGGCCAGTAGCAGGCTCATGGCCGCTTGCTGAGCTTGTAGGGTCACGTCAGCCTCAATGCCTCCTAGGTTAATCTACAGCGCCCCCTGCTGGGTGTGCTTGTGACGTCACAGCAGCCTCAGTGCCTCATAGGTAAGTGTCCAGCGCCCCCTACTGCCTGTGCTTGTAAGGTCACAGCAGCCTCAGTGCCATCTTGGCCAGTGGCAGGCTCGTGGCTGCTGGCTGTGCTTGTGAGGTCACAGCGGCCTCAGTGCCTCCTTGGTTAGCCTACAGCGCCCCCTGCTGGCAGTGCTTGTGACCTCACAGCACCCTCAATGCCTCATAGCTTAGTCTACCGTTCCCCCTGCTGGCTCTGTTTGTGAGGTCACAGCACACTCAGTGCCTCATAGCTTAGTATCCAGCGCCCCCTGCTGGCTGTGATTGTGACGTCACAGCACCCTCAGTGCCCTCTTGGCCAGTGGCAGGGTCTTGGCTGCTGGCTGTGCTTGTGAGGTCACAGCAGACTCAGTGCCTCCTAGTCCCGTGGCAGGCTCATGGCTGCTGGCTGTGCTTGTGAGGTCACAGCAGCCTGAGTGCCTCCTCTGCCAGTGGCAGGTTCCTGGCTGCTGGCTGTGCTTGTGAGGTCACAGCAAGCTGAGTGCCTCTGAGCTCATTGGCAGGCTCCTGGCTGCTTGCTGTGCTTGTGAGGTCACAGCAGCCTCAGTGCCGCATAGATTAGTGTGCAGTATCCCCTGCTGGCTGTGCTTCTGACGTCACAGCAGCCTCACTACCTCCAAGGCCAGTGGCAGTCTCATGGCAGCTGGCTATGCTTGTGAGGTCACAGCAACCTCAGTTCCTCATACGTTTAATCTACAGCGCCCACTGCTTGCTGTGCTTTTGAGGTCACAGCAGTCTCAGTGCGTCCGAGGCTAGTGGCAGGCCCATAGCTGCTGGCTGTGATTGTGACGACAGAGCAGCCTCAGTGTCTCCTTGGTTAGTCTACAGCGCCGCCAGCTGGCTGTGCTTGTGAGGTCACAGCAGCCTCAGTGCCTCATAGCTTAGTCTACCGTGCCCCCTGCTGGCTGTGCTTGTGAGGTCACAGCACACTCAGTGCCTCATAGGTTAGTATCCAGCGCCCCCTGCTGGCTGTGCTTGTGAGGTCACAGCAGCCTCAGTGCCTCCGAGGCCAGTGGCAGCCTCCTGGCTCATGGCTGTGTTTGTGACCTCACAGCAGCCTCAGTGCCTCCGAGGCCAGTGGCAGGCTCAGGGCTGCTGGCTGTGCTTGTGACGTCACAGCAGACTCAGTGCCTCTGAGGCCAATGGCAGGCTCATGTCTGCAGGCTGTGCTTGTGACGTCACAGCAGCCTCAGTGCCCAATAGGCCAGTGGCAGGCTCCTGGCTGCTGACTGTGCTTTTGAGATCACAGCAGCCTCACTGCCTCCGAGGCCAGTCCCAGATTCATGGCTGCTGGCTGTGCTTATGAGGTCACAGCAGCATGAGTGCCTCATAGGTTAGTCTACAGCACACCCTGCTGGCTGTGCTTGTGAGGTCACAGCAGCCTCAGTGTCTCCTATGCAATTTGCAGGCTGCTGGCTGTGCTTCTGAGGTCACAGCAGACTCAGTGCACCCTAGGCCAGTGACAGGCTCATGGCTGCTGGCTGTGCTATTGAGGTCACAGCAACCTCAGTGCCTCTCAGGCCAGTATCAGGCTCATGGCTGGTGGCTGTGCTTGTGAGGTCACAGCAGCCTCAGTGCCTCCTAGGTTTGTCTACAGGACCCCCTGCTGGCTGTGCTTGTGAGGTCACAGCATCCTGAGTTCCTCATAGGCCAGTGGCAGGCTCATGGCTGCTGGCTGTGCTTGTGACGTCACAGCAGCCTCAGTGCCTCCTTGGTTAGTCTGCAGCGCCCCATGCTGATTGTGCTTGTGTGGACATAGCAGATTCACTGCCACCTAGGTTTGTCAACAGCACCCCCTGCTGGCTGTCCTTTTGAGGTCACAGCAGCCTGAGTGCCATCTAGACCAGTGGCAGGCTCGTGGCTGTTGGCTGTGCTTGTGACATCACAGCAGACTCATTGCCTCCTAGGCCAGTGGCAGGCTCATGGCTGCTGGCTGTGCTTGTGAGGTCCCAGCAGACGCAATGCCTCCTAGTCCAGTGGCAGGCTCATGGCTGCTAGCTGTGCTTGTGAGGTCACAACAGCCTCAGTGCCGCAGAGGTTACTCTACCGCCCCCCCTGCTTACTGTGCTTCTGACGTCACAGCAGCCTCATTTTCTGCAAGGCCATTGGCAGGCCCATGGTTTTTGCCGGACCTGGTGAGGTCACAGCAGCCTCCGTGCCTCATAGGTTTAGTCTACAGCACCCCCTGCTTGCTGTGCTTGTTAGGTCACAGCAGCCTGACTGCCTCCGAGGCCAGTGGCAGACTCATGGCTGCTGACTGTGCTTGTGAGGTCACAGCAGCCTCCGTGCCTCCTAGGCCAGTGGCAGGCTCATGGCTGCTGGCTGTGCTTGTGAGGTCACAGCAGCCTCAGTGCCTCCTAGACCAGTGCCAGGCTCATGGCTGCTGGCTGTGCTTGTGACGTCACAGCAGCCTCAGTGCCTCTCAGGCCAGTGGCAGTCTCATGGCTGCTGGCTGTGCTCCTGAGGTCACAGAAGCCTGAATGCCTCCTAGGCCCGTGGCAGGCTCATGGCTGCTGGCTGTGCTTGTCACGTCACAGCAGCCTCAGTGCCTCCTCGGCCAGTGGCAGGCTAATGGCTGCTGGCTGTACTTGTGAGGTCACAGCAGCCTTAGTGCCTCCCAGGCCAATATCAGGCTCCTGGCTGCTGGCTGTGATTGTGAGGTCACAGCAGCCTGAGTGCCTCCTTGGCCCGTGGCAGGCTCTTGGCCGCTGGCTGTGCTTGTGACGTCACAGCCGCCTCAGTGCCTCTGAGGCCAGTCGCAGTCTCATGGTTGCTGGCTGTGGTTGTGAGGTCACAACAGCCTCAGTGCCTCCTCTGCCAGTGGCAGTCTCATGGCTGCTGGCTGTGCTTGTGAGGTCACAGCAGAATCAGTGCCTCAGTAATTAGTGTCCAGCGCCCCCTGCTGGCTGTGCTTGTGAGGTCACAGTAGCCTCAGTGCCTCGCAGGCCAATATCAGCCTTCTGGCTGCTGGCTGTGCTTGTGTGGTCACAGCAGACTCAGTACTTCTGAGGCCAGTGGGAGTCTCATGGCTGCTGGCTGTGCTTGTGACGTCACAGCAGCCTCAGTGCCTCCTAGGCCAGTATCAGGCTCATGGCTGCTGGCCGTGCTTGTGAGGTCACAGAAGCCTGAATGCCTCCTAGGCCAGTGTCAGGCTCATGGCTGCTGGCTGTGCTTGTGAGGTCACAGCAGCCTCAGTGCCTCAATAGTTAGTGTGCAGCGCCCCCTTTTGGCTGTGTTGTGAGGTCACAGCAGCCTGAATGCCTCCTAGGCCAGTGGCAGGCTCATTCCTGCTGGCTGTGATTGTGACGTCACAGCAGCCTCAGTGCCTCTGAGGCCAGTGGCAGTCTCCTGGCTGCTGGCTGTGCTTCTGAGGTCACAGCAGCCTCAGTGCCTCTGAGGCCAGTGGCAGTCTCATGGCTGCTGGCTGTGCTTGTGAGGTCACAGCAGCCTCAGTGCCTCTGAGGCCAGTGGCAGTCTCATGGCTGCTGGCTGTGCTTGTGAGCTCACACCAGCCTCAGTGCCTCACAGGCCAGTATCAGGCTCATGGGTGCTGCCTGTGCTTGTGACGCCACAGCAGCCTCAGTGCCTCCTTGGCCAGGGCCATGCTCATGGCTGCTGGCTGTGCTTGTGATGTCACAGCAGCCTCAGTGCCTCCTAGGTCCGTGGCAGGCTCATGGCTGCTGGCTGTGATTGTGACGTCACAGCAGCCTCAGTGCCTCTGAGGCCAGTGGCAGTCTCATGGCTGCTGGCTGTGCTTCTGAGGTCACAGCAGCCTCAGTGCCTCCTAGGCCAGTGTCAGGCTCATGGCTGCTGGCTGTGCTTGTGAGGTCACAGCAGCCTCAGTGCCTCATCGTTTAGTGTCCAGCGTCCTCTGCTGGCTGTGGTTGTGAGGTCACAGCAGACTCAGTGCCTCAAAAGATAGTGTGAAGCGCCCCCTGCTGGCTGTGCTTGTGAGGTCACACCAGCCTCAGTGCCTTCCAGGCCAATATCAGGCTCATGGCTGCTGGCTGTGCTTGTGAGGTCACAGCAGCCTCAGTGCCTCACAGGCCAGTGTCAGGGTCATGGCTGCTGGCTGTGCTTCTGAGGTCACAGAAGCCTGAATACCTCCTAGGCCCGTGGCAGGCTCATAGCTGTTGTCTATGATTGTGAGGTCACAGCAGCCTCAGTGCCTCATCGTTTAGTGTCCAGCGTCCTCTGCTGGCTATGCTTGTGAGGTCACACCAGCCTCAGTGCCTTCAAGGCCAATATCAGGCTCATGGCTGCTGGCTGTGCTTGTGAGGTCACAGCAGCCTGAGTGCCTCCTAGGCCCATGGCAGGCTCATGGCTGCTGGCTGTGCTTGTGAGCTCACACCAGCCTCAGTGCCTCCTCTGCCAGTGGCAGTCTCATGGCTGCTGGCTGTGCTTGTGAGGTCACAGCAGCCTCAGTGCCTCCCAGGCCACTATCAGGCTCATGGCTGCTGGCTGTGCTTGTGACGTCACAGGAGCCTGAGTGCCTCCTAGGCCCGTGGCAGGCTCATGGCTGCTGACTGTGCTTGTGACGTCACAGCAACCTCAGTGCCTCTCAGTTCAGCATCAGAGTCATGGCTGCTGGCTGAGCTTGTGACGTCACAGCAGCCTGAATGCCACCTAGGCCCGTGGCAGGCTCCTGACTGCTGGTTGTGCTTCTGAGGTCACAGCAGCCTCAGTGCCCTATAGGCCAGTTGCAGGCTCATGGCTGCTGGCAGTGCTTGTGAGGTCACAGCAGCCTCAGTGCCTCACAGGCCAGTGTCAGGCTCATGGCTGCTGGCTGTGCTTGTGAGGTCACAGCAGCCTGAATGACTCCTAGGCCAGTGTCAGGCTCATGGCTGCTGGCTGTGATTGTGAGGTCACAGCAGCCTCAGTGCCTCTGAGGCCAGTGGCAGTCTCATGGCTGCTGGCTGTGCTTCTGAGGTCACAGCAGCCTCAGTGCCTCTGAGGCCAGTGGCAGACTCATGGCTGCTGGCTGTGCTTGTGAGGTCACAGCAGCCTCAGTGCCTCCTCTGTCAGTGGCAGTCTCATGGCTGCTGGCTGTGCTTGTGAGGTCACAGCAGCCTCAGTGCCTCTGAGGCCAGTGGCAGTCTCATGGCTGCTGGCTGTGCTTGTGAGCTCACACCAGCCTCAGTGCCTCACAGGCCAGTATCAGGCTCATGGGTGCTGCCTGTGCTTGTGAGGTCACAGCAGCCTCAGTGCCTCCTTGGCCAGTGCCATGCTCATGGCTGCTGGCTGTGCTTGTGAGGTCACAGCAGCCTCAGTGCCTCCTAGGCCAGTATCAGGCTCATGGCTGCTGGCTGTGCTTGTGACGTCACAGCAGCCTCAGTGCCTCTGAGGCCAGTGGCAGTCTCATGGCTGCTGGCTGTGCTTCTGAGGTCACAGAAGCCTGAATGCCTCCTAGGCCAGTGGCAGTCTCATGGCTGCTGGCTGTGCTTGTGAGCTCACAGCAGCCTCAGTGCCTCCTAGGTTAGGGTCCAGCGTCCCCTGCTGGCTCTGCTTGTGAGGTCACAGCAGCCTCAGTGCCTCTCAGTCCTGTATCATGCTCATGGCTGCTCGCTGTGCTTGTGAGGTCACAGCAGTCTGAGTGCCTTTGAGGCCAGTGGCAGGCTCATGGCTGCTGGCTGTGCTTGTGAGCTCACAGCAGCCTGAGTGCCTCCTAGACCAGTGTCAGGGTCATGGCTGCTGGCTGTGCTTCTGAGGTCACAGATGCCTGAATGCCGCCTAGGCCAGTGGCAGGCTCATGGCTGCTGGCTGGGATTGTGATGTCCGAGCAGCCTCAGTGCCTCGTAGGTTGGTGTCCATCGCCCCCTACTGGCTGTGCTTGTGAGGTCACAGCAGCCTCAGTGACTCGCAGGCCAATATCAGCCTTCTGGCTGCTGGCTGTGCTTCTGAGGTCACAGCAGACTCAGTGCCTCCTAGGTTAGTGTCCAGCGCCCCCTGCTGGCTCTGCTTGTGAGGTCACAGCAGACTCAGTGCCTCAAAAGTTAGTGTCCAGCGCCCCCTGCTGGCTGTGCTTGTGAGGTCACACCAGCCTCAGTGCCTCACAGGCCAGTATCAGGCTCATGGCTGCTGGCTGTGCTTGTGAGGTCACAGCAGCCTGAGTGCCTCCTAGACCAGTGTCAGGGTCATGGCTGCTGGCTGTGCTTCTGAGGTCACAGCAACCTCACTGCCTCAATAGTTAGTGTGCAGTGCCCCCTGCTGGCTGTGTTGTGAGGTCACAGCAGCCTGAATGCCTCCTAGGCCAGTGGCAGGCTCCTGGCTGCTGGCTGTGATTGTGAGGTCACAGCAGCCTGAGTGCCTCTGAGGCCAGTGGCAGGCTCATGGCTGCTGGCTGTGCTTCTGAGGTCACAACAGCCTCAGTGCCTCCTCTGCCAGTGTCAGGCTCATGGCTGCTGGCTGTGCTTGTGAGGTCACAGCAGCCTGAATGACTCCTAGGCCCGTGGCAGGCTCATGGCTGCTGGCTGTGCTTGTGAGGTCACAGCAGCCTCAGTGCCTCCTCTGCCAGTGGCAGTCTCATGGCTGCTGGCAGTGCTTGTGAGGTCACAGCAGCCTCAGTGCCTCTGAGGCCAGTGGCAGTCTCCTGGCTGCTGGCTGTGCTTGTGAGGTCACAACAGCCTCAGTGCCTCCTCTGCCAGTGGCAGTCTCATGGCTGCTGGCTGTGCTTGTGAGGTCACAGATGCCTGAATGCCTCCTAGGCCCGTGGCAGGCTCATGGCTGCTGGCTGGGATTGTGAGGTCAGAGCAGCCTCAGTGCCTCCTAGGTTGGTGTCCAGCGCCCCCTACTGGCTGTGATTGTGAGGTCACAGCAGCCTCAGTGCCTCATAGTTTAGTGTCCAGCGCCCCCTGCTGGCTGTCCTTGTGAGGTCACACCAGCCTCAGTGCCTAATAGGTAAGTGTCCAGCGCCCCCTGCTGGCTGTGCTTGTGAGGTCACACCAGCCTCAGTGCCTCGCAGGCCAATATCAGCCTTCTGGCTGCTGGCTGTGCTTCTGAGGTCACAGCAGCCTCAGTGCCTCTGAGGCCAGTGGCAGGCTCATGGCTGCTGGCTGTGCTTGTGAGGTCACAGCAGCCTCAGTGCCTCCTAGGTTGGTGTCCATCGCCCCCTACTGGCTGTGATTGTGAGGTCACAGCAGCCTCAGTGCCTCATAGTTTAGTGTCCAGCGCTCCCTGGTGGCTGTCCTTGTGAGGTCACACCAGCCTCAGTGCCTCACAGGCCAGTATCAGGCTCATGGCTGCTGGCTGTGCTTGTGAGGTCACAGCAGCCTCAGTGCCTCTGAGGCCAGTGCCAGTCTCATGGCTGCTGGCTGTGCTTGTGAGGTCACAGCAGCCTCAGTGCCTCCTAGGCCAGTATCAGGCTCATGGCTGCTGGCGGTGCTTGTGAGGTCACAGCAGCCTCAGTGCCTCCTAGGCCCGTTGCAGGCTCATGGCTGCTGGCTGTGTTGTGCGGTCACAGCAGCCTCAGTGCCTCCGAGGATAGTGCCATGCTCATGGCTGCTGGCTGTGATTGTGAGGTCACAGCAGACTGTGTGCCTCAAAAGTTAGTGTCCATCGCCCCCTGCTGGCTGTGCTTCTGAGGTCACAGCAACCTCAGTGCCTCCCAGGCCACTATCAGGCTCCTGGCTGCTGGCTGTGCTTGTGAGGTCACAGCAGCCTCAGTGCCTCCTAGACCAGTGGCAGGGTCATGGCTGCTGGCTGTGCTTGTGTGGTCAGAGCAGCCTCAGTGTCATCTAGACCAGTGGCAGTCTCATGGCTGCTGGCTGTCTTTGTGAGGTCACAGCAGCCTCAGTGCCTCCTCTGCCAGTGGCAGTCTCATGGCTGCTGGCTGTGCTTGTGAGGTCACAGCAGACTCAGTGCCTCATAGGTTATTGTCCATTGCCAGCTACTGCCTGTGCTTGTGAGGTCACAGCAGACTCAGTGCCTGATAGGTTATCTCCAGTGCCCCCTGCTGGCTGTGCTTGTGAGGTCACAGCAGCCTGAGTTCCTCCTCTGCCAGTGCCATGCTCATGGCTGCTGGCTGTGCTTGTGAGGTCACAGCAGCCTGAATGCCTCCTAGGCCAGTGTCAGGCTCATTGCTGCTGGCTGTGCTTGTGAGGTCACAGCAGCCTCAATACCTCCGAGGCCAGTGTCAGGCTCATGGCTGCTGGCTGTGCTTGTGAGGTCACAGCCGCCTCAGTGCCTCCTCGGCCATTATCAGGCTCATGGGTGCTGGCTGTGCTTGTGACGTCACAGCAGCCTCAGTGCCTCTGAGGACAGTGGCAGGCTCATGGCTGCTGGCTGTGCTTGTGAGGTCACAGCAGCCTCAGTGACTCATAGGTTAGTGTCCATCGCCCCTACTGGCTGTACTTGTGAGGTCACAGCAGCCTCAGTGCCTCATAGGTAAGTGTCCAGCGCCCCCTGCTGGCTCTGCTTGTGAGGTCACAGCAGCCTGAGTGCCTCACAGGCCAGTATCAGGGTCATGGCTGCTGGCTGTGCTTGTGAGGTCACAGCAGCCTCAGTGCCTCCTCTGCCAGTGCCACGTTCATGGCTGCTGGCTGTGCTTGTGAGGTCACAGCAGCCTGAGTGCCTCCTAGGCCAGTAGCAGGCTCATGGCTGCTGGCTGTGCTTGTGAGGTCACAGCAGCCTGAATGCCTCCTAGGCCAGTGGCACGCTCATTGCTGCTGGCTGTGCTTGTGAGGTCACAGCAGCCTCACTGCCTCATAGTTAAGTGTCCAGCGTCCCCTGCTGGCTCTGCTTGTGAGGTCACAGCAGACTCAGTGTCTCAAAAGTTAGTGTGCAGCGCCACCTGCTGGCTGTGTTGTGAGGTCACAGCAGCCTGAATGCCTCCTAGGCCAGTGGCAGGCTCATGGCTGCTGGCTGTGATTGTGAGGTCACAGAAACCTCAGTGCCTCTCAGGCCAGTGGCAGTCTCATGGCTGCTGGCTGTGCTTGTGAGGTCACAGCAGCCTCAGTGCCTCCTAGGCCAGTGGCAGTCTCATGGCTGCTGGCTGTGCTTGTGAGGTCACAGCAGCCTCAGTGCCTCTGAGGCCAGTATCAGGCTCATGGCTGCTGGCTGTGCTTGTGACGTCACAGCAGCCTCAGTGCCTCCTCTGCCAGTGGCAGTCTCATGGCTGCTGGCAGTGCTTGTGAGGTCACAGCAGCCTGAATGCCTCCTAGGCCAGTGGCAGTCTCATGGCTGCTGGCTGTGCTTGTGACGTCACAACAGCCTCAGTGCCTCTGAGGCCAGTGGCAGTCTCATGGCTGCTGGCTGTGCTTGTGAGGTCAGAGAACCCTCAGTGCCTCCTCTGGCGGTGGCAGTCTCATGGCTGCTGGCTGTGCCTGTGAGGTCACAGCAGCCTCAGTGCCTCCTAGGTTAGGGTCCAGCGTCCCCTGCTGGCTGTGCTTCTGAGGTCACAGAAGCCTGAATGCCTCCTCTGCCAGTGGCAGGCTCATGGCTGCTGCCTGTGCTTGTGAGGTCACAGCAGCCTGAATGCCTCCTAGGCCCGTGGCAGGCTCATGGCTGCTGGCTGTGATTGTGACATCACGGGAGCCTCAGTGCATCTGAGGCCAGTGGCAGTCTCATGGCTGCTGGCTGTGCTTGTGACGTCACAACAGCCTCAGTGCCTCCTCTGCCAGTGACAGGCTCATGGCCGCTGGCTGTGCTTGTGAGGTCACAGCAGACGCAGTGTCTCCGTGGATAGTGCCGTGCTCATGGCTGCTGGCTGTGCTTGTGAGGTCACAGCAACCCCAATGCCTCTCAGGTCAGCATCAGGGTCATGGCTGCTGGCTGAGCTTGTGACATCACAGCAGCCTCAGTGCCTCCTAGGCCAGTGGCAAGTTCATGGCTGCTGGATGTGCTTGTGAGCTCACAGAAGCCTCAGTGCCCATAGGCCAGTGGCAGGCTCATGGCTGCTGGCTGTGGTTGTGACGTCACAGCAGCCTCAGTGCCTCTGAGGCCAGTGGCAGGCTCATGGCTGCTGGCTGTGCTGTGACGTCACAGCAGCCTCAGTGCCTCCTCTGCCAGTGTCAGGCTCATGGCTTCTGGCTGTGCTCGTGAGGTCACAGCAGCCTCAGTGTCTCCAAGGATAGTGCCATGCTCATGGATGCTGGCTGTGCTTGTGAGGTCACAGCAGACTCAGTGCCTCCGAGGTTAGTGTCCATCACCCCCTACTGGCTGTGCTTTTGAAGTCACAGCAGCCTCAGTGCCTCATAGGTTAGTGTCCTGCGTCCCCTGCTGTCTATGCATGTGAGGTCACAGCAGACTCAGTGCCTCCTAGGCCAGTGGCAGTCTCATGGCTGCTGGCTGTGTTTCTGAGGTCACAGCAGCCTCAGTGCCTCCTAGGTTAGTGTCCATCGCCCCCTTCTGGCTGTGCTTGTGAGGTCACAGCAGCCTCAGTGCCTCCTAGGCCCGTGGCAGGCTCATGGCTGCTGGCTGTGCTTGTGAGGTCACAGCAGACTCAGTGCCTCTGAGGCCAGTGGCAGTCTCATGGCTGCTGGCTGTGCTTGTGAGGTCACAGAAGCCTCAGTGCCTCCTCTGCCAGTGCCATGCTCATGGCTGCTGGCTGTGTTTCTGAGGTCACAGCAGCCTCAGTGCCTCCTAGGTTAGTGTCCATCGCCCCCTTCTGGCTGTGCTTGTGAGGTCACAGCAGCCTCAGTGCCTCCTAGGCCCGTGGCAGGCTCATGGCTGCTGGCTGTGCTTGTGAGGTCACAGCAGACTCAGTGCCTCTGAGGCCAGTGGCAGTCTCATGGCTGCTGGCTGTGCTTGTGACGTCACAGCAGCCTCAGTGCCTCTGAGGCCAGTCGCAGTCTCATGGTTGCTGGCTGTGCTTGTGAGGTCACAGAAGCCTCAGTGCCTCTGAGGCCAGTGGCATCTCACAGCTGCTGGCTTTGTTTGTGAGGTCACAGCAGCCTCAGTGCCTCATAGTTTAGTGTCCAGCGTCCTCTGCTGGCTCATCTTGTGAGGTCACAGCAGACTCAGTGCCTCAAAATTTAGTGTCCAGCGCCCCCTGCTGGCTCTGCTTGTGAGGTCACAGCAGCCTCAGTGCCTCTCAGGCCAGTATCAGGCTCCTGGCTGCTGACTCTGCTTCTGAGGCCACAGCAGCCAGAATGCCTCCTAGGCCAGTGGCAGGCTCATGGCTGCTGGCTGGGATTGTGAGGTCACAGCAGCCTCAGTGCCTCATAGGTTAGTGTCCAGCGTCCCCTGCTGGCTGTGCTTGTGAGGTCACAGCAGACTCAGTGCCTCATAATTTACCATCCAGTGTCCCCTGCTGGCTCTGCCTGTGAGGTCACAGCAGCCTCAGTGGCTCATAGGTTAGTGTGCAGCGACCCCTGCTGGCTGTGCTTGTGAGGTCACAGCAGCCTCAGTGTCTCCGTGGATAGTGCCATGCGCATGGCTGCTGGCTGTGCTTCTGAGGTCACAGCAGCCTCAGTGCCTCTCAGGCCAGTATCATGCTCAAGGCTGCTGGCTGTGCTTGTGAGGTCACAGCAGCCTCAGTGCCTCCTTGGGCAGTGGCAGGCTCATGGCTGCTGGCTGTGCTTCTGACGTCACAGAAGCCTGAATGCCTCCTAGGCCAGTGGCAGACTCATGGCTGCTGGCTGTGCTTGTGAGGTCACAGCAGCCTCAGTGCCTCATAGTTTAGTGTCCAGCCCCCCCTGCTGGCTGTGCTTGTGACGTCACAGCAGCCTCAGTGCCTCAAAAGTTAGTGTCCAGCGGCCCCTGCTGGCTGTGCTTTTGAGGTCACAGAAGCCTCAGTGTCTCCGTGGATAGTGCCATGCTCATGGCTGCTGGCTGTGCTTGTGAGGTCACAGCAGCCTCAGTGCCTCACAGGCCAGTGTCAGGCTCATGGCTGCTGGCTGTGCTTGTGAGCTCACAGAAGCCTCAGTGCCTCTGAGGCCAGTGGCCGGCTCATGGCTGCTTGCTGTGATTGTGAGCCCACAGCAGCCTCAGTGCCTCATAGTTTAGTGTCCAGCATCCCCTGCTGGCTGTGCTTGTGAGGTCACAGCAGCCTCAGTGCCTCCTAGGTTAGTGTCCATCGCCCCCTACTTGCTGTGCTTGTGAGGTCACAGCAGACTCAGTGCCTCCTCTGCCACTGTCAGGCTCATGGCTGCTGGCTGTGCTTCTGAGGTCACAGCAGCCTCAGTGTCTCCGTGGATAGTGCCATGCTCATGGATGCTGGCTGTGCTTCTGAGGTCACAGCAACCTCAGTGCCTGTCAGGCCAGTATGAGGCTCATGGCTGCTGGCTGTGCTTGTGAGCTCACACCAGCCTCAGTGCCTCACAGGCCAGTATCAGGCTCATGGCTGCTGGCTGTGCTTCTGACGTCACAGCAGACTCAGTGCCTCCTAGGTTAGTGTCCATCGCCCCCTACTGGCTGTGCTTGTGAGGTCACAGCAGCCTCAGTGCCTGATAGGTTATCTCCAGTGCCTCCTGCTGGCTGTGTTGTGAGGTCACAGCAGCCTCAGTGCCTCCTCTGCCAGTGTCAGGCTCATTGCTGCTGGCTGTGCTTGTGAGGTCACAGCAGCCTCAGTGTCTCCGTGGATAGTGCCATGCTCATGGCTGCTGCCTGTGCTTTTGCGGTCACAGTAACCTCAGTGCCTCTCAGGCCAGTAGCAGGCTCACGGCTGCTGGCTGTGCTTGTGAGCTCACACCAGCCTCAGTGCCTCACAGGCCAGTATGAGGCTCATGGCTGCTGGCTGTTCTTCTGACGTCACAGCAGCCTCAGGGCCTCCTAGGCCAGTATCAGGCTCATGGCTGCTGGCTGTGCTTGTGTCGTCACAGCAGCCTCACTACCTCCTAGGCCCGTGGCAGGCTCATGGCTGCTGGCTGTGCTTGTGAGGTCACAGCAGCCTTAGTGCCTCCTAGACCAATGTCAGCCTCATGGCTGCTGGCTGTGCTTGTGAGGTCACAGCAGCCTGAATGACTCCTAGGCCAGTGGCAGGCTCATGGCTGCTGGCTGTGATTGTGAGGTCACAGCAGCCTCAGTGCCTCTGAGGCCAGTGGCAGTCTCATGGCTGCTGGCTGTGCTTGTGAGGTCACAGCAGCCTCAGTGCCTCTGAGGCCAGTGACAGTCTCATGGCTGCTGGCTGTGCTTCTGAGGTCACAGCAGCCTCAGTGCCTCACAGGCCAGTATCAGGCTCATGGGTGCTGCCTGTGCTTGTGACGTCACAGCAGCCTCAGTGCCTCCTTGGCCAGTGCCATGCTCATGGCTGCTGGCTGTGCTTGTGAGGTCACAGCAGCCTCAGTGCCTCCTAGGCCAGTATCAGGCTCATGGCTGCTGGCTGTGCTTGTGACGTCACAGCAGCCTCAGTGCCTCCTCTGCCAGTGGCAGTCTCATGGCTGCTGGCTGTGCTTCTGAGGTCACAGAAGCCTGAATGCCTCCTAGGCCAGTGGCAGTCTCATGGCTGCTGGCTGTGCTTGTGAGCTCACAGCAGCCTCAGTGCCTCCTAGGTTAGGGTCCAGCGTCCCCTGCTGGCTCTGCTTGTGAGGTCACAGCAGCCTCAGTGCCTCACAGGCCAGTATCATGCTCATGGCTGCTCGCTGTGCTTGTGAGGTCACAGCAGTCTGAGTGCCTTTGAGGCCAGTAGCAGGCTCATGGCTGCTGGCTGTGCTTGTGAGCTCAGAGCAGCCTGAGTGCCTCCTAGACCAGTGTCAGGGTCATGGCTGCTGGCTGTGCTTCTGAGGTCACAGATGCCTGAATGCCGCCTAGGCCAGTGGCAGGCTCATGGCTGCTGGCTGGGATTGTGATGTCCGAGCAGCCTCAGTGCCTCGTAGGTTGGTGTCCATCGCCCCCTACTGGCTGTGCTTGTGAGGTCACAGCAGCCTCAGTGCCTCGCAGGCCAATATCAGCCTTCTGGCTGCTGGCTGTGCTTCTGAGGTCACAGCAGACTCAGTGCCTCAAAAGTTAGTGTCCAGCGCCCCCTGCTGGCTGTGCTTGTGAGGTCACAGCAGCCTCTGTGCCTCCTAGGCCAGTGTCATGCTCATGGCTGCTGGCTGTGCTTCTGAGGTCACAGCAACCTCACTGCCTCAATAGTTAGTGTGCAGCGCCCCCTGCTGGCTGTGTTGTGAGGTCACAGCAGCCTGAATGCCTCCTAGGCCAGTGGCAGGCTCCTGGCTGCTGGCTGTGCTTGTGAGGTCACAGCAGCCTGAGTGCCTCTGAGGCCAGTGGCAGGCTCATGGCTGCTGGCTGTGCTTCTGAGGTCACAACAGCCTCAGTGCCTCCTCTGCCAGTGTTAGGCTCATGGCTGCTGGCTGTGCTTGTGAGGTCACAGCAGCCTGAATGACTCCTAGGCCGGTGGCAGGCTCATAGCTGCTGGCTGTGCTTGTGAGGTCACAGCAGCCTCAGTGCCTCCTCTGCCAGTGGCAGTCTCATGGCTGCTGGCTATGCTTCTGAGGTCACAGCAGCCTCAGTGCCTCCTAGGCCAGTGGCAGTCTCCTGGCTGCTCGCTGTGCTTGTGAGGTCACAACAGCCTCAGTGCCTCCTCTGCCAGTGGCAGTCTCATGGCTGCTGGCTGTGCTTGTGAGGTCACAGATGCCTGAATGCCTCCTAGGCCCGTGGCAGGCTCATGGCTGCTGGCTGGGATTGTGACGTCAGAGCAGCCTCAGTGCCTCCTAGGTTGGTGTCCAGCGCCCCCTACTGGCTGTGATTGTGAGGTCACAGCAGCCTCAGTGCCTCATAGTTTAGTGTCCAGCGCCCCCTGCTGGCTGTCCTTGTGAGGTCACACCAGCCTCAGTGCCTAATAGGTAAGTGTCCAGCGCCCCCTGCTGGCTGTGCTTGTGAGGTCACAGTAGCCTCAGTGCCTCGCAGGCCAATATCAGCCTTCTGGCTGCTGGCTGTGCTTCTGAGGTCACAGCAGCCTCAGTGCCTCTGAGGCCAGTGGCAGGCTCATGGCTGCTGGCTGTGCTTGTGAGGTCACAGCAGCCTCAGTGCCTCCTAGGTTGGTGTCCATCGCCCCCTACTGGCTGTGCTTGTGAGGTCACAGCAGCCTCAGTGCCTCATAGTTTAGTGTCCAGCGCCCCCTGGTGGCTGTCCTTGTGAGGTCACACCAGCCTCAGTGCCTCACAGGCCAGTATCAGGCTCATGGCTGCTGGCTGTGCTTGTGAGGTCACAGCAGCCTCAGTGCCTCTGAGGCCAGTGCCAGTGTCATGGCTGCTGGCTGTGCTTGTGAGGTCACAGCAGCCTCAGTGCCTCCTAGGCCAGTATCAGGCTCATGGCTGCTGGCGGTGCTTGTGAGGTCACAGCAGCCTCAGTGCCTCTGAGGCCAGTGCCAGTCTCATGGCTGCTGGCTGTGCTTGTGAGGTCACAGCAGCCTCAGTGCCTCCTAGGCCAGTATCAGGCTCATGGCTGCTGGCTGTGCTTGTGAGGTCACAGAAGCCTGACTGTCTCCTAGGCCAGTGTCAGGCTCATGGCTGCTGGCTGTGCTTGTGAGATCACAGCAGCCTCAGTGCCTCAATAGTTAGTGTCCAGCGCCCCCTGCTGGCTGTGTTGTGAGGTCACAGCAGCCTCAGTGCCTCACAGGCCAGTATCAGGCTCATGGCTGCTGGCTGTGCTTGTGAGGTCACAGCAGCCTCAGTGCCTCACAGGCCAGTGTCAGGCTCATGGCTGCTGGCTGTGCTTGTGAGGTCACAGCAGCCTTAGTGCCTCCTAGACCAATGTCAGCCTCATGGCTGCTGGCTGTGCTTGTGAGTTCACAGCAGCCTGAATGACTCCTAGGCCAGTGGCAGGCTCATGGCTGCTGGCTGTGATTGTGAGGTCACAGCAGCCTCAGTGCCTCTGAGGCCAGTGGCAGTCTCATGGCTGCTGGCTGTGTTTCTGAGGTCACAGCAGCCTCAGTGCCTCTGAGGCCAGTGGCAGTCTCATGGCTGCTGGCTGTGCTTGTGAGGTCACAGCAGCCTCAGTGCCTCCTCTGCCAGTGGCAGTCTCATGGCTGCTGGCTGTGCTTGTGAGGTCACAGCAGACTCTGTGCCTCAAATGTTAGTGTGCAGCACCCCCTGCTGGCTGTGCTTGTGAGGTCACAGCAGCCTCAGTGCCTCCCAGGCCACTATCAGGCTCCTGACTGCTGGCTGTGCTTGTGAGGTCACAGCAGCCTCAGTGCCTCCTAGGCCAATGTCAGGCTCCTGGCTGCTGGCTGTGCTTGTGAAGTCACAGCAGCCTCAGTGCCTCTGAGGCCAGTGGCAGTCTCATGGCTGCTGGCTGTGCTTGTCAGGTCGCAGCAGCCTCAGTGCCTCCTAGGCCAGTATCGGGCTCATGGTTGCTGGCTGTGCTTGTGAGGTCACAGCTACCTCAATGCCTCCTAGGCCAGTGGCAGGCTCATGGCTGCTGGCTGTGCTTGTGAGGTCACAGCAGACTCAGTGCCTCATCGTTTAGTGTCCAGCGTCCCCTGCTGGCTCTGCTTGTGAGGTCACAGCAGCCTCAGTGCCTCCCAGGCCAATATCAGGCTCCTGGCTGCTGGCTGTGCTTGTGTCGTCACAGCAGCCTGAGTGCCTCCTAGGCCCGTGGCAGGCTCATGGCTGCTGGCTGTGCTTGTGAGGTCACAGTAGCCTCAGTGCCTCTCAGGCCAGTGGCAGTCTCCTGGGTGCTGGCTGTGCTTGTGAGGTCACAGCAGCCTCAGTGCCTCCCAGGCCAATATCAGGCTTGTGGCTGCTGGCTGTGCTTGTGAGGTCACAGCAGCCTCAGGGCCTCTGAGGCCAGTGGCAGTTTCCTGGGTGCTGGCTGTGTTTGTGAGGTCACAGCAGCCTCAGTGCCTCCTTGGTTAGTCTACAGAGCCCCCTGCTGGCTGTGTTTGTGAGGTCACAGCACACTCAGTGCCATCTAGCAGGCTCGTGGCTGCCGGCTGTGCTTGTGAGGTTATAGCAGCCTGAGTGCCTCCTAGGCCAGTGCCAGGCACATGTCTGCTGGCTGTGCTTGTGAGGTCACAGTAGCCTCAGCGCCTCCTAGGCCACTGCCAGGCTCATGGCTGCTGGCTGTGCTTCAGACGTCACAGCAGCCTCAGTGCCTCATAGGTAAGTGTCCAGCGCCCGCTACTGCCTGTGCTTCTAAGGTCACAGCAGACTCAGTGCCTCATAGGTTAGTGTCCAGTGTCCCCTGCTGCCTGTGGTTCTGACGTCACAGCAGCCTCATTACCTCCAAGGCCAGTAGCAGGCTCATGGCCGCTTGCTGAGCTTGTAGGGTCACGTCAGCCTCAATGCCTCCTAGGTTAATCTACAGCGCCCCCTGCTGGGTGTGCTTGTGACGTCACAGCAGCCTCAGTGCCTCATAGGTAAGTGTCCAGCGCCCCCTACTGCCTGTGCTTGTAAGGTCACAGCAGCCTCAGTGCCATCTTGGCCAGTGGCAGGCTCGTGGCTGCTGGCTGTGCTTGTGAGGTCACAGCGGCCTCAGTGCCTCCTTGGTTAGCCTACAGCGCCCCCTGCTGGCAGTGCTTGTGACCTCACAGCACCCTCAATGCCTCATAGCTTAGTCTACCGTTCCCCCTGCTGGCTCTGTTTGTGAGGTCACAGCACACTCAGTGCCTCATAGCTTAGTATCCAGCGCCCCCTGCTGGCTGTGATTGTGACGTCACAGCACCCTCAGTGCCCTCTTGGCCAGTGGCAGGGTCTTGGCTGCTGGCTGTGCTTGTGAGGTCACAGCAGACTCAGTGCCTCCTAGTCCAGTGGCAGGCTCATGGCTGCTGGCTGTGCTTGTGAGGTCACAGCAGCCTGAGTGCCTCCTCTGCCAGTGGCAGGTTCCTGGCTGCTGGCTGTGCTTGTGAGGTCACAGCAAGCTGAGTGCCTCTGAGCTCATTGGCAGGCTCCTGGCTGCTTGCTGTGCTTGTGAGGTCACAGCAGCCTCAGTGCCGCATAGATTAGTGTGCAGTATCCCCTGCTGGCTGTGCTTCTGACGTCACAGCATCCTCTCTACCTCCAAGGCCAGTGGCAGTCTCATGGCAGCTGGCTATGCTTGTGAGGTCACAGCAACCTCAGTTCCTCATACGTTTAATCTACAGCGCCCACTGCTTGCTGTGCTTTTGAGGTCACAGCAGTCTCAGTGCGTCCGAGGCTAGTGGCAGGCCCATAGCTGCTGGCTGTGATTGTGACGACAGAGCAGCCTCAGTGTCTCCTTGGTTAGTCTACAGCGCCGCCAGCTGGCTGTGCTTGTGAGGTCACAGCAGCCTCAGTGCCTCATAGCTTAGTCTACCGTGCCCCCTGCTGGCTGTGCTTGTGAGGTCACAGCACACTCAGTGCCTCATAGGTTAGTATCCAGCGCCCCCTGCTGGCTGTGCTTGTGAGGTCACAGCAGCCTCAGTGCCTCCGAGGCCAGTGGCAGCCTCCTGGCTCATGGCTGTGTTTGTGACCTCACAGCAGCCTCAGTGCCTCTGAGGCCAATGGCAGGCTCATGTCTGCAGGCTGTGCTTGTGACGTCACAGCAGCCTCAGTGCCCAATAGGCCAGTGGCAGGCTCCTGGCTGCTGACTGTGCTTTTGAGATCACAGCAGCCTCACTGCCTCCGAGGCCAGTCCCAGATTCATGGCTGCTGGCTGTGCTTATGAGGTCACAGCAGCATGAGTGCCTCATAGGTTAGTCTACAGCACACCCTGCTGGCTGTGCTTGTGAGGTCACAGCAGCCTCAGTGTCTCCTATGCAATTTGCAGGCTGCTGGCTGTGCTTCTGAGGTCACAGCAGACTCAGTGCCCCCTAGGCCAGTGACAGGCTCATGGCTGCTGGCTGTGCTATTGAGGTCACAGCAACCTCAGTGCCTCTCAGGCCAGTATCAGGCTCATGGCTGGTGGCTGTGCTTGTGAGGTCACAGCAGCCTCAGTGCCTCCTAGGTTTGTCTACAGGACCCCCTGCTGGCTGTGCTTGTGAGGTCACAGCATCCTGAGTTCCTCATAGGCCAGTGGCAGGCTCATGGCTGCTGGCTGTGCTTGTGACGTCACAGCAGCCTCAGTGCCTCCTTGGTTAGTCTGCAGCGCCCCATGCTGATTGTGCTTGTGTGGACATAGCAGATTCACTGCCACCTAGGTTTGTCAACAGCACCCCCTGCTGGCTGTCCTTTTGAGGTCACAGCAGCCTGAGTGCCATCTAGACCAGTGGCAGGCTCGTGGCTGTTGGCTGTGCTTGTGACATCACAGCAGACTCATTGCCTCCTAGGCCAGTGGCAGGCTCATGGCTGCTGGCTGTGCTTGTGAGGTCCCAGCAGACGCAATGCCTCCTAGTCCAGTGGCAGGCTCATGGCTGCTAGCTGTGCTTGTGAGGTCACAACAGCCTCAGTGCCGCAGAGGTTACTCTACCGCCCCCCCTGCTTACTGTGCTTCTGACGTCACAGCAGCCTCATTTTCTGCAAGGCCATTGGCAGGCCCATGGTTTTTGCCGGACCTGGTGAGGTCACAGCAGCCTCCGTGCCTCATAGGTTTAGTCTACAGCACCCCCTGCTTGCTGTGCTTGTTAGGTCACAGCAGCCTGACTGCCTCCGAGGCCAGTGGCAGACTCATGGCTGCTGACTGTGCTTGTGAGGTCACAGCAGCCTCCGTGCCTCCTAGGCCAGTGGCAGGCTCATGGCTGCTGGCTGTGCTTGTGAGGTCACAGCAGCCTCAGTGCCTCCTAGACCAGTGCCAGGCTCATGGCTGCTGGCTGTGCTTGTGACGTCACAGCAGCCTCAGTGCCTCTGAGGCCAGTGGCAGTCTCATGGCTGCTGGCTGTGCTCCTGAGGTCACAGAAGCCTGAATGCCTCCTAGGCCCGTGGCAGGCTCATGGCTGCTGGCTGTGCTTGTCACGTCACAGCAGCCTCAGTGCCTCCTCGGCCAGTGGCAGTCTCATGGCTGCTGGCTGTACTTGTGAGGTCACAGCAGCCTTAGTGCCTCCCAGGCCAATATCAGGCTCCTGGCTGCTGGCTGTGATTGTGAGGTCACAGCAGCCTGAGTGCCTCCTTGGCCCGTGGCAGGCTCTTGGCCGCTGGCTGTGCTTGTGACGTCACAGCCGCCTCAGTGCCTCTGAGGCCAGTCGCAGTCTCATGGTTGCTGGCTGTGGTTGTGAGGTCACAACAGCCTCAGTGCCTCCTCTGCCAGTGGCAGTCTCATGGCTGCTGGCTGTGCTTGTGAGGTCACAGCAGACTCAGTGCCTCAGTAATTAGTGTCCAGCGCCCCCTGCTGGCTGTGCTTGTGAGGTCACAGTAGCCTCAGTGCCTCGCAGGCCAATATCAGCCTTCTGGCTGCTGGCTGTGCTTGTGTGGTCACAGCAGACTCAGTACTTCTGAGGCCAGTGGGAGTCTCATGGCTGCTGGCTGTGCTTGTGACGTCACAGCAGCCTCAGTGCCTCCTAGGCCAGTATCAGGCTCATGGCTGCTGGCTGTGCTTGTGAGGTCACAGCAGCCTGAATGCCTCCTAGGCCAGTGGCAGGCTCATTCCTGCTGGCTGTGATTGTGACGTCACAGCAGCCTCAGTGCCTCTGAGGCCAGTGGCAGTCTCCTGGCTGCTGGCTGTGCTTCTGAGGTCACAGCAGCCTCAGTGCCTCTGAGGCCAGTGGCAGTCTCATGGCTGCTGGCTGTGCTTGTGAGGTCACAGCAGCCTCAGTGCCTCTGAGGCCAGTGGCAGTCTCATGGCTGCTGGCTGTGCTTGTGAGCTCACACCAGCCTCAGTGCCTCACAGGCCAGTATCAGGCTCATGGGTGCTGCCTGTGCTTGTGACGCCACAGCAGCCTCAGTGCCTCCTTGGCCAGGGCCATGCTCATGGCTGCTGGCTGTGATTGTGAGGTCACAGCAGCCTCAGTGCCTCCTAGGTCCGTGGCAGGCTCATGGCTGCTGGCTGTGATTGTGACGTCACAGCAGCCTCAGTGCCTCTGAGGCCAGTGGCAGTCTCATGGCTGCTGGCTGTGCTTCTGAGGTCACAGCAGCCTCAGTGCCTCCTAGGCCAGTGTCAGGCTCATGGCTGCTGGCTGTGCTTGTGAGGTCACAGCAGCCTCAGTGCCTCATCGTTTAGTGTCCAGCGTCCTCTGCTGGCTGTGGTTGTGAGGTCACAGCAGACTCAGTGCCTTCCAGGCCAATATCAGGCTCATGGCTGCTGGCTGTGCTTGTGAGGTCACAGCAGCCTCAGTGCCTCACAGGCCAGTGTCAGGGTCATGGCTGCTGGCTGTGCTTCTGAGGTCACAGAAGCCTGAATACCTCCTAGGCCCGTGGCAGGCTCATAGCTGTTGTCT
This sequence comes from Dromaius novaehollandiae, assembly GCF_036370855.1. NCBI lineage: Eukaryota > Metazoa > Chordata > Aves > Casuariiformes > Dromaiidae > Dromaius > Dromaius novaehollandiae. The sequence continues at coordinate 2,723,503 of NW_026991341.1, read as the reverse complement.
ATGATTGTGAGGTCACAGCAGCCTCAGTGCCTCATCGTTTAGTGTCCAGCGTCCTCTGCTGGCTATGCTTGTGAGGTCACACCAGCCTCAGTGCCTTCAAGGCCAATATCAGGCTCATGGCTGCTGGCTGTGCTTGTGAGGTCACAGCAGCCTGAGTGCCTCCTAGGCCCATGGCAGGCTCATGGCTGCTGGTTGTGCTTGTGAGCTCACACCAGCCTCAGTGCCTCCTCTGCCAGTGGCAGTCTCATGGCTGCTGGCTGTGCTTGTGAGGTCACAGCAGCCTCAGTGCCTCCCAGGCCACTATCAGGCTCATGGCTGCTGGCTGTGCTTGTGACGTCACAGGAGCCTGAGTGCCTCCTAGGCCCGTGGCAGGCTCATGGCTGCTGACTGTGCTTGTGACGTCACAGCAACCTCAGTGCCTCTCAGTTCAGCATCAGAGTCATGGCTGCTGGCTGAGCTTGTGACGTCACAGCAGCCTGAATGCCACCTAGGCCCGTGGCAGGCTCCTGACTGCTGGTTGTGCTTCTGAGGTCACAGCAGCCTCAGTGCCCTATAGGCCAGTTGCAGGCTCATGGCTGCTGGCAGTGCTTGTGAGGTCACAGCAGCCTCAGTGCCTCACAGGCCAGTGTCAGGCTCATGGCTGCTGGCTGTGCTTGTGAGGTCACAGCAGCCTTAGTGCCTCCTAGACCAATGTCAGCCTCATGGCTGCTGGCTGTGCTTGTGAGGTCACAGCAGCCTGAATGACTCCTAGGCCAGTGTCAGGCTCATGGCTGCTGGCTGTGATTGTGAGGTCACAGCAGCCTCAGTGCCTCTGAGGCCAGTGGCAGTCTCATGGCTGCTGGCTGTGCTTCTGAGGTCACAGCAGCCTCAGTGCCTCTGAGGCCAGTGGCAGACTCATGGCTGCTGGCTGTGCTTGTGAGGTCACAGCAGCCTCAGTGCCTCCTCTGCCAGTGGCAGTCTCATGGCTGCTGGCTGTGCTTGTGAGGTCACAGCAGCCTCAGTGCCTCTGAGGCCAGTGGCAGTCTCATGGCTGCTGGCTGTGCTTGTGAGCTCACACCAGCCTCAGTGCCTCACAGGCCAGTATCAGGCTCATGGGTGCTGCCTGTGCTTGTGAGGTCACAGCAGCCTCAGTGCCTCCTTGGCCAGTGCCATGCTCATGGCTGCTGGCTGTGCTTGTGAGGTCACAGCAGCCTCAGTGCCTCCTAGGCCAGTATCAGGCTCATGGCTGCTGGCTGTGCTTGTGACGTCACAGCAGCCTCAGTGCCTCTGAGGCCAGTGGCAGTCTCATGGCTGCTGGCTGTGCTTCTGAGGTCACAGAAGCCTGAATGCCTCCTAGGCCAGTGGCAGTCTCATGGCTGCTGGCTGTGCTTGTGAGCTCACAGCAGCCTCAGTGCCTCCTAGGTTAGGGTCCAGCGTCCCCTGCTGGCTCTGCTTGTGAGGTCACAGCAGCCTCAGTGCCTCTCAGTCCTGTATCATGCTCATGGCTGCTCGCTGTGCTTGTGAGGTCACAGCAGTCTGAGTGCCTTTGAGGCCAGTGGCAGGCTCATGGCTGCTGGCTGTGCTTGTGAGCTCACAGCAGCCTGAGTGCCTCCTAGACCAGTGTCAGGGTCATGGCTGCTGGCTGTGCTTCTGAGGTCACAGATGCCTGAATGCCGCCTAGGCCAGTGGCAGGCTCATGGCTGCTGGCTGGGATTGTGATGTCCGAGCAGCCTCAGTGCCTCGTAGGTTGGTGTCCATCGCCCCCTACTGGCTGTGCTTGTGAGGTCACAGCAGCCTCAGTGACTCGCAGGCCAATATCAGCCTTCTGGCTGCTGGCTGTGCTTCTGAGGTCACAGCAGACTCAGTGCCTCCTAGGTTAGTGTCCAGCGCCCCCTGCTGGCTCTGCTTGTGAGGTCACAGCAGACTCAGTGCCTCAAAAGTTAGTGTCCAGCGCCCCCTGCTGGCTGTGCTTGTGAGGTCACACCAGCCTCAGTGCCTCACAGGCCAGTATCAGGCTCATGGCTGCTGGCTGTGCTTGTGAGGTCACAGCAGCCTCTGTGCCTCCTAGGCCAGTGTCATGCTCATGGCTGCTGGCTGTGCTTCTGAGGTCACAGCAACCTCACTGCCTCAATAGTTAGTGTGCAGCGCCCCCTGCTGGCTGTGTTGTGAGGTCACAGCAGCCTGAATGCCTCCTAGGCCAGTGGCAGGCTCCTGGCTGCTGGCTGTGATTGTGAGGTCACAGCAGCCTGAGTGCCTCTGAGGCCAGTGGCAGGCTCATGGCTGCTGGCTGTGCTTCTGAGGTCACAACAGCCTCAGTGCCTCCTCTGCCAGTGTCAGGCTCATGGCTGCTGGCTGTGCTTGTGAGGTCACAGCAGCCTGAATGACTCCTAGGCCCGTGGCAGGCTCATGGCTGCTGGCTGTGCTTGTGAGGTCACAGCAGCCTCAGTGCCTCCTCTGCCAGTGGCAGTCTCATGGCTGCTGGCAGTGCTTGTGAGGTCACAGCAGCCTCAGTGCCTCTGAGGCCAGTGGCAGTCTCCTGGCTGCTGGCTGTGCTTGTGAGGTCACAACAGCCTCAGTGCCTCCTCTGCCAGTGGCAGTCTCATGGCTGCTGGCTGTGCTTGTGAGGTCACAGATGCCTGAATGCCTCCTAGGCCCGTGGCAGGCTCATGGCTGCTGGCTGGGATTGTGAGGTCAGAGCAGCCTCAGTGCCTCCTAGGTTGGTGTCCAGCGCCCCCTACTGGCTGTGATTGTGAGGTCACAGCAGCCTCAGTGCCTCATAGTTTAGTGTCCAGCGCCCCCTGCTGGCTGTCCTTGTGAGGTCACACCAGCCTCAGTGCCTAATAGGTAAGTGTCCAGCGCCCCCTGCTGGCTGTGCTTGTGAGGTCACACCAGCCTCAGTGCCTCGCAGGCCAATATCAGCCTTCTGGCTGCTGGCTGTGCTTCTGAGGTCACAGCAGCCTCAGTGCCTCTGAGGCCAGTGGCAGGCTCATGGCTGCTGGCTGTGCTTGTGAGGTCACAGCAGCCTCAGTGCCTCCTAGGTTGGTGTCCATCACCCCCTACTGGCTGTGATTGTGAGGTCACAGCAGCCTCAGTGCCTCATAGTTTAGTGTCCAGCGCTCCCTGGTGGCTGTCCTTGTGAGGTCACACCAGCCTCAGTGCCTCACAGGCCAGTATCAGGCTCATGGCTGCTGGCTGTGCTTGTGAGGTCACAGCAGCCTCAGTGCCTCTGAGGCCAGTGCCAGTCTCATGGCTGCTGGCTGTGCTTGTGAGGTCACAGCAGCCTCAGTGCCTCCTAGGCCAGTATCAGGCTCATGGCTGCTGGCGGTGCTTGTGAGGTCACAGCAGCCTCAGTGCCTCCTAGGCCCGTTGCAGGCTCATGGCTGCTGGCTGTGTTGTGCGGTCACAGCAGCCTCAGTGCCTCCGAGGATAGTGCCATGCTCATGGCTGCTGGCTGTGATTGTGAGGTCACAGCAGACTGTGTGCCTCAAAAGTTAGTGTCCATCGCCCCCTGCTGGCTGTGCTTCTGAGGTCACAGCAACCTCAGTGCCTCCCAGGCCACTATCAGGCTCCTGGCTGCTGGCTGTGCTTGTGAGGTCACAGCAGCCTCAGTGCCTCCTAGACCAGTGGCAGGGTCATGGCTGCTGGCTGTGCTTGTGTGGTCAGAGCAGCCTCAGTGTCATCTAGACCAGTGGCAGTCTCATGGCTGCTGGCTGTCTTTGTGAGGTCACAGCAGCCTCAGTGCCTCCTCTGCCAGTGGCAGTCTCATGGCTGCTGGCTGTGCTTGTGAGGTCACAGCAGACTCAGTGCCTCATAGGTTATTGTCCATTGCCAGCTACTGCCTGTGCTTGTGAGGTCACAGCAGACTCAGTGCCTGATAGGTTATCTCCAGTGCCCCCTGCTGGCTGTGCTTGTGAGGTCACAGCAGCCTGAGTTCCTCCTCTGCCAGTGCCATGCTCATGGCTGCTGGCTCTGCTTGTGAGGTCACAGCAGCCTGAATGCCTCCTAGGCCAGTGTCAGGCTCATTGCTGCTGGCTGTGCTTGTGAGGTCACAGCAGCCTCAATACCTCCGAGGCCAGTGTCAGGCTCATGGCTGCTGGCTGTGCTTGTGAGGTCACAGCCGCCTCAGTGCCTCCTCGGCCATTATCAGGCTCATGGGTGCTGGCTGTGCTTGTGACGTCACAGCAGCCTCAGTGCCTCTGAGGACAGTGGCAGGCTCATGGCTGCTGGCTGTGCTTGTGAGGTCACAGCAGCCTCAGTGCCTCCTAGGTTAGTGTCCATCGCCCCTACTGGCTGTACTTGTGAGGTCACAGCAGCCTCAGTGCCTCAGAGGTAAGTGTCCAGCGCCCCCTGCTGGCTCTGCTTGTGAGGTCACAGCAGCCTGAGTGCCTCACAGGCCAGTATCAGGCTCATGGCTGCTGGCTGTGCTTGTGAGGTCACAGCAGCCTCAGTGCCTCCTCTGCCAGTGCCACGTTCATGGCTGCTGGCTGTGCTTGTGAGGTCACAGCAGCCTGAGTGCCTCATAGGCCAGTAGCAGGCTCATGGCTGCTGGCTGTGCTTGTGAGGTCACAGCAGCCTCAGTGCCTCCTAGGCCAGTGGCACGCTCATTGCTGCTGGCTATGCTTGTGAGGTCACAGCAGCCTCACTGCCTCATAGTTAAGTGTCCAGCGTCCCCTGCTGGCTCTGCTTGTGAGGTCACAGCAGACTCAGTGTCTCAAAAGTTAGTGTGCAGCGCCACCTGCTGGCTGTGTTGTGAGGTCACAGCAGCCTGAATGCCTCCTAGGCCAGTGGCAGGCTCATGGCTGCTGGCTGTGATTGTGAGGTCACAGCAACCTCAGTGCCTCTCAGGCCAGTGGCAGTCTCATGGCTGCTGGCTGTGCTTGTGAGGTCACAGCAGCCTCAGTGCCTCCTAGGCCAGTGGCAGTCTCATGGCTGCTGGCTGTGCTTGTGAGGTCACAGCAGCCTCAGTGCCTCCTAGGCCAGTGGCAGGCTCATGGCTGCTGGCTGTGCTTGTGACGTCACAGCAGCCTCAGTGCCTCCTCTGCCAGTGGCAGTCTCATGGCTGCTGGCAGTGCTTGTGAGGTCACAGCAGCCTGAATGCCTCCTAGGCCAGTGGCAGTCTCATGGCTGCTGGCTGTGCTTGTGACGTCACAACAGCCTCAGTGCCTCTGAGGCCAGTGGCAGTCTCATGGCTGCTGGCTGTGCTTGTGAGGTCAGAGAACCCTCAGTGCCTCCTCTGGCAGTGGCAGTCTCATGGCTGCTGGCTGTGCCTGTGAGGTCACAGCAGCCTCAGTGCCTCCTAGGTTAGGGTCCAGCGTCCCCTGCTGGCTGTGCTTCTGAGGTCACAGAAGCCTGAATGCCTCCTCTGCCAGTGGCAGGCTCATGGCTGCTGCCTGTGCTTGTGAGGTCACAGCAGCCTGAATGCCTCCTAGGCCCGTGGCAGGCTCATGGCTGCTGGCTGTGATTGTGACGTCACGGGAGCCTCAGTGCATCTGAGGCCAGTGGCAGTCTCATGGCTGCTGGCTGTGCTTGTGACGTCACAGCAGACGCAGTGCCTCCTCTGCCAGTGTCAGGCTCATGGCCGCTGGCTGTGCTTGTGAGGTCACAGCAGACGCAGTGTCTCCGTGGATAGTGCCGTGCTCATGGCTGCTGGCTGTGCTTGTGAGGTCACAGCAACCCCAATGCCTCTCAGGTCAGCATCAGGGTCATGGCTGCTGGCTGAGCTTGTGACATCACAGCAGCCTCAGTGCCTCCTAGGCCAGTGGCAAGTTCATGGCTGCTGGATGTGCTTGTGAGCTCACAGAAGCCTCAGTGCCCATAGGCCAGTGGCAGGCTCATGGCTGCTGGCTGTGGTTGTGACGTCACAGCAGCCTCAGTGCCTCTGAGGCCAGTGGCAGGCTCATGGCTGCTGGCTGTGCTGTGACGTCACAGCAGCCTCAGTGCCTCCTCTGCCAGTGTCAGGCTCATGGCTTCTGGCTGTGCTCGTGAGGTCACAGCAGCCTCAGTGTCTCCAAGGATAGTGCCATGCTCATGGATGCTGGCTGTGCTTGTGAGGTCACAGCAGCCTCAGTGCCTCCGAGGTTAGTGTCCATCACCCCCTACTGGCTGTGCTTTTGAGGTCACAGCAGCCTCAGTGCCTCATAGGTTAGTGTCCTGCGTCCCCTGCTGTCTATGCTTGTGAGGTCACAGCAGACTCAGTGCCTCCTAGGCCAGTGGCAGTCTCATGGCTGCTGGCTGTGCTTGTGAGGTCACAGAAGCCTCAGTGCCTCCTCTGCCAGTGCCATGCTCATGGCTGCTGGCTGTGTTTCTGAGGTCACAGCAGCCTCAGTGCCTCCTAGGTTAGTGTCCATCGCCCCCTTCTGGCTGTGCTTGTGAGGTCACAGCAGCCTCAGTGCCTCCTAGGCCCGTGGCAGGCTCATGGCTGCTGGCTGTGCTTGTGAGGTCACAGCAGACTCAGTGCCTCTGAGGCCAGTGGCAGTCTCATGGCTGCTGGCTGTGCTTGTGACGTCACAGCAGCCTCAGTGCCTCTGAGGCCAGTCGCAGTCTCATGGTTGCTGGCTGTGCTTGTGAGGTCACAGAAGCCTCAGTGCCTCTGAGGCCAGTGGCATCTCACAGCTGCTGGCTTTGTTTGTGAGGTCACAGCAGCCTCAGTGCCTCATAGTTTAGTGTCCAGCGTCCTCTACTGGCTCATCTTGTGAGGTCACAGCAGACTCAGTGCCTCAAAACTTAGTGTCCAGCGCCCCCTGCTGGCTGTGCTTGTGAGGTCACAGCAGCCTCAGTGCCTCTCAGGCCAGTATCAGGCTCCTGGCTGCTGACTCTGCTTCTGAGGCCACAGCAGCCAGAATGCCTCCTAGGCCAGTGGCAGGCTCATGGCTGCTGGCTGGGATTGTGAGGTCACAGCAGCCTCAGTGCCTCATAGGTTAGTGTCCAGCGTCCCCTGCTGGCTGTGCTTGTGAGGTCACAGCAGACTCAGTGCCTCATAATTTACCATCCAGTGTCCCCTGCTGGCTCTGCCTGTGAGGTCACAGCAGCCTCAGTGGCTCATAGGTTAGTGTGCAGCGACCCCTGCTGGCTGTGCTTGTGAGGTCACAGCAGCCTCAGTGTCTCCGTGGATAGTGCCATGCGCATGGCTGCTGGCTGTGCTTCTGAGGTCACAGCAGCCTCAGTGCCTCTCAGGCCAGTATCATGCTCAAGGCTGCTGGCTGTGCTTGTGAGGTCACAGCAGCCTCAGTGCCTCCTTGGGCAGTGGCAGGCTCATGGCTGCTGGCTGTGCTTGTGAGGTCACAGCAGCCTCAGTGCCTCATAGTTTAGTGTCCAGCCCCCCCTGCTGGCTGTGCTTGTGACGTCACAGCAGCCTCAGTGCCTCAAAAGTTAGTGTCCAGCGGCCCCTGCTGGCTGTGCTTTTGAGGTCACAGAAGCCTCAGTGTCTCCGTGGATAGTGCCATGCTCATGGCTGCTGGCTGTGCTTGTGAGGTCACAGCAGCCTCAGTGCCTCACAGGCCAGTGTCAGGCTCATGGCTGCTGGCTGTGCTTGTGAGCTCACAGAAGCCTCAGTGCCTCTGAGGCCAGTGGCCGGCTCATGGCTGCTTGCTGTGATTGTGAGCCCACAGCAGCCTCAGTGCCTCATAGTTTAGTGTCCAGCATCCCCTGCTGGCTGTGCTTGTGAGGTCACAGCAGCCTCAGTGCCTCCTAGGTTAGTGTCCATCGCCCCCTACTTGCTGTGCTTGTGAGGTCACAGCAGACTCAGTGCCTCCTCTGCCACTGTCAGGCTCATGGCTGCTGGCTGTGCTTCTGAGGTCACAGCAGCCTCAGTGTCTCCGTGGATAGTGCCATGCTCATGGATGCTGGCTGTGCTTCTGAGGTCACAGCAACCTCAGTGCCTGTCAGGCCAGTATGAGGCTCACAGCTGCTGGCTGTGCTTGTGAGCTCACACCAGCCTCAGTGCCTCACAGGCCAGTAGCAGGCTCATGGCTGCTGGCTGTGCTTCTGACGTCACAGCAGACTCAGTGCCTCCTAGGCCAGTATCAGGCTCATGGCTGCTGGCTGTGCTTGTGAGGTCACAGCAGACTCAGTGCCTCCTAGGTTAGTGTCCATCGCCCCCTACTGGCTGTGCTTGTGAGGTCACAGCAGCCTCAGTGCCTGATAGGTTATCTCCAGTGCCTCCTGCTGGCTGTGTTGTGAGGTCACAGCAGCCTCAGTGCCTCCTCTGCCAGTGTCAGGCTCATTGCTGCTGGCTGTGCTTGTGAGGTCACAGCAGCCTCAGTGTCTCCGTGGATAGTGCCATGCTCATGGCTGCTGCCTGTGCTTTTGCGGTCACAGTAACCTCAGTGCCTCTCAGGCCAGTAGCAGGCTCACGGCTGCTGGCTGTGCTTGTGAGCTCACACCAGCCTCAGTGCCTCACAGGCCAGTATGAGGCTCATGGCTGCTGGCTGTGCTTCTGACGTCACAGCAGCCTCAGGGCCTCCTAGGCCAGTATCAGGCTCATGGCTGGTGGCTGTGCTTGTGTCGTCACAGCAGCCTCACTACCTCCTAGGCCCGTGGCAGGCTCATGGCTGCTGGCTGTGCTTGTGAGGTCACAGCAGCCTTAGTGCCTCCTAGACCAATGTCAGCCTCATGGCTGCTGGCTGTGCTTGTGAGGTCACAGCAGCCTGAATGACTCCTAGGCCAGTGGCAGGCTCATGGCTGCTGGCTGTGATTGTGAGGTCACAGCAGCCTCAGTGCCTCTGAGGCCAGTGGCAGTCTCATGGCTGCTGGCTGTGCTTGTGAGGTCACAGCAGCCTCAGTGCCTCTGAGGCCAGTGACAGTCTCATGGCTGCTGGCTGTGCTTCTGAGGTCACAGCAGCCTCAGTGCCTCACAGGCCAGTATCAGGCTCATGGGTGCTGCCTGTGCTTGTGACGTCACAGCAGCCTCAGTGCCTCCTTGGCCAGTGCCATGCTCATGGCTGCTGGCTGTGCTTGTGAGGTCACAGCAGCCTCAGTGCCTCCTAGGCCAGTATCAGGCTCATGGCTGCTGGCTGTGCTTGTGACGTCACAGCAGCCTCAGTGCCTCCTCTGCCAGTGGCAGTCTCATGGCTGCTGGCTGTGCTTCTGAGGTCACAGAAGCCTGAATGCCTCCTAGGCCAGTGGCAGTCTCATGGCTGCTGGCTGTGCTTGTGAGCTCACAGCAGCCTCAGTGCCTCCTAGGTTAGGGTCCAGCGTCCCCTGCTGGCTCTGCTTGTGACGTCACAGCAGCCTCAGTGCCTCACAGGCCAGTATCATGCTCATGGCTGCTGGCTGTGCTTGTGAGCTCAGAGCAGCCTGAGTGCCTCCTAGACCAGTGTCAGGGTCATGGCTGCTGGCTGTGCTTCTGAGGTCACAGATGCCTGAATGCCGCCTAGGCCAGTGGCAGGCTCATGGCTGCTGGCTGTGCTTGTGAGGTCACAGCAGCCTCAGTGCCTCGCAGGCCAATATCAGCCTTCTGGCTGCTGGCTGTGCTTCTGAGGTCACAGCAGACTCAGTGCCTCAAAAGTTAGTGTCCAGCGCCCCCTGCTGGCTGTGCTTGTGAGGTCACACCAGCCTCTGTGCCTCCTAGGCCAGTGTCATGCTCATGGCTGCTGGCTGTGCTTCTGAGGTCACAGCAACCTCACTGCCTCAATAGTTAGTGTGCAGCGCCCCCTGCTGGCTGTGTTGTGAGGTCACAGCAGCCTGAATGCCTCCTAGGCCAGTGGCAGGCTCCTGGCTGCTGGCTGTGCTTGTGAGGTCACAGCAGCCTGAGTGCCTCTGAGGCCAGTGGCAGGCTCATGGCTGCTGGCTGTGCTTCTGAGGTCACAACAGCCTCAGTGCCTCCTCTGCCAGTGTCAGGCTCATGGCTGCTGGCTGTGCTTGTGAGGTCACAGCAGCCTGAATGACTCCTAGGCCGGTGGCAGGCTCATAGCTGCTGGCTGTGCTTGTGAGGTCACAGCAGCCTCAGTGCCTCCTCTGCCAGTGGCAGTCTCATGGCTGCTGGCTATGCTTCTGAGGTCACAGCAGCCTCAGTGCCTCCTAGGCCAGTGGCAGTCTCCTGGCTGCTGGCTGTGCTTGTGAGGTCACAACAGCCTCAGTGCCTCCTCTGCCAGTGGCAGTCTCATGGCTGCTGGCTGTGCTTGTGAGGTCACAGATGCCTGAATGCCTCCTAGGCCCGTGGCAGGCTCATGGCTGCTGGCTGGGATTGTGACGTCAGAGCAGCCTCAGTGCCTCCTAGGTTGGTGTCCAGCGCCCCCTACTGGCTGTGATTGTGAGGTCACAGCAGCCTCAGTGCCTCATAGTTTAGTGTCCAGCGCCCCCTGCTGGCTGTCCTTGTGAGGTCACACCAGCCTCAGTGCCTAATAGGTAAGTGTCCAGCGCCCCCTGCTGGCTGTGCTTGTGAGGTCACAGTAGCCTCAGTGCCTCGCAGGCCAATATCAGCCTTCTGGCTGCTGGCTGTGCTTCTGAGGTCACAGCAGCCTCAGTGCCTCTGAGGCCAGTGGCAGGCTCATGGCTGCTGGCTGTGCTTGTGAGGTCACAGCAGCCTCAGTGCCTCCTAGGTTGGTGTCCATCGCCCCCTACTGGCTGTGCTTGTGAGGTCACAGCAGCCTCAGTGCCTCATAGTTTAGTGTCCAGCGCCCCCTGGTGGCTGTCCTTGTGAGGTCACACCAGCCTCAGTGCCTCACAGGCCAGTATCAGGCTCATGGCTGCTGGCTGTGCTTGTGAGGTCACAGCAGCCTCAGTGCCTCTGAGGCCAGTGCCAGTGTCATGGCTGCTGGCTGTGCTTGTGAGGTCACAGCAGCCTCAGTGCCTCCTAGGCCAGTATCAGGCTCATGGCTGCTGGCGGTGCTTGTGAGGTCACAGCAGCCTCAGTGCCTCTGAGGCCAGTGCCAGTCTCATGGCTGCTGGCTGTGCTTGTGAGGTCACAGCAGCCTCAGTGCCTCCTAGGCCAGTATCAGGCTCATGGCTGCTGGCTGTGCTTGTGAGGTCACAGAAGCCTGACTGTCTCCTAGGCCAGTGTCAGGCTCATGGCTGCTGGCTGTGATTGTGAGGTCACAGCAGCCTCAGTGCCTCACAGGCCAGTATCAGGCTCATGGCTGCTGGCTGTGCTTGTGAGGTCACAGCAGCCTTAGTGCCTCCTAGACCAATGTCAGCCTCATGGCTGCTGGCTGTGCTTGTGAGTTCACAGCAGCCTGAATGACTCCTAGGCCAGTGGCAGGCTCATGGCTGCTGGCTGTGATTGTGAGGTCACAGCAGCCTCAGTGCCTCTGAGGCCAGTGGCAGTCTCATGGCTGCTGGCTGTGTTTCTGAGGTCACAGCAGCCTCAGTGCCTCTGAGGCCAGTGGCAGTCTCATGGCTGCTGGCTGTGCTTGTGAGGTCACAGCAGCCTCAGTGCCTCCTCTGCCAGTGGCAGTCTCATGGCTGCTGGCTGTGCTTGTGAGGTCACAGCAGCCTCAGTGCCTCCCAGGCCACTATCAGGCTCCTGACTGCTGGCTGTGCTTGTGAGGTCACAGCAGCCTCAGTGCCTCCTAGGCCAATGTCAGGCTCCTGGCTGCTGGCTGTGCTTGTGAAGTCACAGCAGCCTCAGTGCCTCTGAGGCCAGTGGCAGTCTCATGGCTGCTGGCTGTGCTTGTCAGGTCGCAGCAGCCTCAGTGCCTCCTAGGCCAGTATCGGGCTCATGGTTGCTGGCTGTGCTTGTGAGGTCACAGCTACCTCAATGCCTCCTAGGCCAGTGGCAGGCTCATGGCTGCTGGCTGTGCTTGTGAGGTCACAGCAGACTCAGTGCCTCATCGTTTAGTGTCCAGCGTCCCCTGCTGGCTCTGCTTGTGAGGTCACAGCAGCCTCAGTGCCTCCCAGGCCAATATCAGGCTCCTGGCTGCTGGCTGTGCTTGTGTCGTCACAGCAGCCTGAGTGCCTCCTAGGCCCGTGGCAGGCTCATGGCTGCTGGCTGTGCTTGTGAGGTCACAGTAGCCTCAGTGCCTCTCAGGCCAGTGGCAGTCTCCTGGGTGCTGGCTGTGCTTGTGAGGTCACAGCAGCCTCAGTGCCTCCCAGGCCAATATCAGGCTTGTGGCTGCTGGCTGTGCTTGTGAGGTCACAGCAGCCTCAGGGCCTCTGAGGCCAGTGGCAGTTTCCTGGGTGCTGGCTGTGTTTGTGAGGTCACAGCAGCCTCAGTGCCTCCTCTGCCAGTGTCAGTCTCATGGCTGCTGGCTGTACTTCTGAGGTCACAGAAGCCTGAATGCCTCCTAGGCCAGTATCAGGCTCACGGCTGCTGGCTGTGCTTGTGAGGTCACAGCAGCCTCAGTGCCTCTGAGGCCAGTGGCAGGCTCATGGCTGCTGGCTGTGCTTGTGAGGTCACAGCAGCCTCAATGCCTCTGAGGCCAGTGTCAGGCTCCCGGCTGCTGGCTGTGCTTGTGAGGTCACAGCAGCCTCAGTGCCTCCTAGGTTAGTGTCCATCACCCCCTACTGGCTGTGCTTGTGAGGTCACAGCAGACTCAGTGCCTCAAAACTTAGTGTCCAGCGCCCCGTGCTGGCTGTGCTGGTGAGGTCACAGCAGCCTCAGTGCCTCTCAGGCCACTATCAGGCTCATGGCTGCTGGCTGTGCTTGTGATGTCACAGCACCCTCAGTACCTCTGAGGCCAGAGGCATTCTCTTGGCTGCTGGCTGTGCTTGTGAGGTCACAGCAGCCTCAGTGCCTCCTAGGCCAGTATCGGGCTAATGGTTGCTGGCTGTGCTTGTGTCGTCACAGCAGCCTGAATGCCTCCTAGGCCCGTGGCAGGCTCATGGCTGCTGGCTGTGCTTGTGAGGTCACAGCAGCCTCAGTGCCTCCTCGGCCATTATCAGGCTCATGGGTGCTGGCTGTGCTTGTGAGGTGCCAGCAGCCTCAGTGACTCATAGGTTAGTGTCCATCGCCCCTACTGGCTGTGCTTGTGAGGTCACAGCAGACTCAGTGCCTCAGTAATTAGTGTCCATCGGCCCTACTGGCTGTACTTGTGAGGTCACAGCAGCGTGAGTGCCTCACAGGCCAGTATCAGGCTCATGGCTGCTGGCTGTGCTTGTGAGGTCACAGCAGCCTCAGTGCCTCCTCTGCCAGTGCCACGTTCATGGCTGCTGGCTGTGCTAGTGAGGTCACAGCAACCTGATTGCCTCCTAGGCCAGTAGCAGGCTCATGGCTGCTGACTGTGCTTGTGAGGTCACAGCAGCCTGAATGCCTCCTAGGCCAGTGGCACGCTCATTGCTGCTGGCTGTGCTTGTGAGGTCACAGCAGCCTCACTGCCTCATAGTTAAGTGTCCAGCGTCCCCAGCTGGCTCTGCTTGTGAGGTCACAGCAGACTCAGTCTCTCAAAAGTTAGTGTGCAGCGCCACCTGCTGGCTGTGCTTGTGAGGTCACAGCAGACTCAGTGCCTCCTCTGCCACTGTCAGGCTCATGGCTGCTGGCTGTGCTTCTGAGGTCACAGCAGCCTCAGTGTCTCCGTGGATAGTGCCATGCTCATGGATGCTGGCTGTGCTTCTGAGGTCACAGCAACCTCAGTGCCTGTCAGGCCAGTATGAGGCTCATGGCTGCTGGCTGTGCTTGTGAGCTCACACCAGCCTCAGTGCCTCACAGGCCAGTATCAGGCTCATGGCTGCTGGCTGTGCTTCTGACGTCACAGCAGACTCAGTGCCTCCTAGGCCAGTATCAGGCTCATGGCTGCTGGCTGTGCTTGTGAGGTCACAGCAGACTCAGTGCCTCCTAGGTTAGTGTCCATCGCCCCCTACTGGCTGTGCTTGTGAGGTCACAGCAGCCTCAGTGCCTGATAGGTTATCTCCAGTGCCTCCTGCTGGCTGTGTTGTGAGGTCACAGCAGCCTCAGTGCCTCCTCTGCCAGTGTCAGGCTCATTGCTGCTGGCTGTGCTTGTGAGGTCACAGCAGCCTCAGTGTCTCCGTGGATAGTGCCATGCTCATGGCTGCTGCCTGTGCTTTTGCGGTCACAGTAACCTCAGTGCCTCTCAGGCCAGTAGCAGGCTCACGGCTGCTGGCTGTGCTTGTGAGCTCACACCAGCCTCAGTGCCTCACAGGCCAGTATGAGGCTCATGGCTGCTGGCTGTGCTTGTGAGGTCACAGCAGCCTCAGGGCCTCCTAGGCCAGTATCAGGCTCATGGCTGGTGGCTGTGCTTGTGTCGTCACAGCAGCCTCACTACCTCCTAGGCCCGTGGCAGGCTCATGGCTGCTGGCTGTGCTTGTGAGGTCACAGCAGCCTTAGTGCCTCCTAGACCAATGTCAGCCTCATGGCTGCTGGCTGTGCTTGTGAGGTCACAGCAGCCTCAGTGCCTCACAGGCCAGTATCATGCTCATGGCTGCTCGCTGTGCTTGTGAGGTCACAGCAGTCTGAGTGCCTTTGAGGCCAGTAGCAGGCTCATGGCTGCTGGCTGTGCTTGTGAGCTCAGAGCAGCCTGAGTGCCTCCTAGACCAGTGTCAGGGTCATGGCTGCTGGCTGTGCTTCTGAGGTCACAGATGCCTGAATGCCGCCTAGGCCAGTGGCAGGCTCATGGCTGCTGGCTGGGATTGTGATGTCCGAGCAGCCTCAGTGCCTCGTAGGTTGGTGTCCATCGCCCCCTACTGGCTGTGCTTGTGAGGTCACAGCAGCCTCAGTGCCTCGCAGGCCAATATCAGCCTTCTGGCTGCTGGCTGTGCTTCTGAGGTCACAGCAGACTCAGTGCCTCAAAAGTTAGTGTCCAGCGCCCCCTGCTGGCTGTGCTTGTGAGGTCACAGCAGCCTCTGTGCCTCCTAGGCCAGTGTCATGCTCATGGCTGCTGGCTGTGCTTCTGAGGTCACAGCAACCTCACTGCCTCAATAGTTAGTGTGCAGCGCCCCCTGCTGGCTGTGTTGTGAGGTCACAGCAGCCTGAATGCCTCCTAGGCCAGTGGCAGGCTCCTGGCTGCTGGCTGTGCTTGTGAGGTCACAGCAGCCTGAGTGCCTCCTTGGCCCGTGGCAGGCTCATGGCTGCTGGCTGTGCTTCTGAGGTCACAACAGCCTCAGTGCCTCCTCTGCCAGTGTCAGGCTCATGGCTGCTGGCTGTGCTTGTGAGGTCACAGCAGCCTGAATGACTCCTAGGCCGGTGGCAGGCTCATAGCTGCTGGCTGTGCTTGTGAGGTCACAGCAGCCTCAGTGCCTCCTCTGCCAGTGGCAGTCTCATGGCTGCTGGCTATGCTTCTGAGGTCACAGCAGCCTCAGTGCCTCCTAGGCCAGTGCCAGTCTCCTGGCTGCTGGCTGTGCTTGTGAGGTCACAACAGCCTCAGTGCCTCCTCTGCCAGTGGCAGTCTCATGGCTGCTGGCTGTGCTTGTGAGGTCACAGATGCCTGAATGCCTCCTAGGCCCGTGGCAGGCTCATGGCTGCTGGCTGGGATTGTGACGTCAGAGCAGCCTCAGTGCCTCCTAGGTTGGTGTCCAGCGCCCCCTACTGGCTGTGATTGTGAGGTCACAGCAGCCTCAGTGCCTCATAGTTTAGTGTCCAGCGCCCCCTGCTGGCTGTCCTTGTGAGGTCACACCAGCCTCAGTGCCTAATAGGTAAGTGTCCAGCGCCCCCTGCTGGCTGTGCTTGTGAGGTCACACCAGCCTCAGTGCCTCGCAGGCCAATATCAGCCTTCTGGCTGCTGGCTGTGCTTCTGAGGTCACAGCAGCCTCAGTGCCTCTGAGGCCAGTGGCAGGCTCATGGCTGCTGGCTGTGCTTGTGAGGTCACAGCAGCCTCAGTGCCTCCTAGGTTGGTGTCCATCGCCCCCTACTGGCTGTGATTGTGAGGTCACAGCAGCCTCAGTGCCTCATAGTTTAGTGTCCAGCGCCCCCTGGTGGCTGTCCTTGTGAGGTCACACCAGCCTCAGTGCCTCACAGGCCAGTATCAGGCTCATGGCTGCTGGCTGTGCTTGTGAGGTCACAGCAGCCTCAGTCTCTCAAAAGTTAGTGTGCAGCGCCACCTGCTGGCTGTGTTGTGAGGTCACAGCAGCCTGAATGCCTCCTAGGCCAGTGGCAGGCTCATGGCTGCTGGCTGTGATTGTGAGGTCACAGCAACCTCAGTGCCTCTCAGGCCAGTGGCAGTCTCATGGCTGCTGGCTGTGCTTGTGAGGTCACAGCAGCCTCAGTGCCTCCTAGGCCAGTGGCAGTCTCATGGCTGCTGGCTGTGCTTGTGAGGTCACAGCAGCCTCAGTGCCTCACAGGCCAGTATCAGGCTCATGGCTGCTGGCTGTGCTTGTGACGTCACAGCAGCCTCAGTGCCTCCTCTGCCAGTGGCAGTCTCATGGCTGCTGGCAGTGCTTGTGAGGTCACAGCAGCCTGAATGCCTCCTAGGCCAGTGGCAGTCTCATGGCTGCTGGCTGTGCTTGTGATGTCACAACAGCCTCAGTGCCTCTGAGGCCAGTGGCAGTCTCATGGCTGCTGGCTGTGCTTGTGAGGTCAGAGAACCCTCAGTGCCTCCTCTGGCAGTGGCAGTCTCATGGCTGCTGGCTGTGCCTGTGAGGTCACAGCAGCCTCAGTGCCTCCTAGGTTAGGGTCCAGCGTCCCCTGCTGGCTGTGCTTGTGAGGTCACAGCAGCCTGAATGCCTCCTAGGCCCGTGGCAGGCTCATGGCTGCTGGCTGTGCTTGTGACGTCACAGTAGCCTCAGTGCATCTGAGGCCAGTGGCAGGCTCATGGCTGCTGGCTGTGCTTGTGACGTCACAGTACCCTCAGTGCATCTGAGGCCAGTGGCAGTCTCATGGCCGCTGGCTGTGCTTGTGAGGTCACAGCAACCCCAATGCCTCTCAGGTCAGCATCAGGGTCATGGCTGCTGGCTGAGCTTGTGACATCACAGCAGCTTCAGTGCCTCCTAGGCCAGTGGCAAGTTCATGGCTGCTGGATGTGCTTGTGAGCTCACAGAAGCCTCAGTGCCCATACGCCAGTGGCAGGCTCATGGCTGCTGGCTGTGGTTGTGACGTCACAGCAGCCTCAGTGCCTCTGAGGCCAGTGGCAGGCTCATGGCTGCTGGCTGTGCTGTGACGTCACAGCAGCCTCAGTGCCTCCTCTGCCAGTGTCAGGCTCATGGCTTCCTGCTGTGCTCGTGAGGTCACAGCAGCCTCAGTGTCTCCAAGGATAGTGCCATGCTCATGGATGCTGGCTGTGCTTGTGAGGTCACAGCAGCCTCAGTGCCTCCGAGGTTAGTGTCCATCACCCCCTACTGGCTGTGCTTGTGAGGTCACAGCAGCCTCAGTGCCTCATAGGTTAGTGTCCTGCGTCCCCTGCTGTCTATGCTTGTGAGGTCACAGCAGACTCAGTGCCTCCTCTGCCAGGGCCATGCTCATGGCTGCTGGCTGTGTTTCTGAGGTCACAGCAGCCTCAGTGCCTCCTAGGCTAGTGTCCATCGCCCCCTTCTGGCTGTGCTTGTGAGGTCACAGCAGCCTCAGTGCCTCCTAGGCCCGTGGCAGACTCATGGCTGCTGGCTGTGCTTGTGAGGTCACAGCAGACTCAGTGCCTCTGAGGCCAGTGGCAGTCTCATGGCTGCTGGCTGTGCTTGTGACGTCACAGCAGCCTCAGTGCCTCTGAGGCCAGTCGCAGTCTCATGGTTGCTGGCTGTGCTTGTGAGGTCACAGAAGCCTCAGTGCCTCTGAGGCCAGTGGCATCTCACAGCTGCTGGCTGTGTTTGTGAGGTCACAGCAGCCTCAGTGCCTCATAGTTTAGTGTCCAGCGTCCTCTGCTGGCCCATCTTGTGAGGTCACAGCAGACTCAGTGCCTCAAAACTTAGTGTCCAGCGCCCCCTGCTGGCTGTGCTTGTGAGGTCACAGCAGCCTCAGTGCCTCTCAGGCCAGTATCAGGCTCCTGGCTGCTGACTCTGCTTCTGAGGCCACAGCAGCCAGAATGCCTCCTAGGCCAGTGGCAGGCTCATGGCTGCTGTCTGGGATTGTGAGGTCACAGCAGCCTCAGTGCCTCATAGGTTAGTGTCCAGCATCCCCTGCTGGCTCTGCTTGTGAGGTCACAGCAGACTCAGTGCCTCATAATTTACCATCCAGTGTCCCCTGCTGGCTCTGCCTGTGAGGTCACAGCAGCCTCAGTGGCTCATAGGTTAGTGTGCAGCGACCCCTGCTGGCTGTGCTTGTGAGGTCACAGCAGCCTCAGTGTCTCCGTGGATAGTGCCATGCGCATGGCTGCTGGCTGTGCTTCTGAGGTCACAGCAGCCTCAGTGCCTCTCAGGCCAGTATCATGCTCAAGGCTGCTGGCTGTGCTTGTGAGGTCACAGCAGCCTCAGTGCCTCCTTGGGCAGTGGCAGGCTCATGGCTGCTGGCTGTGCTTCTGACGTCACAGAAGCCTGAATGCCTCCTAGGCCAGTGGCAGACTCATGGCTACTGGCTGTGCTTGTGAGGTCACAGCAGCCTCAGTGCCTCATAGTTTAGTGTCCAGCCCCCCCTGCTGGCTGTGCTTGTGACGTCACAGCAGCCTCAGTGCCTCAAAAGTTAGTGTCCAGCGGCCCCTGCTGGCTGTGCTTTTGAGGTCACAGAAGCCTCAGTGTCTCCGTGGATAGTGCCATGCTCATGGCTGCTGGCTGTGCTTGTGAGGTCACAGCAGCCTCAGTGCCTCACAGGCCAGTGTCAGGCTCAGGGCTGCTGGCTGTGCTTGTGAGCTCACAGAAGCCTCAGTGCCTCTGAGGCCAGTGGCCGGCTCATGGCTGCTTGCTGTGATTGTGAGCCCACAGCAGCCTCAGTGCCTCCTAGGTTAGTGTCCATCGCCCCCTACTTGCTGTGCTTCTGAGGTCACAGCAGACTCAGTGCCTCCTCTGCCACTGTCAGGCTCATGGCTGCTGGCTGTGCTTCTGAGGTCACAGCAGCCTCAGTGTCTGCGTGGATAGTGCCATGCTCATGGATGCTGGCTGTGCTTCTGAGGTCACAGCAACCTCAGTGCCTGTCAGGCCAGTATGAGGCTCATGGCTGCTGGCTGTGCTTGTGAGCTCACACCAGCCTCAGTGCCTCACAGGCCAGTATCAGGCTCATGGCTGCTGGCTGTGATTGTGACGTGACAGCAGACTCAGTGCCTCCTAGGCCAGTATCAGGCTCATGGCTGCTGGCTGTGCTTGTGAGGTCACAGCAGACTCAGTGTCTCCTAGGTTAGTGTCCATCGCCCGCTACTGGCTGTGCTTGTGAGGTCACAGCAGCCTCAGTGCCTGATAGGTTATCTCCAGTGCCTCCTGCTGGCTGTGTTGTGAGGTCACAGCAGCCTCAGTGCCTCCTCTGCCAGTGTCAGGCTCATTGCTGCTGGCTGTGCTTGTTAGGTCACAGCAGCCTCAGTGTCTCCGTGGATAGTGCCATGCTCATGGCTGCTGCCTGTGCTTTTGCGGTCACAGTAACCTCAGTGCCTCTCAGGCCAGTATCAGGCTCATGGCTGCTGGCTGTGCTTGTGAGCTCACACCAGCCTCAGTGCCTCACAGGCCAGTATGAGGCTCATGGCTGCTGGCTGTGCTTCTGACGTCACAGCAGCCTCACTACCTCCTAGGCCCGTGGCAGGCTCATGGCTGCTGGCTGTGCTTTTGAGGTCACAGCAGCCTCAGTGCCTCCTAGGCCAGGGTCAGGCTCATGGCTGCTGGCTGTGCTTGTGAGGTCACAGAAGCCTGAATGCCTCCTAGGCCAGTGGCAGGCTCATGGCTGCTGGCTGTGCTTGTGAGGTCACAGCAGCCTCAGTGCCTCATGGTTTAGTGTCCAGCGTCCCCTACTGGCTGTGCTTGTGAGGTCACAGCAGACTCAGGGCCTGAGAGGTTATATCCAGTGCCCCCTGCTGGCTGTGTTGTGAGGTCACAGCAGCCTCAGTGCCTCCTCTGCCAGTCTCAGGCTCATGGTTGCTGGCTGTGCTTGTGACGTCACAGCAGCCCCAGTGTCTCCTTGGATAGTGCCATGCTCAAGGCTGTTGGCTGTTCTTTTGAGGTCACAGCAAACTCACTGCCTCTCAGGCCAGTATCAGTCTCATGGCTGCTGGCTGTGCTTGTGAGGTCACAGAAGCCTGAATGCCTCCTAGACCAGTGGCAGGCTCATGGCTCCTGGCTGTGCTTGTTAGGTCACAGCAGCCTCAGTGCCTCATAGTTTAGTGTCCAGCGCCCGCTGCTGGCTCTGCTTGTGAGGTCACAGCAGCCTCAGTGTCTCCGTGGATAGTGCCATGCTCAAGGCTGCTGGCTGTGCTTGTGAGGTCACAGCAGCCTCAGTGTCTCCTAGGTTAGTGTGCAGCGCCCCCTGCTGCCTGTGCTTGTGAGGTCACAGCAGCCTCAGTGCCTCACAGGCCAGTATCAGGCTCATGGCTGCTGGCTGTGCTTCTGACGTCACAGCAGCCTCAGTGCTTCCTCTGCCAGTGGCAGGCTCATGGCTGCTGGCTGTGCTTGTTAGGTCACAGCAGCCTCAGTGCCTCCTAGTTTTGTGTCCAGCGCCCCCTGCTGGCTCTGCTTGTGAGGTCACAGCAGACTCAGTGCCTCGCAGGCCAGTATCATGCTCACAGCTGCTGGCTGTGCTTGTGAGGTCACAGCAGCCTCAGTGCCTCACAGGCCCATGGCAGTCTCATGGCTACTGGCTGTGCTTGTGAGGTCACAGCAGCCTCAGTGCCTCCTAGGTCAGTGTCAGGCTCATGGCTGCTGGCTGTGCTTCTGAGGTCACAGAAGCCTGAATGCCTCCTAGACCAGTGGCAGTCTCATGGCTGCTGGCTGTGATTCTGAGGTCACAGCAGCCTCAGTGCCTCATAGTTTCGTGTCCAGCGTCCCTGTTGGCTCTGCTTGTGAGGTCACAGCAGACTCAGTGCCTCATAGGTTAGTGTCCATCGCCCCCTACTGGCTGTGCTTGTGAGGTCACAGCAGCCTCAGTGCCTCCCAAGCCAATATCAGGCTCCTGGCTGCTGGCAGTGGTTGTGACGTCACAGCAGCCTCAGTGCCTCCTATGCCCGTGGCAGGCTCATGGCTGCTGGCTGTGCTTGTGACGTCACAGCAGCCTCGGTGCCTCTGAGGCCAGTGGCAGTCTCATGGCTGCTGGCTGTGCTTGTGAGGTCACAGCAGCCTCAGTGCCTCTGTGGCCAGTGGCAGTCTCATGGCTGCTGGCTGTGCTTGTGAGGTCACAGCAGCCTCAGTGCCTCCTAGGTTAGTGTCCATCGCCCCCTACTGGCTGTGCTTGTGAGGTCACAGCAGACTCAGTGCCTGATAGGTTATCTCCAGGGCCCCCTGCTGGCTGTGTTGTGAGGTCACAGCAGCCTCAGTGCCTCCTCTGCCAGTGTCAGGCTCATTGCTGCTGGCTGTGCTTGTTAGGTCACAGCAGCCTCAGTGTCTCTGTGGATAGTGCCATGCTCATGGCTGGTGCCTGTGCTTTTGCGGTCACAGTAACCTCAGTGCCTCTCAGGCCAGTATCAGGCTCATGGCTGCTGGCTGTGCTTGTGAGCTCACACCAGCCTCAGTGCCTCTGAGGCCAGTATCAGGCTCATGGCTGCTGGCTGTGCTTCTGACGTCACAGCAGCCTCAGTGCCTCCTAGGCCAGTATCAGGCTCATGGCTGCTGGCTGTACTTGTGTCGTCACAGCAGCCTCACTACCTCCTAGGCCCGTGGCAGGCTCATGGCTGCTGGCTGTGCTTCTGAGGTCACAGCAGCCTCAGTGCCTCCTCTGCCAGGATCAGGCTCATGGCTGCTGGCTGTGCTTGTGACGTCACAGAATCCTGAATGCCTCCTAGGCCAGTGGCAGGCTCATGGCTGCTGGCTATGATAGTGAGGTCACAGCAGCCTCAGTGCCTCGTAGTTTAGTGTCCAGCGTCCCCTGCTGGCTCTGTTTGTGAGGTCACAGCAGCCTCAGTGCCTCGTAGTTTAGTGTCCAGCGTCCCCTGCTGGCTGTGCTTGTGAGGTCACAGCAGCCTCAGTGCCTCACAGGCCAGTATCAGGCTCATGGCTGCTGGCTGTGCTTGTGACGTCACAGCAGCCTCGGTGCCTCCTCTGCCAGTGGCAGTCTCATGGCTGCTGGCTGTGCTTGTGAGGTCACAGCAGCCTCAGTGTCTCCGAGGATAGTGCCATGCTCAAGGCTGTTGGCTGTGCTTTTGAGGTCACAGCAACCTCAGTGCCTCTCAGGCCAGTATCAGTCTCATGGCTGCTGGCTGTGCTTGTGAGGTCACAGAAGCCTGAATGCCTCCTAGACCAGTCGCAGGCTCATGGCTGCTGGCTGTGCTTGTTAGGTCACAGCAGCCTCAGTGCCTCATAGTTTTGTGTCCAGCGCCCCCTGCTGGCTCTGCTTGTGAGGTCAAAGCAGACTCAGTGCCTCTCAGGCCAGTATCATGCTCATGGCTGCCGGCTCTGCTTGTGAGGTCACAGCAGCCTCAGTAAGTCCTAGGCCCGTGGCAGGCTCATGGCTGCTGGCTGTGCTTGTGAGGTCACAGCAGACTCAGTGCCTCCTCTGTCAGTGGCAGTCTCATGGCTGCTGGCTGTGCTTGTGAGGTCACAGCAGCCTCAGTGCCTCCTAGGTCAGTGTCAGGCTCATGGCTGCTGGCTGTGCTTCTGACGTCACAGAAGCCTGAATGCCTCCTAGCCCAGTGGCAGGCTCATGGCTGCTGGCTGTGCTTGTGAGGTCACAGCAGCCTCAGTGCCTCCTAATTTCGTGTCCAGCATCCCTGTTGGCTCTGCTTGTGAGGTCACAGCAGACTCAGTGCCTCATAGGTTAGTGTCCATCGCCCCCTACTGGCTGTGCTTGTGAGGTCACAGCAGCCTCAGTGCCGCCCAAGCCAATATCAGGCTCCTGGCTGCTGGCTGTGGTTGTGACGTCACAGCAGCCTCAGTGCCTCCTATGTCCGTGGCAGGCTCATGGCTGCTGGCTGTGCTTGTGACGTCACAGCAGCCTCGGTGCCTCTGAGGCCAGTGGCAGTCTCATGAATGCTGGCTGTGCTTGTGAGGTCACAGCAGCCTCAGTGCCTCCTAGGTTAGTGTCCATCGCCCCCTACTGGCTGTGCTTGTGAGGTCACAGCAGACTCAGTGCCTCCTCTGCCACTGTTAGGCTCATGGCTGCTGGCTGTGCTTCTGAGGTCACAGCAGCCTCAGTGTCTCCGTGGATAGTGCCATGCACATGGATGCTGGTGTGCTTCTGAGGTCACAGCAACCTCAGTGCCTCTCAGGCCAGTATCATGCTCATGGCTGCTGGCTGTGCTTGTGAGGTCACAGCAGCCTCAGTGCCTCATAGGTTAGTGTGCATCAGCCCCTACTGGCTGTGCTTGTGAGGTCACAGCAGACTCAGTGCCTGATAGGTTATCTCCAGTGCCCCCTGCTGGCTGTGTTGTGAGGTCACAGCAGCCTCAGTGCCTCCTCTGCCAGTGTCAGGCTCATTGCTGCTGGCTGTGCTTCTGAGGTCACAGCAGCCTCAGTGTCTCCGTGGATAGTGCCATGCTCATGGCTGCTGCCTGTGCTTTTGCGGTCACAGTAACCTCAGGGCCTCTCAGGCCAGTATCAGGCTCCTGGCTTCTGGCTGTGCTTGTGAGATCACAGCAGCCTCAGTGCCTCACAGGCCAGTATGAGGCTCATGGCTGCTGGCTGTGCTTCTGACGTCACAGCAGCCTCAGTGCCTCCTAGGCCAGTATCAGGCTCATGGCTGGTGGCTGTGCTTGTGTCGTCACAGCAGCCTCACTACCTCCTTGGCCTGTGGCAGGCTCATGGCTGCTGGCTGTGCTTTTGAGGTCACAGAAGCCTCAGTGCCTCCTCTGCCAGGGTCAGGCTCATGGCTGCTGGCTGTGCTTGTGAGGTCACAGCAGCCTCAGTGT
This sequence comes from Dromaius novaehollandiae, assembly GCF_036370855.1. Taxonomy (NCBI): domain Eukaryota; kingdom Metazoa; phylum Chordata; class Aves; order Casuariiformes; family Dromaiidae; genus Dromaius; species Dromaius novaehollandiae. The sequence goes on along the minus strand of NW_026991341.1, from coordinate 2,699,804 downwards.
CTCCGTGGATAGTGCCATGCTCAAGGCTGCTGGCTGTGCTTGTGAGGTCACAGAAACCTGAATGCCTCCTAGGCAAGTGGCAGGCTCATGGCTGCTGGCTATGATTGTGAGGTCACAGCAGCCTCAGTGCCTCATAGTTTAGTGTGCAGCGCCCCCTGCTGGCTGTGCTTGTGAGGTCACAGCAGCCTCAGTGCCTTACAGGCCAGTATCAGTCTCATGGCTGCTGGCTGTACTTGTGAGGTCACAGAAGCCTGAATGCCTCCTAGACCAGTGGCAGGCTCATGGCTGCTGGCTGTGCTTGTGAGGTCACAGCAGCCTCAGTGCCTCACAGGCCCGTGGCCGTCTCATGGCTGCTGGCTGTGCTTGTGAGGTCACAGCAGCCTCAGTGCCTCCTAGGTCAGTGTCAGGCTCATGGCTGCTGGCTGTGCTTCTGAGGTCACAGAAGCCTGAATGCCTCCTAGCCCAGTGGCAACCTCATGGCTGCTGGCTGTGATTCTGAGGTCACAGCAGCCTCAGTGCCTCCTAGTTTCGTGTCCAGCGTCCCTGTTGGCTCTGCTTGTGAGGACACAGCAGACTCAGTGCCTCATAGGTTAGTGTCCATCGCCCCCTACTGGCTGTGCTTGTGAGGTCACAGCAGCCTCAGTGCCTCCCAAGCCAATATCAGGCCCCTGGCTGCTGGCTGTGCTTGTGAGGTCACAGAAGCCTCAGTGCCTCCTCTGCCAGTGGCAGTCTCATGGCTGCTGGCTGTGCTTGTGAGGTCACAGCAGCCTCAGTGCCTCATAGGTTAGTGTCCATCGCCCCCTACTGGCTGTGCTTTTGAGGTCACAGCAGACTCAGTGCCTCCTCTGCCACTGTCAGGCTCATGGCTGCTGGCTGTGCTTCTGAGGTCACAGCAGCCTCAGTGTCTCCGTGGATAGTGCCATGCTCATGGATGCTGGTGTGCTTCTGAGGTCACAGCAACCTCAGTGCCTCACAGGCCAGTATCAGGCTCATGGCTGCTGGCTGTGCTTGTGAGGTCACAGCAGACTCAGTGCCTCCTAGGCCAGTATCAGGCTCATGGCTGCTGGCTGTGCTTGTGAGGTCACAGCAGACTCAGTGCCTCCTACGTTAGTGTCCATCGCCCCCTACTGGTTGTGCTTGTGAGGTCACAGCAGCCTCAGTGCCTGATAGGTTATCTCCAGTGCCTCCTGCTGCCTGTGTTGTGAGGTCACAGTAGCCTCAGTGCCTCCTCTGCCAGTGTCAGTCTCATTGCTGCTGGCTGTGCTTCTGAGGTCACAGCAGCCTCAGTGTCTCCGTGGATAGTGCCATGCTCATGGCTCTTGCCGGTGCTTGTGAGGTCACAGTAACCTCAGTGCCTCTCAGGCCAGTATCAGGCTCATGGCTGCGGGCTGTGCTTGTGACGTCACAGCAGCCTCAGTGCCTCCTAGGCCAGTATCAGGCTCATGGCTGCGGGCTGTGCTTCTGACGTCACAGCAGCCTCAGTGCCTCCTAGGCCAGTATCAGGCTCATGGCTGCTGGCTGTGCTTGTGTCGTCACAGCAGCCTCACTACCTCCTAGGCCCGTGGCAGGCTCATGGCTGCTGGCTGTGCTTGTGAGGTCACAGCAGCCTCAGTGCCTCACAGGCCAGGGTCAGGCTCATGGCTGCTGGCTGTGCTTGTGAGGTCACAGAAGCCTGAATGCCTCCTAGGCCAGTGGCAGGCTCATGGCTGCTGGCTGTGCTTCTGAGGTCACAGCAGCCTCAGTGCCTCATAGGTTAGTGTCCTTCGCCCCCTACTGGCTGTGCTTGTGAGGTCACAGCAGACTCAGGGCCTGATAGATTATATCCAGTGTCCCCTGCTGGCTGTGTTGTGAGGTCACAGCAGCCTCAGTACCTCCCCTGCCAGTCTCAGGCTCATGGCTGCTGGCTGTGCTTGTGACGTCACAGCAGCCTCAGTGTCTCCTTGGATAGTGCCATGCTCATGGCTCTTGCCGGTGCTTGTGAGGTCACAGCAACCTCAGTGCCTCCTAGGCCAGTGGCAGGCTCATGGCTGCTGGCTATGATTGTGAGGTCACAGCAGACTCTGTGCCTCAAAAGTTACTGTCCAGCGCCCCCTGCTGGCTGTGCTTGTGAGATCACAGCAGCCTGAGTGCCTCCTCTGCCAGTGTCAGGCTCATGGCTACTGGCTGTGCTTGTGAGGTCACAGCAGCCTCAGTGTCTCCGTGGATAGTGCCATGCTCAAGGCTGCTGGCTGTGCTTGTGAGGTCACAGCAGCCTGAATGCCTCCTAGGCAAGTGCCAGGCCCATAGCTGCTGGCTATGATTGTGAGGTCACAGCAGCCTCAGTGCCTCCTCTGTCAGTGGCAGTCTCATGGCTGCTGGATGTGCTTGTGAGGTCACAGCAGCCTCAGTGCCTCCTAGACCAGGGTCAGGCTCATGGCTGCTGGCTGTGCTTCTGAGGTCACAGAAGCCTGAATGCCTCCTAGCCCAGTGGCAGCCTCATGGCTGCTGGCTGTGATTGTGAGGTCACAGCAGACTCAGTGCCTCATAGTTTCGTGTCCAGCGTCCCTGCTGGCTCTGCTTGTGAGGTCACAGCAGCCTCAGTGCCTCCTCTGCCAGTGTCAGGCTCATGGCTGCTGGCTGTGATTGTGAGGTCACAGCAGCCTCAGTGCCTCATAGTTTAGTGTCCAGCGCCCCCTGCTGGCTGTGCTTGTGAGGTCACAGCAGACTCAGTGCCTCATAATTTACCATGCAGTGTCCCCTGCTGGCTCTGTTTGTGAGGTCACAGCAGACTCAGTGTCTCCTAGGTTAGTGTGCAGCGCCCCCTGCTGGCTGTGCTTGTGAGGTCACAGCAGCCTCAGTGCCTCACAGGCCAGTATCAGGCTCCTGGCTGCTGGCTGTGCTTGTGACGTCACAGCAGCCTCAGTGCCTCCGAGGCCAGTATCAGGCTCATGGCTGCTGGCTGTGCTTGTGAGGTCACAGCAGCCTCAGTGTCTCCGTGGATAGTGCCATGCTCATGGCTGTTGGCTGTGCTTCTGAGGTCACAGCAACCTCAGTGCCTCTCAGGCCAGTTTCAGGCTCATGGCTGCTGGCTGTGATTCTGAGGTCACAGCAGCCTCAGTGCCGCATAGTTTAGTGTCCAGCGTCCCCTGCTGGCTCTGCTTGTGAGGTCACAGCAGACTCAGTGCCTCAAAAGTTACTGTCCAGCGCCCCCTGCTGGCTGTGCTTGTGAGATCACAGCAGCCTGAGTGCCTCCTCTGCCAGTGTCAGGCTCATGGCTGCTGGCTATGATTGTGAGGTCACAGCAGACTCAGTGTCTCCGTGGATAGTGCCATGCTCAAGGCTGCTGGCTGTGCTTGTGAGATCACAGCAGCCTCAGTGCCTCCTAGGCCAGTGTCAGGCTCATGGCTGCTGGCTGTGCTTGTGAGGTCACAGCAGCCTCAGTGTCTCATAGTTTAGTGTCCATCGCCCCCTACTGGCTGTGCTTGTGAGGTCACAGCAGACTCAGTGCCTGATAGGTTATCTCCAGTGCCCCCTGCTGGCTGTGTTGTGAGGTCACAGCAGCCTCTGTGCCTCCTCTGGCAGTGTCAGGCTCATGGCTGCTGCCTGTGCTTGTGAGGTCACAGCAACCTCAGTGCCTCCTCTGCCAGTGCCATACTCATGGCTGCTAGCTGTGCTTGTGAGGTCACAGCAACCTCAGTGCTTCCTAGGCCAGTATCAGTCTCATGGCTGCTGGCTGTGCTTCTGAGTTCACAGAAGCCTGAATGCGTCCTTGGCCAGTGGCAGGCTCATGGCTGCTGGCTGTGCTTGTGAGGTCACAGCAGACTCAGTGCCTCATAGTTTAGTGTCCAGCGTCCCCTGCTGGCTGTGCTTGTGAGGTCACAGCAACCTCAGTGCTTCTCAGGCCAGTGTCATGCTCATGGCTGCTGGCTGTGATTGTGAGGTCACAGCAGCCTGAATGCCTCCTAGACCAGTGTCAGGGTCATGGCTGCTGGCTGTGCTTCTGAGGTCACAGAAGCCTGAATGCCTCCTAGCCCAGTGTCAGGGTCATGGCTGCTGGCTGTGCTTGTGAGATCACAGAAGCCTGAATGCCTCCTAGGCCAGTGGCAGGCTCATGGCTGCTGGCTGTGCTTGTGAGGTCACAGCAGACTCAGTGCCTCATAGTTTAGTGTCCAGCGTCCCCTGCTGCTGCCTGTGCTTGTGAGGTCATAGCAGACTCAGTGTCTCCTAGGCCCGTGGCAGTCTGATGGCTGCTGGCTGTGCTTGTGAGGTCACAGCAGCCTCAGTGCCTCATAGGTTAGTGTCCATCGCTCCCTACTGGCTGTGCTTGTGAGGTCACAGCAGACTCAGGGCCTGATAGGTTATATCCAGTGCCCCCTGCTGGCTGTGTTGTGAGGTCACAGCAGCCTCAGTGTCTCCTTGGATAGTGCCATGCTCATGGCTGTTGCTGGTGCTTGTGAGGTCACAGCAACCTCAGTGCCTCCTAGGCCAGTGGCAGGCTCATGGCTGCTGGCTATGATTGTGAGGTCACAGCTGACTCAGTGCGTCATAGTTTAGTGTTCAGCGTCCTCTGCTGGCTGTGCTTGTGAGGTCACAGCAGCCTCAGTGCCTCCGAGGCCAGTATCAGGCTCATGGCTGCTGGCTGTGCTTTTGAGCTCACAGCAAACTCAGTGCCTCTCAGGCCAGTATCAGGCTCATGGCTGCTGGCTGTGCTTGTGAGGTCACAGCAGCTTCAGTGCCTCCTAGACCAGTGTCAGGGTCATGGCTGCTGGCTGTGCTTCTGAGGTCACAGAAGCCTGAATGCCTCCTAGGACAGTGGCAAACTCATGGCTGCTGGCTGTGCTTGTGACGTCACAGCAGCCTCAGTGCCTCTCAGGCTAGTATCATGCTCATGGCTGCTAGCTGTGGTTCTGAGGTCACAGCAGCCTCAGTACCTCCTAGGCCCGTGGCAGGCTCATGGCTGCTGGCTGTGCTTGTGACGTCACACCAGCCTCAGTGCCTCACAGGCCAGTATCAGGCTCATGGCTGCTGGCTGTGCTTCTGACGTCACAGCAGACTCAGTGCCTCCTAGGCCAGTATCAGGCTCATGGCTGCTGGCTGTGCTTGTGAGGTCACAGCAGCCTCAGTGCCTCCTAGGCCAGTATCAGGCTCATGGCTGCTGGCTGTGCTTGTGAGGTCACAGCAGCCTCAGTGCCTCATAGTTTAGTGTCCAGCGTCCCCTGCTGGCTCTGTTTGTGAGGTCACAGGAGACTCAGTGTCTCCTAGGTTAGTGTGCAGCGGCCCCTGCTGGCTGTGCTTGTGACGTCACAGCAGCCTCAGTGCCTCAAAAGATGGTGTCCAGCACCCCCTGCTGGCTGTGCTTGTGAGGTCACAGAAGCCTGAATGCCTCCTAGACCAGTGGCAGGCTCATGGCTGCTGGCTGTGCTTGTTAGGTCACAGCAGCCTCAGTCCCTCATAGTTTAGTGTCCAGCGTTCCCTGCTGGCTCTGCTTGTGAGGTCACAGCAGTCTCAGTGCCTGATAAGTTAGTGTCCAGCGCCCCCTGCTGCCTGTGCTTTTGCGGTCACAGTAACCTCAGTGCCTCTCAGGCCAGTATCAGGCTCATGGCTGCTGGCTGTGCTTGTGAGCTCACACCAGCCTCAGTGCCTCACAGGCCAGTATCAGGCTCATGGCTGCTGGCTGTGCTTGTGAGGTCACAGCAGCCTCAGTGCCTCCTAGGCCAGTATCAGGCTCATGGCTGCTGGCTATGATTGTGAGGTCACAGCAGCCTCAGTGCCTCATAGGTTAGTGTCCAACGTCCCCTGCTGGCTCTGTTTGTGAGGTCACAGCAGACTCAGTGTCTCCTAGGTTAGTGTGCAGCGCCCCCTGCTGGCTGTGCTTGTGAGGTCACAGCAGCCTCAGTGCCTCACAGGCCAGTATCAGGCTCATGGCTGCTGGCTGTGCTTCTGACGTCACAGCAGCCTCAGTGCCTCCTCTGCCAGTGGCAGGCTCATGGCTGCTGGCTGTTCTTGTTAGGTCACAGCAGCCTCAGTGCCTCATAGTTTTGTGTCCAGCGCCCCCTGCTGGCTGTGCTTGTGAGGTCACAGCAGCCTCAGTGCCTCTCAGGCCAGTATCATGCTCATGGCTGCTGGCTGTGCTTGTGATGTCACAGCAGCCTCAGTGTCTCCGTGGATAGTGCCATGCTCATGTCTGCTGCCTGTGCTTTTGCGGTCACAGTAACCTCAGTGCCTCTCAGGCCAGTATCAGGCTCATGGCTGCTGGCTGTGCTTTTGAGGTCACAGCAGCCTCAGTGCCTCCTCTGCCAGGGTCAGGCTCATGGCTGCTGGCTGTGCTTGTGAGGTCACAAAAGCCTGAATGCCTCCTAGACCAGTGGCAGGCTCATGGCTGCTGGCTGTGCTTGTTAGGTCACAGCAGCCTCAGTGCCTCATAGTTTAGTGTCCAGCGTCCCCTGCTGGCTGTGCTTGTGAGGTCACAGCAGACTCAGTGCCTGATAAGTTAGTGTCCAGTGCCCCCTGCTGGCTGTGCTTGTGAGATCACACCAGCCTCAGTGCCTCTCAGGCCAGTATCATGCTCATGGCTGCTGGCTGTGCTTCTGAGGTCACAGAAGCCTCAGTGTCTCCGTGGATAGTGCCATGCTCATGGCTGCTGCCTGTGCTTTTGCGGTCACAGTAACCTCAGTGCCTCACAGGCCAGTATCAGGCTCATGGCTGCTGGCTGTGCTTGTGAGGTCACAGCAGCCTCAGTGCCTTCTAGGCCAGTATCAGGCTCATGGCTGCTGGCTGTGCTTGTGAGGTCACAGCAGCCTCACTACCTCCTTGGCCAGTGCCAGGCTCATGGCTGCTGGCTGTGCTTGTGAGGTCACATCAGCCTCAGTGCCTCCTCTGCCAGGGTCAGGCTCATGGCTGCTGGCTGTGCTTGTGAGGTCACAGAAGCCTGAATGCCTCCTAGGCCAGTGGCAGGCTCATGGCTGCTGGCTGTGCTTGTGAGGTCACAGCAGCCTCAGTGTCTCCGTGGATAGTGCCATGCTCAAGGCTGCTGGCTGTGCTTGTGAGGTCACAGAAACCTGAATGCCTCCTAGGCAAGTGGCAGGCTCATGGCTGCTGGCTCTGTTTGTGAGGTCACAGCAGACTCAGTGTCTCCTAGGTTAGTGTGCAGCGCCCCCTGCTGGCTGTGCTTGTGAGGTCACAGCAGACTCAGTGCCTCACAGGCCAATATCAGGCTCATGGCTGCTGGCTGTGCTTGTGACGTCACAGCAGCCTCAGTGCCTCCTCTGCCAGTGGCAGTCTCATGGCTGCTGGCTGTGCTTGTGAGGTCACAGCAGCCTCAGTGTCTCCGAGGATAGTGCCATGCTCAAGGCTGCTGGCTGTGCTTTTGAGGTCACAGCAACGTCAGTGCCTCTCAGGCCAGTATCAGTCTCATGGCTGCTGGCTGTGCTTGTGAGCTCACACCAGCCTCAGTGCCTCACAGGCCAGTATGAGGCTCATGGCTGCTGGCTGTGCTTGTGAGGTCACAGCAGCCTCAGTGTCTCCGTGGATAGTGCCATGCTCAAGGCTGTTGGCTGTGCTTGTGGGGTCACAGAAACCTGAATGCCTCCTAGGCAAGTGGCAGGCTCATGGCTGCTGGCTGTGATTGTGAGGTCACAGCAGCCTCAGTGCCTCCTCTGCCAGGGTCAGGCTCATGGCTGCTGGCTGTGCTTCTGAGGTCACAGAATCCTGATTGCCTCCTAGGCCAGTGGCAAGCTCATGGCTGCTGGCTGTGCTTGTGAGGTCACAGCAGCCTCAGTGCCTCATAGGTTAGTGTCCATCGCTCCCTACTGGCTGTGCTTGTGAGGTCACAGCATACTCAGGGCCTGATAGGTTATATCCAGTGCCCCCTGCTGGCTGTGTTGTGAGGTCACAGCAGCCTCAGTGCCTCCTCTGCCAGGCTCAGGCTCATGGTTGCTGGCTGTGCTTGTGACATCACAGCAGCCTCAGTGTCTCCTTGGATAGTGTCATGATCATGGCTCTTGCCGGTGCTTGTGAGGTCACAGCAACCTCAGTGCCTCCTAGGCCAGTGGCAGGCTCATGGCTGCTGGCTATGATTGTGAGGTCACAGCAGCCTCAGTGCCTCATAGTTTAGTGTTCAGCGTCCCCTGCTGGCTCTTCTTGTGAGGTCACAGCAGACTCAGTGCCTGATAAGTTGGTGTGCAGCGCCCCCTGCTGGCTGTGCTTGTGAGGTCAGAGCAGACTCAGTGCCTCACAGGCCAGTATCAGGCTCCTGGCTGCTGGCTGTGCTTGTGACGTCACAGCAGCCTGAGTGCCTCCTCTGCCAGTGCCATGCTCATGGCTGCTGGCTGTGCTTGTGAGGTCACAGCAGCCTCAGTGCCTCCTCTGCCAGTATCAGGCTCATGGCTGCTGGCTGTGATTGTGAGGTCACAGCAGCCTCAGTGCCTCATAGTTTAGTGTCCAGTGCCCCCTGCTGGCTCTGCTTGTGAGGTCACAGCAGACTCAGTGCCTCAAAAGTTACTGTCCAGCGCCCCCTGCTGGCTGTGCTTGTGAGATCACAGCAGCCTGAGTGCCTCCTCTGCCCGTGTCAGGCTCATGGCTACTGGCTGTGCTTGTGAGGTCACAGCAGCCTCAGTGTCTCCGTGGATAGTGCCATGCTCAAGGCTGCTGGCTGTGCTTGTGAGATCACAGCAGCCTCAGTGCCTCCTAGGCCAGTGTCAGGCTCATGGCTGCTGGCTGTGCTTCTGAGGTCACAGCAGCCTCAGTGCCTCATAGTTTAGTGTCCATCGCCACCTACTAGCTGTGCTTGTGAGGTCACAGCAGCCTCAGTGCCTGATAGGTTATCTCCAGTGCCCCCTGCTGGCTGTGTTGTGAGGTCACAGCAGCCTCAGTGCCTCCTCTGGCAGTGTCAGGCTCATGGCTGCTAGCTGTGCTTGTGAGGTCACAGCAACCTCAGTGCTTGCTAGGCCAGTATCAGGCTCATGGCTGCTGGCTGTGCTTCTGAGTTCACAGAAGCCTGAATGCGTCCTTGGCCAGTGGCAGGCTCATGGCTGCTGGCTGTGCTTGTGAGGTCACATCAGCCTCAGTGCCTCATAGTTTAGTGTCCAGCGTTCCCTGCTGGCTCTGCTTGTGAGGTCACAGCAACCTCAGTGCTTCTCAGGCCAGTGTCATGCTCATGGCTGTTGGCTGTGCTTGTGAGGTTACAGCAGCCTGAATGCCTCCTCTGCCAGTGTCAGGCTCATGGCTGCTGGCTGTGCTTCTGAGGTCACAGAAGCCTGAATGCCTCCTCGACCAGTGTCAGGGTCATGGCTGCTGGCTGTGCTTCTGAGGTCACAGAAGCCTGAATGCCTCCTAGGCCAGTGGCAGGCTCATGGCTGCTGGCTGTGCTTGTGAGGTCACAGCAGCCTCAGTGCCTCATAGTTCAGTGCCCAGCGTCCCCTGCTGCTGGCTGTGCTTGTGAGGTCATAGCAGACTCAGTGTCTCCTAGGCCCGTGGCAGGCTCATGGCTGCCGGCTGTGCTTGTGAGGTCACAGCAGACTCAGTGCCTCTGTGGCCAGTGGCAGTCTCATGGCTGCTGGCTGTGATTGTGAGGTTACAGCAGCCTCAGTGCCTCATAGTTTAGTGTCCAGCGTCCCCTGCTGGCTGTGCTTGTGAGGTCACAGCAGACTCAGTGCCTCAAAAGTTAGTGTCCAGCGCCCCCTGCTGGCTGTGCTTGTGAGGTCACAGGAGCCTCAGTGCCTCCTCTGCCAGTGTCAGGCTCATGGCTGCTGGCTGTGCTTGTGACGTCACAGCAGACTCAGTGCCTCCTAGATCAGTGTCAGGGTCATGGCTGCTGGCTGTGCTTGTGACGTCACAGCAGCCTCAGTGCCTCCTAGACCAGTGTCAGGGTTATGGCTGCTGGCTGTGCTTGTGAGGTCACAGAAGCCTGAATGCCTCCTAGACCAGTAGCAGGCTCATGGCTGCTGGCTGTGCTTGTGAGGTCACAGCAGCCTCAGTGCCTCATAGGTTAGTGTGCAGCGCCCCCTGCTGGCTGTGCTTGTGAGGTCACAGCAGCCTCAGTGCCTCATAGGTTAGTGTGCAGCGCCCCCTGCTGGCTATGCTTGTGAGGTCACAGCAGCCTCAGTGCCTCTCAGGCCAGTATCATGCTCATGGCTGCTGGCTGTGCTTGTGAGGTCACAGCAGACTCAATGCCTCCTAGACCAGTGTCAGGGTCATGGCTGCTGGCTGTGCTTGTGAGGTCACAGCAGCCTCAGTGCCTCTCAGGCCAGTATCATGCTCCTGGCTGCTGGCTGTGCTTCTGAGGTCACAGCAGCCTCAGTGCCTCATAGGTTAGTGTCCATCGCCCCCTGCTGGCTGTGCTTGTGAGGTCACAGCAGCCTCAGTGCCTCCCAAGCCAATATCAGGCTCATGGCTGCTGGCTGTGCTTGTGAGGTCACAGCAGACTCAGTGCCTCATAGTTTAGTGTTAAGCGTCCCCTGCTGGCTCTGCTTGTGAGGACACAGCAACCTCAGTGCTTCCTCTGCCAGTGTCATGCTCATGACTGCTGGCTGTGATTGTGAGGTCACAGCAGCCTGAATGCCTCCTAGACCAGTGTCAGGGTCATGGCTGCTGGCTGTGGTTCTGAGGTCACAGCAGCCTGAATGCGTCCTAGACCAGTGTCAGGGTCATGGCTGCTGGGTGTGCTTTTGAGGTCACAGAAGCCTGAATGCCTCCTAGGCCAGTGGCAGGCTCATGGCTGCTGGCTGTGCTTGTGAGGTCACAGCAGACTCAGTGCCTCATAGTTTAGTGTCCAGCGTCCCCTGCTGCTGGCTGTGCTTGTGAGGTCATAGCAGCCTCAGTGCCTCACAGGCCAGTATCAGGCTCATGGCTGCTGGCTGTGCTTGTGAGGTCACAGAAGCCTCAGTGCCTCCTCTGCCAGTGTCAGGCTCATGGCTGCTGGCTGTGCTTTTGAGGTCACAGCAACCTCAGTGCCTCTCAGGCCAGTATCAGGCTCATGGCTGTTGTCTGCGCTTGTGACGTCACAGCAGCCTGAATGTCTCCTCTGCCAGTGTCAGGCTCATGGCTGCTGGCTGTGCTTGTGAGGTCACAGCAGCCTCAGTGCCTCAAAGGTTAGTGTCCATCGCCCCCTGCTGGCTGTGCTTTGAGGTCACAGGAGCCTCAGTGCCTCCTCTGCCAGTGTCAGGCTCATGGCTGCTGGCTGTGCCTGTGACGTCACAGCAGACTCAGTGCCTCCTAGACCAGTGTCAGGGTCATGGCTGCTGGCTGTGCTTGTGACGTCACAGCAGCCTCAGTGCCTCTCAGGCCAGTGTCAGGGTCATGGCTGCTGGCTGTGCTTGTGAGGTCACAGAAGCCTGAATGCCTCCTAGGCCAGAGGCAGGCTCATGGCTGCTGGCTGTGCTTGTGAGGTCACAGCAGCCTCAGTGCCTCATAGTTTAGTGTCCAGCGTCTCCTGCTGGCTCTGTTTGTGAGGTCACAGCAGCCTCAGTGCCTCATAGGTTAGTGTGCAGCGCCCCCTGCTGGCTGTGCTTGTGAGGTCACAGCAGCCTCATTGCCTCTCAGGCCAGTATCATGCTCATGGCTGCTGGCTGTGCTTGTGAGGTCACAGCAGCCTCAGTGCCTCCTAGGTCAGTGTCAGGCTCATGGCTGCTGGCTGTGATTCTGAGGTCACAGCAGCCTCAGTGCCTCATAGGTTAGTGTGCAGCGCCCCCTACTGGCTGTGCTTGTGAGGTCACAGCAGCCTCAGTGCCTCCCAAGCCAATATCAGGCTCCTGGCTGCTGCCTGTGCTTGTGAGCTCACACCAGCCTCAGTGCCTCCTATGCCGGTGGCAGGCTCATGGCTGCTGGCTGTACTTGTGACGTCACGGCAGCCTCGGTGCCTCTGAGGCCAGTGGCAGTCTCATGGCTGCTGGCTGTGCTTGTGAGGTCACAGCAGCCTCAGTGCCTCCTAGGTTAGTGTCCATCGGCCCCTACTGGCTGTGCTTTTGAGGTCACAGCAGACTCAGTGCCTGATAGGTTATCTCCAGTGCCCCCTGCTGGCTGTGCTTGTGAGGACACAGCAGCCTCAGTGCCTCCTAGGCCAGTATCAGGCTCATGGCTGCTGGCTGTGCTTCTGACGTCACAGCAGACTCAGTGCCTCCTAGGCCAGTATCAGGCTCATGGCTGCTGGCTGTGCTTGTGAGGTCACAGCAGCCTCAGTGCCTCCTAGGCCAGTATCAGGCTCATGGCTGCTGGCTGTGCTTGTGTCGTCACAGCAGCCTCACTACCTTCTAGGCCCGTGGCAGGCTCATGGCTGCTGGCTGTGATTCTGAGGTCACAGCAGCCTCAGTGCCTCACAGGCCAGTATCAGGCTCATGGCTGCTGGCTGTGCTTCTGACGTCACAGCAGCCTGAATGTCTCCTAGGTCAGTGTCAGGGTCATGGCTGCTGGCTGTGCTTGTGAGGTCAGAGCAGCCTGAATGCCTCCCAGCCCAGTGGTAGGCTCATGGCTGCTGGCTGTGCTTCTGACGTCACAGCAGCCTGAATGTCTCGTAGGCCAGTGTCAGGGTCATGGCTGCTGGCTGTGCTTCTGAGGTCACAGAAGCCTGAATGCCTCCTAGGCCAGTGGCAGGCTCATGGCTGCTGGCTGTGCTTGTGAGGTTACAGCAGCCTGAATGCCTCATAGTTTAGTGTCCAGCGTCCCCTGCTGGCTGTGCTTGTGAGGTCACAGCAGCCTCAGTGCCTCTCAGGCCAATATCATGCTCATGGCTGCTGGCTGTGCTTGTGACGTCACAGCAGCCTGAATGCCTCCTAGACCAGTGGCAGGGTCATGGCTGCTGGCTGTGCTTGTGAGGTCACAGCAGCCTCAGTGTCTCCTCTGCCAGTGTCAGGCTCATGGCTGCTGGCTGTGCTTCTGAGGTCACAGCAGCCTTACTGTCTCCGTGCATAGTGCCATGCTCATGGCTGCTGGCTGTGCTTTTGAGGTCACAGCAACCTCAGTGCCTCTCAGGCCAGTATCAGGCTCATGGCTGCTGGCTGCGCTTGTGACGTCACAGCAGCCTGAATGTCTCCTAGGCCAGTGGCAGGCTCATGGCTGCTGGCTGTGCTTGTGAGGTCACAGCAGCCTCAGTGCCTCATAGTTTAGTGTCCACCATCCACTGCTGGCTGTGCTTGTGAGGTCACAGCAGCCTCAGTGCCTCAAAAGTTAGTTTCCAGCGCCCCCTGCTGGCTGTGTTGTGAGGTCACAGCAGCCTCAGTGCCTCCCAGGCCAGTATCAGGCTCATGGCTGCTGGCTGTGCTTCTGACGTCACAGCAGACTCAGTGCCCCCTAGGCCCGTGTCAGGGTCATGGCTTCTGGCTGTGCTTGTGACGTCACAGCAGCCTCACTACCTCCTAGGCCCGTGGCAGGCTCATGGCTGCTGGCTGTGCTTGTGAGGTCACAGAAGCCTCAGTGCCTCATAGGTTAGTGTCCATCGCCCCCTACTGGCTGTGCTTGTGAGGTCACAGCAGACTCAGGGCCTGATAGGTTATATCCAGTGCCCCCTGCTGGCTGTGTTGTGAGGTCACAGCAGCCTCAGTGCCTCCTCTGCCAGTCTCAGGCTCATGGCTGCTGGCTGTGCTTGTGACGTCACAGCAGCCTCAGTGTCTCCGTGGATAGTGCCATGCTCATGGCTGTTGCTGGTGCTTGTGAGGTCACAGCCACCTCAGTGCCTCCTAGGCCAGTGGCAGGCTCATGGCTGCTGGCTATGATTGTGAGGTCACAGCAGCCTCAGTGCCTCATAGTTTAGTGTCCAGCGTCCCCTGCTGGCTCTGTTACTGAGGTCACAGCAGCCTCAGTGCCTCCTAGGTTAGTGTGCAGCGCCCCCTGCTGGCTGTGCTTGTGAGGTCACAGCAGCCTCAGTGCCTCACAGGCCAGTATCAGGCTCATGGCTGCTGGCTGTGCTTGTGACGTCACAGCAGCCTCAGTACCTCCTCTGCCAGTGGCAGTCTCATGGCTGCTGGCTGTGCTTGTGAGGTCACAGCAGACTCAGTGTCTCCGTGGATAGTGCCATGCTCAAGGCTGCTGGCTGTGCTTGTGAGGTCACAGAAACCTGAATGCCTCCTAGGCTAGTGGCAGGCTCATGGCTACTGGCTATGATTGTGAGGTCACAGCAGCCTCAGTGCCTCATAGTTTAGTGTCCAGCGTCCCCTGCTGGCTCTGTTTCTGAGGTCACAGCAGCCTCAGTGCCTCCTAGGTTAGTGTGCAGCGCCCCCTGCTGGCTGTGCTTGTGAGGTCACAGCAGCCTCAGTGCCTCTCAGGCCAGTATCAGGCTCATGGCTGCTGGCTGTGCTTGTGACGTCACAGCAGCCTCAGTACCTCCTCTGCCAGTGGCAGTCTCATGGCTGCTGGCTGTGCTTGTGAGGTCACAGCAGCCTCAGTGCCTCCTAGGTTAGTGTCCATCGCCCCCTACTGGCTGTGCTTCTGAGGTCACAGCAGCCTCAGTGTCTCCGTGGATAGTGCCATGCTCATGGCTGCTGGCTGTGCTTGTGAGGTCACAGCAGCCTCAGTGCCTGACAGGCCAGTATCAGGCTCATGGCTGCTGGCTGTGCTTCTGAGGTCACAGCAGCCTCAGTGCCTCCTCTGCCAGTATCAGGCTCATGGCTGCTGGCTGTGCTTGTGAGGTCACAGCAGCCTCAGTGCCTCATAGGTTAGTGTCCATCGGCCCCTACTGGCTGTGCTTGTGAGGTCACAGCAGACTCAGTGCCTCCTCTGCCAGTGTCAGGCTCATTGCTGCTGGCTGTGCTTCTGAGGTCACAGCAGCCTCAGTGTCTCCGTGGATAGTGCCATGCTCATGGCTGCTGCCTGTGCTTTTGCGGTCACAGTAACCTCAGTGCCTCTCAGGCCAGTATCAGGCTCATGGCTGCTGGCTGTGCTTGTGAGCTCACACCAGCCTCAGTGCCTCACAGGCCAGTATCAGGCTCATGGCTGCTGGCTGTGCTTCTGACGTCACAGCAGCCTCAGTACCTCCTAGGCCCGTGGCAGGCTCATGGCTGCTGGCTGTTCTTGTGAGGTCACAGCAGACTAGGTGCCTCCTCTGTCAGTGGCAGTCACATGGCTGCTGGCTGTGATTGTGAGGTCAGAGCAGCCTCAGTGCCTCCTAGGTCAGTGTCAGGCTCATGGCTGCTGGCTGTGCTTGTGAGGTCACCGAAGCCTGAATGCCTCCTAGCCCAGTGGCAGCGTCATGGCTGCTGGCTGTGATTCTGAGGTCACAGCAGCCTCAGTGCCTCATAGTTTCGTGTCCAGCGTCCCTGTTGGCTCTGCTTGTAAGGACACAGCAGCCTCAGTGCCTCATAGTTTAGTGTCCATCGCCCCCTACTGGCTGTGCTTGTGAGGTCACAGCAGCCTTAGTGCCTCCTAGGCCAATATCAGGCTCCTGGCTGCTGGCTGTGGTTGTGACGTCACAGCAGCCTCAGTGCCTCCTATGCCCGTGGCAGGCTCATGGCTGCCGGCTGTGCTTGTGAGGTCACAGCAGCCTCAGTGCCTCTGTGGCCAGTGGCAGTCTCATGGCTGCTGGCTGTGCTTGTGAGGTCACAGAAGCCTCAGTGCCTCCTCTGCCAGTGGCAGTCTCATGGCTGCTGGCTGTGCTTCTGAGGTCACAGCAGCCTTACTGTGTCCGTGGATAGTGCCATGCTCATGGCTGCTGGCTGTGCTTTTGTGGTCACAGCAACCTCAGTGCCTCTCAGGCCAGTGTCAGGCTCCTGGCTGCTGTCTGCGCTTGTGATGTCACAGCAGCCTGAATGTCTCCTCTGCCAGTGTCAGGCTCATGGCTGCTGGCTGTGCTTGTGAGGTCACAGCAGCCTCAGTGCCTCATAGTTTAGTGTCCATCGCCCCCTACTGGCTGTGCTTGTGAGGTCACAGCAGCCTCAGTTCCTCAAAAGTTAGTGTCCAGCGCCCCCTGCTGGCTGTGCTTGTGAGGTCACAGCAGCCTCAGTGCCTCCTCTGCCAGTGTCAAGCTCATGGCTGCTGGCTGTGCTTGTGACGTCACAGCAGGCTCAGTGCCTCCTAGACCAGTGTCAGGGTCATGGCTGCTGGCTGTGCTTGTGACGTCACAGCAGCCTCAGTGCCTCCTAGACCAGTGTCAGGGTCATGGCTGCTGGCTGTGCTTCTGAGGTCACGGAAGCCTGAATGCCTCCTAGGCCAGTGGCAGGCTCATGGCTGCTGGCTGTGATTGTGAGGTCACAGCAGCCTTAGTGCCTCATAGGTTAGTGTCCATCGCCCCCTACTGGCTGTGCTTGTGAGGTCACAGCAGACTCAGTGCCTCCCAAGCCAATATCAGGCTCCTGGCTGCTGCCTGTGCTTGTGACGTCACAGCAGCCTCAGTGCCTCCTATGCCCGTGGCAGGCTCATGGCTGCTGGCTGTACTTGTGACGTCACGGCAGCCTCGGTGCCTCTGAGGCCAGTGGCAGTCTCATGGCTGCTGGCTGTGCTTGTGAGGTCACAGCAGCCTCAGTGCCTCCTAGGTTAGTGTCCATCGCCCCCTACTGGCTGCGCTTGTGAGGTCACAGAAGACTCAGTGCCTCCTCTGCCACTGTCAGGCTCATGGCTGCTGGCCGTGCTTGTGAGGTCACAGCAGCCTCAGTGCCTCCTCTTCCAGTGGCAGGCTCATGGCTGTTGGCTGTGCTTGTGAGATCACAGCAGCCTCAGTGTCTCCTAGGCCAGTGTCAGGCTCATGGCTGCTGGCTGTGCTTCTGATGTCACAGCAGACTCAGTGCCTCCTAGGCCAGTACCAGGCTCATGGCTGCTGGCTGTGCTTGTGAGGTCACAGCAGCCTCAGTGCCTCCTAGGTTAGTGTCCATCGCCAACTACTGGCGGTGCTTGTGAGGTCACAGCAGCCTCAGTGCCTGATAGGTTATCTCCAGTGCCTCCTGCTGGCTGTGTTGTGAGGTCACAGCAGCCTCAGTGCCTCCTCTGCCAGTGTCAGGCTCATTGCTGCTGGCTGTGCTTGTGAGGTCACAGCAGCCTCAGTGTCTCCGTGGATAGTGCCATGCTCATGGCTGCTGCCTGTGCTTTTGCGGTCACAGTAACCTCAGTGCCTCTCAGGCCAGTATCAGGCTCATGGCTGCTGGCTGTGCTTCTGACGTCACAGCAGCCTCAGTGCCTCCTCTGCCAGTGCCATGCTCATGGCTGCTGGCTGTGCTTGTGTCGTCACAGCAGCCTCACTACCTCCTAGGCCCGTGGCAGGCTCATGGCTGCTGGCTGTGCTTGTGAGGTCACAGCAGCCTCAGTGCCTCCTAGGCCAGGGTCAGGCTCATGGCTGCTGGCTGTGCTTGTGAGGTCACAGAAGCCTGAATGCCTCCTAGGCCAGTGTCAGGCTCATGGCTGCTGGCTGTGCTTGTGAGGTCACAGCAGCCTCAGTGCCTCATAGGTTAGTGTCCATCGGCCCCTACTGGCTGTGCTTGTGAGGTCACAGCAGACTCAGGGCCTGATAGGTTATCTCCAGTGCCCGCTGCTGGCTGTGCTTGTGAGGTCACAGCAGCCTCAGTGCCTCCTCTGCCAGTCTCAGGCTCGTGGTTGCTGGCTGTGGTTGTGACGTCACAGCAGCCTCAGTGCCTCCTTGGATAGTGCCATGCTCATGGCTCTTGCCGGTGCTTGTGAGGTCACAGTAACCTCACTGCCTCCTAGGCCAGTGGCAGGCTCATGGCTGCTGGCTGTGCTTGTGAGGTCACAGCAGCCTCAGTGCCTCATAGTTTAGTGTCCAGCGCCCCCTGCTGGCTGTGCTTGTGAGGTCACAGCAGACTCAGTGCCTCAAAAGTTACTGTCCAGCGCCCCTGATGGCTGTGCTTGTGAGATCACAGCAGCCTGAGTGCCTCCTCTGCCAGTGGCAGGCTCATGGCTACTGGCTGTGCTTGTGAGGTCACAGCAGCCTCAGTGCCTCATAGTTTAGTGTCCACCGTACACTGCTGGCTCTGCTTGTGAGGTCACAGCAGCCTCAGTGCCTCAAAAGATAGTGTCCAGCGCCCCCTGCTGGCTGTGTTGTGAGGTCACAGCAGCCTCAGTGCCTCCTAGGCCAGTATCAGGCTCATGGCTGCTGGCTGTGCTTCTGACGTCAGAGCAGACTCAGTGCCTCCTAGGCCCGTGTCAGGGTCATGGCTGCTGGCTGTGCTTGTGACGTCACAGCAGCCTCACTACCTCCTAGGCCCGTGGCAGGCTCATGGCTGCTGGCTGTGCTTGTGAGGTCACAGAAGCCTCAGTGCCTCATAGGTTAGTGTCCATCGCCCCCTACTGGCTGTGCTTGTGAGGTCACAACAGACTCAGGGCCTGATAGGTTATATCCAGTGCCCCCTGCTGGCTGTGTTGTGAGGTCACAGCAGCCTCAGTGCCTCCTCTGCCAGTCTCAGGCTCATGGCTGCTGGCTGTGCTTGTGAGGTCACAGCAGCCTCAGTGCCTCATAGTTTAGTGTCCAGCGTCCCTTGCTGGCTCTGTTTCTGAGGTCACAGCAGCCTCAGTGCCTCCTAGGTTAGTGTGCAGCGCCCCCTGCTGGCTGTGCTTGTGAGGTCATAGCAGCCTCAGTGCCTCACAGGCCAGTATCAGGCTCATGGCTGCTGGCTGTGCTTGTGACGTCACAGCAGCCTCAGTACCTCCTCTGCCAGTGGCAGTCTCATGGCTGCTGGCTGTGCTTGTGAGGTCACAGCAGACCCAGTGTCTCCGTGGATAGTGCCATGCTCATGGCTGTTGGCTGTGCTTTTGAGCTCACAGCAACCTCAGTGCCTCTCAGGCCAGTATCACTCTCATGGCTGCTGGCTGTGCTTGTGAGGTCACAGAGGCCTGAATGCCTCCTAGACCAGTGGCAGGCTCATGGCTGCTGGCTGTGCTTCTGAGGTCACAGCAGCCTCAGTGCCTCATAGTTTAGTGTCCAGCGCCCCCTGCTGGCTGTGCTTGTGAGCTCACACCAGCCTCAGTGCCTCACAGGCCAGTATCAGGCTCATGGCTGCTGGCTGTGCTTTTGAGGTCACAGCAGCCTGAGTGCCTCCTCTGCCAGTGCCATGCTCATGGCTGCTGGCTGTGCTTGTGACGTCACAGCAGCCTCAGTGCCTCCTAGGCCAGTGTCAGGCTCATGGCTGCTGGCTCTGCTTGTGAGGTTACAGCAGCCTCAGTGCCTCATAGGTTAGTGTGCAGCGCCCCCTGCTGGCTGTGCTTGTGAGGTCACAGCAGACTCAGTGCCTCTCAGGCCAGTATCAGGCTCATGGCTGCTGGCTGTGCTTGTGAGGTCACAGCAGCCTGAATGCCTCCTAGGCCAGTGTCAGGGTCATGGCTGCTGGCTGTGCTTCTGAGGTCACAGAAACCTGAATGCCTCCTAGGCAAGTGGCAGGCTCATGGCTGCTGGCTGTGCTTGTGACGTCACAGCAGCCTCACTGCCTCTCAGGCCAGTATCATGCTCATGGCTGCTGGCTGTGCTTCTGAGGTCACAGCAGCCTCAGTACCTCCTAGGCCCGTGGCAGGCTCATGGCTGCGGGCTGGGCTTGTGAGGTCACAGCAGCCTCAGTGCCTCCTAGGCCAGTGTCAGGCTCATGGCTGCTGGCTGTGCTTGTGAGGTCACAGAAGCCTGAATGCCTCCTAGCCCAGTGGCAGGCTCATGGCTGCTGGCTGTGCTTCTGAGGTCACAGAAACCTGAATGCCTCCTAGGCAAGTGGCAGGCTCATGGCTGCTGGCTGTGCTTGTGACGTCACAGCAGCCTCACTGCCTCTCAGGCCAGTATCATGCTCATGGCTGCTGGCTGTGCTTCTGAGGTCACAGCAGCCTCAGTACCTCCTAGGCCCGTGGCAGGCTCATGGCTGCGGGCTGGGCTTGTGAGGTCACAGCAGCCTCAGTACCTCCTAGGCCCGTGGCAGGCTCATGGCTGCTGGCTGTGCTTGTGACGTCACAGCAGCCTCACTGCCTCTCAGGCCAGTATCATGCTCATGGCTGCTGGCTGTGCTTCTGACGTCACAGCAGACTCAGTGCCTCCTAGGCCAGTATCAGGCTCATGGCTGCTGGCTGTGCTTGTGAGGTCACAGCAGCCTCAGTGCCTCCTAGGTTAGTGTCCATCGCCCCCTACTGGCTGTGCTTCTGAGGTCACAGCAGACTCAGTGCCTCCTCTGCCAGTGTCAGGCTCATTGCTGCTGGCTGTGCTTCTGAGGTCACAGCAGCCTCAGTGCCTCCTAGGCCAGTATCAGGTTCATGACTGCTGGCTGTGCTTCTGACGTCACAGCAGCCTCAGTGCCTCCTAGGCCAGTATCAGGCTCATGGCTGCTGGCTGTGCTTGTGTCGTCACAGCAGCCTCACTACCTCCTAGGCCCGTGGCAGGCTCATGGCTGCTGGCTGTGCTTTTGAAGTCACAGCAGCCTCAGTGCCTCCTCTGCCAGGGTCAGGCTCAGGGCTCCTGGCTGTGCTTGTGAGGTCACAGAAACCTGAATGCCTCCTAGGCCAGTGGCAGGCTCATGCCTGCTGGCTGTGCTTGTGAGGTCACAGCAGCCTCAGTGCCTCATAGGTTAGTGTCCATCGCCCCCTACTGCCTGTGCTTGTGAGGTCACAGCAGACTCAGTGCCTGATAGGTTATCTCCAGTGCCCGCTGCTGGCTGTGTTGTGAGGTCACAGCAGCCTCAGTGCCTCCTCTGCCAGTCTCAGGCTCATGGCTGCTGTCTGCGCTTGTGACGTCACAGCAGCCTGAATGTCTACTAGGCCAGTGGCAGGCTCATGGCTGCTGGCTGTGCTTGTGAGGTCACAGCAGTCTCAGTGCCTCATAGTTTAGTGTCCAGCGTCCACTGCTGGCTCTGCTTCTGAGGTCACAGCGGCCTCAGTGCCTCAAAAGTTAGTTTCCAGCGCCCCCTGCTGGCTGTGTTGTGAGGTCACAGCAGCCTCAGAGCCTCACAGGCCAGTATCAGGCTCATGGCTGCTGGCTGTGCTTCTGACGTCACAGCAGACTCAGTGCCTCCTAGGCCCGTGTCAGGGTTATGGCTGCTGGCTGTGCTTGTGACGTCACAGCAGCCTCACTACCTTCTAGGCCCGTGGCAGGCTCATGGCTGCTGGCTGTGCTCGTGAGGTCACAGAAGCCTGAATGCCTCCTAGCCCAGTGGCAGCGTCATGGCTGCTGGCTGTGCTTGTGAGGTCACAGCAGCCTCAGTGCCTCATAGTTTCGTGTCCAGCGTCCCTGCTGGCTCTGCTTGTGAGGTCACAGCAGACTCAGTGCCTACTAAGCCAATATCAGGCTCCCGTCTGCTGGCTGTGGTTGTGACGTCACAGCAGCCTCAGTGCCTCCTATGCCCGTGGCAGGCTCATGGCTGCTGGCTGTGCTTGTGACGTCACAGCAGCCTCGGTGCCTCTGAGTCCAGTGGCAGTCTCATGAATGCTGGCTGTGCTTGTGAGGTCACAGAAGCCTCAGTGCCTCCTCTGCCAGTGGCTGTCTCATGGCTGCTGGCTGTGCTTGTGAGGTCACAGCAGCCTCAGTGCCTCCTAGGTTAGTGTCCATCGCCCCCTACTGGCTGTGCTTCTGAGGTCGCAGCAGCCTCAGTGTCTCCGTGGATAGTGCCATGCTCATGGCTGCTGGCTGTGCTTGTGAGGTCACAGCAGCCTCAGTGCCTGACAGGCCAGTATCAGGCTCATGGCTGCTGGCTGTGCTTGTGAGGTCACAGCAGCCTCAGTGCCTCCTCTGCCAGTATCAGGCTCATGGCTGCTGGCTGTGCTTGTGAGGTCACAGCAGCCTCAGTGCCTCATAGGTTAGTGTCCATCGGCCCCTACTGGCTGTGCTTGTGAGGTCACAGCAGACTCAGTGCCTCCTCTGCCAGTGTCAGGCTCATTGCTTCTGGCTGTGCTTCTGAGGTCACAGCAGCCTCAGTGTCTCCGTGGATAGTGCCATGCTCATGGCTGCTGCCTGTGCTTTTGCGGTCACAGTAACCTCAGTGCCTCTCAGGCCAGTATCGGGCTCATGGCTGCTGGCTGTGCTTGTGAGCTCACACCAGCCTCAGTGCCTCACAGGCCAGTATCAGGCTCATGGCTGCTGGCTGTGCTTCTGACGTCACAGCAGCCTCAGTACCTCCTAGGCCCGTGGCAGGCTCATGGCTGCTGGCTGTGCTTGTGAGGTCACAGCAGACTAGGTGCCTCCTCTGTCAGTGGCAGTCACATGGCTGCTGGCTGTGATTGTGAGGTCAGAGCAGCCTCAGTGCCTCCTAGGTCAGTGTCAGGCTCATGGCTGCTGGCTGTGCTTGTGAGGTCACCGAAGCCTGAATGCCTCCTAGCCCAGTGGCAGCGTCATGGCTGCTGGCTGTGATTCTGAGGTCACAGCAGCCTCAGTGCCTCATAGTTTCGTGTCCAGCGTCCCTGTTGGCTCTGCTTGTAAGGACACAGCAGCCTCAGTGCCTCATAGTTTAGTGTCCTTCGCCCCCTACTGGCTGTGCTTGTGAGGTCACAGCAGCCTTAGTGCCTCCTAGGCCAATATCAGGCTCCTGGCTGCTGGCTGTGGTTGTGACGTCACAGCAGCCTCAGTGCCTCCTATGCCCGTGGCAGGCTCATGGCTGCCGGCTGTGCTTGTGAGGTCACAGCAGCCTCAGTGCCTCTGTGGCCAGTGGCAGTCTCATGGCTGCTGGCTGTGCTTGTGAGGTCACAGAAGCCTCAGTGCCTCCTCTGCCAGTGGCAGTCTCATGGCTGCTGGCTGTGCTTCTGAGGTCACAGCAGCCTTACTGTCTCCGTGGATACTGCCATGCTCATGGCTGCTGGCTGTGCTTTTGAGGTCACAGCAACCTCAGTGCCTCTCAGGCCAGTGTCAGGCTCCTGGCTGCTGTCTGCGCTTGTGACGTCACAGCAGCCTGAATGTCTCCTCTGCCAGTGTCAGGCTCATGGCTGCTGGCTGTGCTTGTGAGGTTACAGCAGCCTCAGTGCCTCATAGTTTAGTGTCCAGCGCCCCCTGCTGGCTCTGCTTGTGAGGTCACAGCAGCCTCAGTTCCTCAAAAGTTAGTGTCCAGCGCCCCCTGCTGGCTGTGCTTGTGAGGTGACAGCAGCCTCAGTGCCTCCTCTGCCAGTGTCAAGCTCATGGCTGCTGGCTGTGCTTGTGACGTCACAGCAGGCTCAGTGCCTCCTAGACCAGTGTCAGGGTCATGGCTGCTGGCTGTGCTTCTGACGTCACAGCAGCCTCAGTGCCTCCTAGACCAGTGTCAGGGTCATGGCTGCTGGCTGTGCTTCTGAGGTCACGGAAGCCTGAATGCCTCCTAGGCCAGTGGCAGGCTCATGGCTGCTGGCTGTGCTTGTGAGGTCACAGCAGCCTCAGTGCTCATAGTTTAGTGTCCAGCGTCTCCTGCTGGCTCTGCTTGTGAGGTCACAGCAACCTCAGTGCCTCATAGGTTAGTGTGCAGCGGCCCCTGCTGGCTGTGCTTGTGAGGTCACAGCAGCCTCAGTGCCTCTCAGGCCAGTATCATGCTCATGGCTGCTGGCTGTGCTTGTGAGGTCACAGCAGCCTGAATGCCTATTAGACCAGTGTCAGGGTCATGGCTGCTGGCTGTGCTTGTGAGGTCACAGGAGCCTCAGTGCCTCTCAGGCCAGTATCATACTCATGGCTGCTGGCTGTGCTTCTGAGGTCACAGCAGCCTCAGTACCTCCTAGGCCCGTGGCATGTTCATGGCTGCTGGCTGTGCTTGTGAGCTCACAGCAGCCTCAGTGCCTCCTCTTCCAGTGGCAGTCTCATGGCTGCTGGCTCTGCTTGTGAGGTCACAGCAGCCTCAGTGCCTCCTAGGTCAGTGTCAGGCTCATGGCTGCTGGCTGTGATTCTGAGGTCACAGCAGCCTCAGTGCCTCATAGGTTAGTGTCCATCGCCCCCTACTGGCTGTGCTTGTGAGGTCACAGCAGACTCAGTGCCTCCCAAGCCAATATCAGGCTCCTGGCTGCTGCCTGTGCTTGTGACGTCACAGCAGCCTCAGTGCCTCCTATGCCCGTGGCAGGCTCATGGCTGCTGGCTGTACTTGTGACGTCACGGCAGCCTCGGTGCCTCTGAGGCCAGTGGCAGGCTCATGGCTGCTGGCTGTGCTTGTGAGGTCACAGCAGCCTCAGTGCCTCCTAGGTTAGTGTCCATCGCCCCCTACTGGCTGCGCTTGTGAGGTCACAGCAGACTCAGTGCCTCCTCTGCCACTGTCAGGCTCATGGCTGCTGGCTGTGCTTCTGAGCTCACAGCAGCCTCAGTGCCTCCTCTTCCAGTGGCATTTTCATGGCTGTTGGCTGTGCTTGGGAGATCACAGCAGCCTCAGTGCCTCCTAGGCCAGTGTCAGGCTCATGGCTGCTGGCTGTCCTTCTGAGGTCACAGCAACCTCAGTGCCTCTCAGGCCAGTATCATGCTCATGGCTGCTGGCTGTGCTTGTGAGCTCACACCAGCCTCAGTGCCTCACAGGCCAGTATCAGGCTCATGGCTGCTGGCTGTGCTTCTGACGTCACAGCAGACTCAGTGCCTCCTAGGCCAGTACCAGGCTCATGGCTGCTGGCTGTGCTTGTGAGGTCACAGCAGCCTCAGTGCCTCCTTGGTTAGTGTCCATCGGCCCCTACTGGCTGTGCTTTTGAGGTCACAGCAGACTCAGTGCCTGATAGGTTATCTCCAGTGCCCCCTGCTGGCTGTGTTGTGAGGTCACAGCAGCCTCAGTGCCTCCTAGGCCGGTATCAAGCTCATGGCTGCTGGCTGTGCTTCTGAGGTCACAGAAGCCTGAATGCCTCCTAGCCCAGTGGCAGCCTCATGGCTGCTGGCTGTGATTCTGAGGTCACAGCAGCCTCAGTGCCTCACAGGCCAGTATCAGGCTCATGGCTGCTGGCTGTGCTTCTGACGTCACAGCAGCCTGAATGCCTCCTAGACCAGTGTCAGGCTCATGGTTGCTGGCTGTGCTTGTGAGGTCACAGAAGCCTGAATGCCTCCTAGCCCAGTGGCAGGCTCATGGCTGCTGGCTGTGCTTCTGAGGTCACAGCAGCCTGTATGCCTCAGAGTTTAGTGTCCAGCGTCCCCTGCTGGCTGTGCTTGTGAGGTCACAGCAGCCTCAGTTCCTCTCAGGCCAATATCATGCTCATGGCTGCTGGTGTGCTTGTGAAGTCACAGCAGCCTGAATGCCTCCTAGACCAGTGTCAGGGTCATGGCTGCTGGCTGTGCTTGTGAGGTCACAGCAGCCTGTCTGCCTCCTAGACCAGTGTCAAGGCTCATGGTTGCCGGCTGTGCTTCTGAGGTCACAGAAGCCTGAATGCCTCCTAGGCCAGTGGCAGGCTCATGGCTGCTGGCTGTGCTTGTGAGGTCACAGCAGCCTCAGTGCCTCATAGTTTAGTGTCCATCGCCCCCTACTGGCTGTGCTTGTGAGGTCACAGCAGACTCAGTGCCTGATAGGTTATCTCCAGTGCCCCCTGCTGGCTGTGTTGTGAGGTCACAGCAGCCTCAGTGCCTCCAAGGCCAGTGGCAGGCTCATTGCTGCTGGCTGTGCTTCTGAGGTCACAGCAGCCTCAGTGTCTCCGTGGATAGTGCCATGCTCATGGCTGCTGGCTGTGCTTCTGAGGTCACAGCAACCTCAGTGCCTCCTCTGCCAGTGTCAGGCTCATGGCTGCTGGCTGTGCTTCTGACGTCACAGCAGCCTCAGTGCCTCCTAGGCCAGTATCAGGCTCATGGCTGCTGGCTGTGCTTGTGAGGTCACAGCAGCCTCAGTGCCTCATAGTTTAGTGACCAGCATCCCCTGCTGGCTCTGGTTGTGAGGTCACAGCAGATTCAGTGCCTCAAAAGTTTGTGTGCAGTGTCCCCTGCTGGCTGTGCTTGTGAGGTCACAGCAGCCTCAGTGCCTCCCAGGCCAGTGTCAGGCTCATGGCTGCTGGCTGTGGTTGTGACGTCACAGCAACCTCAGCGCCTCCTCTGCCAGTGTCAGGGTCATGGCTGCTGGCTGTGCTTCTGAGGTCACAGCAGCCTGAATGTCTCCTAGGCCAGTGGCAGGCTCATGGCTGCTGGCTGTGCTTGTGAGGTCACAGCAGCCTCAGTGCCTGATAGGTTATCTCCAGCGACCCCTGCTGGCTGTGCTTGTGAGGTCACAGCAGCCTCAGTGCATCCTCTGCCACTGTCAGGCTCATGGCTGCTGGCTGTGCTTCTGAGGTCACAGCAGACTCAGTATCTCCGTGGATAGTGCCATGCTCATGGCTGCTGCCTGTGCTTTTGAGGTCACAGAAACCTCAGTGCCTCTCAGGCCAGTATCAGGCTCATGGCTGCTGGCTGTTTTTGTGAGGTCACAGAAGCCTCAGTGCCTCTCAGGCCAGTATCATGCTCATGGCTGCTGGCTGTGCTTCTGAGGTCACAGCAGCCTGAATGGCTCCTTGGCCAGTATCAGGCTCATGGCTGCTAGCTGTGCTTGTGACGTCAGAACAGCCTGAATGCCTCCTAGGCCAGTGGCAGGCTCATGGCTGCTGGCTATGATTGTGAGGTCACAGCAGCCTCAGTGCCTCATAGTTTAGTGTCCAGCGTCTCCTGCTGTTTGTGAAGTCACAGCAACCTCAGTGCCTCAAAAGTTTGTGTGCAGCGCCCCCTGCTGGCTGTGCTTGTGAGGTCACAGCAGCCTCAGAGCCTCACAGGCCAACATCAGGCACATGGCTGCTGGCTGTGTTTGTGAGGTCACAGCAGCCTCAGTGCCTCCTAGGCCAGTATCAGGCTCATGGCTGCTGGCTGTGCTTCTGACGTCACAGCAGCCTGAATGCCTCCTAGGCCTGTGGCAGGCTCATGGCTGCTGGCTGTGATCCTGAGGTCACAGCAGCCTCAGTGCCTCATAGTTTAGTGTCCAGCGTCCCCTGCTGGCTGTGGTTGTGAGGTCATAGCAGTCTTAGTGCATCAAAAGTTAGTGTCCAGCGCCCCCTGCTGGCTGTGCTTGTGTCGTCACAGCAGCCTCAGTGCCTCTCAGGCCAGTATCACGCTCATGGCTGCTGGCTGTGCTTGTGACGTCAAAGCAACCTCAGTGCCTCCTAGGCCAGTGTCAGGCTCACGGCTGATGGCTGTGCTTCTGAGGTCACAGAAGCCTGAATGCCTCCTCTGCCAGTGGCAGGCTCATGGCTGCTGGCTGTGCTTGTGACGTCACAGCAGCCTCAGTGCCTCTGAGGCCAGTGGCAGGCTCATGGCTGCTGGCTGTTCTTGTGAGGTCACAGAAGCCTCAGTGCCTGCTCTGCCAGTGGCAGTCTCATGGCTGCTGGCTGTGCTTGTGAGGTCACAGCAGCCTCAGTGCCTCCTAGGTTAGTGTCCATCGCCCCCTGCTGGCTGTGCTTGTGAGGTCACAGCAGGCTCAGTGCCTCTGAGGCCAGTATCATGCTCATGGCTGCTGGCTGTGCTTGTGAGATCACACCAGCCTCAGTGCCTCACAGGCCAGTATCATGCTCATGGCTGCTGGCTGTGCTTGTGACGTCACAGCAGCCTCAGTGCCTCCTAGGCCAGTATCAGGCTCATGGCTGCTGGCTGTGCTTGTGAGGTCACAGCAGCCTGAATGCTTCCTAGACCAGTGTCTGGCTCATGGCTGCTGGCTGTGCTTGTGAGGTCACAGCAGCCTCAGTGCCTCATAGTTTAGTGTCCAGCGTCCCCTGCTGGCTGTGCTTGTGAGGTCACAGCAGCCTCAGTGCCTCTCAGGCCAATATCATGCTCATGGCTGCTGGCTGTGCTTGTGACGTCACAGCAGCCTCAGTGCCTCCTAGACCAGTGTCAGGGTCATGGCTGCTGGCTGTGCTTCTGAGGTCACAGCAGCCTGAATGCCTCCTAGACCAGTGTCAAGCTCATGGTTGCTGGCTGTGTTTCTGAGGTCACAGCAGCCTGAATGCCTCCTAGGGCAGTGGCAGGCTCATGGCTGCTGGCTGTGCTTGTGAGGTCACAGCAGCCTCAGTGCCTCATAGTTTAGTGTCCATCGCCCCCTACTGGCTGTGCTTGTGAGGTCACAGCAGCCTCAGTGCCTCCTAGGTTAGTGTCCATCGCCCCCTACTGGCTGTGCTTGTGAGGTCACAGCAGACTCAGTGCCTCCTCTGCCACTGTCAGGCTCATGGCTGCTGGCTGTGCTTCTGAGGTCACAGCAGCCTCAGTGTCTCCGTGGATAGTGCCATGCTCATGGCTGCTGGCTGTGCTTCTGAGGTCACAGCAACCTCAGTGCCTCCTAGGCCAGTATCATGCTCATGACTGCTGGCTGTGCTTGTGAGGTCACACCAGCCTCAGTGCCTCCTAGGCCAGTATCAGGCTCATGGCTGCTGGCTGTGCTTGTGAGGTCACAGCAGACTCAGTGCCTCCTAGGCCAGTATCAGGCTCATGGCTGCTGGCTGTGCTTGTGAGGTCACAGCAGCCTCAGTGCCTCCTAGGTTAGTGTCCATCGGCCCCTACTGGCTGTGCTTTTGAGGTCACAGCAGACTCAGTGCCTGATAGGTTATCTCCAGTGCCCCCTGCTGGCTGTGTTGTGAGGTCACAGCAGCCTCAGTGCCTCCTAGGCCAGTATCAGGCTCATGGCTGCTGGCTGTGCTTCTGAGGTCACAGCAGCCTCAGTGCCTCACAGGCCAGTATCAGGCTCATGGCTGCTGCCTGTGCTTGTGACGTCACAGCAGCCTGAATGCCTCCTAGACCAGTGTCAGGCTCATGGTTGCTGGCTGTGCTTCTGAGGTCACAGAAACCTGAATGCCTCCTAGACCAGTGTCAGCCTCATGGTTGCTGGCTGTGCTTGTGAGGTCACAGAAACCTGAATGCCTCCTAGCCCAGTGGAAGGCTCATGGCTGCTGGCTGTGCTTCTGAGGTCACAGCAGCCTCAGTGCCTCATAGTTTAGTGTCCAGCATCCCCTGCTGGCTGTGCTTGTGAGGTCACAGCAGCCTCAGTTCCTCTCAGGCCAATATCATGCTCATGGCTGCTGGCTGTGCTTGTGACGTCACAGCAGACTGAATGCCTCCTAGACCAGTGTCAGGGTCATGGCTGTTGTCTGTGGTTCTGAGGTCACAGCAGCCTGAATGCCTCCTAGACCAGTGTCAGGCTCATGGTTGCCGGCTGTGCTTCTGAGGTCACAGAAGCCTGAATGCCTCCTAGCCCAGTGTCAGGGTCCTGGCTGCTGGCTGTGCTTGTGAGGTCACAGCAGCCTCAGTGCCTCATAGTTTAGTGTCCATCGCCCCCTACTGGCTGTGCTTGTGAGGTCACAGCAGACTCAGTGCCTGATAGGTTATCTCCAGTGCCCCCTGCTGGCTGTGCTTGTGAGGTCACAGCAGCCTCAGTGCCTCCAAGGCCAGTGGCAGGCTCATTGCTGCTGGCTGTGCTTCTGAGGTCACAGCAGCCTCAGTGTCTCTGTGGATAGTGCCATGCTCATGGCTGCTGCCTGTGCTTTTGAGGTCACAGCAACCTCAGTGCCTCTGAGGCCAGTATCAGGCTCATGGCTGCTGGCTGTGCTTGTGAGGTCACAGAAGCCTCAGTGCCTCTCAGGCCAGTGTCAGGTTCATGGCTGCTGGCTGTGCTTCTGAGGTCACAGAAGCCTCAGTGCCTCATAGTTTAGTGTCCATCGCCCCCTACTGGCAGTGCTTGTGAGGTCACAGCAGACTCAGTGCCTGATTGGCTATCTCCAGTGCCCCCTGCTGGCTGTGATTGTGAGGTCACAGCAGCCTCAGTGCCTCCTCTGCCAGTGTCAGGCTCATTGCTGCTGGCTGTGCTTCTGAGGTCACAGCAACCTCAGCGCCTCCTCTGCCAGTGTCAGGGTCATGGCTGCTGCCGGTGCTTGTGAGCTCACACCAGCCTCAGTGCCTCACAGGCCAGTATCAGGCTCATGACTGCTGGCTGTGCTTGTGACGTCACAGCAGCCTCAGTGCCTCCTAGGCCAGTATCAGGCTCATGGCTGCTGGCTGTGCTTCTGAGGTCACAGAAGCCTGAATGTCTCCTAGGCCAGTGGCAGGCTCATGGCTGCTGGCTGTGCTTGTGAGGTCACAGCAGCCTCAGTGCCTCCTAGGTTAGTGTCCATCGCCCCCTACTGGCTGCGCTTGTGAGGTCACAGCAGACTCAGTGCCTCCTCTGCCACTGTCAGGCTCATGGCTGCTGGCTGTGCTTGTGAGGTCACAGCAGCCTCAGTGCCTCCTCTGCCAGTGGCATTTTCATGGCTGTTGGCTGTGCTTGTGAGATCACAGCAGCCTCAGTGCCTCCTAGGCCAGTGGCAGGCTCATGGCTGCTGGCTGTCCTTCTGAGGTCACAGCAACCTCAGTGCCTCTCAGGCCAGTATCATGCTCATGGCTGCTGGCTGTGCTTGTGAGCTCACACCAGCCTCAGTGCCTCACAGGCCAGTATCAGGCTCATGGCTGCTGGCTGTGCTTCTGACGTCACAGCAGCCTCAGTGCCTCCTAGGCCAGTACCAGGCTCATGGCTGCTGGCTGTGCTTGTGAGGTCACAGCAGCCTCAGTGCCTCCTTGGTTAGTGTCCATCGGCCCCTACTGGCTGTGCTTTTGAGGTCACAGCAGACTCAGTGCCTGATAGGTTATCTCCAGTGCCCCCTGCTGGCTGTGTTGTGAGGTCACAGCAGCCTCAGTGCCTCCTAGGCCGGTATCAGGCTCATGGCTGCTGGCTGTGCTTCTGAGGTCACAGAAGCCTGAATGCCTCCTAGCCCAGTGGCAGCCTCATGGCTGCTGGCTGTGATTCTGAGGTCACAGCAGCCTCAGTGCCTCACAGGCCAGTGTCAGGCTCATGGTTGCTGGCTGTGCTTGTGAGGTCACAGAAGCCTGAATGCCTCCTAGCCCAGTGTCAGGCTCATGGCTGCTGGCTGTGCTTCTGAGGTCACAGCACCCTGAATGCCTCAGAGTTTAGTGTCCAGCGTCCCCTGCTGGCTGTGCTTGTGAGGTCACAGCAGCCTCAGTTCCTCTCAGGCCAATATCATGCTCATGGCTGCTGGCTGTGCTTGTGACGTCACAGCAGCCTGAATGCCTCCTAGACCAGTGTCAGGGTCATGGCTGCTGGCTGTGCTTCTGAGGTCACAGAAGCCTGAATGCCTCCTAGGCCAGTGGCAGGCTCATGGCTGCTGGCTGTGATTGTGAGGTCACAGCAGCCTCAGTGCCTCATAGTTTAGTGTCCATCGCCCCCTACTGGCTGTGCTTGTGAGGTCACAGCAGACTCAGTGCCTGATAGGTTATCTCCAGTGCCCCCTGCTGGCTGTGTTGTGAGGTCACAGCAGCCTCAGTGCCTCCAAGGCCAGTGGCAGGCTCATTGCTGCTGGCTGTGCTTCTGAGGTCACAGCAGCCTCAGTGTCTCCGTGGATAGTGCCATGCTCATGGCTGCTGGCTGTGCTTCTGAGGTCACAGCAACCTCAGTGCCTCCTCTGCCAGTGTCAGGCTCATGGCTGCTGACTGTGCTTCTGACGTCACAGCAGCCTCAGTGCCTCCTAGGCCAGTATCAGGCTCATGGCTGCTGGCTGTGCTTGTGAGGTCACAGCAGTCTCAGTGCCTCATAGTTTAGTGACCAGCGTCCCCTGCTGGCTGTGCTTGTGAGGTCACAGCAGACTCAGTGCCTCAAAAGTTAGTGTGCAGTGCCCCCTGCTGGCTGTGCTTGTGAGGTTACAGCAGACTCAGTGCCTCCCAGGCCAGTATCAGGCTCATGGCTGCTGGCTGTGCTTGTGACGTCACAGCAGCCTCAGTGCCTCCTCTGCCAGTGCCATGCTCTTGGCTGCTGGCTGTGCTTCTGAGGTCACAGCAACCTCACCGCCTCCTCTGCCAGTGTCAGGGTCATGGCTGCTGGCTGTGCTTCTGAGGTCACAGCAGCCTGAATGTCTCCTAGGCCAGTGGCAGGCTCATGGCTGCTGGCTGTGCTTGTGAGGTCACAGCAGCCTCAGTGCCTGATAGGTTATCTCCAGCGACCTCTGCTGGCTGTGCTTGTGAGGTCACAGCAGCCTCAGTGCATCCTCTGCCACTGTCAGGCTCATGGCTGCTGGCTGTGCTTCTGAGGTCACAGCAGACTCAGTATCTCCGTGGATAGTGCCATGCTCATGGCTGCTGCCTGTGCTTTTGAGGTCACAGAAACCTCAGTGCCTCTCAGGCCAGTATCAGGCTCATGGCTGCTGGCTGTGCTTCTGAGGTCACAGCAGACTCAGTGCCTCATAGGTTAGTGTGCAGCGCCCCCTGCTGGCTGTGCTTGTGAGGTCACAGAAGCCTCAGTGCCTCTCAGGCCAGTATCATGCTCATGGCTGCTGGCTGTGCTTCTGAGGTCACAGCAGCCTGAATGGCTCCTTGGCCAGTATCAGGCTCATGGCTGCTAGCTGTGCTTGTGACGTCAGAACAGCCTGAATGCCTCCTAGGCCAGTGGCAGGCTCATGGCTGCTGGCTATGACTGTGAGGTCACAGCAGCCTCAGTGCCTCATAGTTTAGTGTCCAGCGTCTCCTGCTGTTTGTGAAGTCACAGCAACCTCAGTGCCTCAAAAGTTTGTGTGCAGCGCCCCCTGCTGGCTGTGCTTGTGAGGTCACAGCAGCCTCAGTGCCTCACAGGCCAACATCAGGCACATGGCTGCTGGCTGTGCTTGTGAGGTCACAGCAGCCTCAGTGCTACCTAGGCCAGTATCAGGCTCATGGCTGCTGGCTGTGCTTCTGACGTCACAGCAGCCTGAATGCCTCCTAGGCCTGTGGCAGGCTCATGGCTGCTGGCTGTGATTCTGAGGTCACAGCAGCCTCAGTGCCTCATAGATTAGTGTCCAGCGTCCCCTGCTGGCTGTGGTTGTGAGGTCATAGCAGTCTTAGTGCATCAAAAGTTAGTGTCCAGCGCCCCCTGCTGGCTGTGCTTGTGTCGTCACAGCAGCCTCAGTGCCTCTCAGGCCAGTATCACGCTCATGGCTGCTGGCTGTGCTTGTGACGTCAAAGCAACCTCAGTGCCTCCTAGGCCAGTGTCAGGCTCACGGCTGATGGCTGTGCTTCTGAGGTCACAG
The DNA here is from genome assembly GCF_036370855.1 of Dromaius novaehollandiae. NCBI lineage: Eukaryota > Metazoa > Chordata > Aves > Casuariiformes > Dromaiidae > Dromaius > Dromaius novaehollandiae. Next base: position 2,666,987 of record NW_026991341.1, on the reverse strand, counting down.
AAGCCTGAATGCCTCCTAGGCCAGTGGCAGGCTCATGACTGCTGGCTGTGCTTGTGAGGTCACAGCAGCCTCAGTGCCTCATAGGTTAGTGTCCAACGCCCCCTGCTGGCTATGCTTGTGACGTCACAGCAGCCTGAGTGCATACTAGGCCCATGGCAGGCACATGGCTGCTGGCTGTGCTTGTGACGTCACAGCAGCCTCAGTGCCTCTGAGGCCAGTGGCAGGCTCATGGCTGCTGGCTGTTCTTGTGAGGTCACAGAAGCCTCAGTACCTCCTCTGCCAGTGGCAGTCTCATGGCTGCTGGCTGTGCTTGTGAGGTCACAGCAGCCTCAGTGCCTCCTAGGTTAGTGTCCATCGCCCCCTGCTGGCTGTGCTTGTGAGGTCACAGCAGGCTCAGTGCCTCTGAGGCCAGTATCATGCTCATGGCTGCTGGCTGTGCTTGTGAGATCACACCAGCCTCAGTGCCTCACAGGCCAGTATCAGGCTCATGGCTGCTGGCTGTGCTTCTGACGTCACAGCAGCCTCAGTGCCTCCTAGGCCAGTATCAGGCTCATGGCTGCTGGCTGTGCTTCTGAGGTCACAGCAGCCTGAATGCCTCCTAGACCAGTGTCAGGGTCATGGCTGCTGGCTGTGCTTCTGAGGTCACAGCAGCCTGAATGCCTCCTAGACCAGTGTCAGGGTCATGGCTGCTGGCTGTGCTTGTGAGGTCACAGCAGCCTCAGTGCCTCATAGTTTAGTGTCCAGCGTCCCCTGCTGGCTGTGCTTGTGTCGTCACAGCAGCCTCAGTGCCTCTCAGGCCAGTATCACGCTCATGGCTGCTGGCTGTGCTTGTGACGTCAAAGCAACCTCAGTGCCTCCTAGGCCAGTGTCAGGCTCACGGCTGATGGCTGTGCTTCTGAGGTCACAGAAGCCTGAATGCCTCCTCTGCCAGTGGCAGGCTCATGGCTGCTGGCTGTGCTTGTGACGTCACAGCAGCCTCAGTGCCTCTGAGGCCAGTGGCAGGCTCATGGCTGCTGGCTGTTCTTGTGAGGTCACAGAAGCCTCAGTGCCTCCTCTGCCAGTGGCAGTCTCATGGCTGCTGGCTGTGCTTGTGAGGTCACAGCAGCCTCAGTGCCTCATAGTTTAGTGTCCAGCGTCCCCTGCTGGCTGTGCTTGTGAGGTCACAGCAGCCTCAGTGCCTCTCAGGCCAATATCATGCTCATGGCTGCTGGCTGTGCTTGTGGCGTCACAGCAGCCTCAGTGCCTCCTAGACCAGTGTCAGGGTCATGGCTCTTGGCTGTGGTTCTGAGGTCACAGCAGCCTGAATGCCTCCTAGACCAGTGTCAGGCTCATGGTTGCCGGCTGTGCTTCTGAGGTCACAGAAGCCTGAATGCCTCCTAGCCCAGTGTCAGGGTCCTGGCTGCTGGCTGTGCTTGTGAGGTCACAGCAGCCTCAGTGCCTCATAGGTTAGTGTCCATCACCCCCTACTGGCTGTGCTTGTGAGGTCACAGCAGACTCAGTGCCTGATAGGTTATCTCCAGTGCCCCCTGCTGGCTGTGTTGTGAGGTCACAGCAGCCTCAGTGCCTCCAAGGCCAGTGGCAGGCTCATTGCTGCTGGCTGTGCTTCTGAGGTCACAGTAGCCTCAGTGTCTCTGTGGATAGTGCCATGCTCAGGGCTGCTGCCTGTGCTTTTGAGGTCACAGCAACCTCAGTGCCTCTGAGGCCAGTATCAGGCTCATGGCTGCTGGCTGTGCTTGTGAGGTCACAGCAACCTCAGTGCCTCTGAGGCCAGTATCAGGCTCATGGCTGCTGGCTGTGCTTCTGAGGTCACAGAAGCCTCAGTGCCTCATAGTTTAGTGTCCATCGCCCCCTACTGGCAGTGCTTGTGAGGTCACAGCAGACTCAGTGCCTGATTGGTTATCTCCAGTGCCCCCTGCTGGCTGTGATTGTGAGGTCACAGCAGCCTCAGTGCCTCCTCTGCCAGTGTCAGGCTCATTGCTGCTGGCTGTGCTTCTGAGGTCACAGCAACCTCAGCGCCTCCTCTGCCAGTGTCAGGCTCATGGCTGCTGCCGGTGCTTGTGAGGTCACACCAGCCTCAGTGCCTCACAGGCCAGTATCAGGCTCCTGGCTGCTGGCTGTGCTTGTGACGTCACAGCAGCCTCAGTGCCTCCTAGGCCAGTATCAGGCTCATGGCTGCTGGCTGTGCTTCTGAGGTCACAGAAGCCTGAATGTCTCCTAGGCCAGTGGCAGGCTCATGGCTGCTGGCTGTGCTTGTGAGGTCACAGCAGCCTCAGTGCCTCATAGTTTAGTGTCCAGCGTCCCCTGCTGGCTGTGCTTGTGAGGTCACAGCAGCCTCAGTGCCTCACAGGCCAACATCAGGCACATGGCTGCTGGCTGTGCTTGTGAGGTCACAGCAGCCTCAGTGCCTCCTAGGGCAGTGGCAGGCTCATGGCTGCTGGCTGTGCTTCTGACGTCACAGCAGCCTGAATGCCTCCTAGACCAGTGTCAGGGTCATGGCTGCTGGCTGTGCTTCTGAGGTCAGAGCAGCCTCAATGCCTCCTAGACCAGTGTCTGGCTCATGGCTGCTGGCTGTGCTTGTGAGGTCACAGCAGCCTGAATGCCTCATAGTTTAGTGTCCAGCGTCCCCTGCTGGCTCTGCTTGTGAGGTCACAGCGGCCTCAGTGCCTCTCAGGCCAATATCATGCTCATGGTTGCTGGATGTGCTTGTGACGTCACAGCAGCCTCAGTGCCTCCTAGACCAGTGTCAGGGTCATGGCTGCTGGCTGTGCTTCTGAGGTCACAGCAGCCTGAATGCCTCCTAGACCAGTGTCAGGCTCATGGTTGCTGGCTGTGTTTCTGAGGTCACAGCAGCCTGAATGCCTCCTAGGGCAGTGGCAGGCTCATGGCTGCTGGCTGTGATTGTGAGGTCACAGCAGCCTCAGTGCCTCATAGTTTAGTGTCCATCGCCCCCTACTGGCTGTGCTTGTGAGGTCACAGCAGACTCAGTGCCTGATAGGTTATCTCCAGTGCTCCCTGCTGGCTGTGTTGTGAGGTCACAGCAGCCTCAGTGCCTCCTCTGCCAGTGTCAGGCTCATTGCTGCTGGCTGTGCTTCTGAGGCCACAGCAGCCTCAGTGTCTCCGTGGATAGTGTCAGGCTCATGGCTTGCTGCCTGTGGTTTTGAGATCACAGCAACCTCAGTGCCTCTGAGGCCAGTATCAGGCTCATGGCTGCTGGCTGTGCTTGTGAGGTCACAGAAGCCTCAGTGCCTCTCAGGCCAGTATCCGGCTCATGGCTGCTGGCTGTGCTTCTGAGGTCACAGCAGACTCAGTGCCTCATAGCTTAGTGTCCATCGCCCCCTACTGGCTGTGCTTGTGAGGTCACAGCAGACTCAGTGCCTGATAGGTTATCTCCAGTGCCCCCTGCTGGCTGTGCTTCTGAGGTCACAGCAGCCTCAGTGCCTCCTCTGCCAGGGTCAGGCTCATGGCTGCTGGCTGTGCTTCTGAGGTCGCAGAGGGCTGAATGCCTCCTTGGCCAGTGGCAGGCTCATGGCTGCTGGCTGTACTTGTGAGGTCACAGCAGCCTCAGTGCTTCATAGGTTAGTGTCCAGCGCCCCCTGCTGGCTTTACTTTTGACGTCACAGCAGCCTGAATGCCCCCTAGGCCAGTGTCAGGCTCACGGCTGCTGGCTGTGATTGTGAGGTCACAGCAGACTCAGTGCCTCATAAGTTAGTGTGCAGCGCCCCCTGCTGGCTGTGCTTCTGACGTCACAGCAGCCTGAATGCCTCCTACCCCAGTGGCAGGCTCATGGCTGCTGGCTATGATTGTGAGGTCACAGCAGCCTCAGGGCCTCATAGTTTAGTGTGCAGCGTCCCCTGCTGGCTCTGTTTGTGAGGTCACAGCAACCTCAGTGCCTCATAAGTTAGTGTGCAGCGCCCCCTGCTGGCTGTGCTTGTGAGGTCACAGCAGCCTGAATGCCTCCTAGACCAGTGTCAGGGTCATGGCTGCTGGCTGTGCTTCTGAGGTCACAGCAGCCTCAGTGCCTCCTAGGGCAGTGGCAGGCTCATGGCTGCTGGCTGTGCTTGTGAGGTCACAGCAGCCTCAGTGCCTCATAGTTTAGTGTCCAGCGTCCCCTGCTGGCTATGCTTGTGACGTCACAGCAGCCTGAGTGCATACTAGGCCCATGGCAGGCACATGGCTGCTGGCTGTGCTTGTGACGTCACAGCAGCCTCAGTGCCTCTGAGGCCAGTGGCAGTCTCATGGCTGCTGGCTGTGCTTGTGAGGTCACAGCAGCCTCAGTGCCTCCTAGGTTAGTGTCCATCGCCCCCTGCTGGCTGTGCTTGTGAGGTCACAGCAGGCTCAGTGCCTCTGAGGCCAGTATCATGCTCATGGCTGCTGGCTGTGCTTGTGAGATCACACCAGCCTCAGTGCCTCACAGGCCAGTATCAGGCTCATGGCTGCTGGCTGTGCTTCTGACGTCACAGCAGCCTCAGTGCCTCCTAGGCCAGTATCAGGCTCATGGCTGCTGGCTGTGCTTCTGAGGTCACAGCAGCCTGAATGCCTCCTAGACCAGTGTCAGGGTCATGGCTGCTGGCTGTGCTTCTGAGGTCACAGCAGCCTGAATGCCTCCTAGACCAGTGTCAGGGTCATGGCTGCTGGCTGTGCTTGTGAGGTCACAGCAGCCTCAGTGCCTCATAGTTTAGTGTCCAGCGTCCCCTGCTGGCTGTGCTTGTGAGGTCACAGCAGCCTCAGTGCCTCTCAGGCCAATATCATGCTCATGGCTGCTGGCTGTGCTTGTGGCGTCACAGCAGCCTCAGTGCCTCCTAGACCAGTGTCAGGGTCATGGCTGCTGGCTGTGCTTCTGAGGTCACAGCAGCCTGAATGCCTCCTAGACCAGTGTCGAGCTCATGGTTGCTGGCTGTGCTTGTGAGGTCACAGCAGACTCACTGCCTCCTAGGCCAGTATCAGGCTCATGGCTGCTGGCTGTGCTTGTGAGGTCACAGCAGCCTCAGTGCCTCCTAGGTTAGTGTCCATCGGCCCCTACTGGTTGTGCTTTTGAGGTCACAGCAGACTCAGTGCCTGATAGGTTATCTCCAGTGCCCCCTGCTGGCTGTGTTGTGAGGTCACAGCAGCCTCAGTGCCTCCTAGGCCAGTATCAGGCTCATGGCTGCTGGCTGTGCTTCTGAGGTCACAGAAGCCTGAATGCCTCCTAGCCCAGTGGCAGCCTCATGGCTGCTGGCTGTGCTTCTGAGGTCACAGCAGACTCAGTGCCTCATAGGCCAGTATCAGGCTCATGGCTGCTGGCTGTGCTTGTGACGTCACAGCAGCCTGAATGCCTCCTAGACCAGTGTCAGCCTCATGGTTGCTGGCTGTGCTTCTGAGGTCACAGAAACCTGAATGCCTCCTAGCCCAGTGGCAGGCTCATGGCTGCTGGCTGTGCTTCTGAGGTCACAGCAGCCTGAATGCCTCATAGTTTAGTGTCCAGCGTCCCCTGCTGGCTGTGCTTGTGAGGTCACAGCAGCCTCAGTTCCTCTCAGGCCAATATCATGCTCATGGCTGCTGGCTGTGCTTGTGACGTCACAGCAGCCTCAGTGCCTCCTAGACCAGTGTCAGGGTCATGGCTCTTGGCTGTGGTTCTGAGGTCACAGCAGCCTGAATGCCTCCTAGACCAGTGTCAGGCTCATGGTTGCCGGCTGTGCTTCTGAGGTCACAGAAGCCTGAATGCCTCCTAGCCCAGTGTCAGGGTCCTGGCTGCTGGCTGTGCTTGTGAGGTCACAGCAGCCTCAGTGCCTCATAGGTTAGTGTCCATCGCCCCCTACTGGCTGTGCTTGTGAGGTCACAGCAGACTCAGTGCCTGATAGGTTATCTCCAGTGCCCCCTGCTGGCTGTGTTGTGAGGTCACAGCAGCCTCAGTGCCTCCAAGGCCAGTGGCAGGCTCATTGCTGCTGGCTGTGCTTCTGAGGTCACAGTAGCCTCAGTGTCTCTGTGGATAGTGCCATGCTCAGGGCTGCTGCCTGTGCTTTTGAGGTCACAGCAACCTCAGTGCCTCTGAGGCCAGTATCAGGCTCATGGCTGCTGGCTGTGCTTGTGAGGTCACAGAAGCCTCAGTGCCTCTCAGGCCAGTGTCAGGTTCATGGCTGCTGGCTGTGCTTCTGAGGTCACAGAAGCCTCAGTGCCTCATAGTTTAGTGTCCATCGCCCCCTACTGGCAGTGCTTGTGAGGTCACAGCAGACTCAGTGCCTGATTGGTTATCTCCAGTGCCCCCTGCTGGCTGTGATTGTGAGGTCACAGCAGCCTCAGTGCCTCCTCTGCCAGTGTCAGGCTCATTGCTGCTGGCTGTGCTTCTGAGGTCACAGCAACCTCAGCGCCTCCTCTGCCAGTGTCAGGCTCATGGCTGCTGCCGGTGCTTGTGAGGTCACACCAGCCTCAGTGCCTCACAGGCCAGTATCAGGCTCCTGGCTGCTGGCTGTGCTTGTGACGTCACAGCAGCCTCAGTGCCTCCTAGGCCAGTATCAGGCTCATGGCTGCTGGCTGTGCTTCTGAGGTCACAGAAGCCTGAATGTCTCCTAGGCCAGTGGCAGGCTCATGGCTGCTGGCTGTGCTTGTGAGGTCACAGCAGCCTCAGTGCCTCATAGTTTAGTGTCCAGCGTCCCCTGCTGGCTGTGCTTGTGAGGTCACAGCAGCCTCAGTGCCTCACAGGCCAACATCAGGCACATGGCTGCTGGCTGTGCTTGTGAGGTCACAGCAGCCTCAGTGCCTCCTAGGGCAGTGGCAGGCTCATGGCTGCTGGCTGTGCTTCTGACGTCACAGCAGCCTGAATGCCTCCTAGACCAGTGTCAGGGTCATGGCTGCTGGCTGTGCTTCTGAGGTCAGAGCAGCCTCAATGCCTCCTAGACCAGTGTCTGGCTCATGGCTGCTGGCTGTGCTTGTGAGGTCACAGCAGCCTGAATGCCTCATAGTTTAGTGTCCAGCGTCCCCTGCTGGCTCTGCTTGTGAGGTCACAGCAGCCTCAGTGCCTCCTAGGGCAGTGGCAGGCTCATGGCTGCTGGCTGTGCTTCTGACGTCACAGCAGCCTGAATGCCTCCTAGACCAGTGTCAGGCTCATGGTTGCTGGCTGTGTTTCTGAGGTCACAGCAGCCTGAATGCCTCCTAGGGCAGTGGCAGGCTCATGGCTGCTGGCTGTGCTTGTGAGGTCACAGCAGCCTCAGTGCCTCATAGTTTAGTGTCCAGCGTCCCCTGCTGGCTCTGCTTGTGAGGTCACAGCAGACTCAGTGACTCCTATGTTAGTGTGCAGCGCCCCCTGCTGGCTATGCTTGTAACGTCACAGCAGACTCAGTGCCTCTGAGACCCGTGGCAGGCTCATGGCTGCTGTGCTTGTGAGGTCACAGCAGCCTGAAGGCCTCCTAGGCCAGTGTCAGGCTCATGGCTGCTGGCTATGCTTGTGAGATCACAGCAGACTCAGTGCCTCAAAAGTTAGTGTCCAGCGCCCCCTGCTGGCTGTGCTTGTGAGGTCACAGCAGCCTCAGTGCCTCCTAGGCCAGTGGCAGTCTCATGGCTGCTGGCTGTGCTTGTGAGGTCACAGAAGCCTGAATGCCTCCTAGGCCAGTGGCAGGCTCATGGCTGCTGGCTGTGCTTGTGAGGTCACAGCAGCCTCAGTGCCTCATAGATTAGTGTCCAGCGTCCCCTGCTGGCTCTGCTTGTGTGGTCACAGCAGACTCAGTGCCTCAAAAGTTTGTGTCCAGCGCCCCCTACTGGCTGTGCTTCTGAGGTCACAGCAGACTCAGTGCCTCCTCTGCCAGCATCAGGCTCATGGCTGCTGGTTGTTCTTGTGAGGTCACAGCAACCTCAGTGCCTCATAATTTAGTGTCCAGCGTCCCCTGCTGGCTGTGATTGTGAGGTCACAGCAGACTCAGTACCTCATAGGTTGGTGTCCATCGCCCCCTACTGGCTGTGCTTGTGAGGTGACAGCAGCCCCAGTGCCTCCTCTGCCAGTGTCAGGATCATGGCTGCTGGCTGTGCTTGTGATGTCACAGCAGCCTCAGTGTCTCCGTGGATAGTTTCAGGCTCATGGCTGCTGGCTGTGCTTGTGAGGTCACAGCAGCCTCAGTGCCTCTGAGGCCAGTGGCAGTCTCATGGCTGCTGGCTGTGCTTGTGAGGTCACAGCAGCCTCAGTGCCTCCTCTGCCAGTGGCAGTCTCATGGCTGCTGGCTGTGATTTTGAGGTCACAGAAGCCTGAATGCCTCCTAGACCAGTGGCAGGCTCATGGCTGCTGGCTATGATTGTGAGGTCACAGCAGACTCAGTGCCTCAAAAGATAGTGTCCAGCGCCCCCTGCTGGCTGTGCTTGTGAGGTCACAGCAGACTCAGTGCCTCAAAAGATAGTGTCCAGCACCCCCTGCTGGCTGTGCTTGTGAGGTCACAGCAGACTCAGTGCCTCACAGGCCAGTATCGGGCTCCTGGCTGCTGGCTGTGCTTGTGACGTCACAGCAGCCTCAGTGCCTCCTCTGCCAGTGGCAGTCTCATGGCTGCTGGCTGTGATTGTGAGGTCACAGAAGCCTGAATGCCTCCTAGGCCAATGGCAGGCTCATGGCTGCTGGCTGTGCTTCTGAGGTCACAGCAGCCTCAGTGCCTCATAGTTTAGTGTCCAGCATCCCCTGCTGGCTCTGCTTGTGACGTCACAGCAGCCTCAGTGCCTCATACTTTAGTGTCCAGCGTCCCCTGCTGGCTCTGCTTGTGAGGTCACAGCAGACTCAGTGCCTCATAGATTAGTGTCCATCGCGCCCTACTCACTGTGCTTGTGAGGTCACAGCAGACTCAGTGCCTCCCAGGCCAATATCAGGCTCCTGTCTGCTGGCTGTGCTTGTGACGTCACAGCAGCCTGAGTGCCTCCGAGGCCAGTGGCAGTCTCATGGCTGCTGGCTGTGCTTGTGAGGTCACAGCAGCCTCAGTGCCTCTCAGGCCAGTATCATGCTCACGGCTGCTGGCTGTGCTTGTGAGGTCACAGCAGCCTCAGTGCCTCATAGGTAAGTGTCCAGCGCCCCCTGCTGGCTGTGCTTGTGAGGTCACAGTAGCCCCAGTGCCTCCTAGGCTAGTGGCAGGCTCATGGCTGCTGGCTGTGCTTGTGAGGTCACAGCAGCCTCAGTGTCTCCATGGATAGTGCCATGCTCATGGCTGCTGGCTGTGCTTGTGACGTCACAGCAGCCTCAGTGCCTCCTCTGCCAGTGGCAGTCTCATGGCTGCTGGCTGTGCTTGTGAGGCCACAGCAGCCCCAGTGCCTCCTCTGCCAGTGTCAGGCTCATGGCTGCTGGCTGTGCTTTTGACGTCACAGCAGCCTCAGTGCCTCTGAGGACAGTGCAATGCTCAAGGCTGCTGGCTGTGCTTTTGAGGTCACACAAGCCTGAATGCCTCCTAGGCCAGTGGCAGGCTCATGGCTGCTGGATGTGCTTGTGAGGTCACAGCAGCCTCAGTGCCTTTCAGGCCAGTGTCAGGCTCATGGCTGCTGGCTGTGCTTGTGAGGTCACAGCAGCCTCAGTGCCTCCTAGGCCAGTGGCAGGCTCATGGCTGCTGGCTGTGCTTGTGAGGTCACAGCAGCCTCAGTGCCTCATAGTTTAGTGTCCAGCGTCCCCTGATGGCTCTGCTTGTGAGGTCACAGCAGACTCAGTGCCTCCTCTGCCAGTGGCAGTCTCATGGCTGCTGGCTGTGCTTGTGAGGTCACAGAAGCCTCAGTGCCTCCTAGGTTAGTGTCCATCGCCCCCTACTGGCTCTGCTTGTGAGGTCACAGCAGACTCAGTGACTCCCAGGCCAATATCAGGCTCCTGGCTGCTGGCTGTGTTTGTGACGTCACAGCAGCCTGAGTGCCTCCGAAGCCAGTGGCAGTCTCATGGCTGCTGGCTCTGCTTGTGAGGTCACAACAACCTCAGTGCCTCTCAGGCCAGTATCATGCTCACGGCTGCTGGCTGTGCTTGTGAGGTCACAGCAGCCTCAGTGCCTCATAGGTAAGTGTCCAGCGCCCCCTGCTGGCTGTGCTTGTGAGGTCACAGCAGCCCCAGTGCCTCCTAGGCTAGTGCCATGCTCATGGCTGCTGGCTGTGCTTGTGACGTCACAGCAGCCTCAGTGCCTCCAGTGCCAGTGTCAGGCTCATGGCTGCTGGCTGTGCTTGTGAGGCCACAGCAGCCCCAGTGCCTCCTCTGCCAGTTTCAGGCTCATGGCTGCTGGCTGTGCTTTTGACGTCACAGCAGCCTCAGTGCCTCTGAGGACAGTGCAATGCTCATGGCTGCTGGCTGTGCTTTTGAGGTCACACAAGCCTGAATGCCTCCTAGGCCAGTGGCAGGCGCATGGCTGCTGGCTATGATTGTGAGGTCACAGCAGCCTCAGTGCCTCATAAATTAGTGACCAGCATCCCCTGCTGGCTCTGCTTGTGACGTCACAGCAGACTCAGTGCCTCATAGTTCAGTGTCCAGCGCCCCCTGCTGGCTGTGCTTGTGACGTCACAGCAGACTCAGGGTCTCAAAAGATAGTGTCCAGCGCCCCCTGCTGGCTGTGCTTGTGACGTCACAGCAGCCTCAGTGCCTCACAGGCCAGTATCTGGCTCATGGCTGCTGGCTGTGCTTGTGACGTCACAGCAGCCTCAGTGCCTTTCAGGCCAGTTTCAGGCTCATGGCTGCTGGCTGTGCTTGTGAGGTCACAGCAGCCTCAGTGCCTCCTAGGCCCGTGGCAGGCTCATGGCTGCTGGCTATGCTTGTGAGGTCACAGCAGACTCAGTGCCTCAAAAGTTAGTGTCCAGCGCCCCCTGCTGGCTGTGCTTCTGAGGTCACAGCAGCCTCAGTGCCTCACAGGCCAGTATCAGGCTCATGGCTGCTGGCTGTGCTTGTGATGTCACAGCTGCCTCAGTGCCTCTGAGGCCAGTGCCATGCTCATGGCTGCTGGCTGTGCTTGTGAGGTCACAGCAGCCTCAGTGCCTCCTAGGCCAGTGTCAGGCTCATGGCTCCTGGCTGTGCTTGTGAGGTCACAGAAGCCTGAATGCCTCCTTGGCCAGTGGCAGGCTCATGGCTGCTGGCTGTGCTTGTGACGTCACAGCAGCCTCAGTGCCTCCTAGGCCAGTGTCAGGCTCCTGGCTCCTGGCTGTGCTTGTGAGGTCACAGAAGCCTGAATGCCTCCTCTGCCAGTGGCAGGCTCATGGCTGCTGGCTGTGCTTGTGAGGTCACAGCAGCCTCAGTGCCTCATAGTTTAGTGTCCAGCATCCCCTGTTTGCTCTGCTTTTGACGTCACAGCAGACTCAGTGTCTCAAAAATTAGTGTGCAGCCCCCCCTGCTGGCTGTGCTTGTGAGGTCACACCAGCCTCAATACCTCACAGGCCAGTGTCAGGCTCATGGCTGCTGGCTGTGCTTTTGAGGTCACAGCAGACTCAGTGCCTCCGAGGCAGGCGGCAGCCTCATGGCTGCTGCCTGTGATTGTGAGGTCACAGCAGCCTCAGTGCCTCATAGTTTAGTGTCCAGCGTCCCCTGATGGCTCTGCTTGTGAGGTCACAGCAGACTCAGTGCCTCCTAGGTTAGTGTCCATCGCCCCCTACTGGCTGTGCTTGCGAGGTCACAGCAGCCTCAGTGCGTCCCAGGCCAATGTCAGGCTCCTGGCTGCTGGCTGTGCTTCTGAGGTCACAGCAGCTTCAGTGCCTCTGAGGCCAGTGCCATGCTCATGGCTGCTGGCTGTGCTTGTGAGGTCACAGCAGCCTCAGTGCCTCTGAGGCCAGTGGCAGTCTCATGGCTGCTGGCTGTGTTTGTGAGGTCACAGCAGCCTCTGTACCTCCTCTGCCAGTGGCAGTCTCATGACTGCTGGCTGTGCTTGTGAGGTCACAGCAGACTCAGGGCCTCATAGGTTGGTGTCCACCGCCCCCTACTGGCTGTGCTTGTGAGGTCACAGCAGCCCCAGTGCCTCCTCTGCCAGTGTCAGGCTCATGGCTGCTGGCTGTGCTTGTGAGGTCACAGAAGCCTTAATGCCTCCTCGGCCAGTGGCAGGGTCATGGCTGCTGGCTGTGCTTGTGAGGTCACAGCAGCCTCAGTGCCTCTGAGGCCAGTGGCAGTCTCATGGCTGCTGGCTGTGATTGTGAGGTCACAGAAGCCTCAGTGCCTCCTCTGCCAGTGGCAGTCTCATGGCTGCTGGCTGTGATTTTGAGGTCACAGAAGCCTGAATGCCTCCTAGACCAGTGGCAGGCTCATGGCTGCTGGCTATGATTGTGAGGTCACAGCAGACTCAGTGCCTCAAAAGATAGTGTCCAGCGCCCCCTGCTGGCTGTGCTTGTGACGTCACAGCAGCCTCAGTGCCTCACAGGCCAGTATCTGGCTCATGGCTGCTGGCTGTGCTTGTGAGGTCACAGCAGCCTCAGTGCCTTTCAGGCCAGTGTCAGGCTCATGGCTGCTGGCTGTGCTTGTGAGGTCACAGCAGCCTCAGTGCCTCCTAGGCCCGTGGCAGGCTCATGGCTGCTGGCTATGCTTGTGAGGTCACAGCAGACTCAGTGCCTCAAAAGTTAGTGTCCAGCGCCCCCTGCTGGCTGTGCTTCTGAGGTCACAGCAGCCTCAGTGCCTCACAGGCCAGTATCAGGCTCATGGCTGCTGGCTGTGCTTGTGATGTCACAGCAGCCTCAGTGCCTCTGAGGCCAGTGCCATGCTCATGGCTGCTGGCTGTGCTTGTGAGGTCACAGCAGCCTCCGTGCCTCCTCTGCCAGTATCAGGCTCCTGGCTCCTGGCTGTGCTTGTGAGGTCACAGAAGCCTGAATGCCTCCTTGGCCAGTGTCAGGCTCATGGCTGCTGGCTGTGCTTGTGAGGTCACAGAAGCCTGAATGCCTCCTAGGCCAGTGGCAGGCTCATGGCTGCTGCCTATGCTTGTGAGGTCACAGCAGACTCAGTGCCTCAAAAGTTAGTGTCCAGCGCCCCCTGCTGGCTGTGCTTCTGAGGTCACAGCAGCCTCAGTGCCTCACAGGCCAGTATCAGGCTCATGGCTTCTGGCTGTGCTTGTGACGTCACAGCAGCCTCAGTGCCTCTGAGGCCAGTGCCATGCTCATGGCTGCTGGCTGTGCTTGTGACGTCACAGCAGCCTCAGTGCCTCCTAGGCCAGTGTCAGGCTCATGGCTCCTGGCTGTGCTTGTGAGGTCACAGAAGCCTGAATGCCTCCTCTGCCAGTGGCAGGCTCATGGCTGCTGGCTGTGCTTGTGACGTCACAGCAGCCTCAGTGCCTCGTAGGCCAGTGTCAGGCTCATGGCTGCTGGCTGTGCTTGTGAGGTCACAGAAGCCTGAATGCCTCCTCTGCCAGTGGCAGGCTCATGGCTGCTGGCTGTGCTTGTGAGGACACAGCAGCCTCAGTGCCTCATAGTTTAGTGTCCAGCATCCCCTGTTTGCTCTGCTTTTGACGTCACAGCAGACTCAGTGTCTCAAAAATTAGTGTGCAGCCCCCCCTGCTGGCTCTGCTTGTGAGGTCACACCAGCCTCAGTACCTCACAGGCCAGTGTCAGGCTCATGGCTGCTGGCTGTGCTTTTGAGGTCACAGCAGACTCAGTGCCTCCGAGGCAGGCGGCAGCCTCATGGCTGCTGCCTGTGATTGTGAGGTCACAGCAGCCTCAGTGCCTCATAGTTTAGTGTCCAGCGTCCCCTGATGGCTCTGCTTGTGAGGTCACAGCAGACTCAGTGCCTCCTAGGTTAGTGTCCATCGCCCCCTACTGGCTGTGCTTGCGAGGTCACAGCAGCCTCAGTGCCTCCCAGGCCAATGTCAGGCTCCTGGCTGCTGGCTGTGCTTGTGAGGTCACAGCAGCCTCAGTGCCTCTGAGGCCAGTGCCATGCTCATGGCTGCTGGCTGTGCTTGTGAGGTCACAGCAGCCTCAGTGCCTCTGAGGCCAGTGGCAGTCTCATGGCTGCTGGCTGTGTTTGTGAGGTCACAGCAGCCTCTGTACCTCCTCTGCCAGTGGCAGTCTCATGACTGCTGGCTGTGCTTGTGAGGTCACACCAGCCTCAGTGCCTCATAGGTTGGTGTCCAGCGCCCCCTACTGGCTGTGCTTGTGAGGTCACAGCAGCCCCAGTGCCTCCTCTGCCAGTGTCAGGCTCATGGCTGCTGGCTGTGCTTGTGACGTCACAGCAGCCTCAGTGTCTCCGTGGATAGTGCCATGCTCATGGCTGCTGGCTCTGCTTGTGAGGTCACAGCAGCCTCAGTGCCTCTGAGGCCAGTGGCAGTCTCATGGCTGCTGGCTGTGATTGTGAGGTCACAGAAGCCTCAGTGCCTCCTCTGCCAGTGGCAGTCTCATGGCTGCTGGCTGTGATTTTGAGGTCACAGAAGCCTGAATGCCTCCTATACCAGTGGCAGGCTCATGGCTGCTGGCTATGATTGTGAGGTCACAGCAGACTCAGTGCCTCAAAAGATAGTGTCCAGCGCCCCCTGCTGGCTGTGCTTGTGAGGTCACAGCAGACTCAGTGCCTCAAAAGATGGTGTCCAGCACCCCCTGCTGGCTGTGCTTGTGACGTCACAGCAGCCTCAGTGCCTCCTCTGCCAGTGGCAGTCTCATGGCTGCTGGCTGTAATTGTGAGGTCACAGAAGCCTGAATGCCTCCTAGGCCAATGGCAGGCTCATGGCTGCTGGCTGTGCTTCTGAGGTCACAGCAGCCTCAGTGCCTCATAGTTTAGTGTCCAGCATCCCCTGCTGGCTCTGCTTGTGAGGTCAGAGCAGACTCAGTGCCTCAAAAATTAGTGTCCAGCGCCCCCCGCTGGCTGTGCTTGTGACGTCACAGCAGACTCAGTGCCTCAAAAGTTAGTGTCCAGCGCCCCCTGCTGGCTCTGCTTGTGAGGTCACAGCAGACTCAGTGCCTCCTCTGCCAGTGGCAGTCTCATGGCTGCTGGCTGTGCTTGTGAGGTCACAGCAGCCTCAGTGCCTCATAGTTTAGTGTCCATCGCCCCCTACTGGCTGTGCTTGTGAGGTCACAGCAGACTCAGTGCCTCCCAGGCCAATATCAGGCTCCTGGCTGCTGGCTGTGCTTGTGACGTCACAGCAGCCTGAGTGCCTCCGAGGCCAGTGGCAGTCTCATGGCTGCTGGCTCTGCTTGTGAGGTCACAGCAGCCTCAGTGCCTCTCAGGCCAGTATCATACTCACGGGTGCTGGCTGTGCTTGTGAGGTCACAGCAGCCTCAGTGCCTCATAGGTAAGTGTCCAGCGCCCCCTGCTGGCTGTGCTTGTGAGGTCACAGCAGCCCCAGTGCCTCCTAGGCTAGTGCCATGCTCATGGCTGCTGGCTGTGCTTGTGACGTCACAGCAGCCTCAGTGCCTCCAGTGCCAGTGTCAGGCTCATGGCTGCTGGCTGTGCTTGTGAGGCCACAGCAGCCCCAGTGCCTCCTCTGCCAGTGTCAGGCTCATGGCTGCTGGCTGTGCTTTTGAGGTCACAGCAGCCTGAATGCCTCCTAGGCCAGTGGCAGGCTCATGGCTGCTGGCTATGATTGTGAGGTCACAGAAGCCTCAGTGCCTCATAGTTTAGTGTCCAGCGTCCCCTACTTGCCATGCTTGTGAGGTCACAGCAGCCTCAGTGCCTCATAGTTTAGTGACCAGCATCCCCTGCTGGCTCTGCTTGTAACGTCACAGCAGACTCAGTGCCTCATAGTTCAGTGTCCAGCGCCCCCTGCTGGCTGTATTTGTGACGTCACAGCAGACTCAGGGTCTCAAAAGACAGTGTCCAGCGCCCCCTGCTGGCTGTGCTTGTGAGGTCACAGCAAACTCAGTGCCTCACAGGCCAGTATCTGGCTCATGGCTGCTGGCTGTGCTTGTGAGGTCAGAGCAGCCTCAGTGCCTTTCAGGCCAGTGTCAGGCTCATGGCTGCTGGCTGTGCTTGTGAGGTCACAGCAGACTCAGTGCCTCCTAGGCCAGTGGCAGGCTCATGTCTGCTGGCTATGCTTGTGAGGTCACAGCAGCCTCAGTGCCTCATAGTTTAGTGTCCAGCGTCCCCTGCTGGCTCTGCTTGTGAGGTCACAGCAGCCTCAGTGACTCATATGTTAGTGTCCAGCGTCCCCTGCTGGCTCTGCTTGTGAGGTCACAGCAGACTCAGTGCCTCATAGGTTAGTGTCCATCACCCCCTGCTGGCTGTGCTTGTGATGTCACAGCAGCCTCAGTGCCTCCTCTGCCAGTGGCAGTCTCATGGCTGCTGGCTGTGCTTGTGAGGTCACAGCAGCCTCCGTGCCTCCTCTGCGAGTATCAGGCTCATGGCTCCTGGTTGTGCTTGTGAGGTCACAGAAGCCTGAATGCCTCCTTGGCCAGTGTCAGGCTCATGGCTGCTGGCTGTGCTTGTGAGGTCACAGAAGCCTGAATGCCTCCTAGGCCAGTGGCAGCCTCACGGCTGCTGGCTATGCTTGTGAGATCACAGCAGACTCAGTGCCTCAAAAGTTAGTGTCCAGCGCCCCCTGCTGGCTGTGCTTCTGAGGTCACAGCAGCCTCAGTGCCTCACAGGCGAGTATCAGGCTCCTGGCTGCTGGCTGTGCTTGTGACGTCACAGCAGCCTCAGTGCCTCTGAGGCCAGTGCCATGCTCATGGCTGCTGGCTGTGCTTGTGAGGTCACAGCAGCCTCAGTGCCTCCTAGGCCAGCGTCAGGCTCATGGCTCCTGGCTGTGCTTGTGAGGTCACAGAAGCCTGAATGCCTCCTAGGCCAGTGGCAGGCTCATGGCTGCTGGCTGTGATGGTGAGGTCACAGCAGCCTCAGTGCCTCATAGTTTAGTGTCCAGCGTCCCCTGCTGGCTCTGCTTGTGAGGTCACAGCAGACTCAGTGCCTCAAAAGTTAGTGTCCAGCGCCCCCTACTGGCTGTGCTTCTGAGGTCACAGCAGACTCAGTGCCTCCTCTGCCAGCATCAGGCTCATGGCTGCTGGTTGTGCTTGTGAGGTCACAGCAACCTCAGTGCCTCATAATTTAGTGTCCAGCGTCCCCTGCTGGCTGTGATTGTGAGGTCACAGCAGACTCAGTACCTCATAGGTTGGTGTCCAGCGCCCCCTACTGGCTGTGCTTGTGAGGTGACAGCAGCCCCAGTGCCTCCTCTGCCAGTGTCAGGATCATGACTGCTGGCTGTGCTTGTGAGGTCACAGCAGCCTCAGTGCCTCTGAGGCCAGTGGCAGTCTCATGGCTGCTGGCTGTGCTTGTGAGGTCACAGCAGCCTCAGTGCCTCCTCTGCCAGTGGCAGTCTCATGGCTGCTGGCTGTGATTTTGAGGTCACAGAAGCCTGAATGCCTCCTAGACCAGTGGCAGGCTCATGGCTGCTGGCTATGATTGTGAGGTCACAGCAGACTCAGTGCCTCAAAAGATAGTGTCCAGCGCCCCCTGCCGGCTGTGCTTCTGAGGTCACAGCAGACTCAGTGCCTCAAAAGATAGTGTCCAGCACCCCCTGCTGGCTGTGCTTGTGAGGTCACAGCAGACTCAGTGCCTCACAGGCCAGTATCGGGCTCCTGGCTGCTGGCTGTGCTTGTGACGTCACAGCAGCCTCAGTGCCTCCTCTGCCAGTGGCAGTCTCATGGCTGCTGGCTGTGATTGTGAGGTCACAGAAGCCTGAATGCCTCCTAGGCCAATGGCAGGCTCATGGCTGCTGGCTGTGCTTCTGAGGTCACAGCAGCCTCAGTGCCTCATAGTTTAGTGTCCAGCATCCCCTGCTGGCTCTGCTTGTGAGGTCAGAGCAGACTCAGTGCCTCAAAAATTAGTGTCCAGCGCCCCCCGCTGGCTGTGCTTGTGACGTCACAGCAGACTCAGTGCCTCAAAAGTTAGTGTCCAGCGCCCCCTGCTGGCTGTGCTTGTGAGGTCAGAGCAGCCTCAGTGCCTCTCAGCCCAGTGTCAGGCTCATGGCTGCTGGCTGTGCTTGTGAGGTCACAGAAGCCTCAGTGCCTCCGAGGCCATTGTCAGGCTCATGGCTGCTGGCTGTGCTTGTGAGGTCACAGCAGACTCAATGCCTCATACTTTAGTGTCCAGCGTCCCCTGCTGGCTCTGCTTGTGAGGTCACAGCAGACTCAGTGCCTCATAGATTAGTGTCCATCGCGCCCTACTCACTGTGCTTGTGAGGTCACAGCAGACTCAGTGCCTCCCAGGCCAATATCAGGCTCCTGTCTGCTGGCTGTGCTTGTGACGTCACAGCAGCCTGAGTGCCTCCGAGGCCAGTGGCAGTCTCATGGCTGCTGGCTCTGCTTGTGAGGTCACAGCAGTCTCAGTGCCTCTCAGGCCAGTATCATGCTCACGGCTGCTGGCTGTGCTTGTGAGGTCACAGCAGCCTCAGTGCCTCATAGGTAAGTGTCCAGCGCCCGCTGCTGGCTGTGCTTGTGAGGTCACAGTAGCCCCAGTGCCTCCTAGGCTAGTGGCAGGCTCATGGCTGCTGGCTGTGCTTGTGAGGTCACAGCAGCCTCAGTGTCTCCATGGATAGTGCCATGCTCATGGCTGCTGGCTGTGCTTGTGACGTCACAGCAGCCTCAGTGCCTCCTCTGCCAGTGGCAGTCTCATGGCTGCTGGCTGTGCTTGTGAGGCCACAGCAGCCCCAGTGCCTCCTCTGCCAGTGTCAGGCTCATGGCTGCTGGCTGTGCTTTTGACGTCACAGCAGCCTCAGTGCCTCTGAGGACAGTGCAATGCTCATGGCTGCTGGCTGTGCTTTTGAGGTCACACAAGCCTGAATGCCTCCTAGGCCAGTGGCAGGCTCATGGCTGCTGGATGTGCTTGTGAGGTCACAGCAGCCTCAGTGCCTTTCAGGCCAGTGTCAGGCTCATGGCTGCTGGCTGTGCTTGTGAGGTCACAGCAGCCTCAGTGCCTCCTAGGCCAGTGGCAGGCTCATGGCTGCTGGCTGTGCTTGTGAGGTCACAGCAGCCTCAGTGCCTCATAGTTTAGTGTCCAGCGTCCCCTGCTGGCTCTGCTTGTGAGGTCACAGCAGACTCAGAGCCTCAAAAGTTAGTGTCCAGCGCCCCCTACTGGCTGTGCTTCTGAGGTCACAGCAGCCTCAGTGCCTCCTCTGCCAGCATCAGGCTCATGGCTGCTGGTTGTGATTGTGAGGTCACAGCAACCTCAGTGCCTCATAATTTAGTGTCCAGCGTCCCCTGCTGGCTGTGATTGTGAGGTCACAGCAGACTCAGTGCCTCATAGGTTGGTGTCCAGCGCCCCCTACTGGCTGTGCTTGTGAGGTGACAGCAGCCCCAGTGCCTCCTCTGCCAGTGTCAGGCTCATGGCTGCTGGCTGTGCTTGTGACGTCACAGCAGCCTCAGTGTCTCCGTGGATAGTTTCAGGCTCATGGCTGCTGGCTGTGCTTGTGAGGTCACAGCAGCCTCAGTGCCTCTGAGGCCAGTGGCAGTCTCATGGCTGCTGGCTGTGCTTGTGAGGTCACAGAAGCCTCAGTGCCTCCTCTGCCAGTGGCAGTCTCATGGCTGCTGGCTGTGATTTTGAGGTCACAGAAGCCTGAATGCCTCCTAGACCAGTGGCAGGCTCATGGCTGCTGGCTATGATTGTGAGGTCACAGCAGACTCAGTGCCTCAAAAGATAGTGTCCAGCGCCCCCTGCTGGCTGTGCTTGTGAGGTCACAGCAGACTCAGTGCCTCAAAAGATAGTGTCCAGCACCCCCTGCTGGCTGTGCTTGTGAGGTCACAGCAGACTCAGTGCCTCACAGGCCAGTATCGGGCTCCTGGCTGCTGGCTGTACTTGTGACGTCACAGCAGCCTCAGTGCCTCCTCTGCCAGTGGCAGTCTCATGGCTGCTGGCTGTGATTGTGAGGTCACAGAAGCCTGAATGCCTCCTAGGCCAATGGCAGGCTCATGGCTGCTGGCTGTGCTTCTGAGGTCACAGCAGCCTCAGTGCCTCATAGTTTAGTGTCCAGCATCCCCTGCTGGCTCTGCTTGTGAGGTCAGAGCAGACTCAGTGCCTCAAAAATTAGTGTCCAGCGCCCCCCGCTGGCTGTGCTTGTGACGTCACAGCAGACTCAGTGCCTCAAAAGTTAGTGTCCAGCGCCCCCAGCTGGCTGTGCTTGTGAGGTCAGAGCAGCCTCAGTGCCTCTCAGCCCAGTGTCAGGCTCATGGCTGCTGGCTGTGCTTGTGAGGTCACAGCAGACTCAGTGCCTCCGAGGCCAGTGTCAGGCTCATGGCTGCTGGCTGTGCTTGTGAGGTCACAGCAGCCTCAATGCCTCATACTTTAGTGTCCAGCGTCCCTTGCTGGCTCTGCTTGTGAGGTCACAGCAGACTCAGTGCCTCATAGATTAGTGTCCATCGCGCCCTACTCACTGTGCTTGTGAGGTCACAGCAGACTCAGTGCCTCCCAGGCCAATATCAGGCTCCTGTCTGCTGGCTGTGCTTGTGACGTCACAGCAGCCTGAGTGCCTCCGAGGCCAGTGGCAGCATCATGGCTGCTGGCTGTGCTTGTGAGGTCACAGCAGCCTCAGTGCCTCTCAGGCCAGTATCATGCTCACGGCTGCTGGCTGTGCTTGTGAGGTCACAGCAGCCTCAGTGCCTCATAGGTAAGTGTCCAGCGCCCCCTGCTGGCTGTGCTTGTGAGGTCACAGTAGCCCCAGTGCCTCCTAGGCTAGTGGCAGGCTCATGGCTGCTGGCTGTGCTTGTGAGGTCACAGCAGCCTCAGTGTCTCCATGGATAGTGCCATGCTCATGGCTGCTGGCTGTGCTTGTGACGTCACAGCAGCCTCAGTGCCTCCTCTGCCAGTGGCAGTCTCATGGCTGCTGGCTGTGCTTGTGAGGCCACAGCAGCCCCAGTGCCTCCTCTGCCAGTGTCAGGCTCATGGCTGCTGGCTGTGCTTTTGACGTCACAGCAGCCTCAGTGCCTCTGAGGACAGTGCAATGCTCATGGCTGCTGGCTGTGCTTTTGAGGTCACAGCAGCCTCAGTGCCTCATACTTTAGTGTCCAGCGTCCCCTGCTGGCTCTGCTTGTGAGGTCACAGCAGCCTCAGTGCCTCATAGGTTAGTGTCCATCGCCCCCTACTGGCTGTGCTTTTGAGGACACAGCAGCCTGAAGGTCTCCTAGGCCAGTGGCAGGCTCATGGCTGCTGGCTATGCTTGTGAGATCACAGCAGACTCAGTGCCTCAAAAGTTAGTGTCCAGCGCCCCCTGCTGGCTGTGCTTCTGAGGTCACAGCAGCCTCAGTGCCTCACAGGCCAGTATCAGGCTCATGGCTGCTGGCTGTGCTTGTGATGTCACAGCAGCCTCAGTGCCTCTGAGGCCAGTGCCATGCTCATGGCTGCTGGCTGTGCTTGTGAGGTCACAGCAGCCTCCGTGCCTCCTCTGCCAGTGTCAGGCTCCTGGCTGCTGGCTGTGCTTGTGAGGTCACAGAAGCCTGAATGCCTCCTTGGCCAGTGTCAGGCTCATGGCTGCTGGCTGTGCTTGTGAGGTCACAGAAGCCTGAAGGTCTCCTAGGCCAGTGGCAGGCTCATGGCTGCTGCCTATGCTTGTGAGATCAGAGCAGAATCAGTGCCTCAAAAGTTAGTGTGCAGCACCCCCTGCTGGCTGTGCTTCTGAGGTCACAGCAGCCTCAGTGCCTCACAGGCCAGTATCAGGCTCATGGCTGCTGGCTGTGATTGTGAGGTCACAGCAGCCTCAGTGCCTCATAGTTTACTGTCCAGCGTCCCTTGCTGGCTCTGCTTGTGAGGTCACAGCAGACTCAGTGCCTCATAGGTTAGTGTCCATCGCCCCCTACTGGCTGTGCTTGTGAGGTCACAGCAGCCTCAGTGCCTCCCAGGCCAATGTCAGGCTCCTGGCTGCTGGCTGTGCTTGTGAGGTCACAGCAGCCTCAGTGCCTCTGAGGCCAGTGCCATGCTCATGGCTGCTGGCTGTGCTTGTGAGGTCACAGCAGCCTCAGTGCCTCTGAGGCCAGTGGCAGTCTCATGGCTGCTGGCTGTGTTTGTGAGGTCACAGCAGCCTCTGTACCTCCTCTGCCAGTGGCAGTCTCATGGCTGCTGGCTGTGCTTCTGAGGTCACAGCAGCCTCAGTGCCTCATAGTTTAGTGTCCAGCATCCCCTGCTGGCTCTGCTTGTGAGGTCAGAGCAGACTCAGTGCCTCAAAAATTAGTGTCCAGCGCCCCCCGCTGGCTGTGCTTGTGACGTCACAGCAGACTCAGTGCCTCAAAAGTTAGTGTCCAGCGCCCCCTGCTGGCTGTGCTTGTGAGGTCAGAGCAGCCTCAGTGCCTCTCAGCCCAGTGTCAGGCTCATGGCTGCTGGCTGTGCTTGTGAGGTCACAGCAGACTCAGTGCCTCCTCTGCCAGTGTCAGGCTCATGGCTGCTGGCTGTGCTTGTGAGGTCACAGCAGCCTCAATGCCTCATACTTTAGTGTCCAGCGTCCCCTGCTGGCTCTGCTTGTGAGGTCACAGCAGACTCAGTGCCTCATAGATTAGTGTCCATCGCGCCCTACTCACTGCGCTTGTGAGGTCACAGCAGACTCAGTGCCTCCCAGGCCAATATCAGGCTCCTGTCTGCTGGCTGTGCTTGTGACGTCACAGCAGCCTGAGTGCCTCCGAGGCCAGTGGCAGTCTCATGGCTGCTGGCTGTGCTTGTGAGGTCACAGCAGCCTCAGTGCCTCTCAGGCCAGTATCATGCTCACGGCTGCTGGCTGTGCTTGTGAGGTCACAGCAGCCTCAGTGCCTCATAGGTATGTGTCCAGCGCCCCCTGCTGGCTGTGCTTGTGAGGTCACAGTAGCCCCAGTGCCTCCTAGGCTAGTGGCAGGCTCATGGCTGCTGGCTGTGCTTGTGAGGTCACAGCAGCCTCAGTGTCTCCATGGATAGTGCCATGCTCATGGCTGCTGGCTGTGCTTGTGACGTCACAGCAGCCTCAGTGCCTCCAGTGCCAGTGTCAGGCTCATGGCTGCTGGCTGTGCTTGTGAGGCCACAGCAGCCCCAGTGCCTCCTCTGCCAGTGTCAGGCTCATGGCTGCTGGCTGTGCTTTTGACGTCACAGCAGCCTCAGTGCCTCTGAGGACAGTGCAATGCTCATGGCTGCTGGCTGTGCTTTTGAGGTCACACAAGCCTGAATGCCTCCTAGGCCAGTGGCAGGCTCATGGCTGCTGGATGTGCTTGTGAGGTCACAGCAGCCTCAGTGCCTTTCAGGCCATTGTCAGGCTCATGACTGCTGGCTGTGCTTGTGAGGTCACAGCAGCCTCAGTGCCTCACAGGCCATTGTCAGGCTCATGACTGCTGGCTGTGCTTGTGAGGTCACAGCAGCCCCAGTGCCTCCTCTGCCAGTGGCAGTCTCATGGCTGCTGGCTGTGCTTGTGAGGTCACAGAAGCCTCAGTGCCTCATAGGTTAGTGTCCATCGCCCCTGGCTGCTGGCTGTGCTTGTGAGGTCACAGAAGCCTGAATGCCTCCTCGGCCAGTGGCAGGCTCATGGCTGCTGCCTATGCTTGTGAGATCACAGCATACTCAGTGCCTCAAAAGTTAGTGTCCAGTGCCCCCTGCTGGCTGTGCTTCTGAGGTCACAGCAGCCTCAGTGCCTCACAGGCCAGTATCAGGCTCATGGCTGCTGGCTGTGCTTGTGACGTCACAGCAGCCTCAGTGCCTCTGAGGCCAGTGCCATGCTCATGGCTGCTGGCTGTGCTTGTGAGGTCACAGCAACCTCAGTGCCTCCTAGGCCAGTGTCAGGCTCATGGCTCCTGGCTGTGCTTGTGAGGTCACAGAAGCCTGAATGCCTCCTAGGCCAGTGTCAGGCTCATGGCTGCTGGCTGTGATTGTGAGGTCACAGCAGCCTCAGTGCCTCATAGTTTAGTGTCCAGCGTCCCCTGCTGGCTCTGCTTGTGAGGTCACAGCAGACTCAGTGCCTCAAAAGTTAGTGTCCAGCGCCCCCTACTGGCTGTGCTTCTGAGGTCACAGCAGCCTCAGTGCCTCCTCTGCCAGTATCAGGCTCATGGCTGCTGGCTGTGCTTGTGAGGTCACAGCAACCTCAGTGCCTCATAATGTAGTGTCCAGCGTCCCCTGCTGGCTGTGATTGTGAGGTCACAGCAGACTCAGTGCCTCATAGGTTGGTGTCCAGCGCCCCCTACTGGCTGTGCTTGTGAGGTGACAGCAGCCCCATTGCCTCCTCTGCCAGTGTCAGGCTCATGGCTGCTGGCTGTGCTTGTGACGTCACAGCAGCCTCAGTGTCTCTGTGGATAGTTTCAGGCTCATGGCTGCTGGCTGTGCTTGTGAGGTCACAGCAGCCTCAGTGCCTCTGAGGCCAGTGGCAGTCTCATGGCTGCTGGCTGTGCTTGTGAGGTCACAGAAGCCTCAGTGCCTCCTCTGCCAGTGGCAGTCTCATGGCTGCTGGCTGTGATTTTGAGGTCACAGAAGCCTGAATGCCTCCTAGACCAGTGGCAGGCTCATGGCTGCTGGCTATGATTGTGAGGTCACAGCAGACTCAGTGCCTCAAAAGATAGTGTCCAGCAGCCCCTGCTGGCTGTGCTTGTGAGGTCACAGCAGACTCAGTGCCTCACAGGCCAGTATCGGGCTCCTGGCTGCTGGCTGTGCTTGTGACGTCACAGCAGCCTCAGTGCCTCCTCTGCCAGTGGCAGTCTCAGGGCTCCTGGCTGTGATTGTGAGGTCACAGAAGCCTGAATGCTTCCTAGGCCAATGGCAGGCTCATGGCTGCTGGCTGTGCTTCTGAGGTCACAGCAGCCTCAGTGCCTCATAGTTTAGTGTCCAGCATCCCCTGCTGGCTCTGCTTGTGAGGTCAGAGCAGACTCAGTGCCTCAAAAATTAGTGTCCAGTGCCCCCTGCTGGCTGTGCTTGTGACGTCACAGCAGACTCAGTGCCTCAAAAGTTAGTGTCTAGCGCCCCCTGCTGGCTGTGCTTGTGAGGTCAGAGCAGCCTCAGTGCCTCTCAGCCCAGTGTCAGGCTCATGGCTGCTGGCTGTGCTTGTGAGGTCACAGCAGCCTCAGTGCCTCATACTTTAGTGTCCAGCGTCCCCTGCTGGCTCTGCTTGTGAGGTCACAGCAGACTCAGTGCCTCATAGATTAGTGTCCATCGCGCCCTACTCACTGTGCTTGTGAGGTCACAGCAGACTCAGTGCCTCCCAGGCCAATATCAGGCTCCTGTCTGCTGGCTGTGCTTGTGACGTCACAGCAGCCTGAGTGCCTCCGAGGCCAGTGGCAGTCTCATGGCTGCTGGCTCTGCTTGTGAGGTCACAGCAGCCTCAGTGCCTCTCAGGCCAGTATCATGCTCACGGCTGCTGGCTGTGCTTGTGAGGTCACAGCAGCCTCAGTGCCTCATAGGTAAGTGTCCAGCGCCCCCTGCTGGCTGTGCTTGTGAGGTCACAGTAGCCCCAGTGCCTCCTAGGCTAGTGGCAGGCTCATGGCTGCTGGCTGTGCTTGTGAGGTCACACAAGCCTGAATGCCTCCTAGGCCAGTGGCAGGCTCATGGCTGTTGGATGTGCTTGTGAGGTCACAGCAGCCTCAGTGCCTTTCAGGCCATTGTCAGGCTCATGACTGCTGGCTGTGCTTGTGAGGTCACAGCAGCCTCAGTGCCTCCTAGGCCAGTGGCAGGCTCATGGCTGCTGGCTGTGCTTGTGAGGTCACAGCAGCCTCAGTGCCTCATAGTTTAGTGTCCAGCGTCCCCTGCTGGCTCTGCTTGTGAGGTCACAGCAGACTCAGTGCCTCCTCTGCCAGTGGCAGTCTCATGGCTGCTGGCTGTGCTTGTGAGGTCACAGAAGCCTCAGTGCCTCCTAGGTTAGTGTCCATCGCCCCCTACTGGCTGTGCTTGTGAGGTCACAGCAGCCTCAGTGCCTCCCAGGCCAATATCAGGCTCCTGGCTGCTGGCTGTGCTTGTGACGTCACAGCAGCCTGAGTGCCTCCGAGGCCAGTGGCAGTCTCATGGCTGCTGGCTGTGCTTCTGAGGTCACAGCAGCCTCAGTGCCTCCTAGGTTAGTGTCCAGCGCCCCCTGCTGGCTGTGCTTGTGAGGTCACAGTAGCCCCAGTGCCTCCTAGGCTAGTGCCATGCTCATGGCTGCTGGCTGTGCTTGTGACGTCACAGCAGCCTCAGTGCCTCCAGTGCCATTGTCAGGCTCATGGCTGCTGGCTGTGCTTGTGAGGCCACAGCAGCCCCAGTGCCTCCTCTGCCAGTGTCAGGTTCATGGCTGCTGGCTGTGCTTTTGACGTCACAGCAGCCACAGTGCCTCTGAGGACAGTGCAATGCTCATGGCTGCTGGCTGTGCTTTTGAGGTCACACAAGCCTGAATGCCTCCTAGGCCAGTGGCAGGCTCATGGCTGCTGGCTATGATTGTGAGGTCACAGAAGCCTCAGTGCCTCATAGTTTAGTGTCCAGCGTCCCCTACTGGCCGTGCTTGTGAGGTCACAGCAGCCTCAGTGCCTCATAGTTTAGTGACCAGCATCCCCTGCTGGCTCTGCTTGTGACGTCACAGCAGACTCAGTGCCTCATACCTCAGTGTCCAGCGCCCCCTGCTGGCTGTACTTGTGACGTCACAGCAGACTCAGGGTCTCAAAAGATAGTGTCCAGCGCCCCCTGCTGGCTGTGCTTGTGAGGTCACAGCAGCCTCAGTGCCTCACAGGCCAGTATCTGGCTCATGGCTGCTGGCTGTGCTTGTGAGGTCACAGCAGCCTCAGTGCCTTTCAGGTCAGTGTCAGGCTCATGGCTGCTGGCTGTGCTTGTGAGGTCACAGCAGACTCAGTGCCTCCTCTGCCAGTGGCAGGCTCATGGCTGCTGGCTATGCTTGTGAGGTCACAGCAGACTCAGTGCCTCATACTTTAGTGTCCAGCGTCCCCTGCTGGCTCTGCTTGTGAGGTAACAGCAGCCTCAGTGCCTCATAGGTTAGTGTCCATAGCCCCCTACTGGCTGTGCTTGTGAGGTCACAGCAGCCTGAAGGCCTCCTAGGCCAGTGGCAGGCTCATGGCTGCTGGCTATGCTTGTGAGATCACAGCAGACTCAGTGCCTCAAAAGTTAGTGTCCAGCGCCCCCTGCTGGCTGTGCTTCTGAGGTCACAGCAGCCTCAGTGCCTCACAGGCCAGTATCAGGCTCATGGCTGCTGGCTGTGCTTGTGATGTCACAGCAGCCTCAGTGCCTCTGAGGCCAGTGCCATGCTCATGGCTGCTGGCTGTGCTTGTGAGGTCACAGCAGCCTCCGAGCCTCCTCTGCCAGTATCAGGCTCCTGGCTCCTGGCTGTGCTTGTGAGGTCACAGAAGCCTGAATGCCTCCTAGGCCAGTGGCAGGCTCATGGCTGCTGCCTATGCTTGTGAGATCACAGCAGACTCAGTGCCTCAAAAGTTAGTGTCCAGTGCCCCCTGCTGGCTGTGCTTCTGAGGTCACAGCAGACTCAGTGCCTCACAGGCCACTATCAGGCTCATGGCTGCTGGCTGTGCTTGTGACGTCACAGCAGCCTCAGTGCCTCTGAGGCCAGTGCCATGCTCCTGGCTGCTGGCTGTGCTTGTGAGGTCACAGCAACCTCAGTGCCTCCTAGGCCAGTGTCAGGCTCATGGCTCCTGGCTGTGCTTGTGAGGTCACAGAAGCCTGAATGCCTCCTAGGCCAGTGGCAGGCTCATGGTTGCTGGCTGTGATTGTGAGGTCACAGCAGCCTCAGTGCCTCATAGTTTAGTGTCCAGCGTCCCCTGCTGGCTCTGCTTGTGAGGTCACAGCAGACTCAGTGCCTCAAAAGTTAGTGTCCAGCGCCCCCTACTGGCTGTGCTTCTGAGGTCACAGCAGCCTCAGTGCCTCCTCTGCCAGTATCAGACTCATGGCTGCTGGCTGTGCTTGTGAGGTCACAGCAACTTCAGTGCCTCATAATGTAGTGTCCAGCGTCCCCTGCTGGCTGTGCTTGTGAGGTCACAGCAGACTCAGTGCCTCATAGGTTGGTGTCCAGCGCCCCCTACTGGCTGTGCTTGTGAGGTGACAGCAGCCCCAGTGCCTCCTCTGCCAGTGTCAGGCTCATGGCTGCTGGCTGTGCTTGTGACGTCACAGCAGCCTCAGTGTCTCCGTGGATAGTTTCAGGCTCATGGCTGCTGGCTGTGCTTGTGACGTCACAGCAGCCTCAGTGCCTCCTCTGCCAGTGGCAGTCTCATGGCTGCTGGCTGTGCTTGTGAGGTCACAGAAGCCTCAGTGCCTCCTCTGCCAGTGCCATGCTCATGGCTGCTGGCTGTGATATTGAGGTCACAGAAGCCTGAATGCCTCCTAGACCAGTGGCAGGCTCATGGCTGCTGGCTATGATTGTGAGGTCACAGCAGACTCAGTGCCTCAAAAGATAGTGTCCAGCACCCCCTGCTGGCTGTGCTTGTGAGGTCACAGCAGACTCAGTGCCTCACAGGCCAGTATCGGGCTCCTGGCTGCTGGCTGTGCTTGTGACGTCACAGCAGGCTCAGTGCCTCCTCTGCCAGTGGCAGTCTCATGGCTGCTGGCTGTGATTGTGAGGTCACAGAAGCCTGAATGCCTCCTAGGCCAATGGCAGGCTCATGGCTGCTGGCTGTGCTTGTGAGGTCACAGCAGCCTCAGTGCCTCATAGTTTAGTGTCCAGCATCCCCTGCTGGCTCTGCTTGTGAGGTCAGAGCAGACTCAGTGCCTCAAAAATTAGTGTCCAGCGCCCCCCGCTGGCTGTGTTTGTGACGTCACAGCAGACTCAGTGCCTCAAAAGTTAGTGTCCAGCGCCCCCTGCTGGCTGTGCTTCTGAGGTCACAGCAGCCTCAGTGACTCATAGTTTAGTGTCCAGCATCCCCTGCTGGCTCTGCTTGTGAGGTCAGAGCAGACTCAGTGCCTCAAAAATTAGTGTCCAGCGCCCCCTGCTGGCTGGGCTTGTGACGTCACAGCAGACTCAGCACCTCAAAAGTTAGTGTCCAGCGCCCCCTGCTGGCTGTGCTTGTGAGGTCAGAGCAGCCTCAGTGCCTCTCAGCCCAGTGTCAGGCTCATGGCTGCTGGCTGTGCTTGTGAGGTCACAGCAGCCTCAGTGCCTCATCGTTTAGTGTCCAGCGTCCCCTGCTGGCTCTGCTTGTGAGGTCACAGCAGACTCAGTGCCTCATAGATTAGTGTCCATCGCGCCCTACTCACTGTGCTTGTGAGGTCACAGCAGACTCAGTGCCTCCCAGGCCAATATCAGGCTCCTGTCTGCTGGCTGTGCTTGTGACGTCACAGCAGCCTGAGTGCCTCCGAGGCCAGTGGCAGCATCATGGCTGCTGGCTGTGCTTCTGAGGTCACAGCAGCCTCAGTGCCTCATAGGTAAGTGTCCAGCGCCCCCTGCTGGCTGTGCTTGTGAGGTCACAGTAGCCCCAGTGCCTCCTAGGCTAGTGGCAGGCTCATGGCTGCTGGCTGTGCTTGTGAGGTCACAGCAGCCTCAGTGTCTCCATGGATAGTGCCATGCTCATGGCTGCTGGCTGTGCTTGTGACGTCAGAGCAGGCTCAGTGCCTCCTCTGCCAGTGGCAGTCTCATGGCTGCTGGCTGTGCTTGTGAGGTCACAGTAGCCCCAGTGCCTCCTAGGCTAGTGGCAGGCTCATGGCTGCTGGCTGTGCTTTTGACGTCACAGCAGCCTCAGTGCCTCCTCTGCCAGTGGCAGTCTCATGGCTGCTGGCTGTGCTTGTGACGTCACAGCAGCCTCAGTGCCTCTGAGGACAGTGCAATGTTCATGGCTGCTGGCTGTGCTTTTGAGGTCACACAAGCCTGAATGCCTCCTAGGCCAGTGGCAGGCTCATGGCTGCTGGATGTGCTTGTGAGGTCACAACAGCCTCAGTGCCTTTCAGGCCAGTGTCAGGCTCATGGCTCCTGGCTGTGCTTGTGAGGTCACAGAAGCCTGAATGCCTCCTAGGCCAGTGGCAGGCTCATGGCTGCTGGCTGTGATTGTGAGGTCACAGCAGCCTCAGTGCCTCATAGTTTAGTATCCAGCGTCCCCTGCTGGCTCTGCTTGTGAGGTCACAGCAGACTCAGTGCCTCAAAAGTTAGTGTCCAGCGCCCCCTACTGGCTGTGCTTCTGAGGTCACAGCAGCCTCAGTGCCTCCTCTGCCAGTATCAGGCTCATGGCTGCTGGCTGTGCTTGTGAGGTCACAGCAACCTCAGTGCCTCATAATGTAGTGTCCAGCGTCCCCTGCTGGCTGTGATTGTGAGGTCACAGCAGACTCAGTGCCTCATAGGTTGGTGTCCAGCGCCCCCTACTGGCTGTGGTTGTGAGGTGACAGCAGCCCCAGTGCCTCCTCTGCCAGTGTCAGGCTCATGGCTGCTGGCTGTGCTTGTGACGTCACTGCAGCCTCAGTGTCTCTGTGGATAGTTTCAGGCTCATGGCTGCTGGCTGTGCTTGTGAGGTCACAGCAGCCTCAGTGCCTCTGAGGCCAGTGGCGGTCTCATGGCTGCTGGCTGTGCTTGTGAGGTCACAGAAGCCTCAGTGCCTCCTCTGCCAGTGGCAGTCTCACGGCTGCTGGCTGTGCTTGTGAGGTCACAGAAGCCTCAGTGCCTCCGAGGCCAGTGTCAGGCTCATGGCTGCTGGCTATGATTCTGAGGTCACAGCAGACTCAGTGCCTCAAAAGATAGTGTCCAGCGCCCCCTGCTGGCTGTGCTTGTGAGGTCACAGCAGACTCAGTGCCTCAAAAGATAGTGTCCAGCACCCCCTGCTGGCTTGTGAGGTCACAGCAGACTCAGTGCCTCACAGGCCAGTATCAGGCTCCTGGCTCCTGGCTGTGCTTGTGACGTCACAGCAGCCTCAGTGCCTCCTCTGCCAGTGGCAGTCTCGTGGCTGCTGGCTGTGATTGTGAGGTCACAGAAGCCTGAATGCCTCCTAGGCCAATGGCAGGCTCATGGCTGCTGGCTGTGCTTCTGAGGTCACAGCAGCCTCAGTGCCTCATAGTTTAGTGTCCAGCATCCCCTGCTGGCTCTGCTTGTGAGGTCAGAGCAGACTCAGTGCCTCAAAAATTAGTGTCCAGCGCCCCCTGCTGGCTGTGCTTGTGACGTCACAGCAGACTCAGGGCCTCAAAAGGTAGTGTCCAGCGCCCCCTGCTGGCTGTGCTTGTGAGGTCAGAGCAGCCTCAGTGCCTCTCAGCCCAGTGTCAGGCTCATGGCTGCTGGCTGTGCTTGTGAGGTCACAGCAGCCTCAGTGCCTCCGAGGCCAGTGGCAGGCTCATGGCTGCTGGCTGTGCTTGTGAGGTCACAGCAGCCTCACTGCCTCATACTTTAGTGTCCAGCGTCCCCTGCTGGCTCTGCTTGTGAGGTCACAGCAGACTCAGTGCCTCATAGATTAGTGTCCATCGCGCCCTACTCACTGTGCTTGTGAGGTCACAGCAGACTCAGTGCCTCCCAGGCCAATATCAGGCTCCTGTCTGCTGGCTGTGCTTGTGACGTCACAGCAGCCTGAGTGCCTCCGAGGTCAGTGGCAGTCTCATGGCTGCTGGCTCTGCTTGTGAGGTCACAGCAGCCTCAGTGACTCTCAGGCCAGTATCATGCTCACGGCTGCTGGCTGTGCTTCTGAGGTCACAGCTGCCTCAGTGCCTCATAGGAAAGTGTCCATCGCCCCCTGCTGGCTCTGCTTGTGAGGTCACAGTAGCCCCAGTGCCTCTCTGGCCAGTGGCAGGCTCATGGCTGCTGGCTATGATTGTGAGGTCACAGAAGCCTCAGTGCCTCATAGTTTAGTGTCCAGCGTCCCCTACTGGCCGTGCTTGTGAGGTCACAGCAGCCTCAGTGCCTCACAGGCCAGTATCAGGCTCATGGCTGCTGGCTGTGCTTGTGAGGTCACAGCAGCCTCAGTGCCTCCTAGGCCAGTGGCAGGCTCATGGCTGCTGGCTGTGCTTGGGAGGTCACAGCAGCCTCAGTGCCTCACAGGCCAGTATCAGGCTCATGGCTGCTGGCTGTGCTTGTGAGGTCACAGCAGCCCCAGTGCCTCCTAGGCTAGTGCCATGCTCATGGCTGCTGGCTGTGCTTGTGACGTCACAGCAGCCTCAGTGCCTCCAGTGCCAGTGTCAGGCTCATGGCTGCTGGCTGTGCTTGTGAGGCCACAGCAGCCCCAGTGCCTCCTCTGCCAGTGTCAGGCTCATGGCTGCTGGCTGTGCTTTTGACGTCACAGCAGCCTCAGTGCCTCTGAGGACAGTGCAATGCTCATGGCTGCTGGCTGTGCTTTTGAGGTCACACAAGCCTCAGTGCCTCCTAGGCCAGTGGCAGGCTCATGGCTGCTGGCTATGATTGTGAGGTCACAGAAGCCTCAGTGCCTCATAGTTTAGTGTCCAGCGTCCCCTACTGGCCGTGCTTGTGAGGTCACAGCAGCCTCAGTGCCTCACAGGCCAGTATCAGGCTCATGGCTGCTGGCTGTGCTTGTGAGGTCACAGCAGCCTCAGTGCCTCCTCTGCCACTGCCATGCTCATGGCTGCTGGCTGTGCTTCTTAGGTCACAGCAGCCTCAGTGCCTCCTAGGCCAGTGGCAGGCTCATGGCTGCTGGCTGTGCTTCTGAGGTCACAACAGCCTCAGTGCCTCCTCTGCCAGTGTCAGGCTCATGGCTGCTGGCTGTGCTTGTGAGGTCACAGCAGCCTCAGTGCCTCACAGGCCAGTATCAGGCTCATGGCTGCTGGCTGTGCTTGTGAGGTCACAGCAGCCTCAGTGCCTCCTAGGCCAGTGGCAGGCTCATGGCTGCTGGCTGTGCTTGGGAGGTCACAGCAGCCTCAGTGCCTCACAGGCCAGTATCAGGCTCATGGCTGCTGGCTGTGCTTGTGAGGTCACAGCAGCCCCAGTGCCTCCTAGGCTAGTGCCATGCTCATGGCTGCTGGCTGTGCTTGTGACGTCACAGCAGCCTCAGTGCCTCCAGTGCCAGTGTCAGGCTCATGGCTGCTGGCTGTGCTTGTGAGGCCACAGCAGCCCCAGTGCCTCCTCTGCCAGTGTCAGGCTCATGGCTGCTGGCTGTGCTTTTGACGTCACAGCAGCCTCAGTGCCTCTGAGGACAGTGCAATGCTCATGGCTGCTGGCTGTGCTTTTGAGGTCACACAAGCCTCAGTGCCTCCTAGGCCAGTGGCAGGCTCATGGCTGCTGGCTATGATTGTGAGGTCACAGAAGCCTCAGTGCCTCATAGTTTAGTGTCCAGCGTCCCCTACTGGCCGTGCTTGTGAGGTCACAGCAGCCTCAGTGCCTCACAGGCCAGTATCAGGCTCATGGCTGCTGGCTGTGCTTGTGAGGTCACAGCAGCCTCAGTGCCTCCTCTGCCACTGCCATGCTCATGGCTGCTGGCTGTGCTTCTTAGGTCACAGCAGCCTCAGTGCCTCCTAGGCCAGTGGCAGGCTCATGGCTGCTGGCTGTGCTTGTGAGGTCACAGCAGCCTCAGTGCCTCATAGTTTAGTGTCCAGCGTGCCCTGCTGGCTGTGATTGTGAGGTCAAAGCAGACTCAGTGCCTCACAGGCCAGTATCGGGCTCCTGGCTGCTGGCTGTGCTTGTGACGTCACAGCAGCCTGAATGCCTCCTCTGCCAGTGGCAGTCTCATGGCTGCTGGCTGTGATTGTGAGGTCACAGAAGCCTCAGTGCCTCCTCTGCCAGTATCAGGCTCATGGCTGGTGGCTGTGATTGTGAGGTCACAGCAACCTCAGTGCCTCATAATTTAGTGTCCAGCGCCCCCTACTGGCTGTGCTTGTGAGGTGACAGCAGCCCCAGTGCCTCCTCTGCCAGTGTCAGGCTCATGGCTGCTGGCTGTGCTTGTGACGTCACAGCAGCCTCAGTGTCTCCGTGGATAGTTTCAGGCTCATGGCTGCTGGCTGTGCTTGTGAGGTCACAGCAGCCTCAGTGCCTCTGAGGCTAGTGGCAGTCTCATGGCTGCTGGCTGTGCTTGTGAGGTCACAGAAGCCTCCGTGCCTCCTCTGCCAGTGGCAGTCTCATGGCTGCTGGCTGTGATTTTGAGGTCACAGAAGCCTGAATGCCTCCTAGACCAGTGGCAGGCTCATGGCTGCTGGCTCTGCTTGTGAGGTCACAGCAGACTCAGTGCCTCAAAAGATAGTATCCAGCGCCCCCTGCTGGCTGTGCTTGTGACGTCACAGCAGCCTCAGTGTCTCCGTGGATAGTTTCAGGCTCATGGCTGCTGGCTGTGCTTTTGACGTCACAGCAGCCTCAGTGCCTCTGAGGACAGTGCAATGCTCATGGCTGCTGGCTGTGCTTTTGAGGTCACACAAGCCTGAATGCCTCCTAGGCCAGTGGCAGGCTCATGGCTGCTGGATGTGCTTGTGACGTCACAGCAGACTCAGTGCCTTTCAGGCCAGTGTCAGGCTCATGGCTGCTGGCTGTGCTTGTGAGGTCACAGCAGCCTCAGTTTCTCCTAGGCCAGTGGCAGGCTCATGGCTGCTGGCTGTGCTTGTGAGGTCACAGCAGCCTCAGTGCCTCATAGTTTAGTGTCCAGCGTCCCCTGCTGGCTCTGCTTGTGAGGTCACAGCAGACTCAGTGCCTCCTCTGCCAGTGGCAGTCTCATGGCTGCTGGCTGTGCTTGTGAGGTCACAGCAGCCTCAGTGCCTCATAGGTTAGTGTCCATCGCCCCCTACTGGCTGTGCTTGTGAGGTCACAGCAGACTCAGTGCCTTCCAGGCCAATATCAGGCTCCTGACTGCTGGCTCTGCTTGTGAGGTCACAGCAGCCTCAGTGCCTCTCAGGCCAGTATCATGCTCACGGCTGCTGGCTGTGCTTGTGAGGTCACAGCAGCCTCAGTGCCTCATAGGTAAGTGTCCAGCGCCCCCTGCTGGCTGTGCTTGTGAGGTCACAGCAGCCCCAGTGCCTCCTAGGCTGGTGCCATGCTCATGGCTGCTGGCTGTGCTTGTGACGTCACAGCAGCCTCAGTGCCTCCAGTGCCAGTGTCAGGCTCATGGCTGCTGGCTGTGCTTGTGAGGCCATAGCAGCCCCAGTGCCTCCTCTGCCAGTGTCAGGCTCATGGCTGCTGGCTGTGCTTTTGACGTCACAGCAGCCTCAGTGCCTCTGAGGACAGTGCAATGCTCATGGCTGCTGGCTGTGCTTTTGAGGTCACACAAGCCTCAGTGCCTCCTAGGCCAGTGGCAGGCTCATGGCTGCTGGCTATGATTGTGAGGTCACAGAAGCCTCAGTGCCTCATAGTTTAGTGTCCAGCGTCCCCTACTGGCCGTGCTTGTGAGGTCACAGCAGCCTCAGTGCCTCACAGGCCAGTATCAGGCTCATGGCTGCTGGCTGTGCTTGTGAGGTCACAGCAGACTCAGTGTCTCCGTGGATAGTGCCATGCCCATGGCTGCTGGCTGTGCTTGTGAGGTCACAGCAGCCTCAGTTCCTCCCAGGCCAGTGGCAGTCTCATGGCTGCTGGCTGTGCTTGTGAGCTCACAGAAGCCTCAGTGCCTCCTCTGCCAGTGGCAGTCTCATGGATGCTGGCTGTGATTGTGAGGTCACAGAAGCCTGAATGCCTCCTAGACCAGTGGCAGGCTCATGGCTGCTGGCTGTGATTGTGAGGTCACAGCAGCCTCAGTGCATCATCGTTTAGTGTCCAGCGTCCCCTGCTGGCTCTGCTTGGGAGGTCACAGCAGCCTCAGTGCCTCACAGCCCAGTATCAGGCTCATGGCTGCTGGCTGTGCTTGTGATGTCACAACAGCCTCAGTGCCTCCTAGACCAGTGCCATGCTCATGGCTGCTGGCTGTGCTTGTGAGGTCACAGAAGCCTGAATGTCTCCTTGGCCAGTGGCAGGCTCATGGCTGCTGGCTGTGCTTGTGAGGTCACAGCAGGCTCAGTGCCTCACAGGCCAGTATCAGGCTCATGGCTGCTGGCTGTGCTTGTGAGGTCACAGCAGCCTCAGTGCCTCCTCTGCCAGTGGCAGTCTCATGGCTGCTGGCTGTGATTGTGAGGTCACAGAAGCCTGAATGCCTCCTAGACCAGTGGCAGGCTCATGGCAGCTGGCTGTGCTTGTGAGGTCACAGCAGCCTCAGTGCC
Source organism: Dromaius novaehollandiae (assembly GCF_036370855.1). NCBI lineage: Eukaryota > Metazoa > Chordata > Aves > Casuariiformes > Dromaiidae > Dromaius > Dromaius novaehollandiae. The sequence continues at coordinate 2,631,220 of NW_026991341.1, read as the reverse complement.
TCATCGTTTAGTGTCCAGCGTCCCCTGCTGGCTCTGCTTGTGAGGTCACAGCAGACTCAGTGCCTCATAGTTTAGTGTCCAGCGCCCCCTGCTGGCTGTGCTTGTGACGTCACAGCAGACTCAGGGTCTCAAAAGATAGTGTCCAGCGCCCCCTGCTGGCTGTGCTTCTGAGGTCACAGCAGCCTCAGTGCCTCACAGGCCAGTATCTGGCTCATGGCTGCTGGCTGTGATTGTGAGGTCACAGCAGCCTCAGTGCCTTTCAGGCCAGTGTCAGGCTCATGGCTGCTGGCTGTGCTTGTGAGGTCACCGCAGACTCAGTGCCTCCTAGACCAGTGGCAGGCTCATGGCTGCTGGCTGTGCTTGTGAGGTCACAGCAGCCTCAGTGCCTCATAGTTTAGTGTCCAGCGTCCCCTGCTGGCTCTGCTTGTGAGGTCACAGCAGACTCAGTGCCTCAAAAGTTAGTGTCCAGCGCCCCCTGCTGGCTGTGCTTCTGAGGTCACAGCAGCCTCAGTGCCTCACAGGCGAGTATCAGGCTCCTGGCTGCTGGCTGTGCTTGTGACGTCACAGCAGCCTCAGTGCCTCTGAGGCCAGTGCCATGCTCATGGCTGCTGGCTGTGCTTGTGAGGTCACAGCAGCCTCCGTGCCTCCTAGGCCAGTATCAGGCTCATGGCTGCTGGCTGTGCTTGTGAGGTCACAGAATCCTGAATGCCTCCTAGGCCAGTGTCAGGCTCATGGCTGCTGGCTGTGCTTGTGAGGTCACAGAAGCCTGAATGCCTCCTAGGCCAGTGGCAGGCTCATGGCTGCTGGTTGTGATTGTGAGGTCACAGCAGCCTCAGTGCCTCCTCTGCCAGTGTCAGGCTCATGGCTGCTGGCTGTGCTTGTGAGGTCACAGCAGCCTCAGTGCCTCCTTGGCCAGTGGCAGGCTCATGGCTGCTGGCTGTGCTTGTGAGGTCACAGCAGCCTCAGTGCCTCTGAGGCCAGTATCAGGCTCATGGCTGCTGACTTTTCTTTTGAGGTCACACAAGCCTGAATGCCTCCTAGGCCAGTGGCAGGCTCATGGCTGCTGGCTGTGCTTGTGAGGTCACAGCAGCCTGAATGCCTCCTTGGCCAGTGGCAGGCTCATGGCTGCTGGCTCTGCTTGTGAGGTCACAGCAGACTCAGTGCCTCAAAAGTTAGTGTCCAGCGCCCCCTACTGGCTGTGCTTCTGAGGTCACAGCAGACTCAGTGCCTCCCAGGCCAGTATCAGGCTCATGGCTGCTGGCTGTGCTTGTGAGGTCACAGAAGCCTCAGTGCCTCTCAGCCCAGTGTCAGGCTCATGGCTGCTGGCTGTGCTTGTGAGGTCACAGCAGCCTCAGTGCCCCATCGTTTAGTGTCCAGCGTCCCCTGCTGGCTCTGCTTGTGAGGTCACAGCAGACTCAGTGCCTCATAGTTTAGTGTCCAGCGCCCCCTGCTGGCTGGGCTTGTGACGTCACAGCAGACTCAGGGTCTCAAAAGATAGTGTCCAGCGCCCCCTGCTGGCTGTGCTTGTGAGGTCACAGCAGCCTCAGTGCCTCCTAGGCCAGTATCTGGCTCATGGCTGCTGGCTGTACTTGTGATGTCACAGCAGACTCAGTGCCTCCTCTGCCAGTGGCAGTCTCATGGCTGCTGGCTGTGCTTCTGAGGTCACAGCAGCCTCAGTGCCTCATAGTTTAGTGTCCAGCGTCCCCTGCTGGCTCTGCTTGTGAGGTCACAGCAGACTCAGTGCCTCAAAAGTTAGTGTCCAGCGCCCCCTGCTGGCTGTGCTTCTGAGGTCACAGCAGCCTCAGTGCCTCACAGGCCAGTATCAGGCTCATGGCTGCTGGCTGTGCTTGTGACGTCACGGCAGCCTTAGTGCCTCCTCTGCCAGTGCCATGCTCATGGCTGCTGGCTGTGCTTGTGAGGTCACAGCAGCCTCAGTGCCTCCTAGGCCAGCGTCAGGCTCCTGGCTCCTGGCTGTGCTTGTGAGGTCACAGAAGCCTGAATGCCTCCTTGGCCAGTGTCAGGCTCATGGCTGCTGGCTGTGCTTGTGAGGTCACACAAGCCTGAATGCCTCCTAGGCCAGTGGCAGGCTCATGGCTGCTGGCTGTGCTTGTGAGGTCACAGCAGCCTCAGTGCCTCCTAGGCCAGTGTCAGGCTCATGGCTGCTGGCTGTGCTTGTGAGGTCACAGAAGCCTGAATGCCTCCTTGGCCAGTGGCAGTCTCATGGCTGCTGGCTGTGCTTGTGAGGTCACAGCAGACTCAGTGCCTCTGAGGCCAGTATCAGGCTCATGGCTGCTGACTGTGCTTTTGAGGTCACAGCAGCCTGAATGCCTCCAAGGCCAGTGGCAGGCTCATGGCTGCTGGCTGTGATTGTGAGGTCACAGCAGACTCAGTGCCTCAAAAGTTAGTGTCCAGCGCCCCCTACTGGCTGTGCTTCTGAGGTCACAGCAGACTCAGTGCCTCCTAGGCCAGTGGCAGTCTCATGGCTGCTGGCTGTGCTTGTGACGTCACAGCAGCCTCAGTGTCTCCATGGATAGTGCCATGCTCATGGCTGCTGGCTGTGCTTGTGAAGTCACAGCAGCCTCAGTGCCTCCTGTGCCAGTGGCAGTCTCATGGCTGCTGGCTGTGCTTGTGAGGCCACAGCAGCCCCAGTGCCTCCTCTGCCAGTGGCAGGCTCATGGCTGCTGGCTGTGCTTTTGACGTCACAGCAGCCTCAGTGCCTCTGAGGACAGTGCAATGCTCATGGCTGCTGGCTGTGCTTTTGAGGTAACACAAGCCTGAATGCCTCCTAGGCCAGTGGCAGGCTCATGGCTGCTGGCTGTGCTTCTGACGTCACAGCAGCCTCAGTGCCTTTCAGGCCAGTGTCAGGCTCATGGCTGCTGGCTGTGCTTTTGAGGTCACAGCAGACTCAGTGCCTTCGAGGCCAGTGGCAGTCTCATGGCTGCTGCCTGTGATTGTGAGGTCACAGCAGCCTCAGTGCCTCATAGTTTAGTGTCCAGCGTCCCCTGCTGGCTCTGCTTGTGAGGTCACAGCAGACTCAGTGCCTCCCAGGCCAATATCAGGCTCCTGGCTGCTGGCTGTGCTTGTGAAGTCACAGCAGCCTGAATGCCTCTGAGGCCAGTGCCATGCTCATGGCTGCTGGCTGTGCTTGTGACGTCACAGCAGCCTCAGTGCCTCTGAGGCCAGTGGCAGTCTCATGGCTGCTGGCTGTGCTTGTGAGGTCACAGAAGCCTCTGTACCTCCTCTGCCAGTGGCAGTCTCATGGCTGCTGGCTGTGCTTGTGACGTCACAGCAGCCTCAGCGCCTGATAGGTTATCTCCAGTGCCCCCTGCTGGCTGTGCTTGTGAAGTCACAGCAGCCTCAGTGTCTCCGTGGATAGTGCCATGCTCATGGCTGCTGGCTGTGCTTGTGACGTCACAGCAGCCTGAATGCCTCCTCTGCCAGTGGCAGTCTCATGGCTGCTGGCTGTGATTGTGAGGTCACAGCAGCCTCAGTGCCTCATCGTTTAGTGTGCAGCGTCCCTGCTGGCTCTGCTTCTGAGGTCACAGCAGACTCAGTGCCTCAAAAGTTAGTGTCCAGCGCCCCCTGCTGGCTGTGCTTTTGAGCTCACATCAGCCTCAGTGCCTCACAGGCCAGTATCAGGCTCATGGCTGCTGGCTGTGCTTGTGACGTCACAACAGCCTCAGTGCCTCCTCTGCCAGTGGCAGTCTCATGGCTGCTGGCTGTGCTTGTGAGGTCACAGCAGCCTCAGTGCCTCCTAGGCCAGTGGCAGGCTCATGGCTGCTGGCTGTGATTGTGAGGTCACAGAAGCCTGAATGTCTCCTTGGCCAGTGTCAGGCTCATGGCTGCTGGCTGTGCTTGTGAGGTCACAGCAGCCTCAGTGCCTCCTCTGCCAGTGGCAGTCTCATGGCTGCTGGCTGTGATTGTGAGGTCACAGAAGCCTGAATGCCTCCTAGACCAGTGGCAGGCTCATGGCTGCTGGCTGTGCTTCTGAGGTCACAGCAGCCTCAGTGCCTCATAGTTTAGTGTCCAGCATCCCCTGCTGGCTCTGCTTGTGAGGTCACAGCAGACTCAGTGCCTCAAAAGTTAGTGTCCAGCGCCCCCTGCTGGCTGTGCTTGTGAGGTCACAGCAGCCTCAGTGCCTCCGAGGCCAGTGGCAGTCTCATGGCTGCTGGCTGTGCTTGTGAGGTCACAGCAGCCTCAGTGCCTCATAGTTTAGTGTCCAGCGTCCCCTGCTGGCTGTGCTTGTGACGTCACAGCAGCCTCAGTGCCTCTGAGGCCAGTGACAGTCTCATGGCTGCTGGCTGTGCTTGTGAGGTCACAGCAGCCTCAGTGCCTGATAGGTTATCTCCAGTGCCCCCTGCTGGCTGTGCTTCTGAGGTCACAGCAGCCTCAGTGCCTCACAGGCCAGTATCAGGCTCATGGCTGCTGGCTCTGCTTGTGACGTCACAGCAGCCTCAGTGCCTCTGAGGCCAGTGCCATGCTCATGGCTGCTGGCTGTGCTTGTGAGGTCACAGCAGCCTCAGTGCCTCCTAGGCCAGTATCAGTCTCATGGCTGCTGGCTGTGCTTCTGAGGTCACAGCAGCCTCAGTGCCTCCTAGGCCAGTATCAGGCTCATGGCTGCTGGCTCTGCTTGTGACGTCACAGCAGCCCCAGTGCCTCCTCTGCCAGTGTCAGGCTCAAGGCTGCTGGCTGTGCTTGTGAGGTCACAGAAGCCTCAGTGCCTCCTCTGCCAGTGGCAGTCTCATGGCTGCTGGCTGTGATTTTGAGGTCACAGAAGCCTGAATGCCTCCTAGACCAGTGGCAGGCTCATGGCTGCTGGCTCTGTTTGTGAGGTCACAGCAGACTCAGTGCCTCAAAAGATAGTGTCCAGCACCCCCTGCTGGCTGTGCTTGTGAGGTCACAGCAGACTCAGTGCCTCACAGGCCAGTATCGGGCTCCTGGCTGCTGGCTGTGCTTGTGAGGTCAGAGCAGCCTCAGTGCCTCCTCTGCCACTGGCAGTTTCATGGCTGCTGGCTGTGATTGTGAGGTCACAGAAGCCTGAATGCCTCCTAGGCCAATGGCAGGCTCATGGCTGCTGGCTGTGCTTCTGAGGTCACAGCAGCCTCAGTGCCTCATTATTTAGTGTCCAGCATACCCTGCTGGCTCTGCTTGTGAGGTCAGAGCAGACTCAGTGCCTCAATAATTAGTGTCCAGCGCCCCCTGCTGGCTGTGCTTTTGAGGTCGCAGCAGACTCAGTGCCTCCGAGGCAGGTGGCAGGCTCATGGCTGCTGCCTGTGATTGTGAGGTCACAGCAGCCTCAGTGCCTCATAGTTTAGTGTCCAGCGTCCCCTGCTGGCTCTGCTTGTGAGGTCACAGCAGACTCAGTGTCTCAAAAGTTAGTGTCCATCGCCCCCTACCGGCTGTGCTTGCGAGGTCACAGCAGCCTCAGTGCCTCCCAGGCCAATGTCAGGCTCCTGGCTGCTGGCTGTGCTTGTGACGTCACAGCAGCCCCAGTGCCTCTGAGGCCAGTGCCATGCTCATGGCTGCTGGCTGTGCTTGTGATGTCACAGAAGCCTCAGTACCTCCTCTGCCAGTGGCAGTCTCATGGCTGCTGGCTGTGCTCGTGAGGTCACAGCAGCCTCAGTGCCTCATAGTTTAGTGTCCAGCGCCCCCTGCTGGCTGTGCTTGTGAGGTAACAGCAGCCCCAGTGCCTCATAGGCTAGTGGCAGGCTCATGGCTGCTGGCTGTGCTTGTGACGTCACAGCAGCCTCAGTGTCTCCGTGGAGAGTGCCATGCTCATGTCTGCTAGCTGTGCTTTTGAGGTCACAGCAGCCTCAGTGCCTTTGAGGACAGTGCAATGCTCATGGCTGCTGGCTGTGCTTTTGAGGTCACACAAGCCTGAATGCCTCCTAGGCCAGTGGCAGGCTCATGGCTGCTGGATGTGCTTGTGAGGTCACAGCAGCCTCAGTGCCTTTCAGGCCAGTGTCAGGCTCACGGCTGCTGGCTGTGCTTTTGAGGTCACAGCAGACTCAGTGCCTTCGAGGCCAGTGGCAGGCTCATGGCTGCTGCCTGTGATTGTGAGGTCACAGCAGCCTCAGTGCCTCATAGTTTAGTGTCCAGCGTCCCCTGCTGGCTCTGCTTGTGAGGTCACAGCAGACTCAGTGCCTCATAGGTTAGTGTCCATCGCCCCCTACTGGCCGTGCTTGTGAGGTCACAGCAGCCTCAGTGCCTCCTATGCCCGTGGCAGGCTCATGGCTGCTGGCTGTGCTTGAGACGTCACAGCAGCCTCAGTGCCTGATAGGTTATCTCCAGTGCCCCCTGCTGGCTGTGCTTGTGAGGTCACAGCAGCCTCAGTGCCTCCTCTGCCAGTGTCAGGCTCATGGCTGCTGGCTGTGCTTATGAAGTCACAGCAGCCTCAGTGTCTCCGTGGATAGTGCCATGCTCATGGCTGCTGGCTGTGCTTTTGAGGTCACAGCAGCCTGAATGCCTCCTAGGCCAGTGTCATTGTCATGGCTGCTGGCTTTGCTTGTGAGGTCACAGCAGCCTCAGTGCCTCATCGTTTAGTGTCCAGCGTCCCCTGCTGGCTCTGCTTTTGAGGTCACAGCAGACTCAGAGCCTCAAAAGTTAGTGTCCAGCGCCCCCTGCTGGCTGTGCTTTGAGCTCACATCAGCCTCAGTGCCTCACAGGCCAGTATCAGGCTCATGGCTGCTGGCTGTACTTGTGATGTCACAGCAGCCTCAGTGCCTCTGAGGCCAGTGCCATGCTCATGGCTGCTGGCTGTGCTTGTGAGGTCACAGCAGCCTCAGTGCCTCCTAGGCCAGTGGCAGGCTCATGGCTGCTGGCTGTGCTTCTGAGGTCAGAGAAGCCTGAATGTCTCCTTGGCCAGTGTCAGGCTCATGGCTGCTGGCTGTGCTTGTGAGGTCACAGCAGACTCAGTGCCTCAAAAGTTAGTGTCCAGCGCCCCCTGCTGGCTCTGCTTGTGAGGTCACAGCAGACTCAGTGCCTTTCAGGCCAGTGTCAGGCTCATGGCTGCTGGCTGTGCTTGTGAGGTCACAGCAGACTCAGTGCCTCCCAGGCCAATACCAGGCTCATGGCTGCTGGCTCTGCTTGTGACGTCACAGCAGCCTCAGTGCCTCTGAGGCCAGTGGCAGTCTCATGGCTGCTGGCTGTGCTTGTGAGGTCACAGCAGCCTCAGTGCCTGATAGGTTATCTCCAGTGCCCCCTGCTGGCTGTGCTTGTGAGGTCACAGCAGCCCCAGTGCCTCCTCTGCCAGTGTCAGGGTCATGGCTGCTGGCTGTGCTTCTGAGGTCACAGTATCCTCAGTGTCTCCGTGGATAGTGCCATGCTCATGGCTGCTGGCTGTGCTTTTGAGGTCACAGCAGCCTCAGTGCCTCTCAGGCCAGTATCAGGCTCATGGCTGCTGGCTGTGCTTGTGAGGTCACAGCAGCCTGAATGCCTCCTCTGCCAGTGGCAGGCTCATGGCTGCTGGCTCTGTTTGTGAGGTCACAGCAGATTCAGTGCCTCAAAAGATAGTGTCCAGCGCCCCCTGCTGGCTGTGCTTGTGAGGTCACAGCAGACTCAGTGCCTCACAGGCCAGTATCGGGCTCCTGGCTGCTGGCTGTGCTTGTGAGGTCACAGCAGCCTCAGTGCCTCCTCTGCCAGTGGCAGTCTCATGGCTGCTGGCTGTGCTTGTGAGGTCACAGCAGCCTCAGTGCCTCCTAGGCCAGTATCAAGCTGATGGCTGCTGGCTGTGCTTCTGAGGTCACAGAAGCCTGAATGCCTCTTAGGCCAGTGGCAGGCTCATGGCTGCTGGCTGTGATTGTGACGTCACAGCAGCTTCAGTGCCTCATAGGTTAGTGTCCAGCATCCCCTGCTTGCTGTGCTTCTGAGGTCACAGCAGACTCATTGCCTCTCAGGCCAGTATCAGGCTCATGGCTGCTGGCTGTGCTTGTGAGGTCACAGCAGCCTCAGTGCCTCATAGTTTAGTGTCCAGCGTCCCCTGCTGGCTCTGCTTGTGAGGTCACAACAGCCTCAGTGCCTCCCAGGCCAATATCAGGCTCCTGGCTGCTGGCTGTGCTTGTGACGTCACAGCAGCCTCAGTTCCTCACAGGCCAGTATCAGGCTCATGGCTGCTGGCTGTGCTTGTGAGGTCACAGCAGACTCAGTGCCTCATAGTTTAGTGTCCAGCGTCCCCTGCTGGCTCTGCTTGTGAGATCACAGCAGACTCAGTGCCTCTCAGGCCAGTATCAGGCTCCTGGCTGCTGGCTGTGCTTGTGATGTCACACCAGCCTCAGTGCCTCCTCTGCCAGTGCCATGCTCATGGCTGCTGGCTGTGCTTGTGAGGTCACAGAAACTTGAATGCCTCCTAGGCCAGTGGCAAGCTCATGGCTGCTGGCTGTGCTTGTGAGGTCACAGCAGCCTCAGTGCCTCATAGCTTAGTGTCCAGCGTCCCCTGCTGGCTCTCCTTGTGACGTCACAGCAGCCTCAGTGCCTCCCAGGCCAATTTCAGGCTCCTGGCTGCTGGCTGTGCATGTGACGTCACAGCAGCCTCAGTGCCTCCTAGACCAGTGGCAGTCTCATGGCTGCTGGCTGTGCTTGTGAGGTCACAGAAGCCTCAGTGCCTCCTCTGCCAGTGGCAGTCTCATGGCTGCTGGCTGTGCTTGTGAGGTCACAGCAGCCTCAGTGCCTCATAGGTTAGTGTCCATCGCCCCCTACTGGCTGTGCCTGTGAGGTCACAGAAGCCTCAGTGCCTGATAGGTTTTCTCCATTGCCCCCTGCTGGCTGTGCTTGTGAGATCACAGCAACCTCAGTGCCTCCGAGGATAGTGTCATGCTCATGGCTGCTGGCTGTGCTTGTGAGGTCACAGCAACCTCAGTGCCTCCCAGGCCAATATCAGGCTCCTGGCTGCTGGCTGTGCTTGTGAGGTCACAGCAGCCTGAATGCCTCCTAGACCAGTGTCAGGGTCATGGCTGCTGGCTGTGCTTGTGACCTCACAGCAGCCTGAATGCCTGCTAGGCCAGTGTCAGGCTAATGGCTGCTGGCTGTGCTTGTGAGGTCAGAGCAGCCTCAGTGCCTCATCGTTTTGTGTCCAGTGTCCCCTGTTGTATCTGCTTGTGAGGTCACAGCAAACTCAATGCCTCTCAGGACAGTATCAGGCTCATGGCTGCTGGCTGTGATTGTGATGTCACAGCAGCCTGAATGCCTCCTGGACCAGAGTCAGGGTCATGGCTGCTGGCTGAGCTTGTGACGTCACAGCAGACTCAGTGCCTCATAGGCCAGTGGCAGGCTACTGGCTGCTGGTTGTGCTTGTGACGTCATAGCAGCCTCAGTGCCCTATAGGCCAGTGGCAGGCTCATGGCTGCTGGCTGAGCTTGTGAGGTCACAGCAGCCTCAGGGCCTCCTCTGCCAGTGGCAGGCTCAGGGCTGCTGGCTGTGCTTGTGAGGTCACAGCAGCCTCAGTGCCTCCTAGGCCAGTATCAGGCTCATGGCTGCTGGCTGTGCTTGTGAGGTCACAGCAGCCTCAGTGCCTCATAGTTTAGTGTCCAGCGCCCCCTACTGGCTATGCATGTGAGGTCTCAGGAGCCTCAGTGCCTCCCAGGCCAATATCAGGCTCCTGGCTGCTGGCTGTGCTTGTGACGTCACAGCAGCCTGAGTGCCTCCTAAACCAGTGTCAGGGTCATGGCTGCTGGCTGTGCTTGTGATGTCACAGCAGCCTCAGTGTCTCCGTGGATAGTGCCATGCTCATGGCTGCTGGCTGTGCTTTTGAGGTCATAGCAGACTCAGTGCCTCTCATGCCAGTATCAGGCTCATGGCTGCTGGCTATGATTCTGACGTCACAGCAGCCTCAGTGCCTCATAGGTTAGTGTCCATCGCCCCCTACTGCCTGTGCCTGTGAGGTCACAGCAGCCTCAGTGCCTCCTCTGCCCATGTCAGGCTCATGGCTGCTGGCTGTGCTTCTGAGGTCACAGCAGGCTCAGTGCCTCCTCTGCCAGTATCAGGCTCATGGCTGCTGGCTGTGCTTCTGAGGTCACAGAAGCCGCAGTGTTTCCATGGATAGTGCCATGCTCATGGCTGCTGGCTGTGCTTGTGAGGTCACAGCAACCTCAGTGCCTCTCATGCCAGTATCAGGCTCATGGCTGCTGGCTGTGCTTGTGAGGTCACAGCAGCCTGAATGCCTCCTAGACCAGTGTCAGGCTCATGGCTGCTGGCTGTGCTTGTGAGGTCACAGCAGCCTGAATGCCTCCTAGGCCAGTGGCAGGCTCATGGCTGCTGGCTATGATTGTGAGGTCACAGCAGCCTCAGTGCCTCACAGGCCAGTATCAGGCTCCTGGCTGCTGGCAGTGTTGGTGACGGCTCAACAACCTCAGTGCGTTTTCTGCCAGTGCCATGCTCATGGCTGCTGGCTGTGCCTCTGAGGTCACAGCAGCCTGAGTGCCTCCTAGGCCAGTGGCAGGCTCATGGCTGCTGGCTGTGCTTGTGAGGTCACAGCAGCTTCAGTGCCTCCTCTGCCAGTGGCAGGCTCATGGCTGCTGGCTGTGATTGTGAGGTCACAGCAGCCTCAGTGCCTCCTCTGACAGTGGCAGGCTCATGGCTGCTGGCTGTGCTTGTGAGGTCACAGCAGCCTCAGTGCCTCCTAGGCCAACATCAGGCTCATGGCTGCTGGCTGTGCTTCTGAGGTCACAGAAGCCTGAATGCCTCCTAGGCCAGTATCAGGCTCATGGCTGCTGGCTGTGATTGTGAGGTCACAGCAGCCTCAGTGCCTCATAGTTTAGTATCCAGCGTCCCCTGCTGGCTGTGCTTGTGAGGTCACAACAGCCTCAGTGCCTCCCAGGCCAATATCAGGCTCATGGCTGCTGGCTGTGCTTGTGACGTCACAGCAGCCTCAGTGCCTCTGAGGCCGGTAAGAGGCTCATGGCTGCTGGCTGTGCTTGTGACGTCACAGCAGCCTCAGTGCCTCCTCTGCAAGTGGCAGTCTCATGGCTGCTGGCTGTGCTTGTGAGGTCGCAGCAGCCTCAGTGCCTTCTAGTTTGGTGTCCATCGCCCCCTTCTGGCTGTGCTTGTGAGGTCACAGCAGACTCAGTGCCGCATAGTTTAGTGTGCAGCGTCCCCTGCTGGCTCTGCTTGTGAGATCACAGCAGACTCAGTGCCTCACAGGCCAGTATCAGGCTCATGGTCCCCTACTGGCTGTGCTTGTGACGTCACAGCAGCCTCAGTGCCTCCTCTGCCAGTGCCATGCTCATGGCTGCTGGCTGTGCTTGTGAGGTCACAGAAACCTGAATGCCTCCTAGGCCAGTGGCAGGCTCATGGCTGCTGGCTGTGATTGTGAGGTCACAGAAGCCTCAGTGCCTCCTCTGCCAGTGGCAGGCTCAGGGCTGCTGGCTGTGCTTGTGACGTCACAGCAGCCTCAGTGCCTCTGAGGCCGGTAAGAGGCTCATGGCTGCTGGCTGTGCTTGTGACGTCACAGCAGCCTCAGTGCCTCCTCTGCAAGTGGCAGTCTCATGGCTGCTGGCTGTGCTTGTGAGGTCGCAGCAGCCTCAGTGCCTCCTAGTTTGGTGTCCATCGCCCCCTTCTGGCTGTGCTTGTGAGGTCACAGCAGACTCAGTGCCGCATAGTTTAGTGTGCAGCGTCCCCTGCTGGCTCTGTTTGTGAGATCACAGCAGACTCAGTGCCTCACAGGCCAGTATCAGGCTCATGGTCCCCTACTGGCTGTGCTTGTGACGTCACAGCAGCCTCAGTGCCTCCTCTGCCAGTGCCATGCTCATGGCTGCTGGCTGTGCTTGTGAGGTCACAGAAACCTGAATGCCTCCTAGGCCAGTGGCAGGCTCATGGCTGCTGGCTGTGATTGTGAGGTCACAGAAGCCTCAGTGCCTCCTCTGCCAGTGGCAGGCTCAGGGCTGCTGGCTGTGCTTGTGAGGTCACAGCAACTTCAGTGCCTCATAGTTTAGTGTCCAGCGTCCCCTGCCGGCTCTGCTTGTGAGGTCACAGCAGACTCAGTGCCTCATAGGTTAGTGTCCAGCGCCCCCTGCTGGCTCTGCTTGTGAGGCCACAGCAGCCTCAGTGCCTCCCAGGCCAATATCAGGCTCCTGGCTGTTGGCTGTGCTTGTGAGGTCACAGCAGCCTGAGTGCCTCCTAGGCCCGTGGCAGTCTCATGGCTGCTGGCTGTGCTTGTGAGGTCACAGCAGCCTCAGTGCCTCCTCTGCCAGTGGCAGTCTCATGGCTGCTGGCTGTGCTTGTGAGGTCACAGCAGCCTGAATGCCTCCTAGACCAGTGTCAGGGTCATGGCTGCTGGCTGTGCTTGTGAGGTCACATTAGCCTGAATGCCTCCTAGGCCAGTGGCAGGCTCCTGGCTGTTGGCTGTGCTTGTGAGATCACAGCAGCCTCAGTGCCTCATAGTTTAGTGTCCAGCGTCCCCTGCTGGCTCTGCTTGTGAGGTCACAGCAGACTCAGTGCCTCACAGGCCAGTATCAGGCTCCTGGCTGCTGGCAGTGTTGGTGACGGCACAACAACCTCAGTGCGTTCTCTGCCAGTGCCATGCTCATGGCTGCTGGCTGTGCCTCTGAGGTCACAGCAGCCTCAGTGCCCCCTAGGCCAGTATCATGCTAATGGCTGCTGGCTGTGCTTCTGAGGTCACAGAAGCCTGAATGCCTCCTATGCCAGTGGCAGGCTCATGGCTGCTGGCTGTGATTGTGAGGTCACAGCAGCCTCAGTGCCTCTGAGGCCAGTGGCAGGCTCATGGTTGCTGGCTGTGCTTGTGAGGTCACAGAAGCCTCAGTGCCTCCTCTGCCAGTGGCAGTCTCATGGCTGCTGGCTCTGCTTGTGAGGTCACAGCAGACTCAGTGCCTCATAGGTTAGTGTCCAGCGCCCCCTGCTGGCTGTGCTTGTGACGTCACAGCAGCCTCAGTGCCTCACAGGCCAGTATCAGGCTCATGGCTGCTGGCTGTGCTTGTGAGGTCACAGCAGGCTCAGTGCCTCCTCTGCCAGTGGCAGTCTCATGGCTGCTGGCTGTGCTTGTGAGGTCACAGCAGCCTCAGTGCCTCCTCTGCCAGTGGCAGTCTCATGGCTGCTGGCTGTGCTTGTGAGGTCACAGAAACCTGAAAGCCTCCTAGGCTAGTGACAGGCACATGGCTGCTGGCTGTGATTGTGAGGTCACAGCAGCCTCAGTGCCTCATAGTTTAGTGTCCAGCGTCCCCTGCTGGCTCTGCTTGTGACGTCACACCAGCCTCAGTGCCTAATAGGTTAGTGTGCAGCGCCCCCTGCTGGCTGTGCTTCTGAGGTCACAGAAGCCTGAGTGCCTCCTAGGCCCGTGGCAGGCTCATGGCTGCTGGCTGTGATTGTGAGGTCACAGCAGCCTCAGTGCCTCATAGGTTAGTGTCCAGCGCCCCCTACTGACTGTGCTTGTGATGTCACAGCAGACTCTGGCCACCATTGGTTATCTCCATTGCCCCCTGCTGGCTGTGCTTGTGAGGTCACAGCAGCCTCAGTGCCTCTGAGGCCAGTGTCAGGCTCATGGCTGCTGGCTGTGCTTCTGAGGTCACAGCAACCTGAATGCCTCCTAGACCAGTGTCAGGGTCATGGCTGCTGGCTGTGCTTGTGAGGTCACAGCAGCCTCAGTGCCTCTGAGGCCAGTGGCAGTCTCATGGCTGCTGGCTGTGCTTGTGAGGTCACAGCAGCCTCAGTGCCTCTGAGGCCAGTGGCAGTCTCATGGCTGCTGGCTGTGTTTGTGAGGTCACAGCAGCCTCTGTACCTCCTCTGCCAGTGGCAGTCTCATGGCTGCTGGCTGTGCTTGTGAGGTCACAGCAGCCTCAGAGCCTCCTCTGCCAGTATCAGGCTCATGGCTGCTGGCTGTGCTTCTGAGGTCACAGCAGCCTCACTGCCTCCGAGGATAGTGCCATGCTCATGGCTGCTGGCTGTGCTTGTGACGTCACAGCAGCCTCAGTGCCTCCTCTGCCAGTGGCAGGCTAATGGCTGCTGGCTGTGCTTGTGAGGTCACAGCAACCTCAGTGCCTCACAGGCCGGTATAAGGCTCATGGCTGCTGGCTGTGATTGTGAGGTCACAGCAGCCTCAGTGCCTCCTCTGCCAGTGTCAGTCTCATGGCTGCTGGCTCTGCTTGTGAGGTCACAGCAGACTCTGTGCCTCAAAAGTAGTGTCCAGCGCCCCCTGCTGGCTGTGCTTGTGACGTCACAGCAGCCTCAGTGCCTCCTCTGCCAGTGGCAGGCTAATGGCTGCTGGCTGTGCTTGTGAGGTCACAGCAAGCTCAGTGCCTCACAGGCCGGTATAAGGCTCATGGCTGCTGGCTGTGATTGTGAGGTCACAGTAGCCTCAGTGCCTCCTCTGCCAGTGTCAGTCTCATGGCTGCTGGCTGTGCCTCTGAGGTCACAGCAGCCTCAGTGCCCCCTAGGCCAGTATCATGCTAATGGCTGCTGGCTGTGCTTCTGAGGTCACAGAAGCCTGAATGCCTCCTATGCCAGTGGCAGGCTCATGGCTGCTGGCTGTGATTGTGAGGTCACAGCAGCCTCAGTGCCTCTGAGGCCAGTGGCAGGCTCATGGCTGCTGGCTGTGCTTGTGACGTCACAGAAGCCTCAGTGCCTCCTCTGCCAGTGGCAGTCTCATGGCTGCTGGCTCTGCTTGTGAGGTCACAGCAGACTCAGTGCCTCAAAAGTTAGTGTCCAGCGCCCCCTGCTGGCTGTGCTTGTGACGTCACAACAGCCTCAGTGCCTCTCAGGCCCGTATCAGGCTCATGGCTGCTGGCTGTGCTTGTGAGGTCACAGCAGCCTCAGTGCCTCTGAGGCCAGTGGCAGTCTCATGGCTGCTGGCTCTGCTTGTGAGGTCACAGCAGCCTCAGTGCCTCCTCTGCCAGTGGCAGTCTCATGGCTGCTGGCTGTGCTTCTGAGGTCACAGAAACCTGAATGCCTCCTAGGCTAGTGACAGGCACATGGCTGCTGGCTGTGATTGTGAGGTCACAGCAGCCTCAGTGCCTCATAGTTTAGTGTCCAGCGTCCCCTGCTGGCTCTGCTTGTGACGTCACCCCAGCCTCAGTGCCTAATAGGTTAGTGTGCAGCGCCCCCTGCTGGCTGTGCTTCTGAGGTCACAGAAGCCTGAGTGCCTCCTACGCCCGTGGCAGGCTCATGGCTGCTGGCTGTGATTGTGAGGTCACAGCAGCCTCAGTGCCTCAAAGATTAGTGTCCAGCGTCCCCTGCTGGCTCTGCTTGTGAGGCCACAGCAGCCTTGGTGCCTCCCAGGCCAATATCAGGCTCATGGCTGATGGCTGTTCCTGTGACGTCACAGCAGCCTCAGTGCCTCCTCTGTAAGTGGCAGGCTCATGGCTGCTGGCTGTGCTTGTGAGGTCACAGCAGACTCAGTGCCTCATAGATTAGTGTCCATCGCCCCCTACTGGCTGTGCTTGTGAGGTCACAGAAGCCTCAGTGCCTGATAGGTTTTCTCCTTTGCCCCCTGCTGGCTGTGCTTCTGAGGTCACAGCAGCCTCAGTGCCTCCTCTGCCAGTGTCAGGCTCATGGCTGCTGGCTGTGCTTCTGAGGTCACAGCAGCCTCAGTGTCTCCGTTGATAGTGCCATACTCATGGCTGCTGGCTGTGCTTGTGAGGTCACAGCAACCTCAGTGCCTCTCAGGCCAGTATCAGGCTCATGGCTGCTGGCTGTGCTTGTGAGGTCACAGCAGCCTCAGTGCCTCATAGGTTAGTGTCCAGCGCCCCCTACTGACTGTGCTTGTGATGTCACAGCAGACTCTGGCCACCATTGGTTATCTCCATTGCCCCCTGCTGGCTGTGCTTGTGAGGTCACAGCAGCCTCAGTGCCTCCTCTGCCAGTGTCAGGCTCATGGCTGCTGGCTGTGCTTCTGAGGTCACAGCAACCTGAATGCCTCCTAGACCAGTGTCAGGGTCATGGCTGCTGGCTGTGCTTGTGAGGTCACAGCAGCCTCAGTGCCTCCCAGGCCAGTATCAGGCTCCTGGCTGATGGCTGTGCTTGTGAGGTCACAGCAGCCTCAGTGCCTCCTCTGCCAGTATCAGGCTCATGGCTGCTGGCTGTGCTTCTGAGGTCACAGAAGCCTGAGTGCCTGCTAGGCCCGTGGCAGGCTCATGGCTGCTGGCTGTGCTTGTGAGGTCACAGCAGCCTCAGTGCCTCCTCTGCCAGTGGCAGGCTAATGGCTGCTGGCTCTGCTTGTGAGGTCACAGCAACCTCAGTGCCTCACAGGCCGGTATAAGGCTCATGGCTGCTGGCTGTGATTGTGAGGTCACAGCAGCCTCAGTGCCTCCTCTGCCAGTGTCAGTCTCATGGCTGCTGGCTCTGCTTGTGAGGTCACAGCAGACTCAGTGCCTCAAAAGTTAGTGTCCAGCGCCCCCTGCTGGCTGTGCTTGTGACGTCACAGCAGCCTCAGTATCTCATAGCTTAGTGTCCAGCGCCCCCTGCTGGCTGTGCTTCTGAGGTCACAGAAGCCTGAATGCCTCCTAGGCCAGTGGCAGGCTCATGGCTGCTGGCTGTGCTTGTGAGGTCACAGAAGCCTGAATGCCTCCTAGGCCAGTGGCAGGCTCCTGGCTGTTGGCTGTGCTTGTGAGATCACAGCAGCCTCAGTGCCTCATAGTTTAGTGTCCAGCGTCCCCTGCTGGCTCTGCTTGTGAGGTTACAGCAGACTCAGTGCCTCACAGGCCAGTATCAGGCTCCTGGCTGCTGGCAGTGTTGGTGACGTCACAACAACCTCAGTGCGTTCTCTGCCAGTGCCATGCTAATGGCTGCTGGCTGTGCTTCTGAGGTCACAGAAGCCTGAATGCCTCCTAAGCCAGTGGCAGGCTCATGGCTGCTGGCTGTGATTGTGAGGTCACAGCAGCCTCAGTGCCTCTGAGGCCAGTGGCAGGCTCATGGCTGCTGGCTGTGCTTGTGACGTCACAGAAGCTTCAGTGCCTCCTCTGCCAGTGGCAGTCTCATGGCTGCTGGCTCTGCTTGTGAGGTCACAGCAGACTCAGTGCCTCAAAAGTTAGTGTCCAGCGCCCCCTGCTGGCTGTGCTTGTGACGTCACAACAGCCTCAGTGCCTCTCAGGCCAGTTTCAGGCTCATGGCTGCTGGCTGTGCTTGTGAGGTCACAGCAGCCTCAGTGCCTCTGAGGCCAGTGGCAGTCTCATGGCTGCTGGCTCTGCTTGTGAGGTCACAGCAGCCTCAGTGCCTCCTCTGCCAGTGGCAGTCTCATGGCTGCTGGCTGTGCTTCTGAGGTCACAGAAACCTGAATGCCTCCTAGGCTAGTGACAGGCACATGGCTGCTGGCTGTGATTGTGAGGTCACAGCAGCCTCAGTGCCTCATAGTTTAGTGTCCAGCGTCCCCTGCTGGCTCTGCTTGTGACGTCACCCCAGCCTCAGTGCCTAATCGGTTAGTGTGCAGCGCCACCTGCTGGCTGTGCTTCTGAGGTCACAGAAGCCTGAGTGCCTCCTAGGCCCGTGGCAGGCTCATGGCTGCTGGCTGTGATTGTGAGGTCACAGCAGCCTCAGTGCCTCAAAGATTAGTGTCCAGCGTCCCCTGCTGGCTCTGCTTGTGAGGCCACAGCAGCCTCGGTGCCTCCCAGGCCAATATCAGGCTCGTGGCTGATGGCTGTTCCTGTGACGTCACAGCAGCCTTAGTGCCTCCTCTGTAAGTGGCAGGCTCATGGCTGCTTGCTGTGCTTGTGAGGTCACAGCAGACTCAGTGCCTCATAGGTTAGTGTCCATCGCCCCCTACTGGCTGTGCTTCTGAGGTCACAGAAGCCTCAGTGCCTGATAGGTTTTCTCCTTTGCCCCCTGCTGGCTGTGCTTCTGAGGTCACAGCAGCCTCAGTGCCTCCTCTGCCAGTGTCAGGCTCATGGCTGCTGGCTGTGCTTGTGACGTCACAGCAGCCTCAGTGCCTCCTCTGCCAGTGGCAGGCTAATGGCTGCTGGCTGTGCTTGTGAGGTCACAGCAACCTCAGTGCCTCACAGGCCGGTATAAGGCTCATGGCTGCTGGCTGTGATTGTGAGGTCACAGCAGCCTCAGTGCCTCCTCTGCCAGTGTCAGTCTCATGGCTGCTGGCTGTGATTGTGAGGTCACAGCAGCCTCAGTGCCTCCTCTGCCAGTGGCAGGCTCATGGTTGCTTGCTGTGATTGTGAGGTCACAGCAGCCTCAGTATCTCATAGCTTAGTGTCAAGCGCCCCCTGCTGGCTGTGCTTCTGAGGTCACAGAACCCTGAATGCCTCCTAGGCCAGTGGCAGGCTCATGGCTGCTGGCTGTGCTTGTGAGGTCACAGCAACCTCAGTGCCTCACAGGCCGGTATAAGGCTCATGGCTGCTGGCTGTGATTGTGAGGTCACAGCAGCCTCAGTGCCTCCTCTGCCAGTGGCAGGCTCATGGCTGATGGCTGTTCCTGTGAGGTCACAGCAGCCTCAGTGCCTCCTCTGTAAGTGGCAGGCTCATGGCTGCTGGCTGTGCTTGTGAGGTCACAGCAGACTCAGTGCCTCATAGGTTAGTGTCCATCGCCCCCTACTGGCTGTGCTTGTGAGGTCAGAGAAGCCTCAGTGCCTGATAGGTTTTCTCCTTTGCCCCCTGCTGGCTGTGCTTCTGAGGTCACAGCAGCCTCAGTGCCTCCTCTGCCAGTGTCAGGCTCATGGCTGCTGGCTGTGCTTCTGAGGTCACAGCAGCCTCAGTGTCTCCGTTGATAGTGCCATACTCATGGCTGCTGGCTGTGCTTGTGAGGTCACAGCAACCTCAGTGCCTCTCAGGCCAGTATCAGGCTCATGGCTGCTGGCTGTGCTTGTGAGGTCACAGCAGCCTCAGTGCCTCATAGGTTAGTGTCCAGCGCCCCCTACTGACTGTGCTTGTGATGTCACAGCAGACTCTGGCCACCATTGGTTATCTCCATTGCCCCCTGCTGGCTGTGTTGTGAGGTCACAGCAGCCTCAGTGCCTCCTCTGCCAGTGTCAGGCTCATGGCTGCTGGCTGTGCTTGTGAGGTCACAGCAGCCTCAGTGCCTCCCAGGCCAGTATCAGGCTCCTGGCTGATGGCTGTGCTTGTGAGGTCACAGCAGCCTCAGTGCCTCTGAGGCCAGTGGCAGTCTCATGGCTGCTGGCTGGGATTGTGACGTCACAGCAGACTCAGTGCCTCTGAGGCCAGTGGCAGTCTCATGGCTGCTGGCTGTGCTTGTGAGGTCACAGCAGCCTCAGTGCCTCCTCTGCCAGTATCAGGCTCATGGCTGCTGGCTGTGCTTCTGAGGTCACAGCAGCCTCATTGCCTCCGAGGATAGTGCCATGCTCATGGCTGCTGGCTGTGCTTGTGACGTCACAGCAGCCTCAGTGCCTCCTCTGCCAGTGGCAGGCTAATGGCTGCTGGCTGTGCTTGTGAGGTCACAGCAACCTCAGTGCCTCACAGGCCGGTATAAGGCTCATGGCTGCTGGCTGTGATTGTGAGGTCACAGCAGCCTCAGTGCCTCCTCTGCCAGTGTCAGTCTCATGGCTGCTGGCTGTGCTTGTGAGGTCACAGCAGCCTCAGTGCCTCCTAGGCCAGTGGCAGGCTCATGGTTGCTTGCTGTGATTGTGAGGTCACAGCAGCCTCAGTATCTCATAGCTTAGTGTCCAGCGCCCCCTGCTGGCTGTGCTTCTGAGGTCACAGAAGCCTGAATGCCTCCTAGGCCAGTGGCAGGCTCATGGCTGCTGGCTGTGCTTGTGAGGTCACAGAAGCCTGAATGCCTCCTAGGCCAGTGGCAGGCTTCTGGCTGTTGGCTGTGCTTGTGAGATCACAGCAGCCTCAGTGCCTCATAGTTTAGTGTCCAGCGTCCCCTGCTGGCTCTGCTTGTGAGGTTACAGCAGCCTCAGTGCCTCACAGGCCAGTATCAGGCTCCTGGCTGCTGGCAGTGTTGGTGACGTCACAACAACCTCAGTGCGTTCTCTGCCAGTGCCATGGTCATGGCTGCTGGCTGTGCCTCTGAGGTCACAGCAGCCTCAGTGCCCCCTAGGCCAGTATCATGCTAATGGCTGCTGGCTGTGCTTCTGAGGTCACAGAAGCCTGAATGCCTCCTATGCCAGTGGCAGGCTCATGGCTGCTGGCTGTGCTTGTGAGGTCACAGCAGCCTCAGTGCCTCTGAGGCCAGTGGCAGGCTCATGGCTAATGGCTGTGCTTGTGAGGTCACAGAAGCCTCAGTGCCTCCTCTGCCAGTTGCAGTCTCATGGCTGCTGGCTCTGCTTGTGAGGTCACAGCAGACTCAGTGCCTCAAAAGTTAGTGTCCAGCGCCCCCTGCTGGCTGTGCTTGTGACGTCACAACAGCCTCAGTGCCTCTCAGGCCAGTATCAGGCTCATGGCTGCTGGCTGTGCTTGTGAGGTCACAGCAGCCTCAGTGCCTCTGAGGCCAGTGGCAGTCTCATGGCTGCTGGCTCTGCTTGTGAGGTCACAGCAGCCTCAGTGCCTCCTCTGCCAGTGGCAGTCTCATGGCTGCTGGCTGTGCTTCTGAGGTCACAGAAACCTGAATGCCTCCTAGGCTAGTGACAGGCACATGGCTGCTGGCTGTGATTGTGAGGTCACAGCAGCCTCAGTGCCTCATAGTTTAGTGTCCAGCGTCCCCTGCTGGCTCTGCTTGTGACGTCACCCCAGCCTCAGTGCCTAATAGGTTACTGTGCAGCGCCCCCTGCTGGCTGTGCTTCTGAGGTCACAGCAGCCTGAGTGCCTCCTAGGCCCGTGGCAGGCTCATGGCTGCTGGCTGTGATTGTGAGGTCACAGCAGCCTCAGTGCCTCAAAGATTAGTGTCCAGCGTCCCCTGCTGGCTCTGCTTGTGAGGCCACAGCAGCCTCGGTGCCTCCCAGGCCAATATCAGGCTCGTGGCTGATGGCTGTTCCTGTGACGTCACAGCAGCCTCAGTGCCTCCTCTGTAGGTGGCAGGCTCATGGCTGCTGGCTGTGCTTGTGAGGTCACAGCAGACTCAGTGCCTCATAGGTTAGTGTCCAGCGCCCCCTACTGGCTGTGCTTGTGAGGTCACAGAAGCCTCAGTGCCTGATAGGTTTTCTCCTTTGCCCCCTGCTGGCTGTGCTTCTGAGGTCACAGCAGCCTCAGTGCCTCCTCTGCCAGTGTCAGGCTCATGGCTGCTGGCTGTGCTTCTGAGGTCACAGCAGCCTCAGTGTCTCCGTTGATAGTGCCATACTCATGGCTGCTGGCTGTGCTTGTGAGGTCACAGCAACCTCAGTGCCTCTCAGGCCAGTATCAGGCTCATGGCTGCTGGCTGTGCTTGTGAGGTCACAGCAGCCTCAGTGCCTCATAGGTTAGTGTCCAGCGCCCCCTACTGACTGTGCTTGTGATGTCACAGCAGACTCTGGCCACCATTGGTTATCTCCATTGCCCCCTGCTGGCTGTGTTGTGAGGTCACAGCAGCTTCAGTGCCTCCTCTGCCAGTGTCAGGCTCATGGCTGCTGGCTGTGCTTGTGAGGTCACAGCAGCCTCAGTGCCTCCCAGGCCAGTATCAGGCTCCTGGCTGATGGCTGTGCTTGTGAGGTCATAGCAGCCTCAGTGCCTCTGAGGCCAGTGGCAGTCTCATGGCTGCTGGCTGTGATTGTGAGGTCACAGCAGCCTGAATGCCTCATAAGTTATTGCCCATCGCCCCCTACTGACTGTGCTTGTGATGTCACAGCAGACTCAGGCCACCATTGGTTATCTCCATTGCCCCCTGCTGGCTGTGTTGTGAGGTCACAGCAGCCTCAGTGCCTCTGAGGCCAGTGTCAGGCTCATGGCTGCTGGCTGTGCTTCTGCGGTCACAGCAACCTGAATGCCTCCTAGACCAGTTTCAGGGTCATGGCTGCTGGCTGTGCTTGTGAGGTCACAGCAGCCTCAGTGCCTCCCAGGCCAGTATCAGGCTCCTGGCTGATGGCTGTGCTTGTGAGGTCACAGCAGCCTCAGTGCCTCTGAGGCCAGTGGCAGTCTCATGGCTGCTGGCTGGGATTGTGACGTCACAGCAGACTCAGTGCCTCTGAGGCCAGTGGCAGTCTCATGGCTGCTGGCTGTACTTGTGAGGTCACAGCAGCCTCAGTGCCTCCTCTGCCAGTATCAGGCTCATGGCTGCTG
The DNA here is from genome assembly GCF_036370855.1 of Dromaius novaehollandiae. Taxonomy (NCBI): domain Eukaryota; kingdom Metazoa; phylum Chordata; class Aves; order Casuariiformes; family Dromaiidae; genus Dromaius; species Dromaius novaehollandiae. The sequence continues at coordinate 2,609,192 of NW_026991341.1, read as the reverse complement.
GCTGTGCTTGTGAGGTCACAGCAGCCTCCTTGCCTCCGAGGATAGTGCCATGCTCATGGCTGCTGGCTGTGCTTGTGACGTCACAGCAGCCTCAGTGCCTCCTCTGCCAGTGGCAGTCTCATGGCTGCTGGCTGTGCTTGTGAGGTCACAGCAGCCTCAGTGCCTCTGAGGGCAGTGGCAGTCTCCTGGCTGCTGGCTGTGCTTGTGAGGTCACAGCAGACTCAGTGCCTCAAAAGTTATTGTGCAGCGCCCCCTGCTGGCTGTGCTTGTGAGGTCACAGCAGCCTGAATGCCTCCTAGACCAGTGTCAGGGTTATGGCTGCTGGCTGTGCTTGTGAGGTCACAGAAGCCTGAATGCCTCCTAGGCCAGTGGGAGTTTCATGGCTGCTGGCTGTGCTTGTGAGGTCACAGCAGCCTCAGTGCCTCCTCTGCCAGTGGCAGTCTCATGGCTGCTGGCTGTGCTTCTGAGGTCACAGAAGCCTGAATGCCTCCTCTGCCAGTGGCAGGCTCATGGCTGCTGGCTATGATTGTGAGGTCACAGCAGCCTCAGTGCCTCAAAAGTTAGTGTCCAGCGTCGTCTGCTAGCTGTGCTTGTGAGGTCACAGCAGCCTCAGTGCCTCTGATGCCAGTGGCAGTCTCATGTCTGCTGGCTGTGCTTGTGAGGCCACAGCAGCCTCAGTGCCTCCCAGGCCAATATCAGGCTCCTGGCTGATGGCTGTGCTTGTGACGTCACTTCAGACTCAGCGTCTCCTAGGCCCTTGGCAGGCTCATGGCTGCTGGCTGTGCTTGTGACGTCACAGCAGCCTGAGTGCCTCCTAGGCCCGTGGCAGGCTCATGGCTGCTGGCTGTGCTTGTGAGGTCACAGCATCCTCAGTGCCTCCTAGGCCAACATCAGGCTCATGGCTGCTGGCTGTGCTTCTGAGGTCACAGAAGCCTGAATGCCTCCTAGGCCAGTATCAGGCTCATGGCTGCTGGCTGTGATTGTGAGGTCACAGCAGCCTCAGTGCCTCATAGTTTAGTATCCAGCGTCCCCTGCTGGCTGTGCTTGTGAGGTCACAACAGCCTCAGTGCCTCCCAGGCCAATATCAGGCTCATGGCTGCTGGCTGTGCTTGTGACGTCACAGCAGCCTCAGTGCCTCTGAGGCCGGTAAGAGGCTCATGGCTGCTGGCTGTGCTTGTGACGTCACAGCAGCCTCAGTGCCTCCTCTGCAAGTGGCAGTCTCATGGTTGCTGGCTGTGCTTGTGAGGTCACAGCAGCCTCAGTGCCTCCTAGTTTGGTGTCCATCGCCCCCTTCTGGCTGTGCTTGTGAGGTCACAGCAGACTCAGTGCCTCATAGTTTAGTGTCCAGCGTCCCCTGCTGGCTCTGCTTGTGAGATCACAGCAGACTCAGTGCCTCACAGGCCAGTATCAGGCTCATGGTCCCCTACTGGCTGTGCTTGTGACGTCACACCAGCCTCAGTGCCTCCTCTGCCAGCGCCATGCTCATGGCTGCTGGCTGTGCTTGTGACGTCACAGCAGCCTCAGTGCCTCCTAGGCCAGTGGCAGGCTCATGGCTGCTGGCTGTGATTGTGAGGTCACAGAAGCCTCAGTGCCTCCTCTGCCAGTGGCAGTCTCATGGCTGCTGGCTGTGCTTGTGAGGTCACAGCAACTTCAGTTCCTCATAGTTTAGTGATCAGCGTCCCCTGCTGGCTCTGCTTGTGAGGTCACAGCAGACTCAGTGCCTCATAGGTTAGTGTCCAGCGCCCCCTGCTGGCTCTGCTTGTGAGGCCACAGCAGCCTCAGTGCCTCCCAGGCCAATATCAGGCTCCTGGCTGTTGGCTGTGCTTGTGAGGTCACAGCAGCCTGAGTGCCTCCTAGGCCCGTGGCAGGCTCATGGCTGCTGGCTGTGCTTGTGAGGTCACAGCAGCCTGAATGCCTCCTAGACCAGTGTCAGGGTCATGGCTGCTGGCTGTGCTTGTGAGGTCACAGAAGCCTTAATGCCTCCTCGGCCAGTGGCAGGGTCATGGCTGCTGGCTGTGCTTGTGAGGTCACAGCAGCCTTAGTGCCTCCTAGGCCAGTGGCAGGCTCATGGCTGCTGGCTGTGCTTCTGAGGTCACAGCAGCCTGAATGCCTCCTAGACCAGTGTCAGGGTCATGGCTGCTGGCTGTGCTTGTGAGGTCACAGAAGCCTGAATGCCTCCTAGGCCAGTGGCAGGGTCATGGCTGCTGGCTGTGCTTGTGAGGTCACAGAAGCCTGAATGCCTCCTAGGCCAGTGGCAGGCTCATGGCTGCTGGCTCTGCTTGTGAGGTCACAGCAGCCTGAATGCCTCAAAAGTTAGTGTGCAGCGCCCCCTGCTGGCTGTGCTTGTGAGGTCACAGCAGCCTCAGTGCCTCTGAGGCCAGTGGCAGGCTCATGGCTGCTGGCTGTGCTTCTGAGGTCACAGAAGCCTGAATGCCTCCTCTGCCAGTGGCAGGCTCCTGGCTGTTGGCTGTGCTTGTGAGATCACAGCAGCCTCAGTGCCTCATAGTTTAGTGTCCAGCGTCCCCCTGCTGGCTCTGCTTGTGAGGTCACAGCAGACTCAGTGCCTCACAGGCCAGTATCAGGCTCTTGGCTGCTGGCAGTGTTGGTGACGTCACAACAACCTCAGTGCGTTCTCTGCCAGTGCCATGCTCATGGCTGCTGGCTGTGCCTCTGAGGTCACAGCAGCCTCACTGCCCCCTAGGCCAGTATCATGCTAATGGCTGCTGGCTGTGATTGTGAGGTCACAGAAGCCTCAGTGCCTCCTCTGTAAGTGGCAGTCTCATGGCTGCTTCCTGTGTGTGTGAGGTCACAGCAGCTTCAGTGCCTCATAGGTTAGTGTCCAGCGTCCCCCTGCTGGCTCTGCTTGTGAGGTCACAGCAGACTCAGTGCCTCAAAAGTTAGTGTCCAGCGCCCCCTGCTGGCTGTGCTTGTGAGGTCACAGCAGCCTCAGTGCCTCTCAGGCCAGTATCAGGCTCATGGCTGCTGGCTGTGCTTGTGAGGTCACAGCAGCCTCAGTGCCTCCTCTGCCAGTGGCAGTCTCATGGCTGCTGGCTGTGCTTGTGAGGTCACAGCACCCTCAGTGCCTCCTCTGCCAATGGCAGTCTCATGGCTGCTGGCTGTGCTTCTGAGGTCACAGAAACCTGAATGCCTCCTAGGCTAGTGACAGGCACATGGCTGCTGGCTGTGATTGTGAGGTCACAGCAGCCTCAGTGCCTCATAGTTTAGTCTCCAGCGTCCCCTGCTGGCTCTGCTTGTGACGTCACACCAGCCTCAGTGCGTAATCGGTTAGTGTGCAGCGCCCCCTGCTGGCTGTGCTTCTGAGGTCACAGAAGCCTGAGTGCCTCCTAAGCCCGTGGCAGGCTCATGGCTGCTGGCTGTGATTGTGAGGTCACAGCAGCCTCAGTGCCTCAAAGATTAGTGTCCAGCGTCCCCTGCTGGCTCTGCTTGTGAGGCCACAGCAGCCTCGGTGCCTCCCAGGCCAATATCAGGTTCGTGGCTGATGGCTGTTCCTGTGACGTAACTGCAAACTCAGGGTCTCCTAGGCCCGTGGCAGGCTCATGGCTGCTGGCTGTGCTTGTGACGTCACAGCAGCCTCAGTGCCTCCTCTGTAAGTGGCAATCTCATGGCTGCTGGCTGTGCTTGTGAGGTCACAGCAGACTCAGTGCCTCATAGGTTAGTGTCCATCGCCCCCTACTGGCTGTGCTTGTGAGGTCACAGAAGCCTCAGTGCCTCCTCTGCCAGTGTCAGGCTCATGGCTGCTGGCTGTGCTTCTGAGGTCACAGCAGCCTCAGTGTCTCCGTTGATAGTGCCATACTCATGGCTGCTGGCTGTGCTTGTGAGGTCACAGCAACCTCAGTGCCTCTCAGGCCAGTATCAGGCTCATGGCTGCTGGCTGTGCTTGTGAGGTCACAGCAGCCTCAGTGCCTCATAGGTTAGTGTCCAGCGCCCCCTACTGACTGTGCTTGTGAGGTCACAGCAGACTCTGGCCACCATTGGTTATCTCCATTGCCCCCTGCTGGCTGTGTTGTGAGGTCACAGCAGCCTCAGTGCCTCCTCTGCCAGTGTCAGGCTCATGGCTGCTGGCTGTGCTTGTGAGGTCACAGCAGCCTGAGTGCCTCCCAGGCCAGTATCAGGCTCCTGGCTGATGGCTGTGCTTGTGAGGTCACAGCAGCCTCAGTGCCTCTGAGGCCAGTGGCAGTCTCATGGCTGCTGGCTGGGATTGTGAGGTCACAGCAGCCTGAATGCCTCATAAGTTATTGCCCATCGCCCCCTACTGACTGTGCTTGTGATGTCACAGCAGACTCAGGCCACCATTGGTTATCTCCATTGCCCCCTGCTGGCTGTGTTGTGAGGTCACAGCAGCCTGAATGCCTCCTAGACCAGTGTCAGGGTCATGGCTGCTGGCTGTGCTTGTGAGGTCACAGAAGCCTGAATGCTTCCTAGGCCAGTGGGAGTTTCATGGCTGCTGGCTGTGCTTGTGAGGTCACAGCAGCCTCAGGGCCTCATAGTTTAGTGTCCAGCATCCCCTGCTGGCTCTGCTTGTGAGGTCACAGCAGACTCAGTGCCTCACAGGCCAGTGGCAGTCTCATGGCTGCTGGCTGTGCTTGTGACGTCACAGCAGCCTCAGTGCCTCCTCTGCCAGTGGCAGGCTAATGGCTGCTGGCTGTGCTTGTGAGGTCACAGCAGCCTCAGTGCCTCCTAGGTTAGTGTCCATCGCCCCCTACTGGCTGTGCTTGTGAGGTCACAGCAGACTCAGTGCCTCATAGTTTAGTGTCCAGCGTCCCCTGCTGGCTCTGCTTGTGAGGTCACAGCAGCCTCAGTGCCTCTGAGGGCAGTGGCAGGCTCCTGGCTGCTGGCTCTGCTTGTGAGGTCACAACAGACTCAGTGCCTCAAAAGTTAGTGTGCAGCGCCCCCTGCTGGCTGTGCTTGTGAGGTCACAGCAGCCTGAATGCCTCCTAGACCAGTGTCAGGGTTATGGCTGCTGGCTGTGCTTGTGAGGTCACAGAAGCCTGAATGCCTCCTAGGCCAGTGGGAGTTTCATGGCTGCTGGCTGTGCTTGTGAGGTCACAGCAGCCTCAGGGCCTCAAAGATTAGTGTCCAGCGTCCCCTGCTGGCTCTGCTTGTGAGGTCACAGCAGACTCAGTGCCTCATAGTTTAGTGTGCAGCGTCCCCTGCTGGCTGTGCTTCTGAGGTCACAGCAGCTTCAGCGCCTCACCGGCCAGTGGCAGTCTCATGGCTGCTGGCTGTGCTTGTGACGTCACAGCAGCCTCAGTGCCTCTGAGGCCAGTGGCAGTCTCATGGCTGCTGGCTGTGCTTGTGAGGTCACAACAGCCTCAGTGCCTCCTAGGTTAGTGTCCATCGTCCCCTACTGGCTGTGCTTGTGAGGTCACAGCAGACTCAGTGTCTCATTGTTTAGTGTCCAACGTCCCCTGCTGGCTCTGCTTGTGAGGTCACAGCAGCCTCAGTGCCTCATAGGTTAGTGTGCAGCGCCCCCTGCTGGCTGTGCTTGTGAGGTCACAGCAGCCTCAGGGAATCATAGGCCTGTGGCAGGCTCATCCCTGGTAGCTGTGCTTGTGAGGTCACAGCAGCCTGAAAGCCTCCTAGGCCAGTGGCAGGCTCGTGGCTGCTGGCTGTGTTTGTGAGCTCAGAGAAGCCTCAGTGCCCCATACGCCAGTGGCAGGCCCCTGGCTGCTGGCTGTGCTTGTGAGGTCACAGCAGCCTCAGTGCCATCGAGGATAGTGCCATGAGCGTCATGGCTGCTGGCTGTGCTTGTGAGGTCACAGCAACCTGAATGCCTCCTAGACCAGTTTCAGGGTCATGGCTGCTGGCTGTGCTTGTGAGGTCACAGCAGCCTCAGTGCCTCCCAGGCCAGTGGCAGGCTCCTGGCTGATGGCTGTGCTTGTGAGGTCACAGCAGCCTCAGTGCCTCTGAGGCCAGTGGCAGTCTCATGGCTGCTGGCTGGGATTGTGAGGTCACAGCAGACTCAGTGCCTCTGAGGCCAGTGGCAGTCTCATGGCTGCTGGCTGTGCTTGTGAGGTCACAGCAGCCTCAGTGCCTCCTAGGCCAGTATCAGGCTCATGGCTGCTGGCTGTGCTTCTGAGGTCACAGAAGCCTGAATGCCTCCTAGGCCAGTGGCAGGGTCATGGCTGCTGCCTGTGCTTGTGAGGTCACAGCAGACTCAGTGCCTCCCAGGCCAATATCAGGCTCATGGCTGCTGGCTGTGCTTGTGACGTCACAGCAGCCTCAGTGCCTCTGAGGCCAGTGGCAGACTCATGGCTGCTGGCTGTGCTTGTGAGGTCACAGCAGCCTCAGTGCCTCCTCTGCCAGTAGCAGTCTCGTAGCTGCTGGCTGTGCTTGTGAGGTCACAGCAGCCTCAGTGCCTCATAGTTTAGTCTCCAGCGTCCCCTGCTGGCTCTGCTTGTGAGGTCACAGCAGACTCCTTGTCTCAAAAGTCAGTGTCCAGCGCCCCCTGCTGGCTGTGCTTGTGAGGTCACAGCAGCCTGAATGCCTCACAGGCCAGTATCAGGCTCCTGGCTGCTGGCTGTGCTTGTGACGTCACAGCAGCCTGAGTTCCTCCTAGGCCCGTGGCAGGCTCATGGCTGCTGGCTGTGCTTGTGAGGTCACAGCAGACTCAGTGCCTCCCAGGCCAATATCAGGCTCATGGCTGCTGGCTGTGCTTGTGACGTCACAGCAGCCTCAGTGCCTCTGAGGCCAGTGGCAGACTCATGGCTGCTGGCTGTGCTTGTGAGGTCACAGCAGCCTCAGTGCCTCCTCTGCCAGTAGCAGTCTCATAGGTGCTGGCTGTGCTTGTGAGGTCACAGCAGCCTCAGTGCCTCCTAGGTTAATGTCCATCGCCCCCTACTGGCTGTTCTTGTGAGGTCACAGCAGCCTCAGTGCCTCATAGTTTAGTGTCCAGCGTCCCCTGCTGGCTCTGCTTGTGAGGTCACAGCAGACTCAGTGCCTCATAGTTTAGTGTCCAGTGTCCCCTGCTGGCTGTGCTTGTGAGGTCACAGCAGACTCAGTGCCTCTGAGGCCAATATCAGGCTCATGGCTGCTGGCTGTGCTTGTGAGGTCACAGCAGACTCAGTGCCTCATAGTTTAGTGTCTAGTGTCCCCTGCTGGCTCTGCTTGTGAGGTCACAGCAGCCTCAGTGCCTCATAGGTTAGTGTGCAGCGCCCCCTGCTGGCTGTGCTTGTGAGGTCACAGCAGCCTCAGTGCCTCTGAGGCCAGTGCCATGCTCATGGCTGCTGGCTGTGCTTGTGAGGTCACAGCAGCCTCAGTGCCTCCTCTGCCGGTGGCAGTCTCATGGCTGCTGGCTGTGCTTGTGACGTCACAGCAGCCTCAGTGCCTCTGAGGCCAGTGGCAGTCTCCTGGCTGCTGGCTGTGCTTGTGAGGTCACAGCAGCCTCAGTGCCTCCTAGGTTGGTGTCCATCGCCCCCTACTGGCTGTGCTTGTGAGGTCACAGCAGACTCAGTGCCTCATAGTTTAGTGTCCAGCGTCCCCTGCTGGCTCTGCTTGTGAGGTCACAGCAGCCTCAGTGCCTCATAGGTTAGTGTCCAGCGTCCCCTGCTGGCTGTGCTTGTGAGGTCACACCAGCCTCAGTGCCTCACAGGACAGTATCAGGCTCATGGCTGCTGGCTGTGCTTCTGAGGTCACAGCAGCCTGAATGCCTCGTGGACCAGAGTCAGGGTCATGGCTGCTGGCTGTTCTTGTGACGTCACAGCAGCCTGAATGCCTCCTAGGCCAGTGGCAGGCTCCTGGCTGCTGGCTCTGCTTGTGAGCTCAGACAAGCCTCAGTGCCCCATACGCCAGTGGCAGGCTCCTGGCTGCTGGGTGTGCTTCTGAGGTCACAGCAGGCTCAGTGCCTCCGAGGATAGTGCCTTGAGGGTCATGGCTGCTGGCTGTGCTTGTGAGGTCACAGCAACCTGAATGCCTCCGAGACCAGTTTCAGGGTCATGGCTGCTGGCTGTGCTTGTGAGGTCACAGCAGACTCAGTGCCTCCCAGGCCAGTATCAGGCTCCTGGCTGATGGCTGTGCTTGTGAGGTCACAGCAGCCTCAGTGCCTCTGAGGCCAGTGGCAGTCTCATGGCTGCTGGGTGGGATTGTGACGTCACAGCAGACTCAGTGCCTCCTCTGCCAGTGGCAGTCTCATGGCTGCTGGCTGTGCTTGTGAGGTCACAGCAGCCTCAGTGCCTCCTAGGCCAGTATCAGGCTCATGGCTGCTGGCTGTGCTTCTGAGGTCACAGAAGCCTGAATGCCTCCTAGGCCAGTGGCAGGGTCATGGCTGCTGGCTGTGCTTGTGAGGTCACAGCAGCCTAAGTGCCCCATAGTTTAGTGTCCAGCGTCCCCTGCTGGCTATGCTTGTGAGGTCACAGCAGCCTCAGTGCCTCCCAGGCCTGTATCAGGCTCATGGCTGCTGGCTGTGCTTGTGACGTCACAGCAGCCTGAGTTCCTCCTAGGCCCGTGGCAGTCTCATGGCTGCTGGCTGTGATTGTGAGGTCACAGCAGACTCAGTGCCTCCTCTGCCAGTGGCAGTCTCATTGGTGCTGGCTGTGCTTGTGAGGTCACAGCAGCCTCAGTGCCTCCTAGGTTAGTGTCCATCGCCCCCTACTGGCTGTGCTTGTGAGGTCACAGCAGCCTCAGTGCCTCATAGTTTAGTGTCCAGCGTCCCCTGCTGGCTCTGCTTGTGAGGTCACAGCAGAGTCAGTGCCTCATAGGTTAGTGTCCAGCGTCCCCTGCTGGCTGTGCTTGTGAGGTCACACCAGCCTCAGTGCCTCACAGGCCAATATCAGGCTCATGGCTGCTGGCTGGGCTTCTGAGGTCACAGCAGGCTCCGTGCCTCTGAGGGCAGTGGCAGTCTCATGGCTGCTGGCTGTGCTTGTGAAGTCACAGCAGCCTCAGTGCCTCCTCTGCCAGTGGCAGTCTCATTGGTGCTGGCTGTGCTTGTGACGTCACAGCAGCCTCAGTGCCTCCTAGGTTAGTGTCCATCGCCCCCTACTGGCTGTGCTTTTGAGGTCACAGCAACCTCAGTGCCTCTCAGGTCACTATCAGGCTCCTGGCTGCTGGCTGTGGTTTTGACCTCACAGAAGCCGGAATGCTTCCTCTGCCAGTGTCAGGCTCATGGCTGCTGGCTGTGCTTGTGTGGTCGCAGCAGTCTCAGTGCCATCTAGACCAGTGGCAGTCTCATGGCTGCTGGCTGTGGTTGTGACGTCACAGCAGCCTCAGTGTCTCCTAGGCCAGTGGCAGTCTCATGGCTGCTGGCTGTGCTTGTGAGGTCACAGCAGCCTCAGTGCCTCATAGATTAGTGTCCATCGCCCCCTACTGGCTGTGGTTGTGAGGTCACAGCAGCCTCAGGGCCTCCTCTGCCAGTGTCAGGCTCAGGGCTGCTGGCTGTGCTTGTGAGGTCACAGCAGCCTCAGTGCCTCCTAGGCCAGTGTCAGGCTCATGGCTGCTGGCTGTGCTTGTGAGGTCACAGCAGCCTCAGTGCCTCATAGTTTAGTGTCCAGCGCCCCCTACTGGCTGTGCATGTGAGGTCACAGCAGCCTCAGTGCCTCCCAGGCCAATATCAGGCTCATGGCTGCTGGCTGTGCTTCTGAGGTCACAGCAGCCTCAGTGTCTCCGTGGATAGTGCCATGCTCAAGGCTGCTGGCTGTGCTTTTGAGGTCACAGCAACCTCAGTGCCTCTCAGGCCAGTATCAGGTTCATGGCTGCTGGCTGTGCTTGTGAGGTCACAGCAGCCTGAATGACTCCTAGTCCAGTGGCAGGCTAATGGCTGCTGGCTATGATTGTGAGGTCACAGCAGACTCAGGGCCTCACAGTTTAGTGTCCAGAGTCCCCTGCTGGCTCTGCTTGTGAGGTCACAGCAGACTCAGTGCCTCATAGGTTAGTGTCCAGCGCCCCCTGCTGGCTCTGCTTGTGAGGTCACACCAGCCTCAGTGCCTCTGAGGACAGTGGCAGGCTCCTGGCTGCTGGCTGTGCTTCTGAGGTCACAGCAGGCTCAGTGCCTCTGAGGGCAGTGGCAGTCTCATGGCTGCTGGCTGTGCTTGTGAGGTCACAGCACGCTCAGTGCCTCCTCTGCCAGTGCCAGTCTCATGGCTGCTGGCTGTGCTTGTGACGTCACAGCAGCCTCAGTGCCTCCTCTGCCAGTGGCAGTCTCATTGGTGCTGGCTGTGCTTGTGACGTCACAGCAGCCTCAGGGCCTCATAGGTTAGTGTCCATCGCCCCCTACTGGCTGTGCTTGTGAGGTCACCCCAGCCTCAGTGCCTCACAGGCCAGTATCAGGCTCATGGCTGCTGGCTGTGCTTGTGAGGTCACAGCAGCCTCAGTGCCTCTCAGGCCAGTTTCATGCTCATGGCTGCTGGCTGTGCTTGTGAAGTCAGAGCAGCCTCAGTGCCTCATAGTTTAGTGTCCAGCGCCCCCTGCTGGCTGTGCTTGTGACGTCACAGCAGACTCAGTGCCTCCTCTGCCAGTATCATGCTCATGGCTGCTGGCTGTGCTTGTGACGTCAGAGCAGCCTCAGTGTCTCCGTGGATAGTGCCATCCTGCTGGCTGCTGGCTCTGCTTGTGAGGTCACAGCAGCCTGCATGCCTCCTAGGCCAGTGGCAGGTTCATGGCTGCTGGCTGTGCTTGTGAGGTCACAGCAGCCTCAGTGCCTCCGAGGCCGGTAAGTGGCTCATGGCTGCTGACTGTGCTTGTGACGTCACAGCAGCCTCAGTGCCTCCTCTGCAAGTGGCAGTCTCATGGCTGCTGGCTGTGCTTGTGAGGTCACAGCAGCCTCAGTGCCTCCTAGTTTGGTGTCCATCGCCCCCTTCTGGTTGTGCTTGTGAGGTCACAGCAGACTCAGTGCCGCATAGTTTAGTGTGCAGCGTCCCGTGCTGGCTCTGCTTGTGAGATCACAGCAGACTCAGTGCCTCACAGGCCAGTATCAGGCTCATGGTCCCCTACTGGCTGTGCTTGTGAGGTCACACCAGCCTAAGTGCCTCCTCTGCCAGTGCCATGCTCATGGCTGCTGGCTGTGCTTCTGAGGTCACAGAAACTTGAATGCCTCCTGGGCCAGTGGCAAGCTCATGGCTGCTGGCTGTGCTTGTGAGGTTACAGCAGCCTCAGTGCCTCAAAGGTTAGTGTCCAGCTCCCCCTGCTGGCTGTGCTTGTGAGGTCACAGCAGCCTCAGTGCCTCCTAGGGCCGTGTCAGTCTCCTGGCTGCTGGCTGTGCTTGTGAGGTCACAGCAGCCTGAGTGCCTCCTAGACCAGTGTCAGGGTCATGGCTGCTGGCTGTGCTTGTGAAGTCACAGCACCCTGAATGCCTCCTAGACCAGTGTCAGGGTCATGGCTGCTGGCTGTGCTTCTGACGTCACAAAAGCCTGAATGCCTCCTAGGCCAGTGGCAGGCTCATGGCTGCTGGCTCTGCTTGTGAGGTCACAGCAGCCTGAATGCCTCAAAAGTTAGTGTGCAGCGCCCCCTGCTGGCTGTGCTTGTGAGGTCACAGCAGCCTCAGTGCCTCTGAGGCCAGTGGCAGGCTCATGGCTGCTGGCTGTGCTTGTGAGGTCACAGCAGCCTCAGTGCCCCATAGTTTAGTGTCCAGCGTCCCCTGCTGGCTCTGCTTGTGAGGTCACATCAGACTCAGTGCCTCATAGGTTAGTGTCCAGCGCCCCCTGCTGGCTGTGCTTGTGAGGTCACAACAGCCTCAGTGCCTCACAGGCCAGTATCAGGTTCCTGGCTGCTGGCAGTGTTGGTGATGTCACAGCACCCTCAGTGCGTTCTCTGCCAGTGCCATGCTCATGGCTGCTGGCTGTGCTTGTGAGGTCACAGCAGCCTCAGTGCCTCCTCTGCCAGTGGCAGTCTCATGGCTGCTGGCTGTGCTTCTGAGGTCACAGAAGCCTGAATGCCTCCTAGGCCAGTGGCAGGCTCATGGCTGCTGGCTGTGATTGTGAGGTCACAGCAGCCTCAGTGCCTCTGAGGCCAGTGGCAGGCTCATGGCTGCTGGCTGTGCTTGTGAGGTCACAGCAGCCTCAGTGCCTCCTCTGCCAGTGGCAGTCTCATGGCTGCTGGCTGTGCTTGTGAGGTCACAGCAGCTTCAGTGCCTCATAGGTTAGTGTCCAGCGTCCCCTGCTGGCTCTGCTTGTGAGGTCACAGCAGCCTCAGTGCCTCATAAGTTAGTGTCCATCGCCCCCTGCTGGCTGTGCTTGTGAGGTCACAGCAGCCTCAGTGCCTCTCAGGCCAGTATGAGGCTCATGGCTGCTGGCTGTGCTTGTGAGGTCACAGCAGCTTCAGTGTCTCTGAGGCCAGTGCCATGCTCATGGCTGCTGGCTGTTTTTGTGAGGTCACAGCAGCCTCAGTGCCTCCTCTGCCAGTGGCAGTCTCATGGCTGCTGGCTGTGCTTGTGAGGTCACAGAATCCTGAATGCCTCCTAGGCTAGTGGCAGGCTCATGGCTGCTGGCTGTGATTGTGAGGTCACACCAGCCTCAGTGCCTCATAGTTTAGTGTCCAGCGTCCCCTGCTGGCTCTGCTTGTGAGGTCACAGCAGCCTGAGTGCCTCCTAGGCCCGTGGAGGGCTCCTGGCTGCTGGCTGTGCTTGTGACGTCACAGCAGCCTCAGTGCCTCTGAGGCCAGTGGCAGTCTCATGGCTACTGGCTGTGCTTGTGAGGTCACAGAATCCTCAGTGCCTCCTCTGCCAGAGGCAGTCTCATGGCTGCTGGCTGTGCTTGTGAGGTCACAGCAGACTCAGTGCCTCTGAGGCCAGTGGCAGGCTCATGGCTGCTGGCTGTGATTGTGAGGTCACAGAAGCCTCAGTGCCTCATAGGTTAGTGTCCAGCGTCCCCTGCTGGCTGTGCTTGTGAGGTCACAGCAGACTCAGTGCCTCAAAAGTTAGTGTCCAGCGCCCCCTGCTGGCTGTGCTTGTGAGGTCACAGCAGCTTCAGTGCCTCCCAGGCCAGTATCAGGCTCATGGCTGCTGGCTGTGCTTCTGAGGTCACAGCAGCCTGAATGCCTCCTAGACCAGTGTCAGGGTCATGGCTGCTGGCTGTGCTTCTCAGGTCACAGAAGCCTGAATGCCTCCTAGGCCAGTGGCAGGCTCATGGCTGCTGGCTCTGCTTGTGAGGTCACAGCAGCGTGAATGCCTCAAAAGTTAGTGTGCAGCGCCCCCTGCTGGCTGTGCTTGTGAGGTCACAGCAGCCTGAGTGCCTCTGAGGCCAGTGGCAGGCTCATGGCTGCTGGCTGTGCTTGTGAGGTCACAGCAGCCTCATTGCCTCATAGTTTAGTGTCCAGCGTCCCCTGCTGGCTCTGCTTGTGAGGTCACATCAGACTCAGTGCCTCATAGTTTAGTGTCCATCGCCCCCTGCTGGCTCTGCTTGTAAGGCCACAGCCGCCTCAGTGCCTCCCAGGCCAATATCAGACTCCTGGCTGTTGGCTGTGCTTGTGAGGTCACAGCAGCCTGAGCGCCTCCTAGGCCCGTGGCAGTCTCATGGCTGCTGACTGTGCTTGTGAGGTCACAGCAGACTCAGTGCCTCCTCTGCCAGTGCCAGGCTCATGGCTGCTGGCTGTGCTTGTGAGGTCACAGCAGCCTCAGTGCCTCCTCTGCCAGTGGCAGGCTCATGGCTGCTGGCTGTGCTTGTGAGGTCACAGCAGCCTCAGTGCCTCCTAGGCCAACATCAGGCTCATGGCTGCTGGCTGTGCTTCTGAGGTCACAGAAGCCTGAATGCCTCCTAGGCCAGTATCAGGGTCATGGCTGCCGGCTGGGATTGTGAGGTCACAGCAGCCTCAGTGCCTCATAGTTTAGGGTACAGCGTCCCCTGCTGGCTCTGCTTGTGAGGCCACAGCAGCCTCAGTGCCTCCCAGGCCAATATCAGGCTCCTGGCTGATGGCTGTTCTTGTGACGTAACTGCAGACTCAGGGTCTTCTAGGGCCGTGGCAGACTCCTGGCTGCTGGCTGTGCTTGTGAGATCACAGCAGCCTCAGTGCCTCATAGTTTAGTGTCCAGCGCCCCCTACTGGCTGTGCATGTGAGGTCACAGGAGCCTCAGTTCCTCCCAGGCCAATATCAGGCTCCTGGCTGCTGGCTGTGCTTGTGACATCACAGCAGCCTGAGTGCCTCCTAGACCAGTCTCAGGCTCATGGCTGCTGGCTGTGCTTGTGATGTCACAGCAGCCTCAGTGTCTCCGTGGATAGTGCCATGCTCATGGCTGCTGGCTGTGCTTTTGAGGTCACAGCAACCTCAGTGCCTCTCAGGCCAGTATCAGGTTCATGGCTGCTGGCTGTGCTTGTGAGGTCACAGCAGCCTGAATGCCTCCTAGTCTACTGGCAGGCTAATGGCTGCTGGCTATGATTGTGAGGTCACAGCAGACTCAGTGCCTCTGAGTCCAGTGGCAGGCTCATGGCTGCTGGTTGTGCTTGTGAGGTCACAGCAGCCTGAATGCCTCCTAGTCTACTGGCAGGCTAATGGCTGCTGGCTATGATTGTGAGGTCACAGCAGCCTCAGTGCCTCTGAGGCCAGTGGCAGTCTCATGGCTGCTGGCTGTGCTTGTGAGGTCACAGCAGCCTCAGTGCCTCATAGTTTAGTGTCCATCGTCCCCTACTGGCTCTGCTTGTGAGGTCACAGCAGCCTCAGTGCCTCTCAGGCCAGTGTCAGGCTCATGGCTGCTGGCTGTGCTTCTGAGGTCACAGAAGCCGCAGTGTCTCCGTTCATAGTGCCATGCTCATGGCTGCTGGCTGTGCTTGTGAGGTCACAGCAGCCTCAGGGCCTCATAGCTTAATGTCCAGCGTCCCCTGCTGGCTCTGCTTGTGAGGTCACAGCAGACTCAGTGCCTCATAGGTTAGTGTCCATCGCCCCCTGCTGGCTGTGCTTTTGAGGTCACAGATGCCTGAATGCCTCCTAGGCCAGTGGCAGGCTCATGGCTGCTGGCTGTGCTTGTGAGGTCACAGCAGCCTCAGGGCCTCATAGCTTAGTTTCCAGCGTCCCCTGCTGGCTCTGCTTGTGAGGTCACAGCAGACTCAGTGCCTCATAGGTAAGTGTCCAGCGCCCCCTGCTGGCTGTGCTTGTGAGGTCACAGCAGACTCAGTGCCTCTGAGGCCAATATCAGGCTCATGGCTGCTGGCTGTGCTTGTGAGGTCACAACAGCCTCAGTGCCTCCTAGGTTAGTGTCCATCGCCCCCCACTGGCTGTGCTTGTGAGGTCACAGCAGCCTCAGTGCCTCATCGTTTAGTGTCCAGTGCCCCTGCTGGCTGTGCTTGTGAGGTCACAGCAGCCTCAGTGCCTCTGAGGCCAGTGCCATGCTCATGGCTGCTGGCTGTGTTTCTGAGGTCACAGCAGCCTCAGTGCCTCCTCTGCCAGTGGCAGTCTCATGGCTGCTGGCTGTGCTTCTGAGGTCACAGAAGCCTGAATGCCTCCTCTGCCAGTGGCAGGCTCATGGCTGCTGGCTATGATTGTGAGGTCACAGCAGCCTCAGTGCCTCTGAGGCCAGTGGCAGTCTCATGGCTGCTGGCTGTGCTTGTGAGGCCACAGCAGCCTCAGTGCCTCCCAGGCCAATATCAGGCTCCTGGCTGATGGCTGTTCTTGTGACGTAACTGCAGACTCAGGGTCTTCTAGGGCCGTGGCAGGCTCCTGGCTGCTGGCTGTGCTTGTGAGATCACAGCAGCCTCAGTGCCTCATATTTTAGTGTCCAGCGCCCCCTACTGGCTGTGCATGTGAGGTCACAGGAGCCTCAGTTCCTCCCAGGCCAATATCAGGCTCCTGGCTGCTGGCTGTGCTTGTGACATCACAGCAGCCTGAGTGCCTCCTAGACCAGTCTCAGGCTCATGGCTGCTGGCTGTGCTTGTGATGTCACAGCAGCCTCAGTGTCTCCGTGGATAGTGCCATGCTCATGGCTGCTGGCTGTGCTTTTGAGGTCACAGCAACCTCAGTGCCTCTCAGGCCAGTATCAGGTTCATGGCTGCTGGCTGTGCTTGTGAGGTCACAGCAGCCTGAATGCCTCCTAGTCTAGTGGCAGGCTAATGGCTGCTGGCTATGATTGTGAGGTCACAGCAGACTCAGTGCCTCTGAGTCCAGTGGCAGGCTCATGGCTGCTGGTTGTGCTTGTGAGGTCACAGCAGCCTCAGTGCCTCTGAGGCCAGTGGCAGTCTCATGGCTGCTGGCTGTGCTTGTGACGTCACAGCAGCCTCAGTGCCTCATAGTTTAGTGTCCATCGCCCCCTACTGGCTCTGCTTGTGAGGTCACAGCAGCCTCAGTGCCTCTCAGGCCAGTGTCAGGCTCATGGCTGCTGGCTGTGCTTCTGAGGTCACAGAAGCCGCAGTGTCTCCGTTCATAGTGCCATGCTCATGGCTGCTGGCTGTGCTTGTGAGGTCACAGCAGCCTCAGGGCCTCATAGGTTAGTGTCCATCGCCCCCTGCTGGCTGTGCTTTTGAGGTCACAGATGCCTGAATGCCTCCTAGGCCAGTGGCAGGCTCATGGCTGCTGGCTGTGCTTGTGAGGTCACAGCAGCCTCAGGGCCTCATAGCTTAGTTTCCAGCGTCCCCTGCTGGCTCTGCTTGTGAGGTCACAGCAGACTCAGTGCCTCATAGGTAAGTGTCCAGCGCCCCCTGCTGGCTGTGCTTGTGAGGTCACAGCAGACTCAGTGCCTCTGAGGCCAATATCAGGCTCATGGCTGCTGGCTGTGCTTGTGAGGTCACAACAGCCTCAGTGCCTCCTAGGTTAGTGTCCATCGCCCCCCACTGGCTGTGCTTGTGAGGTCACAGCAGCCTCAGTGCCTCATAGTTTAGTGTCCAGTGTCCCTGCTGGCTGTGCTTGTGAGGTCACAGCAGCCTCAGTGCCTCTGAGGCCAGTGCCATGCTCATGGCTGCTGGCTGTGTTTCTGAGGCCACAGCAGCCTCAGTGCCTCCTCTGCCAGTGGCAGTCTCATGGCTGCTGGCTGTGCTTCTGAGGTCACAGAAGCCTGAATGCCTCCTCTGCCAGTGGCAGGCTCATGGCTGCTGGCTATGATTGTGAGGTCACAGCAGCCTCAGTGCCTCTGAGGCCAGTGGCAGTCTCATGGCTGCTGGCTGTGCTTGTGAGGCCACAGCAGCCTCAGTGCCTCCCAGGCCAATATCAGGCTCCTGGCTGATGGCTGTGCTTGTGACGTCACTTCAGACTCAGCGTCTCCTAGGCCCTTGGCAGGCTCATGGCTGCTGGCTGTGCTTGTGACGTCACAGCAGCCTGAGTGCCTCCTAGGCCCGTGGCAGGGTCATGGCTGCTGGCTCTGCTTGTGACGTCACAGCAGCCTCAGTGCCTCTGAGGACAGTGGCAGTCTCATGGCTGCTGGCTCTGCTTGTGAGGTCACAGCAGCCTCAGTGCCTCCTAGGTTAGTGTCCATCGCCCCCTACTGGCTGTTCTTGTGAGGTCACAGCAGACTCAGTGCCTCAAAAGTTAGTGTGCAGCGCCCCCTGCTGGCTGTGCTTGTGAGGTCACAGCAGCCTGAATGCCTCCTAGACCAGTGTCAGGGTTATGGCTGCTGGCTGTGCTTGTGAGGTCACAGAAGCCTGAATGCCTCCTAGGCCTGTGGCAGGCTCATGGCTGCTGGCTGTGCTTGTGAGGTCACAGCAGACTCTGTGCCTCATAGGTTAGTGTGCAGCATCCCCTGCTGCCTCTGCTTGTGAGGTCACAGCAGCTTCAGTGCCTCACAGGCCAGTGGCAGTCTCATGGCTGCTGGCTGTGCTTGTGAGGTCACAGCAGCCTCAGGGCCTCTGAGGCCAGTGGCAGTCTCATGGCTGCTGGCTGTGCTTGTGAGGTCACAACAGCCTCAGTGCCTCCTAGGTTAGTGTCCATCGCCCCCTACTGGCTGTGCTTGTGAGGTCACAGCAGACTCAGTGCCTCATAGTTTAGTGTCCAGCATCCCCTGCTGGCTGTGCTTGTGAGGTCACAGCAGACTCAGTGCCTCATAGTTTAGTGTCCAGCGTCCCCTACTGGCTGTGCTTGTGAGGCCACAGCAGCCTCAGTGCCTCCCAGGCCAATATCAGGCTCCTGCCTGATGGCTGTTCTTGTGACGTAACTGCAGACTCAGGGTCTTCTAGGGCCGTGGCAGGCTCCTGGCTGCTGGCTGTGCTTGTGAGATCACAGCAGCCTCAGTGCCTCATAGTTCAGTGTCCAGCGCCCCCTACTGGCTGTACATGTGAGGTCACAGGAGCCTCAGTTCCTCCCAGGCCAATATCAGGCTCCTGGCTGCTGGCTGTGCTTGTGACATCACAGCAGCCTCAGTGCCTCCTAGACCAGTCTCAGGCTCATGGCTGCTGGCTGTGCTTGTGATGTCACAGCAGCCTCAGTGTCTCTGTGGATGGTGCCATGCTCATGGCTGCTGGCTGTGCTTTTGAGGTCACAGCAACCTCAGTGCCTCTCAGGCCAGTATCAGGTTCATGGCTGCTGGCTGTGCTTGTGAGGTCACAGCAGCCTGAATGCCTCCTAGTCTAGTGGCAGGCTAATGGCTGCTGGCTATGATTGTGAGGTCACAGCAGCCTCAGTGCCTCTGAGGCCAGTGCCATGCTCATGGCTGCTGGCTGTGTTTCTGAGGCCACAGCAGCCTCAGTGCCTCCTCTGCCAGTGGCAGTCTCATGGCTGCTGGCTGTGCTTCTGAGGTCACAGAAGCCTGAATGCCTCCTCTGCCAGTGGCAGGCTCATGGCTGCTGGCTATGATTGTGAGGTCACAGCAGCCTCAGTGCCTCTGAGGCCAGTGGCAGTCTCATGGCTGCTGGCTGTGCTTGTGAGGCCACAGCAGCCTCAGTGCCTCCCAGGCCAATATCAGGCTCCTGGCTGATGGCTGTGCTTGTGACGTCACTTCAGACTCAGCGTCTCCTAGGCCCTTGGCAGGCTCATGGCTGCTGGCTGTGCTTGTGACGTCACAGCAGCCTGAGTGCCTCCTAGGCCCGTGGCAGGGTCATGGCTGCTGGCTCTGCTTGTGACGTCACAGCAGCCTCAGTGCCTCTGAGGACAGTGGCAGTCTCATGGCTGCTGGCTCTGCTTGTGAGGTCACAGCAGCCTCAGTGCCTCCTAGGTTAGTGTCCATCGCCCCCTACTGGCTGTTCTTGTGAGGTCACAGCAGACTCAGTGCCTCAAAAGTTAGTGTGCAGCGCCCCCTGCTGGCTGTGCTTGTGAGGTCACAGCAGCCTGAATGCCTCCTAGACCAGTGTCAGGGTTATGGCTGCTGGCTGTGCTTGTGAGGTCACAGAAGCCTGAATGCCTCCTAGGCCTGTGGCAGGCTCATGGCTGCTGGCTGTGCTTGTGAGGTCACAGCAGACTCTGTGCCTCATAGGTTAGTGTGCAGCATCCCCTGCTGCCTCTGCTTGTGAGGTCACAGCAGCTTCAGTGCCTCACAGGCCAGTGGCAGTCTCATGGCTGCTGGCTGTGCTTGTGAGGTCACAGCAGCCTCAGTGCCTCCTCTGCCAGTGTCAGTCTCATGGCTGCTGGCTGTGCTTGTGAGGTCACAGCAGCCTCAGGGCCTCATAGGTTAGTGTCCATCGCCCCCTGCTGGCTGTGCTTTTGAGGTCACAGATGCCTGAATGCCTCCTAGGCCAGTGGCAGGCTCATGGCTGCTGGCTGTGCTTGTGAGGTCACAGCAGCCTCAGGGCCTCATAGCTTAGTTTCCAGCGTCCCCTGCTGGCTCTGCTTGTGAGGTCACAGCAGACTCAGTGCCTCATAGGTAAGTGTCCAGCGCCCCCTGCTGGCTGTGCTTGTGAGGTCACAGCAGACTCAGTGCCTCTGAGGCCAATATCAGGCTCATGGCTGCTGGCTGTGCTTGTGAGGTCACAACAGCCTCAGTGCCTCCTAGGTTAGTGTCCATCGCCCCCCACTGGCTGTGCTTGTGAGGTCACAGCAGCCTCAGTGCCTCATAGTTTAGTGTCCAGTGCCCCTGCTGGCTGTGCTTGTGAGGTCACAGCAGCCTCAGTGCCTCTGAGGCCAGTGCCATGCTCATGGCTGCTGGCTGTGTTTCTGAGGCCACAGCAGCCTCAGTGCCTCCTCTGCCAGTGGCAGTCTCATGGCTGCTGGCTGTGCTTCTGAGGTCACAGAAGCCTGAATGCCTCCTCTGCCAGTGGCAGGCTCATGGCTGCTGGCTATGATTGTGAGGTCACAGCAGCCTCAGTGCCTCTGAGGCCAGTGGCAGTCTCATGGCTGCTGGCTGTGCTTGTGAGGCCACAGCAGCCTCAGTGCCTCCCAGGCCAATATCAGGCTCCTGGCTGATGGCTGTGCTTGTGACGTCACTTCAGACTCAGCGTCTCCTAGGCCCTTGGCAGGCTCATGGCTGCTGGCTGTGCTTGTGACGTCACAGCAGCCTGAGTGCCTCCTAGGCCCGTTGCAGGGTCATGGCTGCTGGCTCTGCTTGTGACGTCACAGCAGCCTCAGTGCCTCTGAGGACAGTGGCAGTCTCATGGCTGCTGGCTCTGCTTGTGAGGTCACAGCAGCCTCAGTGCCTCCTAGGTTAGTGTCCATCGCCCCCTACTGGCTGTTCTTGTGAGGTCACAGCAGACTCAGTGCCTCAAAAGTTAGTGTGCAGCGCCCCCTGCTGGCTGTGCTTGTGAGGTCACAGCAGCCTGAATGCCTCCTAGACCAGTGTCAGGGTTATGGCTGCTGGCTGTGCTTGTGAGGTCACAGAAGCCTGAATGCCTCCTAGGCCTGTGGCAGGCTCATGGCTGCTGGCTGTGCTTGTGAGGTCACAGCAGACTCTGTGCCTCATAGGTTAGTGTGCAGCATCCCCTGCTGCCTCTGCTTGTGAGGTCACAGCAGCTTCAGTGCCTCACAGGCCAGTGGCAGTCTCATGGCTGCTGGCTGTGCTTGTGAGGTCACAGCAGCCTCAGTGCCTCCTCTGCCAGTGTCAGTCTCATGGCTGCTGGCTGTGCTTGTGAGGTCACAACAGCCTCAGTGCCTCCTAGGTTAGTGTCCATCGCCCCCTACTGGCTGTGCTTGTGAGGTCACAGCAGACTCAGTGCCTCATAGTTTAGTGTCCAGCGTCCCCTGCTGGCTGTGCTTGTGAGGTCACAGCAGACTCAGTGCCTCATAGTTTAGTGTCCAGCGTCCCCTACTGGCTGTGCTTGTGAGGCCACAGCAGCCTCAGTGCCTCCCAGGCCAATATCAGGCTCCTGCCTGATGGCTGTTCTTGTGACGTAACTGCAGACTCAGGGTCTTCTAGGGCCGTGGCAGGCTCCTGGCTGCTGGCTGTGCTTGTGAGATCACAGCAGCCTCAGTGCCTCATAGTTCAGTGTCCAGCGCCCCCTACTGGCTGTACATGTGAGGTCACAGGAGCCTCAGTTCCTCCCAGGCCAATATCAGGCTCCTGGCTGCTGGCTGTGCTTGTGACATCACAGCAGCCTCAGTGCCTCCTAGACCAGTCTCAGGCTCATGGCTGCTGGCTGTGCTTGTGATGTCACAGCAGCCTCAGTGTCTCTGTGGATGGTGCCATGCTCATGGCTGCTGGCTGTGCTTTTGAGGTCACAGCAACCTCAGTGCCTCTCAGGCCAGTATCAGGTTCATGGCTGCTGGCTGTGCTTGTGAGGTCACAGCAGCCTGAATGCCTCCTAGTCTAGTGGCAGGCTAATGGCTGCTGGCTATGATTGTGAGGTCACAGCAGCCTCAGTGCCTCTGAGGCCAGTGCCATGCTCATGGCTGCTGGCTGTGTTTCTGAGGCCACAGCAGCCTCAGTGCCTCCTCTGCCAGTGGCAGTCTCATGGCTGCTGGCTGTGCTTCTGAGGTCACAGAAGCCTGAATGCCTCCTCTGCCAGTGGCAGGCTCATGGCTGCTGGCTATGATTGTGAGGTCACAGCAGCCTCAGTGCCTCTGAGGCCAGTGGCAGTCTCATGGCTGCTGGCTGTGCTTGTGAGGCCACAGCAGCCTCAGTGCCTCCCAGGCCAATATCAGGCTCCTGGCTGATGGCTGTGCTTGTGACGTCACTTCAGACTCAGCGTCTCCTAGGCCCTTGGCAGGCTCATGGCTGCTGGCTGTGCTTGTGACGTCACAGCAGCCTGAGTGCCTCCTAGGCCCGTGGCAGGGTCATGGCTGCTGGCTCTGCTTGTGACGTCACAGCAGCCTCAGTGCCTCTGAGGACAGTGGCAGTCTCATGGCTGCTGGCTCTGCTTGTGAGGTCACAGCAGCCTCAGTGCCTCCTAGGTTAGTGTCCATCGCCCCCTACTGGCTGTTCTTGTGAGGTCACAGCAGACTCAGTGCCTCAAAAGTTAGTGTGCAGCGCCCCCTGCTGGCTGTGCTTGTGAGGTCACAGCAGCCTGAATGCCTCCTAGACCAGTGTCAGGGTTATGGCTGCTGGCTGTGCTTGTGAGGTCACAGAAGCCTGAATGCCTCCTAGGCCTGTGGCAGGCTCATGGCTGCTGGCTGTGCTTGTGAGGTCACAGCAGACTCTGTGCCTCATAGGTTAGTGTGCAGCATCCCCTGCTGCCTCTGCTTGTGAGGTCACAGCAGCTTCAGTGCCTCACAGGCCAGTGGCAGTCTCATGGCTGCTGGCTGTGCTTGTGAGGTCACAGCAGCCTCAGTGCCTCCTCTGCCAGTGTCAGTCTCATGGCTGCTGGCTGTGCTTGTGAGGTCACAGCAGCCTCAGGGCCTCATAGGTTAGTGTCCATCGCCCCCTGCTGGCTGTGCTTTTGAGGTCACAGATGCCTGAATGCCTCCTAGGCCAGTGGCAGGCTCATGGCTGCTGGCTGTGCTTGTGAGGTCACAGCAGCCTCAGGGCCTCATAGCTTAGTTTCCAGCGTCCCCTGCTGGCTCTGCTTGTGAGGTCACAGCAGACTCAGTGCCTCATAGGTAAGTGTCCAGCGCCCCCTGCTGGCTGTGCTTGTGAGGTCACAGCAGACTCAGTGCCTCTGAGGCCAATATCAGGCTCATGGCTGCTGGCTGTGCTTGTGAGGTCACAACAGCCTCAGTGCCTCCTAGGTTAGTGTCCATCGCCCCCCACTGGCTGTGCTTGTGAGGTCACAGCAGCCTCAGTGCCTCATAGTTTAGTGTCCAGTGCCCCTGCTGGCTGTGCTTGTGAGGTCACAGCAGCCTCAGTGCCTCTGAGGCCAGTGCCATGCTCATGGCTGCTGGCTGTGTTTCTGAGGCCACAGCAGCCTCAGTGCCTCCTCTGCCAGTGGCAGTCTCATGGCTGCTGGCTGTGCTTCTGAGGTCACAGAAGCCTGAATGCCTCCTCTGCCAGTGGCAGGCTCATGGCTGCTGGCTATGATTGTGAGGTCACAGCAGCCTCAGTGCCTCTGAGGCCAGTGGCAGTCTCATGGCTGCTGGCTGTGCTTGTGAGGCCACAGCAGCCTCAGTGCCTCCCAGGCCAATATCAGGCTCCTGGCTGATGGCTGTGCTTGTGACGTCACTTCAGACTCAGCGTCTCCTAGGCCCTTGGCAGGCTCATGGCTGCTGGCTGTGCTTGTGACGTCACAGCAGCCTGAGTGCCTCCTAGGCCCGTGGCAGGGTCATGGCTGCTGGCTCTGCTTGTGACGTCACAGCAGCCTCAGTGCCTCTGAGGACAGTGGCAGTCTCATGGCTGCTGGCTCTGCTTGTGAGGTCACAGCAGCCTCAGTGCCTCCTAGGTTAGTGTCCATCGCCCCCTACTGGCTGTTCTTGTGAGGTCACAGCAGACTCAGTGCCTCAAAAGTTAGTGTGCAGCGCCCCCTGCTGGCTGTGCTTGTGAGGTCACAGCAGCCTGAATGCCTCCTAGACCAGTGTCAGGGTTATGGCTGCTGGCTGTGCTTGTGAGGTCACAGAAGCCTGAATGCCTCCTAGGCCTGTGGCAGGCTCATGGCTGCTGGCTGTGCTTGTGAGGTCACAGCAGACTCTGTGCCTCATAGGTTAGTGTGCAGCATCCCCTGCTGCCTCTGCTTGTGAGGTCACAGCAGCTTCAGTGCCTCACAGGCCAGTGGCAGTCTCATGGCTGCTGGCTGTGCTTGTGAGGTCACAGCAGCCTCAGTGCCTCCTCTGCCAGTGTCAGTCTCATGGCTGCTGGCTGTGCTTGTGAGGTCACAACAGCCTCAGTGCCTCCTAGGTTAGTGTCCATCGCCCCCTACTGGCTGTGCTTGTGAGGTCACAGCAGACTCAGTGCCTCATAGTTTAGTGTCCAGCGTCCCCTGCTGCCTGTGCTTGTGAGGTCACAGCAGACTCAGTGCCTCATAGTTTAGTGTCCAGCGTCCCCTACTGGCTGTGCTTGTGAGGCCACAGCAGCCTCAGTGCCTCCCAGGCCAATATCAGGCTCCTGCCTGATGGCTGTTCTTGTGACGTAACTGCAGACTCAGGGTCTTCTAGGGCCGTGGCAGGCTCCTGGCTGCTGGCTGTGCTTGTGAGATCACAGCAGCCTCAGTGCCTCATAGTTCAGTGTCCAGCGCCCCCTACTGGCTGTACATGTGAGGTCACAGGAGCCTCAGTTCCTCCCAGGCCAATATCAGGCTCCTGGCTGCTGGCTGTGCTTGTGACATCACAGCAGCCTCAGTGCCTCCTAGACCAGTCTCAGGCTCATGGCTGCTGGCTGTGCTTGTGATGTCACAGCAGCCTCAGTGTCTCTGTGGATGGTGCCATGCTCATGGCTGCTGGCTGTGCTTTTGAGGTCACAGCAACCTCAGTGCCTCTCAGGCCAGTATCAGGTTCATGGCTGCTGGCTGTGCTTGTGAGGTCACAGCAGCCTGAATGCCTCCTAGTCTAGTGGCAGGCTAATGGCTGCTGGCTATGATTGTGAGGTCACAGCAGACTCAGTGCCTCTGAGTCCAGTGGCAGGCTCATGGCTGCTGGCTGTGCTTGTGAGGTCACAGCAGCCTCAGTGCCTCTGAGGCCAGTGGCAGTCTCATGGCTGCTGGCTGTGCTTGTGACGTCACAGCAGCCTCAGTGCCTCATAGTTTAGTGTCCATCGCCCCCTACTGGCTGTGCTTGTGAGGTCACAGCAGCCTCAGTGCGTCCTAGGCCAGTATCAGGCTCATGGCTGCTGGCTGTGCTTCTGAGGTCACAGAAGCCGCAGTGTCTCCGTTCATAGTGCCATGCTCATGGCTGCTGGCTGTGCTTGTGAGGTCACAGCAACCTCACTGCCTCTCATGCCAGTATCAGGCTCATGGCTGCTGGCTGTGCTTGTGAGGTCACAGCAGCCTCAGGGCCTCATAGCTTAATGTCCAGCATCCCCTGCTGGCTCTGCTTGTGAGGTCACAGCAGACTGAGTGCCTCATAGGTTAGTGTCCATCGCCCCCTGCTGGCTGTGCTTTTGAGGTCACAGATGCCTGAATGCCTCCTAGGCCAGTGGCAGGCTCATGGCTGCTGGCTCTGCTTGTGAGGTCACAGCAGCCTCAGGGCCTCATAGCTTAGTTTCCATCGTCCCCTGCTGGCTCTGCTTGTGAGGTCACAGCAGACTCAGTGCCTCATAGTTTAGTGTCCAGCGCCCCCTGCTGGCTGTGCTTGTGAGGTCACAGCAGACTCAGTGCCTCTGAGGCCAATATCAGGCTCATGGCTGCTGGCTGTGCTTGTGAGGTCACAACAGCCTCAGTGCCTCCTAGGTTAGTGTCCATCGCCCCCTACTGGCTGTGCTTGTGAGGTCACAGCAGACTCAGTGCCTCATAGTTTAGTGTCCAGTGTCCCCTGCTGGCTGTGCTTGTGAGGTCACAGCAGCCTCAGTGCCTCTGAGGCCAGTGCCATGCTCATGGCTGCTGGCTGTGCTTGTGAGGTCACAGCAGCCTCAGTGCCTCCTCTGCCAGTGGCAGTCTCATGGCTGCTGGCTGTGCTTCTGAGGTCACAGAAGCCTGAATGCCTCCTCTGCCAGTGGCAGGCTCATGGCTGCTGGCTATGATTGTGAGGTCACAGCAGCCTCAGTGCCTCAAAAGTTAGTGTCCAGCGTCGTCTGCTGGATGTGCTTGTGAGGTCACAGCAGCCTCAGTGCCTCTGAGGCCAGTGGCAGTCTCATGGCTGCTGGCTGTGCTTGTGAGGCCACAGCAGCCTCAGTGCCTCCCAGGCCAATATCAGGCTCCTGGCTGATGGCTGTGCTTGTGACGTCACTTCAGACTCAGCGTCTCCTAGGCCCTTGGCAGGCTCATGGCTGCTGGCTGTGCTTGTGACGTCACAGCAGCCTGAGTGCCTCCTAGGCCCGTGGCAGACTCATGGCTGCTGGCTGTGCTTGTGAGGTCACAGCAGACTCAGTACCTCCCAGGCCAATATCAGGCTCATGGCTGCTGGCTCTGCTTGTGAGGTCACAGCAGCCTCAGTGCCTCTGAGGCCAGTGGCAGACTCATGGCTGCTGGCTGTGCTTGTGAGGTCACAGCAGCCTCAGTGCCTCCTCTGCCAGTAGCAGTCTCATAGCTGCTGGCTGTGCTTGTGAGGTCACAGCAGCCTCAGTGCCTCCTAGGTTAGTGTCCATCGCCCCCTACTGGCTGTTCTTGTGAGGTCACAGCAGACTCAGTGCCTCAAAAGTTAGTGTGCAGCGCCCCCTGCTGGCTGCGCTTGTGAGGTCACAGCAGCCTGAATGCCTCCTAGACCAGTGTCAGGGTTATGGCTGCTGGCTGTGCTTGTGAGGTCACAGAAGCCTGAATGCCTCCTAGGCCTGTGGCAGGCTCATGGCTGCTGGCTGTGCTTCTGAGGTCACAGCAGACTCTGTGCCTCATAGGTTAGTGTGCAGCGTCCCCTGCTGGCTCTGCTTGTGAGGTCACAGCAGCTTCAGTGCCTCACAGGCCAGTGGCAGTCTCATGGCTGCTGGCTGTGCTTGTGAGGTCACAGCAGCCTCAGTGCCTCCTCTGCCAGTGTCAGTCTCATGGCTGCTGGCTGTGCTTGTGAGGTCACAACAGCCTCAGTGCCTCCTAGGTTAGTGTCCATCGCCCCCTACTGGCTGTGCTTGTGAGGTCACAGCAGACTCAGTGCCTCATAGTTTAGTGTCCAGCGTCCCCTGCTGCCTGTGCTTGTGAGGTCACAGCAGCCTCAGTGCCTCATAGGTTAGTGTCCAGCGCCCCCTGCTGGCTGTGCTTGTGAGGTCACAGCAGACTCAGTGCCTCTGAGGCCAGTGGCAGTCTCATGGCTGCTGGCTGTGTTTGTGAGGTCACAGCTGCCTCAGTGCCTCCTCTGCCAGTGGCTGTCTCATGGCTGCTGGCTGTGCTTGTGAGGTCACAGTAGCCTCAGTGCCTCCTAGGTTAGTGTCAAGCTCATGGCTGCTGGCTGTGCTTCTGAGGTCACAGCAGCCTCAGTGCCTCCTAGGCCAGTATCAGGCTCATGGCTGCTGGCTGGGATTGTGAGGTCACAGCAGCCTGAATGCCTCCTAGACCAGTGTCACGGTTATGGCTGCTGGCTGTGCTTGTGAGGTCACAGAAGCCTGAATGCCTCCTAGGCCAGTGGGAGTTTCATGGCTGCTGGCTGTGCTTGTGAGGTCACAGCAGCCTCAGGGCCTCATAGTTTAGTATCCAGCGTCCCCTGCTGGCTCTGCTTGTGAGGTCACAGCAGACTCAGTGCCTCACAGGCCAGTGGCAGTCTCATGGCTGCTGGCTGTGCTTGTGACGTCACAGCAGCCTCAGTGCCTCCCCTGCCAGTGTCAGTCTCATTGGTGCTGGCTGTGCTTGTGACGTCACATCAGCCTGAGTGCCTCCTAGGTTAGTGTCCATCGCCCCCTACTGGCTGTGCTTGTGAGGTCACAGCAGCCTCAGTGCCTCATAGTTTAGTGTCCAGCGTCCCCTGCTGGCTCTGCTTGTGAGGTCACAGCAGACTCAGTGCCTCATAGGTTAGTGTGCAGCGTCCCCTGCTGGCTGTGCTTGTGAGGTCACACCACCCTCAGTGCCTCACAGGCCAGTGGCAGGCTCATGGCTGCTGGCTGGGATTGTGAGGTCACAGCAGGCTCAGTGCCTCTGAGGGCAGTGGCAGTCTCATGTCTGCTGGCTGTGCTTGTGAGGTCACAACAGCCTCAGGGCCTCTGAGGCCAGTGTCAAGCTCATGGCTGCTGGCTGTGCTTGTGAAGTCACAGCAGCCTCAGTGCGTCCTCTGCCAGTGGCAGTCACATTGGTGCTGGCTGTGCTTGTGACGTGACAGCAGCCTCAGTGCCTCCTAGGTTAGTGTCCATCGCCCCCTACTGGCTGTGCTTGTGAGGTCACAGCAGACTCAGTGCCTCATAGTTTAGTGTCCAGCGTCCCCTGCTGGCTGTGCTTGTGAGGCCACAGCAGACTCAGTGCCTCACAGGCCAGTATCAGGCTCCTGGCTGATGGCAGTGTTGGTGACGTCACAACAACCTCAGTGCGTTCTCTGCCAGTGCCATGCTCATGGCTGCTGGCTGTGCTTGTGAGGTCACAGCAGCCTGAGTGCCTCTGAGGCCAGTGGCAGTCTCATGGCTGCTGGCTCTGCTTGTGAGGTCACAGCAGACTCAGTGCCTCAAAAGTTAGTGTGCAGCGCCCCCTGCTGGCTGTGCTTGTGAGGTCACAGCAGCCTCAGTGCCTCCTCTGCCGGTGTCAGGCTCATGGCAGCTGGCTGTGCTTCTGAGGTCACAGCAGCCTCAGTGCCTCCTAGGCCAGTATCAGGCTCATGGCTGCTGGCTGTGCTTCTGAGGTCACAGAAGCCGCACTGTCTCCGTTGATAGTGCCATGCTCATGGCTGCTGGCTGTGCTTGTGAGGTCACAGCAACCTCAGTGCCTCCTCTGCCAGTGTCAGTCTCATGGCTGCTGGCTGTGCTTGTGAGGTCACAGCAGCCTCAGGGCCTCTTAGCTTAGTGTCCAGCGTCCCCTGCTGGCTCTGCTTGTGAGGTCACAGCAGACTCAGTGCCTCATAGGTTAGTGTCCATCGCCCCCTGCTGGCTGTGCTTTTGAGGTCACAGCAGCCTCAGTGCCTCTCAGGCCAGTATCAGGCTCCTGGCTGCTGGCTGTGCTTCTGAGGTCACAGATGCCTGAATGCCTCCCAGGCCAGTGGCAGGCTCATGGCTGCTGGCTGTGCTTGTGAGGTCACAGCAGCCTCAGTGCCTCCTCTGCCAGTGTCAGTCTCATGGCTGCTGGCTGTGCTTGTGAGGTCACAGCAGCCTCAGGGCCTCTTAGCTTAGTGTCCAGCGTCCCCTGCTGGCTCTGCTTGTGAGGTCACAGCAGACTCAGTGCCTCATAGGTTAGTGTCCATCGCCCCCTGCTGGCTGTGCTTTTGAGGTCACAGCAGCCTCAGTGCCTCTCAGGCCAGTATCAGGCTCCTGGCTGCTGGCTGTGCTTCTGAGGTCACAGATGCCTGAATGCCTCCCAGGCCAGTGGCAGGCTCATGGCTGCTGGCTGTGCTTGTGAGGTCACAGCAGCCTCAGTGCCTCCTCTGCCAGTGTCAGTCTCATGGCTGCTGGCTGTGCTTGTGAGGTCACAACAGCCTCAGTGCCTCCTAGGTTAGTGTCCATCGCCCCCTACTGGCTGTGCTTGTGAGGTCACAGCAGGCTCAGTGCCTCATAGTTTAGTGTCCAGCGTCCCCTGCTGGCTCTGCTTGTGAGGTCACAGCAGCCTCAGTGCGTCATAGGTTAGTGTGCAGCGCCCCCTGCTGGCTGTGCTTGTGAGGTCACAGCAGCCTCAGTGCCTCTGAGGCCAGTGGCAGTCTCATGGCTGCTGGCTGTGCTTGTGAGGTCACAGCAGCCTCAGTGAATCATAGGCCTGTGGCAGGCTCATGGCTGGTAGCTGTGCTTGTGAGGTCACAGCAGCCTGAAAGCCTCCTAGGCCAGTGGCAGGCTCGTGGCTGCTGGCTGTGTTTGTGAGCTCAGAGAAGCCTCAGTGCCCCATACACCAGTGGCAGGCTCCTGGCTGCTGGGTGTGCTTCTGAGGTCACAGCAGGCACAGTGCCTCCGAGGATAGTGCCATGAGGGTCATGGCTGCTGGCTGTGCTTGTGAGGTCACAGCAACCTGAATGCCTCCTAGACCAGTTTCAGGGTCATGGCTGCTGGCTGTGCTTGTGAGGTCACAGCAGCCTCAGTGCCTCCCAGGCCAGTATCAGGCTCCTGGCTGCTGGCTGTGCTTGTGAGGTCACAGCAGCCTCAGTGCCTCCTAGGCCAGTATCAGGCTCATGGCTGCTGGCTGTGCTTCTGAGGTCACAGCAGCCTGAATGCCTCCTAGGCCAGTGGCAGGGTCATGGCTGCTGCCTGTGCTTGTGAGGTCACAGCAGCCTCAGTGCCCCATAGTTTAGTGTCCAGCGTCCCCTGCTGGCTCTGCTTGTGAGGTCACAGCAGACTCCTTGTCTCAAAAGTCAGTGTCCAGCGCCTTTTGCTGGCTCTGCTTGTGAGGTCACAGCAGCCTCAGTGCCTCCCAGGCCAGTATCAGGCTCATGGCTGCTGGCTGTGCTTGTGACGTCACAGCAGCCTCAGTTCCTCCTAGGCCAGTGGCAGGCTCATGGCTGCTGGCTGTGCTTGTGAGGTCACAGCAGACTCAGTGCCTCACAGGGCAATATCAGGCTCATGGCTGCTGGCTGTGCTTGTGACGTCACAGCAGCCTCAGTGCCTCTGAGGCCAGTGGCAGACTCATGGCTGCTGGCTGTGCTTGTGAAGTCACAGCAGCCTCAGTGCCTCCTCTGCCAGTGGCAGTCTCATAGGTGCTGGCTGTGCTTGTGAGGTCACAGCAGCCTCAGTGCCTCATAGTTTAGTCTCCAGCGTCCCCTGCTGGCTCTGCTTGTGAGGTCACAGCAGACTCAGTGCCTCAAAAGTTAGTGTGCAGCGCCCCCTGCTGGCTGTGCTTGTGAGGTCACAGAAGCCTCAGTGCCTCTCAGGCCAGTATGAGGCTCATGGCTGCTGGCTGTGTTTGTGAGGTCACAGCAGCCTCAGTGCCTCCTCTGCCAGTGCCATGCTCATGGCTGCTGGCTGTGCTTGTGAGGTCACAGTAGCCTCAGTGCCTCCTAGGCCAGTGTCAAGCTCATGGCTGCTGGCTGTGCTTCTGAGGTCACAGCAGCCTCAGTGCCTCTCAGGCCAGTATCATGCTCATGGCTGCTGGCTGTGCTTGTGAGGTCACAGCAGCCTGAATGCCTCCTAGACCAGTGTCAGGGTTATGGCTGCTGGCTGTGCTTGTGAGGTCACAGAAGCCTGAATGCCTCCTAGGCCAGTGGGAGTTTCATGGCTGCTGGCTGTGCTTGTGAGGTCACAGCAGCCTCAGGGCCTCATAGTTTAGTATCCAGCGTCCCCTGCTGGCTCTGCTTGTGAGGTCACAGCAGACTCAGTGCCTCCTAGGCCGGTAAGAGGCTCATGGCTGCTGGCTGTGCTTGTGACGTCACAGCAGCCTCAGTGCCTCCTCTGCCAGTGTCAGTCTCATTGGTGCTGGCTGTGCTTGTGAGGTCACAGCAGCCTCAGTGCCTCATAGGTTAGTGTGCAGCGTCCCCTGCTGGCTGTGCTTGTGAGGTCACACCAGCCTCAGTGCCTCACAGGCCAGTGGCAGGCTCATGGCTGCTGGCTGTGCTTCTGAGGTCACAGCAGGCTCAGTGCCTCTGAGGGCAGTGGCAGTCTCATGGCTGCTGGCTGTGCTTGTGAGGTCACAGTAGCCTCAGTGCTTCCTAGGCCAGTGTCAAGCTCATGGCTGCTGGCTGTGCTTCTGAGGTCACAGCAGCCTCAGTGCCTCCTAGGCCAGTATCAGGCTCATGGCTGCTGGCTGGGATTGTGAGGTCACAGCAGCCTGAATGCCTCCTAGACCAGTGTCAGGGTTATGGCTGCTGGCTGTGCTTGTGAGGTCACAGAAGCCTGAATGCCTCCTAGGCCAGTGGGAGTTTCATGGCTGCTGGCTGTGCTTGTGAGGTCAAAGCAGCCTCAGGGCCTCAAAGTTTAGTATCCAGCGTCCCCTGCTGGCTCTGCTTGTGAGGTCACAGCAGACTCAGTGCCTCACAGGCCAGTGGCAGTCTCATGGCTGCTGGCTGTGCTTGTGAGGTCACAGCAGCCTCAGTGCCTCCTCTGCCAGTGTCAGTGTCATTGGTGCTGGCTGTGCTTGTGAGGTCACAGCAGCCTCAGTGCCTCATAGTTTAGTGTCCAGCGTCCCCTGCTGGCTCTGCTTGTGAGGTCACAGCAGACTCAGTGCCTCATAGGTTAGTGTGCAGCGTCCGCTGCTGGCTGTGCTTGTGAGGTCACACCAGCCTCAGAGCCTCACAGGCCAGTGGCAGGCTCATGGCTGCTGGCTGTGCTTGTGAGGTCACAGCAGCCTCAGTGCCTCTGAGGGCAGTGGCAGTCTCATGGCT
The DNA here is from genome assembly GCF_036370855.1 of Dromaius novaehollandiae. Lineage (NCBI taxonomy): Eukaryota > Metazoa > Chordata > Aves > Casuariiformes > Dromaiidae > Dromaius > Dromaius novaehollandiae. The sequence goes on along the minus strand of NW_026991341.1, from coordinate 2,577,098 downwards.
GCTGGCTGTGCTTGTGAAGTCACAGCAGCCTCAGTGCCTCCTCTGCCAGTGGCAGTCTCATTGGTGCTGGCTCTGCTTGTGACGTCAGAGCAGCCTCAGTGCCTCCTAGGTTAGTGTCCATCGCCCCCTACTGGCTGTTCTTGTGAGGTCACAGCAGACTCAGTGCCTCAAAAGTTAGTGTGCAGCGCCCCCTGCTGGCTGCGCTTGTGAGGTCACAGCAGCCTGAATGCCTCCTAGACCAGTGTCAGGGTTATGGCTGCTGGCTCTGCTTGTGACGTCAGAGCAGCCTCAGTGCCTCCTAGGTTAGTGTCCATCGCCCCCTACTGGCTGTGCTTGTGAGGTCACAGCAGACTCAGTGCCTCATAGTTTAGTGTCCAGCGTCCCCTGCTGGCTCTGCTTGTGAGGTCACAGCAGACTCAGTGCCTCACAGGCCAGTATCAGGCTCCTGGCTGCTGGCAGTGTTGGTGACGTCACAACAACCTCAGTGCGTTCTCTGCCAGTGCCATGCTCATGGCTGCTGGCTGTGCTTGTGAGGTCACAGCAGCCTGAGTGCCTCTGAGGGCAGTGGCAGTCTCCTGGCTGCTGGCTGTGCTTGTGAGGTCACAGCAGCCTCAGTGCCTCCTCTGCCGGTGTCAGGCTCATGGCTGCTGGCTGTGCTTCTGAGGTCACAGCAGCCTCAGTGCCTCCTAGGCCAGTATCAGGCTCATGGCTGCTGGCTGTGCTTCTGAGGTCACAGAAGCCGCACTGTCTCCGTTGATAGTGCCATGCTCATGGCTGCTGGCTTTGCTTGTGAGGTCACAGCAACCTCAGTGCCTCTCATGCCAGTATCAGGCTCATGGCTGCTGGCTCTGCTTGTGAGATCACAGCAGACTCTGTGCCTCATAGGTTAGTGTCCATCGCCCCCTGCTGGCTGTGCTTTTGAGGTCACAGCAGCCTCAGTGCCTCTCAGGCCAGTATCAGGCTCCTGGCTGCTGGCTGTGCTTCTGAGGTCACAGATGCCTGAATGCCTCCTAGGCCAGTGGCAGGCTCATGGCTGCTGGCTGTGCTTGTGAGGTCACAGCAGCCTCAGTGCCTCATAGGTAAGTGTCCAGCGCCCCCCGCTGGCTGTGCTTGTGAGGTCACAGCAGACTCAGTGCCTCTGAGGCCAATATCAGGCTCATGGCTGCTGGCTGTGCTTGTGAAGTCACAGCAGCCTCAGTGCGTCCTCTGCCAGTGGCAGTCTCATTGGTGCTGGCTGTGCTTGTGAGGTCACAGCAGCCTCAGTGCCTCATAGTTTAGTGTCCATCGCCCCCTACTGGCTGTGCTTGTGAGGTCACAGCAGACTCAGTGCCTCATAGTTTAGTGTCCAGCGTCCCCTGCTGGCTCTGCTTGTGAGGTCACAGCAGCCTCAGTGCCTCATAGGTAAGTGTCCAGCGCCCCCCGCTAGCTGTGCTTGTGAGGTCACAGCAGACTCAGTGCCTCTGAGGCCAATATCAGGCTCATGGCTGCTGGCTGTGCTTGTGACGTCACAGCAGCCTCAGTGCCTCCTCTGCCAGTGTCAGTCTCATTGGTGCTGGCTGTGCTTGTGAGGTCACAGCAGCCTCAGTGCCTCATAGTTTAGTGTCCATCGCCCCCTACTGGCTGTGCTTGTGAGGTCACAGCAGACTCAGTGCCTCATAGTTTAGTGTCCAGCGTCCCCTGCTGGCTCTGCTTGTGAGGTCACAGCAGCCTCAGTGCCTCCCAGGCCAGTATCAGGCTCCTGGCTGCTGGCTGTGCTTGTGACGTCACAGCAGCCTCAGTTCCTCCTAGGCCAGTGGCAGGCTCATGACTGCTGGCTGTGCTTGTGAGGTCACAGCAGACTCAGTGCCTCACAGGGCAATATCAGGCTCATGGCTGCTGGCTGTGCTTGTGACGTCACAGCAGCCTCAGTGCCTCTGAGGCCAGTGGCAGACTCATGGCTGCTGGCTGTGCTTGTGAAGTCACAGCAGCCTCAGTGCCTCCTCTGCCAGTGGCAGTCTCATAGGTGCTGGCTGTGCTTGTGAGGTAACTGCAGCCTCAGTGCCTCCTAGGTTAGTGTCCATCGCCCCCTACTGGCTGTGCTTGTGAGGTCACAGCAGCCTCAGTGCCTCATAGTTTAGTCTCCAGCGTCCCCTGCTGGCTCTGCTTGTGAGGTCACAGCAGACTCAGTGCATCAAAAGTTAGTGTGCAGTGCCCCCTGCTGGCTGTGCTTGTGAGGTCACAGAAGCCTCAGTGCCTCTCAGGCCAGTATCATGCTCATGGCTGCTGGCTGGGATTGTGAGGTCACAGCAGCATGAATGCCTCCTAGACCAGTGTCAGGGTTATGGCTGCTGGCTGTGCTTGTGAGGTCACAGAAGCCTGAATGCCTCCTAGGCCAGTGGGAGTTTCATGGCTGCTGGCTGTGCTTGTGAGGTCACAGCAGCCTCAGGGCCTCATAGTTTAGTATCCAGCGTCCCCTGCTGGCTCTGCTTGTGAGGTCACAGCAGACTCAGTGCCTCCTAGGCCGGTAAGAGGCTCATGGCTGCTGGCTGTGCTTGTGAGGTCACAGCAGCCTCAGTGCCTCATAGGTTAGTGTGCAGCGTCCCCTGCTGGCTGTGCTTGTGAGGTCACACCAGCCTCAGTGCCTCACAGGCCAGTGGCAGGGTTATGGCTGCTGGCTGTGCTTCTGAGGTCACAGCAGGCTCAGTGCCTCTGAGGGCAGTGGCAGTCTCATGGCTGCTGGCTGTGCTTGTGAGGTCACAGTAGCCTCAGTGCCTCCTAGGCCAGTGTCAAGCTCATGGCTGCTGGCTGTGCTTCTGAGGTCACAGCAGCCTCAGTGCCTCCTAGGCCAGTATCATGCTCATGGCTGCTGGCTGTGCTTGTGAGGTCACAGCAGCCTGAATGCCTCCTAGACCAGTGTCAGGGTTATGGCTGCTGGCTGTGCTTGTGAGGTCACAGAAGCCTGAATGCCTCCTAGGCCAGTGGGAGTTTCATGGCTGCTGGCTGTGCTTGTGAGGTCACAGCAGCCTCAGGGCCTCAAAGTTTAGTATCCAGCGCCCCCTGCTGGCTGTGATTGTGAGGTCACAGCAGCCTCAGTGCCTCACAGGCCAGTGGCAGTCTCATGGCTGCTGGCTGTGCTTGTGACGTCACAGCAGCCTCAGTGCCTCCTCTGCCAGTGTCAGTGTCATTGGTGCTGGCTGTGCTTGTGAGGTCACAGCAGCCTCAGTGCCTCCTAGGTTAGTGTCCATCGCCCCCTACTGGCTGTGCTTGTGAGGTCACAGCAGACTCAGTGCCTCATAGTTTAGTGTCCAGCGTCCCCTGCTGGCTCTGCTTGTGAGGTCACAGCCGCCTCAGTGCCTCATAGGTTATTGTGCAGCGTCCGCTGATGGCTGTGCTTGTGAGGTCACACCACCCTCAGTGCCTCACAGGCCAGTGGCAGGCTCATGGCTGCTGGCTGTGCTTCTGAGGTCACAGCAGCCTCAGTGCCTCAGAGGGCAGTGGCAGTCTCATGGCTGCTGGCTGTGCTTGTTAGGTCACAGCAGCCTCAGGGCCTCTGAGGCCAGTGGCAGTCTCATGGCTGCTGGCTGTGCTTGTGAAGTCACAGCAGCCTCAGTGCCTCCTCTGCCAGTGGCAGTCTCATTGGTGCTGGCTCTGCTTGTGACGTCAGAGCAGCCTCAGTGCCTCCTAGGTTAGTGTCCATCGCCCCCTACTGGCTGTGCTTGTGAGGTCACAGCAGACTCAGTGCCTCATAGTTTAGTGTCCAGCGTCCCCTGCTGGCTCTGCTTGTGAGGTCACAGCAGCCTCAGTGCCTCTCAGGCCAGTATCAGGCTCCTGGCTGCTGGCAGTGTTGGGGACGTCACAACAACCTCAGTGCGTTCTCTGCCAGTGCCATGCTCATGGCTGCTGGCTGTGCTTGTGAGGTCACAGCAGCCTGAGTGCCTCTGAGGGCAGTGGCAGTCTCCTGGCTGCTGGCTGGGCTTGTGAGGTCACAGCAGCCTCAGTGCCTCCTAGGCCAGTATCAGGCTCATGGCTGCTGGCTGTGCTTCTGAGGTCACAGAAGCCGCACTGTCTCCGTTGATAGAGCCATGCTCATGGCTGCTGGCTGTGCTTGTGAGGTCACAGCAACCTCAGTGCCTCTCATGCCAGTATCAGGCTCATGGCTGCTGGCTGTGCTTCTGAGGTCACAGCAGCCTCAGTGCCTCCTAGGCCAGTATCAGGCTCATGGCTGCTGGCTGTGCTTCTGAGGTCACAGAAGCCGCACTGTCTCCGTTGATAGAGCCATGCTCATGGCTGCTGGCTGTGCTTGTGAGGTCACAGCAACCTCAGTGCCTCTCATGCCAGTATCAGGCTCATGGCTGCTGGCTCTGCTTGTGAGGTCACAGCAGACTCTGTGCCTCATAGGTTAGTGTCCATTGCCCCCTGCTGGCTGTGCTTGTGAGGTCACAGCAGCCTCAGTGCCTCTCAGGCCAGTATCAGGCTCCTGGCTGCTGGCTGTGCTTCTGAGGTCACAGATGCCTGAATGCCTCCTAGCCAGTGGCAGGCTCATGGCTGCTGGCTGTGCTTGTGAGGTCACAGCAGCCTCAGTGCCTCATAGGAAAGTGTCCAGCGCCCCCCGCTGGCTGTGCTTGTGAGGTCACAGCAGACTCAGTGCCTCTGAGGCCAATATCAGGCTCATGGCTGCTGGCTGTGCTTGTGACGTCACAGCAGCCTCAGTGCCTCCTCTGCCAGTGTCAGTCTCATTGGTGCTGGCTGTGCTTGTGAGGTCACAGCAGCCGCAGTGCCTCATAGTTTAATGTCCAGCGTCCCCTGCTGGCTCTGCTTGTGAGGTCACAGCAGCCTCAGTGCCTCATAGGTTAGTGTGCAGCGTCCCCTGCTGGCTGTGCTTGTGAGGTCACACCAGCCTTAGTGCCTCCCAGGCCAATATCAGGCTCCTGGCTGCTGGCTGTGCTTGTGACGTCACAGCAGCCTGAATGCCTCCTAGGCCGTGGCAGGCTCATGGCTGCTGGCTGTGCTTGTGAGGTCACAGTAGCCTCAGTGCCTCCTAGGCCAGTGTCAAGCTCATGGCTGCTGGCTGTGCTTCTGAGGTCACAGCAGCCTCAGTGCCTCCTAGGCCAGTATCATGCTCATGGCTGCTGGCTGGGATTGTGAGGTCACAGCAGCCTGAATGCCTCCTAGACCAGTGTCAGGGTTATGGCTGCTGGCTGTGCTTGTGAGGTCACAGCAGCCTCAGGGCCTCATAGTTTAGTATCCAGCGTCCCCTGCTGGCTCTGCTTGTGAGGTCATAGCAGACTCAGTGCCTCATAGGTTAGTGTGCAGCGTCCCCTGCTGGCTCTGCTTGTGAGGTCACACCAGCCTCAGTGCCTCACAGGCCAGTGGCAGGCTCATGGCTGCTGGCTGTGCTTCTGAGGTCACAGCAGCCTCAGTGCCTCTGAGGGCAGTGGCAGTCTCATGGCTGCTGGCTGTGCTTGTGAGGTCACAGCAGCCTCAGGGCCTCTGAGGCCAGTGGCAGTCTCATGGCTGCTGGCTGTGCTTGTGAAGTCACAGCAGCCTCAGTGCCTCCTCTGCCAGTGGCAGTCTCATTGGTGCTGGCTGTGCTTGTGACGTCATAGCAGCCTCAGTGCCTCCTAGGTTAGTGTCCATCGCCCCCTACTGGCTGTACTTGTCATGTCACAGCAGACTCAGTGCCTCCTAGGTTAGTGTCCATCGCCCCCTACTGGCTGTGATTGTGAGGTCACAGCAGACTCAGTGCCTCACAGGCCAGTATCAGGCTCCTGGCTGCTGGCAGTGTTGGTGACGTCACAACAACCTCAGTGCGTTCTCTGCCAGTGCCATGCTCATGGCTGCTGGCTGTGCTTGTGAGGTCACAGCAGCCTGAGTGCCTCTGAGGCCAGTGGCAGTCTCATGGCTGCTGGCTGTGCTTGTGACGTCACAGCAGCCTCAGTGCCTCTGAGGCCAGTGGTAGTCTCATGGCTGCTGGCTGTGCTTGTGAGGTCACAGCAGCCTCAGTGCCTCATAGGTTAGTGTCCATCGCCCGCTACTGGCTGTGCTTGTGAGGTCACAGCAGCGTCAGAGCCTCCTCTGCCGGTGTCAGGCTCATGGCTGCTGTCTGTGCTTCTGAGGTCACAGCAGCCTCAGTGCCTCCTAGGCCAGTATCAGGCTCATGGCTGCTGGCTGTGCTTCTGAGGTCACAGAAGCCGCAGTGTCTCCGTTGATAGTGCCATGCTCATGGCTGCTGCCTGTGCTTGTGAGGTCACAGCAACCTCAGTGCCTCTCATGCCAGTATCAGGCTCATGGCTGCTGGCTGTGCTTGTGAGGTCACAGCAGCCTCAGGGCCTCATAGCTTAGTGTCCACCGTCCCCTGCTGGCTCTGCTTGTGAGGTCACAGCAGACTCAGTGCCTCATAGGTTAGTGTCCATTGCCCCCTGCTGGCTGTGCTTTTGAGGTCACAGCAGCCTCAGTGCCTCTCAGGCCAGTATCAGGCTCCTGGCTGCTGGCTGTGCTTCTGAGGTCACAGATGCCTGAATGCCTCCTAGGCCAGTGGCAGGCTCATGGCTGCTGGCTGTGCTTGTGAGGCCACAGCAGCCTCAGTGCCTCCCAGGCCAATATCAGGCTCCTGGCTGATGGCTGTGCTTGTGACGTCACTTCAGACTCAGCGTCTCCTAGGCCAGTATCAGGCTCATGGCTGCTGGCTGTGCTTGTGACGTCACAGCAGCCTGAGTGCCTCCTAGGCCCGTGGCAGACTCATGGCTGCTGGCTGTGCTTGTGAGGTCACAGCAGACTCAGTACCTCCCAGGCCAATATCAGGCTCATGGCTGCTGGCTGTGCTTGTGACGTCACAGCAGCCTCAGTGCCTCTGAGGCCAGTGGCAGACTCACGGCTGATGGCTGTGCTTGTGAGGTCACAGCAGCCTCAGTGCCTCCTCTGCCAGTAGCAGTCTCATAGCTGCTGGCTGTGCTTGTGAGGTCACAGCAGCCTCAGTGCCTCCTAGGTTAGTGTCCATCGCCCCCTACTGGCTGTTCTTGTGAGGTCACAGCAGACTCAGTGCCTCAAAAGTTAGTGTGCAGCGCCCCCTGCTGGCTGTGCTTGTGAGGTCACAGCAGCCTGAATGCCTCCTAGACCAGTGTCAGGGTTATGGCTGCTGGCTGTGCTTGTGAGGTCACAGAAGCCTGAATGCCTCCTAGGCCTGTGGCAGGCTCATGGCTGCTGGCTGTGCTTGTGAGGTCACAGCAGATTCTGTGCCTCATAGGTTACTGTGCAGCGTCCCCTGCTGGCTCTGCTTGTGAGGTCACAGCAGACTCAGTGCCTCATAGGTAAGTGTCCAGCGCCCCCTGCTGGCTGTGCTTGTGAGGTCACAGCAGACTCAGTGCCTCTGAGGCCAATATCAGGCTCATGGCTGCTGGCTGTGCTTCTGAGGTCACAACAGCCTCAGTGCCTCCTAGGTTAGTGTCCATCGCCCCCTACTGGCTGTGCTTGTGAGGTCACAGCTGACTCAGTGCCTCATAGTTTAGTGTCCAGTGTCCCCTGCTGGCTCTGCTTGTGAGGTCACAGCAGCCTCAGTGCCTCATAGTTTAGTGTCCAGTGTCCCCTGCTGGCTGTGCTTGTGAGGTCACAGCAGCCTCAGTGCCTCTGAGGCCAGTGCCATGCTCATGGCTGCTGGCTGTGCTTGTGAGGTCACAGCAGCCTCAGTGCCTCCTCTGCCAGTGGCAGTCTCATGGCTGCTGGCTGTGCTTCTGAGGTCACAGAAGCCTGAATGCCTCCTCTGCCAGTGGCAGGCTCATGGCTGCTGGCTATGATTGTGAGGTCACAGCAGCCTCAGTGCCTCAAAAGTTAGTGTCCAGCGTCGTCTGCTGGATGTGCTTGTGAGGTCACAGCAGCCTCAGTGCCTCCCAGGCCAATATCAGGCTCCTGGCTGATGGCTGTGCTTGTGGCGTCACTTCAGACTCAGCGTCTCCTCGGCCCTTGGCAGGCTCATGGCTGCTGGCTGTGCTTGTGACGTCACAGCAGCCTGAATGCCTCCTAGGCCCGTGGCAGACTCATGGCTGCTGGCTGTGCTTGTGAGGTAACAGCAGACTCAGTACCTCCCAGGCCAATATCAGGCTCATGGCTGCTGGCTGTGCTTGTGACGTCACAGCAGCCTCAGTGCCTCTGAGGCCAGTGGCAGACCCATGGCTGCTAGCTGTGCTTGTGAGGTCACAGCAGCCTCAGTGCCTCCTCTGCCAGTAGCAGTCTCATAGCTGCTGGCTGTGCTTGTGAGGTCACAGCAGCCTCAGTGCCTCCTAGGTTAGTGTCCATCGCCCCCTACTGGCTGTTCTTGTGAGGTCACAGCAGACTCAGTGCCTCAAAAGTTAGTGTGCAGCGCCCCCTGCTGGCTGCGCTTGTGAGGTCACAGCAGCCTGAATGCCTCCTAGACCAGTGTCAGGGTTATGGCTGCTGGCTGTGCTTGTGAGGTCACAGAAGCCTGAATGCCTCCTAGGCCTGTGGCAGGCTCATGGCTGCTGGCTGTGCTTGTGAGGTCACAGCAGACTCAGTGCCTCATAGCTTAGTGTGCAGCGTCCCCTGCTGGCTCTGCTTGTGAGGTCACAGCAGCTTCAGTGCCTCACAGGCCAGTGGCAGTCTCATGGCTGCTGGCTGTGCTTGTGAGGTCACAACAGCCTCAGTGCCTCCTCTGCCAGTGTCAGTCTCATGGCTGCTGGCTGTGCTTGTGAGGTCACAGCAGCCTCAGTGCCTCATAGGTTAGTGTGCAGCGTCCCCTGCTGGCTCTGCTTGTGAGGTCACAGCAGACTCAGTGCCTCAAAAGTTAGTGTGCAGCGCCCCCTGCTGGCTGTGCTTGTGAGGTCACAGAAGCCTCAGTGCCTCTCAGGCCAGTATGAGGCTCATGGCTGCTGGCTGTGTTTGTGAGGTCACAACAGCCTCAGTGCCTCCTCTGCCAGTGCCATGCTCATGGCTGCTGGCTGTGCTTGTGAGGTCACAGTAGCCTCAGTGCCTCCTAGGCCAGTGTCAAGCTCATGGCTGCTGGCTGTGCTTCTGAGGTCACAGCAGCCTCAGTGCCTCTCAGGCCAGTATCATGCTCATGGCTGCTGGCTGGGATTGTGAGGTCACAGCAGCCTGAATGCCTCCTAGACCAGTGTCAGGGTTATGGCTGCTGGCTGTGCTTGTGAGGTCACAGAAGCCTGAATGCCTCCTAGGCCAGTGGGAGTTTCATGGCTGCTGGCTGTGCTTGTGAGGTCACAGCAGCCTCAGGGCCTCATAGTTTAGTATCCAGCGTCCCCTGCTGGCTGTGCTTGTGAGGTCACAGCAGACTCAGTGCCTCCTAGGCCGGTAAGAGGCTCATGGCTGCTGGCTGTGCTTGTGACGTCACATCAGCCTCAGTGCCTCCTCTGCCAGTGTCAGTCTCATTGGTGCTGGCTGTGATTGTGAGGTCACATCAGCCTGAGTGCCTCCTAGGTTAGTGTCCATCGCCCCCTACTGGCTGTGCTTGTGAGGTCACAGCAGCCTCAGTGCCTCATAGTTTAGTGTCCAGCGTCCCCTGCTGGCTCTGCTTGTGAGGTCACAGCAGCCTCAGTGCCTCATAGGTTAGTGTGCAGCGTCCCCTGCTGGCTGTGCTTGTGAGGTCACACCACCCTCAGTGCCTCACAGGCCAGTGGCAGGCTCATGGCTGCTGGCTGTGCTTGTGAGGTCACAGCAGCCTCAGTGCCTCCTCTGCCAGTGTCAGTCTCATGGCTGCTGGCTGTGCTTGTGAGGTCACAGCAGCCTCAGTGCCTCCTCTGCCAGTGTCAGTCTCATGGCTGCTGGCTGTGCTTGTGAGGTCACAACAGCCTCAGTGCCTCCTAGGTTAGTGTCCATCGCCCCCTACTGGCTGTGCTTGTGAGGTCACAGCAGCCTCAGTGCCTCATAGTTTAGTGTCCAGCGTCCCCTGCTGGCTCTGCTTGTGAGGTCACAGCAGCCTCAGTGCCTCATAGGTTAGTGTGCAGCGCCCCCTGCTGGCTGTGCTTGTGAGGTCACAGCAGCCTCAGTGCCTCCTAGCCCAGTGGCAGTCTCATGGCTGCTGGCTGTGCTTGTGAGGTCACAGCAGCCTCAGTGAATCATAGGCCTGTGGCAGGCTCATGGCTGGTAGCTGTGCTTGTGAGGTCACAGCAGCCTGAAAGCCTCCTAGGCCAGTGGCAGGCTCGTGGCTGCTGGCTGTGTTTGTGAGCTCAGAGAAGCCTCAGTGCCCCATACGCCAGTGGCAGGCTCCTGGCTGCTGGCTGTGCTTCTGAGGTCACAGCAGGCTCAGTGCCTCCGAGGATAGTGCCATGAGGGTCATGGCTGCTGGCTGTGCTTGTGAGGTCACAGCAACCTGAATGCCTCCTAGACCAGTTTCAGGGTCATGGCTGCTGGCTGTGCTTGTGAGGTCACAGCAGACTCAGTGCCTCCCAGGCCAGTATCAGGCTCCTGTCTGATGGCTGTGCTTGTGAGGTCACAGCAGCCTCAGTGCCTCTGAGGCCAGTGGCAGTCTCATGGCTGCTGGCTGGGATTGTGACGTCACAGCAGACTCAGTGCCTCTGAGGCCAGTATGAGGCTCATGGCTGCTGGCTCTGCTTGTGAGGTCACAGCAACCTCAGTGCCTCCTAGGCCAGTATCAGGCTCATGGCTGCTGGCTGTGCTTCTGAGGTCACAGAAGCCTGAATGCCTCCTAGGCCAGTGGCAGGGTCATGGCTGCTGGCTGTGCTTGTGACGTCACAGCAGCCTCAGTGCCCCATAGTTAAGTGTCCAGCGTCCCCTGCTGGCTCTGCTTGTGAGGTCACAGCAGACTCCTTGTCTCAAAAGTCAGTGTCCAGCGCCTTTTGCTGGCTCTGCTTGTGAGGTCACAGCAGCCTCAGTGCCTCCCAGGCCAGTATCAGGCTCCTGGCTGCTGGCTGTGCTTGTGACGTCACAGCAGCCTCAGTTCCTCCTAGGCCAGTGGCAGGCTCATGGCTGCTGGCTGTGCTTGTGAGGTCACAGCAGACTCAGTGCCTCACAGGGCAATATCAGGCTCGTGGCTGCTGGCTGTGCTTGTGACGTCACAGCAGCCTCAGTGCCTCTGAGGCCAGTGGCAGACTCATGGCTGCTGGCTGTGCTTGTGAAGTCACAGCAGCCTCAGTGCCTCCTCTGCCAGTGGCAGTCTCATAGGTGCTGGCTGTGCTTGTGAGGTAACAGCAGCCTCAGTGCCTCCTAGGTTAGTGTCCATCGCCCCCTACTGGCTGTGCTTGTGAGGTCACAGCAGCCTCAGTGCCTCAAAAGTTAGTGTGCAGCGCCCCCTGCTGGCTGTGCTTGTGAGGTCACAGAAGCCTCAGTGCCTCTCAGGGCAGTATGAGGCTCATGGCTGCTGGCTGTGTTTGTGAGGTCACAACAGCCTCAGTGCCTCCTCTGCCAGTACCATGCTCATGGCTGCTGGCTGTGCTTGTGAGGTCACAGTAGCCTCAGTGCCTCCTAGGCCAGTGTCAAGCTCATGGCTGCTGGCTGTGCTTCTGAGGTCACAGCAGCCTCAGTGCCTCTCAGGCCAGTATCATGCTCATGGCTGCTGGCTGGGATTGTGAGGTCATAGCAGCCTGAATGCCTCCTAGACCAATGTCAGGGTTATGGCTGCTGGCTGTGCTTGTGAGGTCACAGAAGCCTGAATGCCTCCTAGGCCAGTGGGAGTTTCATGGCTGCTGGCTGTGCTTGTGAGGTCACAGCAGACTCAGTGCCTCCTAGGCCGGTAAGAGGCTCATGGCTGCTGGCTGTGCTTGTGACGTCACAGCAGCCTCAGTGCCTCCTCTGCCAGTGTCAGTCTCATTGGTGCTGGCTGTGCTTGTGAGGTCACAACAGCCTCAGTGCCTCATAGGTTAGTGTGCAGCGTCCCCTGCTGGATCTGCTTGTGAGGTCACAGCAGACTCAGTGCCTCAAAAGTTAGTGTGCAGCGCCCCCTGCTGGCTGTGGTTGTAAGGTCACAGAAGCCTCAGTGCCTCTCAGGCCAGTATGAGGCTCATGGCTGCTGGCTGTGTTTGTGAGGTCACAACAGCCTCAGTGCCTCCTCTGCCAGTGCCATGCTCATGGCTGCTGGCTGTGCTTGTGAGGTCACAGTAGCCTCAGTGCCTCCTAGGCCAGTGTCAAGCTCATGGCTGCTGGCTGTGCTTCTGAGGTCACAGCAGCCTCAGTGCCTCTCAGGCCAGTATCATGCTCATGGCTGCTTGCTGGGATTGTGAGGTCACAGCAGCCTGAATGCCTCCTAGACCAGTGTCAGGGTTATGGCTGCTGGCTGTGCTTGTGAGGTCACAGAAGCCTGAATGCCTCCTAGGCCAGTGGGAGTTTCATGGCTGCTGGCTGTGCTTGTGAGGTCACAGCAGCCTCAGGGCCTCACAGGCCAGTGGCAGGCTCATGGCTGCTGGCTGTGCTTCTGAGGTCACAGCAGGCTCAGTGCCTCTGAGGGCAGTGGCAGTCTCATGGCTGTTGGCTGTGCTTGTGAGGTCACAGTAGCCTCAGTGCCTCCTAGGCCAGTGTCAAGCTCATGGCTGCTGGCTGTGCTTGTGAGGTCACAGCAGCCTCAGTGCCTCCTAGGCCAGTATCATGCTCATGGCTGCTGGCTGGGATTGTGAGGTCACAGCAGCCTGAATGCCTCAGACCAGTGTCAGGGTTATGGCTGCTGGCTGTGCTTGTGAGGTCACAGAAGCCTGAATGCCTCCTAGGCCAGTGGGAGTTTCATGGCTGCTGGCTGTGCTTGTGAGGTCACAGCAGCCTCAGGGCCTCAAAGTTTAGTATCCAGCGTCCCCTGCTGGCTCTGCTTGTGAGGTCACAGCAGACTCTGTGCCTCATAGGTTAGTGTCCATCGCCCCCTGCTGGCTGTGCTTTTGAGGTCACAGCAGCCTCAGTGCCTCTCAGGCCAGTATCAGGCTCCTGGCTGCTGGCTGTGCTTCTGAGGTCACAGCAGCCTGAACGCCTCCTAGGCCAGTGGCAGGCTCATGGCTGCTGGCTGTGCTTGTGAGGTCACAGCAGCCTCAGTGCCTCATAGGTTAGTGTCCAGCGTCCCCTGCTGGCTCTGCTTGTGAGGTCACAGCAGACTCAGTGCCTCATAGGTAAGTGTCCAGCGCCCCCCGCTGGCTGTGCTTGTGAGGTCACAGCAGACTCAGTGCCTCTGAGGCCAATATCAGGCTCATGGCTGCTGGCTGTGCTTGTGACGTCACAGCAGCCTCAGTGCCTCCTCTGCCAGTGTCAGTCTCATTGGTACTGGCTGTGCTTGTGAGGTCACAGCAGGCTCAGTGCCTCATAGTTTAGTGTCCATCGCCCCCTACTGGCTGTGCTTGTGAGGTCACAGCAGACTCAGTGCCTCATAGTTTAATGTCCAGCGTCCCCTGCTGGCTCTGCTTGTGAGGTCACAGCAGCCTCAGTGCCTCATAGGTTAGTGTGCAGCGTCCCCTGCTGGCTGTGCTTGTGAGGTCACACCAGCCTCAGTGCCTCACAGGCCAGTGGCAGGCTCATGGCTGCTGGCTGTGCTTCTGAGGTCACAGCAGGCTCAGTGCCTCTGAGGCCAGTGCCAGTCTCATGGCTGCTGGCTGTGCTTGTGAGGTCACAGTAGCCTCAGTGCCTCCTAGGCCAGTGTAGAGCTCATGGCTGCTGGCTGTGCTTCTGAGGTCACAGAAGCCTCAGTGCCTCCTAGGCCAGTATCATGCTCATGGCTGCTGGCTGGGATTTTGAGGTCACAGCAGCCTGAATGCCTCCTAGACCAGTGTCAGGGTTATGGCTGCTGGCTGTGCTTGTGGGATCACAGAAGCCTGAATGCCTGCTAGGCCAGTGGCAGGCTCATGGCTGCTGGCTGTGCTTCTGAGGTCACAGCAGACTCAGTGCCTCTGAGGGCAGTGGCAGTCTCATGGCTGCTGGCTGTGCTTGTGAGGTCACAGCAGCCTCAGGGCCTCTGAGGCCAGTGGCATTCTCATGGCTGCTGGCTGTGCTTGTGAAGTCACAGCAGCCTCAGTGCCTCCTCTGCCAGTGGCAGTCTCATTGGTGCTGGCTGTGCTTGTGACGTCATAGCAGCCTCAGTGCCTCCTAGGTTAGTGTCCATCGCCCCCTACTGGCTGTGCTTGTGAGGTCACAGCAGACTCAGTGCCTCACAGGCCAGTATCAGGCTCCTGGCTGCTGGCAGTGTTGGTGAGGTCACAACAACCTCAGTGCGTTCTCTGCCAGTGCCATGCTCATGGCTGCTGGCTGTGCTTGTGAGGTCACAGCAGCCTGAGTGCCTCTGAGGCCAGTGGCAGTCTCATGGCTGCTGGCTGTGCTTGTGACGTCACAGCAGCCTCAGTGCCTCTGAGGCCAGTGGTAGTCTCATGGCTGCTGGCTGTGCTTGTGACGTCACAGCATCCTCAGTGCCTCATAGGTTAGTGTCCATCGCTCCCTACTGGCTGTGCTTGTGAGGTCACAGCAGCCTCAGAGCCTCCTCTGCCGGTGTCAGGCTCATGGCTGCTGTCTGTGCTTCTGAGGTCACAGCAGCCTCAGTGCCTCCTAGGCCAGTATCAGGCTCATGGCTGCTGGCTGTGCTTCTGAGGTCACAGAAGCCGCAGTGTCTCCGTTGATAGTGCCATGCTCATGGCTGCTGGCTGTGCTTGTGAGGTCACAGCAACCTCAGTGCCTCTCATGCCAGTATCAGGCTCATGGCTGCTGGCTGTGCTTGTGAGGTCACAGCAGCCTCAGGGCCTCATAGCTTAGTGTCCACCGTCCACTGCTGGCTCTGCTTGTGAGGTCACAGCAGACTCAGTGCCTCATAGGTTAGTGTCCATTGCCCCCTGCTGGCTGTGCTTTTGAGGTCACAGCAGCCTCAGTGCCTCTCAGGCCAGTATCAGGCTCCTGGCTGCTGGCTGTGCTTCTGAGGTCACAGATGCCTGAATGCCTCCTAGGCCAGTGGCAGGCTCATGGCTGCTGGCTGTGCTTGTGAGGTCACAGCAGCCTCAGTGCCTCATAGTTTAGTGTCCAGCGTCCCCTGCTGGCTCTGCTTGTGAGGTCACAGCAGACTCAGTGCCTCATAGGTAAGTGTCCAGCGCCCCCTGCTGGCTGTGCTTGTGAGGTCACAGCAGACTCAGTGCCTCTGAGGCCAATATCAGGCTCATGGCTGCTGGCTGTGCTTGTGAGGTCACAACAGCCTCAGTGCCTCCTAGGTTAGTGTCCATCGCCCCCTACTGGCTGTGCTTGTGAGGTCACAGCAGACTCAGTGCCTCATAGGTTAGTGTGCAGCGCCCCCTGCTGGCTGTGCTTGTGAGGTCACAGCAGCCTCAGTGCCTCCTCTGCCAGTGCCATGCTCATGGCTGCTGGCTGTGCTTGTGAGGTCACAGCAGCCTCTGTGCCTCCTCTGCCAGTGGCAGTCTCATGGCTGCTGGCTGTGCTTCTGAGGTCACAGAAGCCTGAATGCCTCCTCTGCCAGTGGCAGGCTCATGGCTGCTGGCTATGATTGTGAGGTCACAGCAGCCTCAGTGCCTCTGAGGCCAGTGGCAGTCTCATGTCTGCTGGCTGTGCTTGTGAGGCCACAGCAGCCTCAGTGCCTCCCAGGCCAATATCAGGCTCCTGGCTGATGGCTGTGCTTGTGACGTCACTTCAGACTCAGCGTCTCCTAGGCCCATGGCAGGCTCATGGCTGCTGGCTGTGCTTGTGACGTCACAGCAGCCTGAGTGCCTCCTAGGCCCGTGGCAGGCTCATGGCTGCTGGCTGTGCTTGTGAGGTCACAGCAGCCTCAGTGCCTCTGAGGCCAGTGGCAGGCTCATGGCTGCTGGCTCTGCTTGTGAGGTCACAGCAGCCTCAGTGCCTCATAGGTTTGTGTGCAGCGCCCCCTGC
Source organism: Dromaius novaehollandiae (assembly GCF_036370855.1). NCBI lineage: Eukaryota > Metazoa > Chordata > Aves > Casuariiformes > Dromaiidae > Dromaius > Dromaius novaehollandiae. Next base: position 2,561,312 of record NW_026991341.1, on the reverse strand, counting down.
TGGCTGTGCTTGTGAGGTCACAGCAGCCTGAATGCCTCCTAGACCAGTGTCAGGGTTATGGCTGCTGGCTGTGCTTGTGAGGTCACAGAAGTCTGAATGCCTCCTAGGCCAGTGGGAGTTTCATGGCTGCTGGCTGTGCTTGTGAGGTCACAGCAGCCTCAGTGCCTCTGAGGCCAGTGGCAGACTCATGGCTGCTGGCTGTGCTTGTGAGGTCACAGCAGCCTCAGTGCCTCTGAGGCCAGTGGCACTCTCATGGCTGCTGGCTGTGCTTGTGAGGTCACAGCAGCCTCAGTGCGTCCTAGGCCAGTATCAGGCTCCTGGCTGCTGGCTGTGCTTGTGAGGTCACAGCAGCCTCAGTGCCCCATAGTTTAGTGTCCACCGTCCCCTGCTGGCTCTGCTTGTGAGGACACAGCTGACTCCTTGTCTCAAAAGTCAGTGTCCAGCGCCCCCTGCTGGCTGTGCTTGTGACGTCACAGCGGCCTCAGTGCCTCCCAGGCCAGTATCAGGCTCCTGGCTGCTGGCTGTGCTTGTGACGTCACAGCAGCCTGAGTTCCTCCTAGGCCAGTGGCAGTCTCATGGCTGCTGGCTGTGCTTGTGAGGTCACAGCAGACTCAGTGCCTCCCAGGCCAATATCAGGCTCATGGCTGCTGGCTATGCTTGTGACGTCACAGCAGCCTCAGTGCCTCTGAGGCCAGTGGCAGACTCATGGCTGCTGGCTGTGCTTGTGAGGTCACAGCAGCCTCAGTACCTCCTCTGCCACTAGCAGTCTCATAGCTGCTGGCTGTGCTTCTGAGGTCACAGCAGCCTCAGTGCCTCCTAGGTTAGTGTCCATCGCCCCCTACTGGCTGTGCTTGTGAGGTCACAGCAGCCTCAGTGCCTCATAGTTTAGTGTCCAGCGTCCCCTGCTGGCTCTGCTTGTGAGGTCACAGCAGACTCAGTGCCTCAAAAGTTAGTGTGCAGCGCCCCCTGCTGGCTGTGCTTGTGAAGTCACAGCAACCTGAATGCCTCCTAGACCAGTGTCAGGGTTATGGCTGCTGACTGTGCTTGTGAGGTCACAGCAGCCTGAAAGCCTCCTAGGCCAGTGGCAGGCTCGTGGCTGCTGGCTGTGCTTGTGAGGTCACAACAGCCTCAGTGCCTCCTCTGCCAGTAGCAGTCTCATAGGTGCTGGCTGTGCTTGTGAGGTCACAGCAGCCTCAGTGCCTCCTAGGTTAGTGTCCATCGCCCCCTACTGGCTGTGATTGTGAGGTCACAGCAGCCTCAGTGCCTCATAGTTTAGTGTCCAGCGTCCCCTGCTGGCTCTGCTTGTGAGGTCACAGCAGACTCAGTGCCTCAAAAGTTAGTGTTCAGCGCCCCCTGCTGGCTCTGCTTGTGAGGTCACAGCAGCCTCAGTGCCTCTCAGGCCAGTATGAGGCTCATGGCTGCTGGCTCTGCTTGTGAGGTCACAGCAGCCTCAGTGCCTCCTCTGCCAGTGCCATGCTCATGGCTGCTGGCTGTGCTTGTGACGTCACAGTAGCCTCAGTGCCTCCTAGGCCAGTGTCAAGCTCATGGCTGCTGGCTGTGCTTCTGAGGTCACAGCAGCCTCAGTGCCTTCTAGGCCAGTATCATGCTCATGGCTGCTGGCTGGGATTGTGAGGTCACAGCAGCCTGAATGCCTTCTAGACCAGTGTCAGGGTTATGGCTGCTGGCTGTGCTTGTGAGGTCACAGAAGCCTGAATGCCTCCTAGGCCAGTGGGAGTTTCATGGCTGCTGGCTGTGCTTGTGAGGTCACAGCAGCCTCAGTGCCTCATAGTTTAGTATCCAGCATCCCCTGCTGGCTCTGCTTGTGAGGTCACAGCAGACTCAGTGCCTCACAGGCCAGTGGCAGTCTCATGGCTGCTGGCTGTGCTTGTGACGTCACAGCAGACTCAGTGCCTCCTCTGCCAGTGTCAGTCTCATTGGTGCTGGCTGTGCTTCTGAGGTCACATCAGCCTGAGTGCCTCCTAGGTTAGTGTCCATCGCCCCCTACTGGCTGTGCTTGTGAGGTCACAGCAGCCTCAGTGCCTCATAGTTTAGTGTCCAGCGTCCCCTGCTGGCTCTGCTTGTGAGGTCACAGCAGCCTCAGTGCCTCCTAGGTTAGTGTGCAGCGTCCCCTGCTGGCTGTGCTTGTGAGGTCACACCAGCCTCAGTGCCTCACAGGCCAGTGGCAGGCTCATGGCTGCTGGCTGTGCTTCTGAGGTCACAGCAGCCTCAGTGCCTCTGAGGGCAGTGGCAGTCTCATGGCTGCTGGCTGTGCTTGTGAGGTCACAGCAGCCTCAGGGCCTCTGAGGCCAGTGGCAGTCTCATGGCTGCTGGCTGTGCTTGTGAGGTCACAGCAGCCGAAGTGCCTCCTAGGTTAGTGTCCATCGCCCCCTACTGGCTGTACTTGTCATGTCACAGCAGCCTCAGTGCCTCCTAGGTTAGTGTCCATCGCCCCCTACTGGCTGTGCTTGTGAGGTCACAGCAGACTCAGTGCCTCATAGTTTAGTGTCCAGCGTCCCCTGCTGGCTCTGCTTCTGAGGTCACAGCAGACTCAGTGCCTCACAGGACAGTATCAGGCTCCTGGCTGCTGGCAGTGTTGGTGACGTCACAACAACCTCAGTGCGTTCTCTGCCAGTGCCATGCTCATGGCTGCTGGCTGTGCTTGTGAGGTCACAGCAGCCTGAGTGCCTCTGAGGCCAGTGGCAGTCTCATGGCTGCTGGCTGTGCTTGTGAGGTCACAGCAGCCTTAGTGCCTCCTAGGTTAGTGTCCATCGCCCCCTACTGGCTGTGCTTGGGAGGTCACAGCATCCTCAGTGCCTCATAGGTTTGTGTGCAGCGCCCCCTGCTGGCTGTGCTTGTGAGGTCACAGCAGCCTCAGTGCCTCCTCTGCCAGTGGCAGTCTCATGGCTGCTGGCTGTGCTTCTGAGGTCACAGAAGCCTGAATGCCTCCTCTGCCAGTGGCAGGCTCATGGCTGCTGGCTATGATTGTGAGGTCACAGCAGCCTCAGTGCCTCAAAAGTTAGTGTCCAGCGTCGTCTGCTGGCTGTGCTTGTGAGGTCACAGCAGCCTCAGTGCCTCTGAGGGCAGTTGCAGTCTCATGTCTGCTGGCTGTGCTTTTGAGGTCACAGCAGCCTCAGTGCCTCCCAGGCCAATATCAGGCTCCTGGCTGATGGCTGTGCTTGTGACGTCACTTCAGACTCAGCGTCTCCTTGGCCCTTGGCAAGCTCGTGGCTACTGGCTGTGCTTGTTACGTCACAGCAGCCTGAGTGCCTCTGAGGCCATTGTCAGGCTCATGGCTGCTGGCTGTGCTTGTGAGGTCACAGCAGCCTCAGGGCCTCATAGCTTAGTGTCCAGCGTCCCCTGCTGGCTCTGCTTGTGAGGTCACAGCAGACTCAGTGCCTCATAGGTAAGTGTCCAGCGCCCCCTGCTGGCTGTGCTTGTGAGGTCACAGCAGACTCAGTGCCTCCTAGGTTAGTGTCCATCGCCCCCTACTGGCTGTGCTTGTGAGGTCACAGCAGCCTCAGTGCCTCATAGGTTAGTGTGCAGCGCCCCCTGCTGCCTGTGCTTGTGAGGTCACAGCAGCCTCAGTGCCTCTGAGGCCAGTGCCATGCTCATGGCTGCTGGCTGTGCTTGTGAGGTCACAGCAGCCTCAGTGCCTCCTCTGCCAGTGGCAGTCTCATGGCTGCTGGCTGTGCTTCTGAGGTCACAGAAGCCTGAATGCCTCCTCTGCCAGTGGCAGGCTCATGGCTGCTGGCTATGATTGTGAGGTCACAGCAGCCTCAGTGCCTCAAAAGTTAGTGTCCAGCGTCGTCTGCTGGCTGTGCTTGTGAGGTCACAGCAGCCTCAGTGCCTGTGAGGGCAGTCGCAGTCTCATGTCTGCTGGCTCTGCTTGTGAGGCCACAGCAGCCTCAGTGCCTCCCAGGCCAATATCAGGCTCCTGGCTGATGGCTGTGCTTGTGACGTCACTTCAGACTCAGCGTCTCCTAGGCCCTTGGCAGGCTCATGGCTGATGGCTGTGCTTGTGAGGTCACAGCAGCCTGAGTGCCTCCTAGGCCCGAGGCAGGCTCATGGCTGCTGGCTGTGCTTGTGAGGTCACAGCAGCCTCAGTGCCTCTGAGGGCAGTGGCAGTCTCCTGGCTGCTGGCTCTGCTTGTGAGGTCACAGCAGACTCAGTGCCTCAAAAGTTAGTGTGCAGCGTCCCCTGCTGGCTGTGCTTGTGAGGTCACAGCAGCTTCAGTGCCTCCCAGGCCAGTGGCAGGCTCATGGCTGCTGGCTGTGCTTGTGACGTCACAGCAGCCTCAGTGCCTCTGAGGCCAGTGGCAGTCTCATGGCTGCTGGCTGTGCTTGTGAGGTCACAGCAGCCTCAGTGCCTCCTAGGTTAGTGTCCATCGCCCCCTACTGGCTGTGCTTGTGAGGTCACAGCAGACTCAGTGCCTCATAGTTTAGTGTCCAGCGTCCCCTGCTGGCTCTGCTTGTGAGGTCACAGCAGCCTCAGTGCCTCATAGGTTAGTGTGCAGCGCCCCCTGCTGGCTCTGCTTGTGAGGTCACAGCAGCTTCAGTGCCTCTCAGGCCAGCGGCAGTCTCATGGCTGCTGGCTGTGATTGTGAGGTCACAGCAGCCTCAGTGCCTCTAAGGCCAGTGCCAGTCTCATGGCTGCTGGCTGTGCTTGTGAGGTCACAGCAGCCTCAGTGCCTCCTAGGTTAGTGTCCATCGCCCCCTACTGGCTGTGCTTGTGTGGTCACAGCAGACTCAGTGCCTCATAGTTTAGTGTCCAGTGCCCCCTGCTGGCTGTGCTTGTGAGGTCACAGGAGCTTCAGTGCCTCACAGGACTGTATCAGGCTCATGGCTGCTGGCTGTGCTTCTGAGGTCAGAGCAGCCTGAATGCCTCGTGGACCAGAGTCAGGGTCATGGCTGCTGGCTGAGCTTGTGACGTCACAGCAGACTCAGTGCCTCAAAAGTTAGTGTGCAGCGCCCCCTGCTGGCTGTGCTTGTGAGGTCAGAGCAGCGTGAATGCCTCCTAGACCAGTGTCAGGGTTATGGCTGCTGGCTGTGCTTGTGAGGTCACAGCAGCCTCAGGGTCTCAAAGTTTAGTGTCCAGCGTCCCCTGCTGGCTGTGCTTGTGAGGTCACAGCAGCTTCAGTGCCTCACAGGCCAGTGGCAGTCTCATGGCTGCTGGCTGTGCTTGTGACGTCACAGCAGCCTCAGTGCCTCCTCTGCCAGTGTCAGTCTCATGGCTGCTGGCTGTGCTTGTGAGGTCACAGCAGCCTCAGTGCCTCCTAGGTTAGTGTCCATCGCCCCCTACTGGCTGTGCTTGTGAGGTCACAGCAGACTCAGTGCCTCTGAGGCCAGTGTCAGACTCATGTCTGCTGGCTGTGCTTGTGACGTCACAGCAGCCTCAGTGCCTCATAGTTTAGTGTCCAGCGTCCCCTGCTGGCTGTGCTTGTGAGGTCACAGCAGCCTCAGTGCCTCCTAGGTTAGTGTCCATCGCCCCCTACTGGCTGTGGTTGTGAGGTCACAGCAGCCTCAGTGCCTCTCAGGCCAGTATGAGGCTCATGGCTGCTGGCTGTGCTTGTGAGGTCACAGCAGCCTCTGTGCCTCCTCTGCCAGTGCCATGCTCATGGCTGCTGGCTGTGTTTGTGAGGTCACAGTAGCCTCAGTGCCTCCTAGGCCAGTGTCAAGCTCATGGCTGCTGGCTGTGCTTCTGAGGTCACAGCAGCCTCAGTGCCTCCTAGGCCAGTATCATGCTCATGGCTGCTGGCTGGGATTGTGAGGTCACAGCAGCCTGAATGCCTCCTAGACCAGTGTCAGGGTTATGGCTGCTGGCTGTGTTTGTGAGGTCACAGAAGCCTGAATGCCTCCTAGGCCAGTGGGAGTTTCATGGCTGCTGGCTGTGCTTGTGAGGTCACAGCAGACTCAGGGCCTCAAAGTTTAGTATCCAGCGTCCCCTACTGGCTCTGCTTGTGACGTCACAGCAGCCTCAGTGCCTCACAGGCCAGTGGCAGTCTCATGGCTGCTGGCTGTGCTTGTGATGTCACAGCAGCCTCAGTGCCTCGTAGGTTAGTGTCCATCGCCCCCTACTGGCTGTGCTTGTGAGGTCACAGCAGACTCAGTGCCTCATAGTTTAGTGTGCAACGCCCCCTGCTGGCTGTGCTTGTGAGGTCACAGCAGCCTCAGTGCCTCTGAGGCCAGTGCCATGCTCATGGCTGCTGGCTGTGCTTGTGAGGTCACAGCAGCCTCAGTGCCTCCTCTGCCAGTGGCAGTCTCATGGCTGCTGGCTGTGCTTCTGAGGTCACAGAAGCCTGATTGCCTCCTCTGCCAGTGGCACGCTCATGGCTGCTGGCTATGATTGTGAGGTCACAGCAGCCTCAGTGCCTCAAAAGTTAGTGTCCAGCGTCGTCTGCTGGCTGTGCTTGTGAGGTCACACCAGCCTCAGTGCCTCCCAGGCCAATATCAGGCTCCTGGCTGATGGCTGTGCTTGTGACGTCACTTCAGACTCAGCGTCTCCTAGGCCCTTGGCAGGCTCATGGCTGCTGGCTGTGCTTGTGACGTCACAGCAGCCTGAGTGCCTCCTAGGCCCGTGGCAGGCTCATGGCTGCTGGCTGTGCTTCTGAGGTCACAGCAGCCTCAGTGCCTCTGAGGGCAGTGGCAGTCTCCTGGCTGCTGGCTCTGCTTGTGAGGTCACAGCAGCCTCAGTGCCTCATAGGTTTGTGTGCAGCGCCCCCTGCTGGCTCTGCTTGTGAGGTCACAGCAGCCCGAATGCCTCCTAGACCAGTGTCAGGGTTATGGCTGCTGGCTGTGCTTGTGAGGTCACAGAAGCCTGAATGCCTTCTAGACCAGTGGGAGTTTCATGGCTGCTGGCTGTGCTTGTGAGGTCACAGCAGCCTCAGGGCCTCAAAGTTTAGTGTCCAGCGTCCCCTGCTGGCTGTGCTTGTGAGGTCACAGCAGACTCAGTGCCTCATAGGTTAGTGTGCAGCGTCCCCTGCTGGCTGTGCTTGTGAGGTCACAGCAGCTTCAGTGCCTCACAGGCCAGTGGCAGTCTCATGGCTGCTGGTTGTGCTTGTGACGTCACAGCAGGCTCAGTGCCTCTGAGGCCAGTGGCAGTCTCATGGCTGCTGGCTGTGCTTGTGAGGTCACAGCAGCCTCAGTGCCTCCTAGGTTAGTGTCCATCGCCCCCTACTTGCTCTGCTTGTGAGGTCACAGCAGCCTCAGTGCCTCAAAGTTTAGTGTCCAGCGTCCCCTGCTGGCTCTGCTTGTGACGTCACAGCAGCCTCAGTGCCTCATAGGTTAGTGTGTAGCGCCCCCTGCTGGCTCTGCTTGTGAGGTCACAGCAGCTTCAGTGCCTCTCAGGCCAGCGGCAGTCTCATGGCTGCTGGCTGTGATTGTGAGGTCACAGCAGCCTCAGTGCCTCTGAGGCCAGTGCCAGTCTCATGGCTGCTGGCTGTGCTTGTGAGGTCACAGCAGCCTCAGTGCCTCGTAGGTTAGTGTCCATCGCCCCCTACTGGCTGTGCTTGTGAGGTCACAGCAGACTCAGTGCCTCACAGGACAGTATCAGGCTCATGGCTGCTGGCTGTGCTTCTGAGGTCACAGCAGCCTGAATGCCTCGTGGACCAGAGTCAGGGTCATGGCTGCTGGCTGAGCTTGTGACGTCACACCAGCCTCAGTGCCTCCTAGGCCAGTGGCAGGCTCCTGGCTGCTGGCTCTGCTTGTGAGGTCACAGCAGACTCAGTGCCTCAAAAGTTAGTGTGCAGCGCCCCCTGCTGGCTGTGCTTGTGAGGTCACAGAAGCCTGAATGCTTCCTAGGCCAGTGGAAGTCTCATGGCTGCTGGCTGTGCTTGTGAGGTCACAGCAGCCTCAGGGCCTCAAAGTTTAGTGTCCAGCGTCCCCTGCTGACTGTGCTTGTGAGGTCACAGCAGACTCAGTGCCTCATAGATTAGTGTGCAGCGTCCCCTGCTGGCTGTGCTTGTGAGGTCACAGCAGCTTCAGTGCCTCACAGGCCAGTGGCAGTCTCATGGCTGCTGGCTGTTCTTGTGAGGTCACAGCAGCCTCAGTGCCTCCTCTGCCAGTGCCATGCTCATGGCTGCTGGCTGTGCTTGTGAGGTCACAGCAGCCTCAGTGCCTCCTAGGTTAGTGTCCATCGCCCCCTACTAGCTGTGCTTGTGAGGTCACAGCAGACTCAGTGCCTCATAGTTTAGTGTCCAGCGTCCCCTGCTGGCTCTGCTTGTGAGGTCACAGCAGCCTCAGTGCCTCATAGGTTAGTGTGCAGCGCCTCCTGCTGGCTGTGCTTGTGAGGTGACAGCAGCCTCAGTGCCTCTGAGGCCAGTGGCAGGCTCCTGGCTGCTGGCTGTGCTTGTAGGTCACAGCAGCCTCAGTGCCTCTGAGGCCAGTGGCAGTCTCATTGGTGCTGGCTGTGCTTTGTGACGTCACAGCAGCCTCAGTACCTCATAGGTTAGTGTCCATCGCCCCCTACTGGCTGTGCTTGTGAGGTCACAGCAGCCTCAGTGCCTCCTCTGCCGGTGTCAGGCTCATGGCTGCTGGCTGTGCTTCTGAGGTCACAGAAGCCGCAGTGTCTCCGTTGATAGTGCCATGCTCATGGCTACTCGCTGTGCTTGTGAGGTCACAGCAACCTCAGTGCCTCTCATGCCAGTATCAGGCTCATGGCTGCTGTCTGTGCTTGTGAGGTCACAGCAGCCTCAGGGCCTCATAGCTTAGTGTCCAGCGTCCCCTGCTGGCTCTGCTTGTGAGGTCACAGCAGACTCAGTGCCTCATAGGTTAGTGTCCATCGCCCCCTGCTGGCTGTGCTTTTGAGGTCACAGCAGCCTCAGTGCCTCTCAGGCCAGTATCAGGCTCCTGGCTGCTGGCTGTGCTTCTGAGGTCACAGAAGCCTGAATGCCTCCTAGGCCAGTGGCAGGCTCATGGCTGCTGGCTGTGCTTGTGAGGTCACAGCAGCCTCAGTGCCTCATAGCTTAGTGTCCAGCGTCCCCTGCTGGCTCTGCTTGTGAGGTCACAGCAGACTCAGTGCCTCATAGGTAAGTGTCCAGCGCCCCCTGCTGGCTGTGCTTGTGAGGTCACAGCAGACTCAGTGCCTCTGAGGCCAATATCAGGCTCATGGCTGCTGGCTGTGCTTGTGAGGTCACAGCAGACTCAGTGCCTCCTAGGTTAGTGTCCATCGCCCCCTACTGGCTGTGCTTGTGAGGTCACAGCAGCCTCAGTGCCTTATAGGTTAGTGTGCAGCGCCCCCTGCTGGCTGTGCTTGTGAGGTCACAGCAGCCTCAGTGCCTCTGAGGCCAGTGCCATGCTCATGGCTGCTGGCTGTGCTTGTGAGGTCACAGCAGCCTCAGTGCCTCCTCTGCCAGTGGCAGTCTCATGGCTGCTGGCTGTGCTTCTGAGGTCACAGAAGCCTGAATGCCTCCTAGACCAGTTTCAGGCTCATGGCTGCTGGCTATGATTGTGAGGTCACATCAGCCTCAGTGCCTCAAAAGTTAGTGTCCAGCGTCGTCTGCTGGCTGTGCTTGTGAGGTCACAGCAGCCTCAGTGCCTCCCAGGCCAATATCAGGCTCCTGGCTGATGGCTGTGCTTGTGACGTCACTTCAGACTCAGCGTCTCCTAGGCCCTTGGCAGGCTCATGGCTGCTGGCTGTGCTTGTGACGTCACAGCAGCCTGAGTGCCTCCTAGGCCCGTGGCAGGCTCATGGCTGCTGGCTGTGCTTGTGAGGTCACAGCAGCCTCAGTGCCTCTGAGGGCAGTGGCAGTCTCCTGGCTGCTGGCTCTGCTTGTGAGGTCACAGCAGACTCAGTGCCTCAAAAGCTAGTGAGCAGCGCCCCCTGCTGGCTCTGCTTGTGAGGTCACAGCAGCCTGAATGCCTCCTAGACCAGTGTCAGGGTTATGGCTGCTGGCTGTGCTTGTGAGGTCACAGAAGCCTGAATGCTTCCTAGGCCAGTGGGAGTTTCATGGCTGCTGGCTGTGCTTGTGAGGTCACAGCAGCCTCAGGGCCTCAAAGATTAGTGTCCAGCGTCCCCTGCTGGCTCTGCTTGTGAGGTCACAGCAGACTCAGTGCCTCATAGGTTAGTGTGCAGCGTCCCCTGCTGGCTGTGCTTGTGAGGTCACAGCAGCGTCAATGCCTCACAGGCCAGTGGCAGTCTCATGGCTGCTGGCTGTGCTTGTGAGGTCACAGCAGCCTCAGTGCCTCTGAGTCCAGTGGCAGTCTCATGGCTGCTGGCTGTGCTTGTGAGGTCACAGCAGCCTCAGTGCCTCCTAGGTTAGTGTCCATCGCCCCCTACTGGCTGTGCTTGTGTGGTCACAACAGACTCAGTGCCTCATAGTTTAGTGTCCAGCACCCCCTGCTGGCTGTGCTTGTGAGGTCACACCAGCCTCAGTGCCTCACAGGACAGTATCAGGCTCATGGCTGCTGCCTGTGCTTCTGAGGTCACAGCAGCCTGAATGCCTCGTGGACCAGAGTCAGGGTCATGGCTGCTGGCTGAGCTTGTGACGTCACAGCAGCCTGAATGCCTCTGAGGCCAGTGGCAGGCTCCTGGCTGCTGGCTCTGCTTGTGAGGTCACAGCAGACCCAGTGCCTCAAAAGTTAGTGTGCAGCGCCCCCTGCTGGCTGTGCTTCTGAGGTCACAGCAGCCTCAGTGCCTCCTAGGCCAGTATCATGCTCATGGCTGCTGGCTGGGATTGTGAGGTCACAGCAGCCTGAATGCCTCCTAGACCAGTGTCAGGGTTATGGCTGCTGGCTGTGTTTGTGAGGTCACAGAAGCCTGAATGCCTCCTAGGCCAGTGGGAGTTTCATGGCTGCTGGCTGTGCTTGTGAGGTCACAGCAGACTCAGGGCCTCATAGTTTAGTATCCAGCGTCCCCTACTGGCTCTGCTTGTGACGTCACAGCAGCCTCAGTGCCTCACAGGCCAGTGGCAGTCTCGTGGCTGCTGGCTGTGCTTGTGATGTCACAGCAGCCTCAGTGCCTCGTAGGTTAGTGTCCATCGCCCCCTACTGGCTGTGCTTGTGAGGTCACAGCAGACTCAGTGCCTCATAGTTTAGTGTCCAGCGTCCCCTTCTGGCTCTGCTTCTGAGGTCACAGCAGCCTCAGTGCCTCATAGGTTAGTGTCCAGCGTCGTCTGCTGGCTGTGCTTGTGAGGTCACACCAGCCTCAGTGCCTCCCAGGCCAATATCAGGCTCCTGGCTGATGGCTGTGCTTGTGACGTCACTTCAGACTCAGCGTCTCCTAGGCCCTTGGCAGGCTCATGGCTGCTGGCTGTGCTTGTGACGTCACAGCAGCCTGAGTGCCTCCTAGGCCCGTGGCAGGCTCATGGCTGCTGGCTGTGCTTCTGAGGTCACAGCAGCCTCAGTGCCTCTGAGGGCAGTGGCAGTCTCCTGGCTGCTGGCTCTGCTTGTGAGGTCACAGCAGCCTCAGTGCCTCATAGGTTTGTGTGCAGCGCCCCCTGCTGGCTCTGCTTGTGAGGTCACAGCAGCCCGAATGCCTCCTAGACCAGTGTCAGGGTTATGGCTGCTGGCTGTGCTTGTGAGGTCACAGAAGCCTGAATGCCTCCTAGACCAGTGGGAGTTTCATGGCTGCTGGCTGTGCTTGTGAGGTCACAGCAGCCTCAGGGCCTCAAAGTTTAGTGTCCAGCGTCCCCTGCTGGCTCTGCTTGTGAGGTCACAGCAGACTCAGTGTCTCATAGGTTAGTGTGCAGCGTCCCCTGCTGGCTGTGCTTGTGAGGTCACAGCAGCTTCAGTGCCTCACAGGCCAGTGGCAGTCTCATGGCTGCTGGTTGTGCTTGTGACGTCACAGCAGCCTCAGTGCCTCTGAGGCCAGTGGCAGTCTCCTGGCTGCTGGCTGTGCTTGTGAGGTCACAGCAGCCTCAGTGCCTCCTAGGTTAGTGTCCATCGCTCCCTACTTGCTCTGCTTGTGAGGTCACAGCAGCCTCAGTGCCTCAAAGTTTAGTGTCCAGCGTCCCCTGCTGGCTCTGCTTGTGACGTCACAGCAGCCTCAGTGCCTCATAGGTTAGTGTGCAGCGCCCCCTGCTGGCTCTGCTTGTGAGGTCACAGCAGCTTCAGTGCCTGTCAGGCCAGCGGCAGTCTCATGGCTGCTGGCTGTGATTGTGAGGTCACAGCAGCCTCAGTGCCTCTGAGGCCAGTGCCAGTCTCATGGCTGCTGGCTGTGCTTGTGAGGTCACAGCAGCCTCAGTGCCTCGTAGGTTAGTGTCCATCGCCCCCTACTGGCTGTGCTTGTGAGGTCACAGCAGACTCAGTGCCTCACAGGACAGTATCAGGCTCATGGCTGCTGGCTGTGCTTGTGAGGTCACAGCAGCCTGAATGCCTCGTGGACCAGAGTCAGGGTCATGGCTGCTGGCTGAGCTTGTGACGTCACACCAGCCTCAGTGCCTCCTAGGCCAGTGGCAGGCTCCTGGCTGCTGGCTCTGCTTGTGAGGTCACAGCAGACTCAGTGCCTCAAAAGTTAGTGTGCAGCGCCCCCTGCTGGCTGTGCTTGTGAGGTCACAGAAGCCTGAATGCTTCCTAGGCCAGTGGAAGTTTCATGGCTGCTGGCTGTGCTTGTGAGGTCACAGCAGCCTCAGGGCCTGAAAGTTTAGTGTCCAGCGTCCCCTGCTGACTGTGCTTGTGAGGTCACAGCAGACTCAGTGCCTCATAGATTAGTGTGCAGCGTCCCCTGCTGGCTGTGCTTGTGAGGTCACAGCAGCTTCAGTGCCTCACAGGCCAGTGGCAGTCTCATGGCTGCTGGCTGTGCTTGTGACGTCACAGCAGCCTCAGTGCCTCCTCTGCCAGTGCCATGCTCATGGCTGCTGGCTGTGCTTGTGAGGTCACAACAGCCTCAGTGCCTCCTAGGTTAGTGTCCATCGCCCCCTACTAGCTGTGCTTGTGAGGTCACAGCAGACTCAGTGCCTCATAGTTTAGCGTCCAGCGTCCCCTGCTGGCTCTGCTTGTGAGGTCACAGCAGCCTCAGTGCCTCATAGGTTAGTGTGCAGCGCCCCCTGCTGGCTGTGCTTGTGAGGTCACAGCAGCCTCAGTGCCTCTGAGGCCAGTGGCAGGCTAATGGCTGCTGGCTATGATTGTGAGGTCTCAGCAGACTCAGTGCCTCTGAGTCCAGTGGCAGGCTCCTGGCTGCTGGCTGTGCTTGTAGGTCACAGCAGCCTCAGTGCCTCTGAGGCCAGTGGCAGTCTCATTGGTGCTGGCTGTGCTTTGTGACGTCACAGCAGCCTCAGTACCTCATAGGTTAGTGCCCATCGCCCCCTACTGGCTGTGCTTGTGAGGTCACAGCAGCCTCAGTGCCTCCTCTGCCAGTGTCAGGCTCATGGCTGCTGGCTGTGCTTCTGAGGTCACAGAAGCCGCAGTGTCTCCGTTGATAGTGCCATGCTCATGGCTGCTGGCTGTGCTTGTGAGGTCACAGCAACCTCAGTGCCTCTCATGCCAGTATCAGGCTCATGGCTGCTGGCTGTGCTTGTGAGGTCACAGCAGCCTCAGGGCCTCATAGCTTAGTGTCCAGCGTCCCCTGCTGGCTCTGCTTGTGAGGTCACAGCAGACTCAGTGCCTCATAGGTTAGTGTCCATCGCCCCCTCCTGGCTGTGCTTTTGAGGTCACAGCAGCCTCAGTGCCTCTCAGGCCAGTATCAGGCTCCTGGCTGCTGGCTGTGCTTGTGACGTCACAGAAGCCTGAATGCCTCCTAGGCCAGTGGCAGGCTCATGGCTGCTGGCTGTGCTTGTGAGGTCACAGCAGCCTCAGTGCCTCATAGCTTAGTGTCCAGCGTCCCCTGCTGGCTCTGCTTGTGAGGTCACAGCAGACTCAGTGCCTCATAGGTAAGTGTCCAGCGCCCCCTGCTGGCTGTGCTTGTGAGGTCACAGCAGACTCAGTGCCTCTGAGGCCAATATCAGGCTCATGGCTGCTGGCTGTGCTTGTGAGGTCACAACAGACTCAGTGCCCCCTAGGTTAGTGTCCATCGCCCCCTACTGGCTGTGCTTGTGAGGTCACAGCAGCCTCAGTGCCTTATAGGTTAGTGTGCAGCGCCCCCTGCTGGCTGTGCTTGTGAGGTCACAGCAGCCTCAGTGCCTCTGAGGCCAGTGCCATGCTCATGGCTGCTGGCTGTGCTTGTGAGGTCACAGCAGCCTCAGTGCCTCCTCTGCCAGTGGCAGTCTCATGGCTGCTGGCTGTGCTTCTGAGGTCACAGAAGCCTGAGTGCCTCCTAGACCAGTTTCAGGCTCATGGCTGCTGGCTGTGCTTGTGAGGTCACAGCAGCCTCAGTGCCTCAAAATTTAGGGTGCAGCACCCCCTACTGGCTGTGCTTGTGAGGTCACAGCAGACTCAGTGCCTCTCAGGCCAGTATCAGGCTCATGGCCGCTGGCTGTGCTTGTGACGTCACAGCAGCCTCAGTGCCTCCTAGACCAGTGTCAGGCTCATGGCTGCTACCTGTGCTTCTGAGGTCACAGAAGCCTGAATGCCTCCTAGGCCAGTGGCAGGCTCATGGCTGCTGGCTGTGATTGTGAGGTCATAGCAGCCTCAGTGCCTCCTCTGCCAGTGCCATGCTCATGGCTGCTGGCTGTGCTTCTGAGGTCACAGCAGTCTCAGTGCCACAAAAGTTAGTCTGCAGCGCCCCCTGCTGGCTGTGCTTGTGAGGTCACAGCAGCCTCAGTGCCTCCTCTGCCAGTATCTTGCTCATGGCCGCTGGCTGTGCTTGTGACGTCACTGCAGCCTGAGTGCCTCCTAGGCCCGTAGCAGGCTCATGGCTGCTGGCTGTGCTTTTGAGGTCACAGCAGCCTCAGTGCCTCCTCTGCAAGTGCCATGCTCATGGCTGCTGGCTGTGCTTGTGATGTAACAGCAGCCTGAATGCCTCCCAGGCCAGTATCAGGCTCATAGCTGCTGGCTGTGCTTCTGAGGTCACAGCAGGCTGAATGCCTGCTAGGCCAGTGGCAGGCTCATGGCTGCTGGCTGTGCTTCTGAGGTCACAGCAGCCTCAGTGCCTCACAGTTTAGTGTCCAGCGTCCCCTGCTGGCTGTGCTTTTGAGGTCACAGCACTCTCAGTGCCTCTCAGGCCAGTATCAGGCTCATGGCTGCTGGCTGTGCTTGTGAGGTCACAGCAGCCTCAGTGCCTCCTCTGCCACTGCCATGCTCATGGCTGCTGGCTGTGCTTGTGAGATCACAGAAGACTCAGTGCCTCAAAAGTTGGTGTCCAGCGCTCCCTGCTGGCCCTGCTTGTGAGGTCACAGCAGACTCGGTGTCTCCGTGGATAGTGCCATGCTCATGGCTGCTGGCTGTGCTTGTGAGGTCACAGCAGCCTCAGTGCCTCTCAGGCCAGTATCAGGCTCATGGCTGCTGGCTGTGTTTGTGAGGTCACAGCAGCCTCAGTGCCTCCTAGGCCAGTATCAGGCTCATGGCTGCTGGCTGTGCTTGTGAGGTCACAGCAGCCTCAGTGCCTCTCTGGCCAGTGGCAGGCTCATGGCTGCTGGCTGAGCTTGTGAGGTCACAGCAGACTCAGTGCCTCAAAAGTTGGTGTCCAGCGCCCCCTGCTGGCTCTGCTTGTGAGGTCACAGCAGACTCAGTGTCTCCGTGGATAGTGCCATGCTCATGGCTGCTGGCTGTGCTTGTGAGGTTACAGCAGCCTCAGTGCCTCTCAGGCCAGTGGCAGTCTCATGGCTGCTGGCTGTGCTTGTGAGGTCACAGCAGCCTCAGTTCCTCCTAGGCCAGTATCAGGCTCATGGCTACTGGCTGTGCTTGTGAGGTTATAGCTGCCTCAGTGCCTCACAGTTTAGTGTCCAGCGCCCCCTGTTGGCTGTGCTTGTGAGGTCACAGCAGACTCAGTGCCTCCCAGGCCAATATCAGGCTCATGGCTGCTGGCTGTGCCTGTGACGTCACAGCAGACACAGTGCCTCCTAGGCCTGTGCCATGCTCATGGCTGCTGGCTGTGCTTGTGAGGTCACAGCAGCCTCAGTGTCTCCTAGGCCAGTATCAGGCTCATGGCTGCTGGCTGTGCTTGTGAGGTCACAGCAGCCTCAGTGCCTCCTAGGCCAGTGGCAGGCTCATGGCTGCTGGCTGTGCTTGTGAGGTCACAGCAGACTCAGTGCCCCAAAACTTAGTGTCCAGCGTCCCCTGCTGGCTGTGCTTGTGAGGTCACAGCAGCCTCAGTGCCTCCTCTGCCAGTGCCAGGGTCATGGCTGCTGGCTGTCCTTGTGAGGTCACAGCAGCCTCAGTGCCTCCGAGGCCAGTATCAGGCTCATGGCTGCTGGCTGTGCTTGTGAGGTCACAGCAGCCTGAGTGCCTCCTAGGCCCGTGGCAGGCTCATGGCTGCTGGCTGTGCTTGTGAGGTCACAGCAGCCTCAGTGCCTCCTCTGCCAGTGCCATGCTCATGGCTGCTGGCTGTGCTTGTGACATCACAGCAGGCTGAGTGCCTCCTAGGCCCGTGGCAGGCTCATGGCTGCTGGCTGTCATTGTGACGTCACAGCAGCCTCAGTGCCTCCTCTGCCAGTGCCATGCTCATGGCTGCTGGCTGTTCTTGTGAGGTCACAGAAGACTCAGTGTCTCCGTGGATAGTGCCATGCTCATGGCTGCTGGCTGTGCTTGTGAGGTCACAGCAGCCTCAGTTCCTCCTAGGCCAGTATCAGGCTCATGGCTACTGGCTGTGCTTCTGAGGTCACAGAGGCCTGAATGCCTCCTAGGCCAGTCGCAGGCTCATGGCTGCTGGCTGTGCTTCTGAGGTCACAGCAGCCTCAGTGACTCTGTGGATAGTGCCATGCTCATGGCTGCTGGCTGTGTTTCTCAGGTCACAGCAGCCTCAGTGCCTCCTAGGCCCGTGGCAGGCTCATGGCTGCTGGCTGTCACTGTGAGGTCACAGCAGCCTCAGTGCCTCCTCTGCCAGTGCCATGCTCATGGCTGCTGGCTCTGCTTGTGACGTCACAGCAGCCTGAGTGCCTCCTAGGCCCATGGCAGGCTCATGGCTGCTGGCTGTGCTTGTGACGTCACAGCAGCCTCAGTGCCTCCTCTGCCAGTGCCATGCTCATGGCTGCTGGCTGTGCTTGTGACATCACAGCAGCCTGAGTGCCTCCTAGGCCCTTGGCAGGCTCATGGCTGCTGGCTGTCATTGTGACGTCACAGCAGCCTCAGTGCTTCATAGTTTAGTGTCCAGCGTCCCCTGCTGGCTGTGCTTGTGAGGTCACAGAAGACTCAGTGCCTCAAAAGATGGAGTCCAGCGCCCCCTGCTGGCTCTGCTTGTGAGGTCACAGCAGACTCAGTGTCTCCGTGGATAGTGCCATGCTCATGGCTGCTGGCTGTGCTTGTGACGTCACAGCACACTCAGTGCCTCCTAGGCCCGTGCCATGCTCATGGCTGCTGGTTGTGCTTGTGAGGTCACAGCAGCCTCAGTGCCTCCTAGGCCAGTATCAGGCTCATGGCTGCTGGCTGTGCTTGTGAGGTCACACCAGCCTCAGTGCCTCCTAGGCCAGTGTCAGGCTCATGGCTGCTGGCTGTGATTGTGAGGTCACAGCAGCCTCAGTGACTCTGTGGACAGTGCCATGCTCATGGCTGCTGGCTGTGCTTGTGAGGTCACAGCAGCCTCAGTGCCTCTGAGTCCAGTATCAGGCTCATGGCTGCTGGCTGTGCTTGTGAGGTCACAGCAGCCTCAGTGCCTCATCGTTTAGTGTCCAGCGTCCCCTGCTGGCTCTGATTGTAAGGTCACAGCAGACTCAGTGCCTCAAAAGTTAGTGTCCAGCGCCCCCTGCTGGCTGTGCTTGTGAGGTCACAGCAGCCTCAGTGCCTCCTCTGCCAGTGCCAGGGTCATGGCTGCTGGCTGTGCTTGTGAGGTCACACCAGCCTCAGTGCCTCCCAGGCCAGTGTCAGGCTCATGGCTGCTGGCTGTGATTGTGAGGTCACAGCAGCCTCAGTGCCTCCTCTGCCAGTGCCATGCTCATGGCTGCTACCTGTGCTTGTGACATCACAGCAGCCTGAGTGCCTCCTAGGCCCGTGGCAGGCTCATGGCTGCTGGCTGTGATTGTGAGGTCACAGCACCCTCAGTGCCTCCTCTGCCAGTGCCAGGGTCATGGCTGCTGGCTGTGCTTGTGACGTCACAGCAGCCTGAGTGCCTCCTAGGCCCGTGGCAGGCTCATGGCTGCTGGCTGTCATTGTGACGTCACAGCAGCCTCAGTGCCTCCTCTGCCAGTGCCATGCTCATGGCTGCTGGCTGTGCTTCTCAGGTCACAGCAGCCTCAGTGCCTCCGAGGCCAGTATCAGGCTCATGGCGGCTGGTTGTGCTTGTGAGGTCACAGCAGCCTGAATGCCTCCTAGGCCAGTGTCAGGCTCATGGCTGCTGGCTGTGCTTGTGAGGTCACAGCAGCCTGAATGCCTCCTCGGCCAGGGGCAGGCTGATGGCTGCTGGCTGTGCTTGTGAGGTCACAGCAGCCTGAATGCCTCCTCGGCCAGTGGCAGGCTCATGGCTGCTGGCTGTGCTTGTGAGGTCACAGCAGCCTCAGTGCCTCCTAGTTTAGTGTCCAGCGTCCCCTGCTGGCTGTGCTTGTGAGGTCACAGCAGACTCAGTGACCCAAAAGTTAGTGTCCAGTGCCCCCTGCTGGCTGTGCTTGTGAGGTCACAGAAGCCTCAGTGCCTCCTCTGCCAGTGCCAGGGTCATGGCTGCTGGCTGTGCTTGTGAGGTCACACCAGCCTCAGTGCCTCCCAGGCCAGTGTCAGGCTCATGGCTGCTGGCTGTGCTTGTGAGGTCACAGCAGCCTCAGTGCCTCCTCTGCCAGTGCCATCCTCATGGCTGCTGGCTGTGCTTGTGACGTCACAGCAGCCTCAGTGCCTCCTAGGCCCGTGGCAGGCTCATGGCTGCTGGCTGTGCTTGTGAGGTCACAGCAGCCTCAGTGCCTCCTCTGCCAGTGGCAGTCTCATGGCTGCTGGCTGTGCTTGTGAGGTCACAGCAGCCTGAGTGCCTCCTAGGCCCTTAGCAGGCTCATGGCTGCTGGCTGTCATTTTGAGGTCACAGCAGCCTCAGTGCCTCCTCTGCCACTGCCATGCTCATGGCTGCTGGCTGTGCTTGTGAGGTCACAGCAGCCTCAGTGCCTCCTAGGCCAGTATCAGGCTCATGGCTGCTGGTTGTGCTTGTGAGGTCACAGCAGCCTAAATGCCTCCTAGGCCCGTGGCAGGCTCATGGCTGCTGGCTGTGCTTGTGAGGTTATAGCAGCCTCAGTGCCTCACAGTTTAGTGTCCAGCGTCCCCTGCTGGCTGTGCTTGTGAGGTCACAGCAGCCTCAGTGCCTCCGAGGCCAGTATCAGGCTCATGGCTGCTGGCTGTGCTTGTGAGGTCACACCAGCCTCAGTGCCTCCGAGGCCAGTATCAGGCTCATGGCTGCTGGCTGTGCTTGTGAGGTCACAGCAGCCTCAGTGCCTTCTAGGCCAGTGGCAGGCTCATGGCTGCTGGCTGTGCTTGTGAGGTCACAGCAAACTCAGTGCCTCAAAACTTAGTGTCCAGCGTCCCCTGCTGGCTGTGCTTGTGAGGTCACAGCAGCCCCAGTGCCTCCTCTGCCACTGTCAGGCTCATGGCTGCTGGCTGTGCTTCTGACGTCACAGCAGCCTCAGTGACTCTGTGGATAGTGCCATGCTCATGGCTGCTGGCTGTGCTTCTCAGGTCACAGCAGCCTCAGTGCCTCTGAGTCCAGGGGCAGTCTCATGGCTGCTGGCTGTGCTTGTGAGGTCACAGCAGCCTGAATGCCTCCTAGCCCTGTGGCAGGCTCATGGCTGCTGGCTGTGCTTGTGACGTCACAGCAGCCTCAGTGCCTCCTCTGCCAGTGCCATGCTCATGGCTGCTGGCTGTGCTTGTGAGGTCACAGCAGCCTCAGTGCCTCCTAGGCCAGTATCAGGCTCATGGCTGCTGGTTGTGCTTGTGAGGTCACAGCAGCCTGAATGCCTCCTAGGCCAGTGTCAGGCTCATGGCTGCTGGCTGTGCTTGTGAGGTCACAGCAGACTCAGTGCCCCAAAAGTTAGTGTACAGCGTTCCCTGCTGGCTGTGCTTGTGAGGTCACAGCAGCCCCAGTGACTCTGTGGACAGTGCCATGCTCCTGGCTGCTGGCTGTGCTTGTTACGTCACAGCAGCCTGAGTGCCTCCTAGGCCCGTGGCAGGCTCATGGCTGCTGGCTGTCATTGTGATGTCACAGCAGCCTCAGTGCCTCCTCTGCCACTGCCATGCTCATGGCTGCTGGCTGTGCTTCTGAGGTCACAGCAGCCTCAGTGCCTCCTCTGCCACTGCCATGCTCATGGCTGCTGGCTGTGCTTCTGAGGTCACAGCAGCCTCAGTGCCTCTGAGGCCAGTGGCAGGCTCATGGCTGCTGGCTGTGCTTGTGAGGTCACAGCAGCCTGAATGCCTCCTAGGCCAGTGTCAGGCTCATGGCTGCTGGCTGTGCTTGTGAGGTCACAGCAGCCCCAGTGCCTCATAATTTAGTGTCCAGCGTCCCCTGCTGGCTCTGATTGTGAGGTCACAGCAGCCTCAGTGCCTCCTAGGCCCGTAGCAGGCTCATGTCTGCTGGCTGTGCTTCTGAGGTCACAGAAGCCTCAGTGCCTCCTCTGCCACTGCCATGCTCATGTCTGCTGGCTGTGCTTGTGAGGTCAAAGCAGCCTCAGTGCCTCACAGTTTAGTGTCCAGTGTCCATTGCTGGCTCTGCTTGTTTGGTCACAGCAGACTCAGTGCCTCATAGGTTAGTGTCCAGCCCCCCCTGCTGGCTCTGCTTGTGAGGTCACAGCAGACTCAGTGCCTCCCAGGCCAATATCAGGCTCATGGCTGCTGGCTGTGCTTGTGACATCACAGCAGACACAGTGCCTCCTAGGCCCGTGCCATGCTCATGGCTGCTGGCTGTGCTTCTGAGGTCACAGCAGCCTCAGTGCCTCCGATGCCAGTATCAGGCTCATGGCTGCTGGCTGTGCTTCTGAGGTCACAGCAGCCTCAGTGCCTCCTAGGCCAGTGGCAGGCTCATGGCTGCTGGCTGTGCTTGTGAGGTCACAGCAGCCTCAGTGCCTCATAATTTAGTGTCCAGCGTCCCCTGCTGGCTGTGCTTGTGAGGTCACAGCAGCCCCAGTGCCTCCCAGACCAAAATCAGGCTCATGGCTGCTGGCTGTGCTTGTGACGTCACAGCAGACACAGTGCCTCCTAGGCCCGTGCCATGCTCATGGCTGCTGGCTGTGCTTGTGAGGTCACAGCAGCCTCAGTGCCTCCTAGGCAGGTGTCAGGCTCATGGCTGCTGGCTGTGCTTGTGAGGTCACAGCAGACTCAGTGCCTCAAAACTTAGTGTCCAGCGTTCCCTGCTGGCTGTGCTTGTGAGGTCACAGCAGCCCCAATGCCTCCTCTGCCAGTGTCAGGCTCATGGCTGCTGGCTGTGCTTCTGAGGTCACAGCAGCCTCAGTGACTCTGTGGATAGTGCCATGCTCATGGCTGCTGGCTGTGCTTCTCAGGTCACAGCAGCCTCAGTGCCTCTGAGTCCAGGGGCAGTCTAATGGCTGCTGGCTGTGCTTGTGAGGTCACAGCAGCCTGAATGCCTGCCAGCCCTGTGGCAGGCTCATGGCTGCTGGCTGTGCTTGTGAGGTCACAGCAGCCTCAGTGCCTCCTAGGCCCGTGGCAGGCTCATGGCTGCTGGCTGTGCTTGTGAGGTCACAGCAGCCTCAGTGCCTCCTAGGCCAGTATCAGGCTCATGGCTGCTGGTTGTGCTTGTGAGGTCACAGCAGCCCCAGTGCCTCCTCTGCCAGTGCCATGCTCATGGCTGCTGGCTGTGCTTGTGAGGTCACAGCAGCCTCAGTGCCTCTGAGGCCAGTATCAGGCTCATGGCTGCTGGCTGTGCTTGTGAGGTCACAGCAGCCTGAATGCCTCCTAGGCCAGGGGCAGGCTCATGGCTGCTGGCTGTGCTTCTCAGGTCAGAGCAGCCTCAGTGCCTCATAATTTAGTGTCCAGCGTCCCCTGCTGGCTCTGCTTGTGAGGTCACAGCAGACTCAGTGCCTCATAGGTTAGTGTCCAGCGCCCCCTGCTGGCTGTGCTTGTGAGGTCACAGCAGCCTGAATGCCTCCCAGCCCTGTGGCAGGCTCATGGCTGCTGGCTGTGCTTGTGAGGTCACAGCAGCCTCAGTGCCTCCTAGGCCCGTGGCAGGCTCATGGCTGCTGGCTGTGCTTGTGAGGTCACAGCAGCCTCAGTGCCTCCTAGGCCAGTATCAGGCTCATGGCTGCTGGTTGTGCTTGTGAGGTCACAGCAGCCCCAGTGCCTCCTCTGCCAGTGCCATGCTCATGGCTGCTGGCTGTGCTTGTGAGGTCACAGCAGCCTCAGTGCCTCCGATGCCAGTATCAGGCTCATGGCTGCTGGCTGTGCTTCTGAGGTCACAGCAGCCTCAGTGCCTCCTAGGCCAGTGGCAGGCTCATGGCTGCTGGCTGTGCTTGTGAGGTCACAGCAGCCTCAGTGCCTCATAATTTCGTGTCCAGCGTCCCCTGCTGGCTGTGCTTGTGAGGTCACAGCAGCCCCAGTGCCTCCTCTGCCACTGTCAGGCTCATGGCTGCTGCCTGTGCTTCTGAGGTCACAGCAGCCT
Source organism: Dromaius novaehollandiae (assembly GCF_036370855.1). Taxonomy (NCBI): domain Eukaryota; kingdom Metazoa; phylum Chordata; class Aves; order Casuariiformes; family Dromaiidae; genus Dromaius; species Dromaius novaehollandiae. The sequence goes on along the minus strand of NW_026991341.1, from coordinate 2,538,776 downwards.
CAGTGACTCTGTGGATAGTACCATGCTCATGGCTGCTGGCTGTGCTTCTCAGGTCACAGCAGCCTCAGTGCCTCTGAGTCCAGGGGCAGTCTCATGGCTGCTGGCTGTGCTTGTGAGGTCACAGCAGCCTGAATGCCTCCTAGCCCTGTGGCAGGCTCATGGCTGCTGGCTGTGCTTGTGACGTCACAGTAGACACAGTGCCTCCTAGGCCCGTGCCATGCTCATGGCTGCTGACTGTGCTTGTGACGTCACAGCAGCCTGAATGCCTCCTAGTCCAGTGTCAGTCTCATGGCTGCTGGCTGTGCTTGTGAGGTCACAGCAGCCTGAATGCCTCCTCGGCCAGTGGCAGGCTCATGGCTGCTGGCTGTGCTTGTGAGGTCACAGCAGCCTCAGTGCCTCATCGTTTAGTGTCCAGCGTCCCCTGCTGGCTCTGCTTGTGAGGTCACAGCAGACTCAGTACCTCAAAACTTAGTGTCCAGCGCCCCCTGCTGGCTCTGTTTGTGAGGTCACAGCAGCCTCAGTGCCTCCTCTGACAGTGCCATGCTCATGGCTGCTGGCTGTGCTTCTGATGTCACAGCAGCCTCAGTGCCTCTGAGGCCAGTGTCAGGCTCATGGCTGTTGGCTGTGCTTGTGAGGTCACAGCAGCCTCAGTGCCTCACAGGCCAGTATCAGGCTCATGGCTGCTGGCTGTGCTTGTGAGGTCACAGCAGCCTCAGTGCCTCCTAGACCAGTATCAGGCTCATGGCTGCTGGCTGTGCTTCTGAGGTCACAGAAACCTGAATGCCTCCTAGCCCAGTGGCAGGCTCATGGCTGCTGGCTGTGCTTCTGAGGTCACAGAAACCTGAATGCCTCCTAGGCCCGTGGCAGGCTCATGGCTGCTGGCTGTGCTTGTGAGGTCACAGCAGCCTCAGTGCCTCCTAGGCCAGCATCAGGCTCATGGCTGCTGGCTGTGCTTCTGAGGTCACAGAAACCTGAATGCCTCCTAGGCCAGTATCAGGCTCATGGCTGCTGGCTGTGCTTCTGAGGTCACAGAAACCTGAATGCCTCCTCGGCCAGTAGCAGGCTCATGGCTGCTGGCTGTGCTTGTGAGGTCACAGCAGACTCAGTGTCTCCGTGGATAGTGCCATGCTCATGGCTGCTGGCTGTGCTTGTGACGTCACAGCAGACACAGTGCCTCCTCTGCCCGTGCCATGCTCATGGCTGCTGGCTGTGCTTCTCAGGTCACAGCAGCCTCAGTGCCTCACAGGCCAGTATCAGGCTCATGGCTGCTGGCTGTGCTTGTGAGGTCACAGCAGCCTGAACGCCTCCTCGGCCAGTGGCAGGCTCATGGCTGCTGGCTGTGCTTGTGAGGTCACAGCAGCCTCAGTGCCTCATCGTTTAGTGTCCAGCGTTCCCTGCTGGCTCTGCTTGTGAGGTCACAGCAGCCTCAGTGCCTCAAAAGTTAGTGTCCAGCGCCCCCTGCTGGCTCTGCTTGTGAGGTCACAGCAGCCTCAGTGCCTCCTCTGCCAGTGCCAGGGTCATGGCTGCTGGCTGTGCTTGTGAGGTCACACCAGCCTCACTGCCTCACAGGCCAGTGTCAGGCTCATGGCTGCTGGCTGTGATTGTGAGGTCACAGCAGCCTCAGTGCCTCCTAGGCCAGTGTCAGGCTCATGGCTGCTGGCTGTGCTTGTGACGTCACAGCAGCCTGAGTGCCTCCTAGGCCCGTGGCAGGCTCATGGCTGCTGGCTGTGATTGTGACGTCACAGCAGCCTCAGTGCCTCCTCTGCCAGTGCCAGGGTCATGGCTGCTGGCCGTGCCTGTGACGTCACAGCAGACACAGTGCCTCCTAGGCCAGTGGCAGGCTCATGGCTGCTGGCTGTGCTTGTGAGGTCACAGCAGCCTCAGTGCCTCCTCTGCCAGTGCCATGCTCATGGCTGCTGGCTGTGCTTCTGAGGTCACAGCAGCCTCAGTGCCTCCTAGGCCAGTGTCAGGCTCATGGCTGCTGGTTGTGCTTGTGAGGTCACAGCAGCCTCAGTGCCTCCTAGGCCAGTGTCAGGCTCATGGCTGCTGGGTGTGCTTGTGAGGTCACAGCAGCCTCAGTGCCTCACAGGTCAGTATCAGGCTCATGGCTGCTGGCTGTGATTGTGAGGTCACAGCAGCCTCAGTGCCTCCTAGGCCAGTATCAGGCTCATGGCTGCTGGCTGTGCTTCTGAGGTCACAGAAACCTGAATGCCTCATAGGCCAGTGGCAGGCTCATGGCTGCTGGCTGTGCTTCTGAGGTCACAGAAACCTGAATGCCTCCTAGGCCAGTGGCAGGCTCATGGCTGCTGGCTGTGCTTGTGAGGTCACAGCAGCCTCAGTGCCTCCTAGGCCCGTGGCAGGCTCATGGCTGCTGGCTGTGCTTCTCAGGTCACAGCAGCCTCAGTGCCTCCTCTGCCAGTATCAGGCTCATGGCTGCTGGCTGTGCTTGTGAGGTCACAGCAGCCTGATCGCCTCCTCGGCCAGTGGCAGGCTCATGGCTGCTGGCTGTGCTTGTGAGGTCACAGCAGCCTCAGTGCCTCATCGTTTAGTGTCCAGCGTTCCCTGCTGGCTCTGCTTGTGAGGTCACAGCAGCCTCAGTGCCTCCTCTGCCAGTGCCAGGGTCATGGCTGCTGGCTGTGCTTGTGAGGTCACACCAGCCTCACTGCCTCACAGGCCAGTGTCAGGCTCATGGCTGCTGGCTGTGATTGTGAGGTCACAGCAGCCTCAGTGCCTCCTAGGCCAGTGGCAGGGTCATGGCTGCTGGCTGTGCTTGTGACGTCACAGCAGCCTGAGTGCCTCCTAGGCCCGTGGCAGGCTCATGGCTGCTGGCTGTGATTGTGACGTCACAGCAGCCTCAGTGCCTCCTCTGCCAGTGCCAGGGTCATGGCTGCTGGCCGTGCCTGTGACGTCACAGCAGACACAGTGCCTCCTAGGCCAGTGGCAGGCTCATGGCTGCTGGCTGTGCTTGTGAGGTCACAGCAGCCTCAGTGCCTCCTCTGCCAGTGCCATGCTCATGGCTGCTGGCTGTGCTTCTGAGGTCATAGCAGCCTCAGTGCCTCCTAGGCCAGTGTCAGGCTCATGGCTGCTGGTTGTGCTTGTGAGGTCACAGCAGCCTCAGTGCCTCACAGGCCAGTATCAGGCTCATGGCTGCTGGCTGTGATTGTGAGGTCACAGCAGCCTCAGTGCCTCCTAGGCCAGTATCAGGCTCATGGCTGCTGGCTGTGCTTCTGAGGTCACAGAAACCTGAATGCCTCATAGGCCAGTGGCAGGCTCATGGCTGCTGGCTGTGCTTCTGAGGTCACAGAAACCTGAATGCCTCCTAGGCCAGTGGCAGGCTCATGGCTGCTGGCTGTGATTGTGAGGTCACAGCAGCCTCAGTGCCTCCTAGGCCCGTGGCAGGCTCATGGCTGCTGGCTGTGCTTCTGAGGTCACAGAAACCTGAATGCCTCCTAGGCCAGTATCAGGCTCATGGCTGCTGGCTGTGCTTCTGAGGTCACAGAAACCTGAATGCCTCGTAGGCCAGTGTCAGGCTCATGGCTGCTGGCTGTGCTTGTGACGTCACAGCAGCCTCAGTGCCTCTCAGGCCAGTATCAGGCTCATGGCTGCTGGCTGTGCTTGTGACGTCACAGCAGCCTCAGTGCCTCCTCTGCCAGTGCCATGCTCATGGCTGCTGGCTGTGATTGTGAGGTCACATCAGCCTCAGTGCTTCATTGTTTAGTGTCCAGCGTCCCCTGCTGGCTCTGCTTGTGAGGTCGCAGCAGACTCAGTGTCTCCGTGGATAGTGCCATGCTCATGGCTGCTGGCTGTGCTTGTGAGGTCACAGCAGCCTCAGTGCCTCTCAGGCCAGTGGCATTCTCATGGCTGCTGGCTGTGCTTGTGAGGTCACAGCAGCCTCAGTTCCTCCTAGGCCAGTATCAGGCTCATGGCTACTGGCTGTGCTTCTGAGGTCACAGCAGCCTGAATGCCTCCTCTGCCATTGGCAGGCTCATGGCTGCTGGCTGTGCTTGTGAGGTTATAGCAGCCTCAGTTCCTCACAGTTCAGTGTCCAGCGCCCCTTGCTGGCTGTGCTTGTGAGGTCACAGCAGACTCAGTGCCTCCCAGGCCAATATCAGGCTCATGGTTGCTGGCTGTGCTTGTGACGTCACAGCAGCCTCAGTGCCTCCTAGGCCCGTGGCAGGCTCATGGCTGCTGGCTGTGCTTGTGAGGTCACAGCAGCCTCAGTGCCTCCTAGGCCAGTATCAGGCTCATGGCTGCTGGCTGTGCTTGTGAGGTCACAGCAGCCTCAGTGCCTCTCAGGCCAGTGGCAGTCTCATGGCTGCTGGCTGTGCTTGTGAGGTCACAGCAGCCTCAGTGCCTCCTAGGCCAGTATCAGGCTCATGGCTGCTGGCTGTGATTGTGAGGTCACAGCAGCCTCAGTGCCTCCTCTGCCAGTGCCATGCTCATGGCTGCTGGCTGTGTTTGTGAGGTCACAGCAGCCTCAGTGCCTCCTAGGCCAGTATCAGGCTCATGGCTGCTGGCTGTGATTGTGAGGTCACAGCAGCCTCAGTGCCTCCTAGGCCAGTGTCAGGCTCATGGCTGCTGGCTGTGCTTGTGAGGTCACAGCAGCCTCAGTGCCTCTCAGGCCAGTGGCAGTCTCATGGCTGCTGGCTGTGCTTGTGAGGTCACAGCAGCCCCAGTGCCTCCTCTGCCAGTGTCAGGCTCATGGCTGCTGGCTGTGCTTCTGAGGTCACAGCAGCCTCAGTGACTCTGTGGATAGTGCCATGCTCATGGCTGCTGGCTGTGCTTCTCAGGTCACAGCAGTCTCAGTGCCTCTGAGTCCAGGGGCAGTCTCATGGCTGCTGGCTGTGCTTGTGAGGTCACAGCAGCCTCAGTTCCTCCTAGGCCAGTATCAGGCTCATGGCTGCTGGCTGGGTTTCTGAGGTCACAGAAGCCTGAATGCCTCCTAGCCCTGTGGCAGGCTCATGGCTGCTGGCTGTGCTTGTGAGGTCACAGCAGCCTCAGTGCCTCATAGTTTAGTGTCCAGCGTCCCCTGCTGACTCTGCTAGTGAGGTCACGGCAGACTCAGTGCCTCAAAACTTAATGTCCAGCGCCCCCTGCTGGCTGTGCTTCTGAGGTCACAGCAGCCTCAGTGCCTCCTCTGCCAGTGCCATGCTCCTGGCTGCTGGCTGTGCTTGTAAGCTCACAGCAGCCTCAGTGCCTCCCAGGCCAGTGTCAGGCTCATGGCTGCTGGCTGTGCTTGTGAGGTCACAGCAGCCTCAGTGCCTCCTCTGCCAGTGCCATGCTCATAGCTGCTGGCTGTGCTTGTGAGGTCACAGCAGCCTCAGTGCCTCTCAGGCCAGTGGCAGTCTCATGGCTGCTGGCTGTGCTTGTGAGGTCACAGCAGCCTCAGTGCCTCATAGCTTAGTGTCCAGCGCCCCCTGCTGGCTGTGCTTGTGAGGTCACAGCAGCCTCAGTGCCTCCGAGGCCAGTATCAGGCTCATGGCTGCTGGCTGTGCTTGTGAGGTCACAGCAGCCTCAGTGCCTCCTAGGCCAGTGGCAGGCTCATGGCTGCTGGCTGTGCTTGTGAGGTCACAGCAGACTCAGTGTCTCAAAACTTAGTGTCCAGCGTCCCCTGCTGGCTGTGCTTGTGAGGTCACAGCAGCCCCAGTGCCTCCTCTGCCACTGTCAGGCTCATGGCTGCTGGCTGTGCTTGTGACGTCACAGCAGCCTCAGTGACTCTGTGGATAGTGCCATGCTCATGGCTGCTGGCTGTGCTTCTCAGGCCACAGCAGCCTCAGTGCCTCTGAGTCCAGGGGCAGTCTCATGGCTGCTGGCTGTGCTTGTGAGGTCACAGCAGCCTGAATGCCTCCTAGCCCTGTGGCAGGCTCATGGCTGCTGGCTGTGCTTGTGATGTCACAGCAGCCTCAGTGCCTCCTCTGCCAGTGCCATGCTCATGGCTGCTGGCTGTGCTTGTGAGGTCACAGCAGCCTCAGTGCCTCCTAGGCCAGTATCAGGCTCATGGCTGCTGGTTGTGCTTGTGAGGTCACAGCAGCCTGAATGCCTCCTAGGCCAGTGTCAGGCTCATGGCTGCTGGCTGTGCTTGTGAGGTCACAGCAGACTCAGTGCCCCAAAAGTTAGTGTACAGCGTTCCCTGCTGGCTGTGCTTGTGAGGTCACAGCAGCCCCAGTGACTCTGTGGACTGTGCCATGCTCATGGCTGCTGGCTGTGCTTGTTACGTCACAGCAGCCTGAGTGCCTCCTAGGCCCGTGGCAGGCTCATGGCTGCTGGCTGTCATTGTGATGTCACAGCAGCCTCAGTGCCTCCTCTGCCAGTGCCATGCTCATGGCTGCTGGCTGTGCTTGTGAGGTCACAGCAGCCTCAGTGCCTCTGAGGCCAGTGGCAGGCTCATGGCTGCTGGCTGTGCTTGTGAGGTCACAGCAGCCTGAATGCCTCCTAGGCCAGTGTCAGGCTCATGGCTGCTGGCTGTGCTTGTGAGGTCACAGCAGCCTCAGTGCCTCATAGGTTAGTGTGCAGCGCCCCCTGCTGGCTCTGCTTGTGAGGTCACAGCAGACTCAGTGGCTCATAGGTTAGTGTGCAGCGCCCCCTGCTGGCTCTGATTGTGAGGTCACAGCAGCCTCAGTGCCTCCTAGGCCCGTGGCAGGCTCATGGCTGCTGGCTGTGCTTCTGAGGTCACAGAAGCCTCAGTGCCTCCTCTGCCACTGCCATGCTCATGGCTGCTGGCTGTGCTTGTGAGGTCACAGCAGCCTCAGTGCCTCCTAGGCCAGTATCAGGCTCATGGCTGCTGGCTGTGCTTCTGAGGTCACAGAAACCTGAATGCCTCCTAGGCCAGTGGCAGGCTCATGGCTGCTGGCTGTGCTTGTGAGGTCACAGCAGCCTCAGTGCCTCACAGTTTAGTGTCCAGCGTCCATTGCTGGCTCTGCTTGTTTGGTCACAGCAGACTCAGTGCCTCATAGGTTAGTGTCCAGCCCCCCCTGCTGGCTCTGCTTGTGAGGTCACAGCAGACTCAGTGCCTCCCAGGCCAATATCAGGCTCATGGCTGCTGGCTGTGCTTGTGACATCACAGCAGACACAGTGCCTCCTCTGCCCGTGCCATGCTCATGGCTGCTGGCTGTGCTTGTGAGGTCACAGCAGCCTCAGTGCCTCCGATGCCAGTATCAGGCTCATGGCTGCTGGCTGTGCTTCTGAGGTCACAGCAGCCTCAGTGCCTCCTAGGCCAGTGGCAGGCTCATGGCTGCTGGCTGTGCTTGTGAGGTCACAGCAGCCTCAGTGCCTCATAATTTAGTGTCCAGCGTCCCCTGCTGGCTGTGCTTGTGAGGTCACAGCAGCCCCAGTGCCTCCCAGACCAAAATCAGGCTCATGGCTGCTGGCTGTGCTTGTGACGTCACAGCAGACACAGTGCCTCCTAGGCCTGTGCCATGCTCATGGCTGCTGGCTGTGCTTGTGAGGTCACAGCAGCCCCAGTGCCTCCCAGACCAAAATCAGGCTCATGGCTGCTGGCTGTGCTTGTGACGTCACAGCAGACACAGTGCCTCCTAGGCCTGTGCCATGCTCATGGCTGCTGGCTGTGCTTGTGAGGTCACAGCAGCCTCAGTGCCTCCTAGGCCAGTGTCAGGCTCATGGCTGCTGGCTGTGCTTGTGAGGTCACAGCAGACTCAGTGCCTCAAAACTTAGTGTCCAGCGTTCCCTGCTGGCTGTGCTTGTGAGGTCACAGCAGCCTCAGTGCCTCCTAGGCCAGTATCAGGCTCATGGCTGCTGGCTGTGCTTCTGAGGTCACAGCAGCCTCAGTGACTCTGTGGATAGTGCCATGCTCATGGCTGCTGGCTGTGCTTCTCAGGTCACAGCAGCCTCAGTGCCTCTGAGTCCAGGGGCAGTCTAATGGCTGCTGGCTGTGCTTGTGAGGTCACAGCAGCCTGAATGCCTCCCAGCCCTGTGGCAGGCTCATGGCTGCTGGCTCTGATTGTGAGGTCACAGCAGCTTCAGTGCCTCCTAGGCCCGTGGCAGGCTCATGGCTGCTGGCTGTGCTTGTGAGGTCACAGCAGCCTCAGTGCCTCCTAGGCCAGTATCAGGCTCATGGCTGCTGGTTGTGCTTGTGAGGTCACAGCAGCCCCAGTGTCTCCTCTGCCAGTGCCATGCTCATGGCTGCTGGCTGTGCTTGTGAGGTCACAGCAGCCTCAGTGCCTCTGAGGCCAGTATCAGGCTCATGGCTGCTGGCTGTGCTTGTGAGGTCACAGCAGCCTGAATGCCTCCTAGGCCAGGGGCAGGCTCATGGCTGCTGGCTGTGCTTCTCAGGTCACAGCAGCCTCAGTGCCTCATAGTTTAATGTCCAGCGTCCCCTGCTGGCTCTGCTTGTGAGGTCACAGCAGACTCAGTGCCTCATAGGTTAGTGTCCAGCGCCCCCTGCTGGCTGTGCTTGTGAGGTCACAGCATCCTCAGTGCCTCCTAGGCCAGTATCAGGCTCATGGCTGCTGGCTGTGCTTGTGAGGTCACAGCAGCCTCAGTGCCTCTCTGGCCAGTGGCAGGCTCATGGCTGCTGGCTGTGATTGTGAGGTCACGTCAGCCTCAGTGCTTCATAGTTAAGTGTCCAGCGTCCCCTGCTGGCTCTGATTGTGAGGTCACAGCAGCCTCAGTGCCTCCGAGGCCAGTATCAGGCTCATGGCTGCTGGCTGTGCTTCTGAGGTCACAGAAACCTGAATGCCTCCTAGGCCAGTGGCAGGCTCATGGCTGCTGCCTGTGCTTCTGAGGTCACAGAAGCCTCAGTGCCTCACAGTTTAGTGTCCAGCGTCCATTGCTGGCTCTGCTTGTTTGGTCACAGCAGCCTCAGTGCCTCACAGTTTAGTGTCCAGCGCCCCCTGCTGGCTCTGCTTGTGAGGTCACAGCAGCCTCAGTGCCTCCGATGCCAGTATCAGGCTCATGGCTGCTGGCTGTGCTTCTGAGGTCACAGCAGCCTCAGTGCCTCCTAGGCCAGTGGCAGGCTCATGGCTGCTGGCTGTGCTTGTGAGGTCACAGCAGCCTCAGTGCCTCATAATTTCGTGTCCAGCGTCCCCTGCTGGCTGTGCTTGTGAGGTCACAGCAGCCCCAGTGCCTCCTCTGCCACTGTCAGGCTCATGGCTGCTGCCTGTGCTTCTGAGGTCACAGCAGCCTCAGTGACTCTGTGGATAGTACCATGCTCATGGCTGCTGGCTGTGCTTCTCAGGTCACAGCAGCCTCAGTGCCTCTGAGTCCAGGGGCAGTCTCATGGCTGCTGGCTGTGCTTGTGAGGTCACAGCAGCCTGAATGCCTCCTAGCCCTGTGGCAGGCTCATGGCTGCTGGCTGTGCTTGTGACGTCACAGCAGACACAGTGCCTCCTAGGCCCGTGCCATGCTCATGGCTGCTGACTGTGCTTGTGACGTCACAGCAGCCTGAATGTCTCCGAGTCCAGGGGCAGTCTCATGGCTGCTGGCTGTGCTTGTGAGGTCACAGCAGCCTGAATGCCTCCTCGGCCAGTGGCAGGCTCATGGCTGCTGGCTGTGCTTGTGAGGTCACAGCAGCCTCAGTGCCTCATCGTTTAGTGTCCAGCGTTCCCTGCTGGCTCTGCTTGTGAGGTCACAGCAGACTCAGTACCTCAAAACTTAGTGTCCAGCGCCCCCTGCTGGCTCTGCTTGTGAGGTCACAGCAGCCTCAGTGCCTCCTCTGCCAGTGGCAGTCTCATGGCTGCTGGCTGTGCTTGTGAGGTCACACCAGCCTCAGTGCCTCCCAGGCCAGTGTCAGGCTCATGGCTGCTGGCTGTGCTTGTGAGGTCACAGCAGCCTCAGTGCCTCCTCTGACAGTGCCATGCTCATGGCTGCTGGCTGTGCTTCTGATGTCACAGCAGCCTCAGTGCCTCTGAGGCCAGTGTCAGGCTCATGGCTGCTGGCTGTGCTTGTGACGTCACAGCAGACTCAGTGCCTCACAGGCCAGTGTCAGGCTCATGGCTGCTGGCTGTGCTTGTGAGGTCACAGCAGCCTCAGTGCCTCCTAGACCAGTATCAGGCTCATGGCTGCTGGCTGTGCTTCTGAGGTCACAGAAACCTGAATGCCTCCTAGCCCAGTGGCAGGCTCATGGCTGCTGGCTGTGCTTCTGAGGTCACAGAAACCTGAATGCCTCCTAGGCCAGTGGCAGGCTCATGGCTGCTGGCTGTGCTTGTGAGGTCACAGCAGCCTCAGTGCCTCCTAGGCCAGCATCAGGCTCATGGCTGCTGGCTGTGCTTCTGAGGTCACAGAAACCTGAATGCCTCCTAGGCCAGTATCAGGCTCATGGCTGCTGGCTGTGCTTCTGAGGTCACAGAAACGTGAATGCCTCCTCGGCCAGTAGCAGGCTCATGGCTGCTGGCTGTGCTTGTGAGGTCACAGCAGACTCAGTGTCTCCGTGGATAGTGCCATGCTCATGGCTGCTGGCTGTGCTTGTGACGTCACAGCAGACACAGTGCCTCCTCTGCCAGTGCCAGGGTCATGGCTGCTGGCTGTGCTTGTGAGGTCACACCAGCCTCACTGCCTCACAGGCCAGTGTCAGGCTCATGGCTGCTGGCTGTGATTGTGAGGTCACAGCAGCCTCAGTGCCTTCTAGGCCAGTGGCAGGGTCATGGCTGCTGGCTGTGCTTGTGAGGTCACAGCAGCCTCAGTGCCTCCTAGGCCCGTGGCAGGCTCATGGCTGCTGGCTGTGATTGTGAGGTCACAGAAGCCTCAGTGCCTCCTCTGCCAGTGCCAGGGTCATGGCTGCTGGCTGTGCTTCTGAGGTCACAGCAGCCTCAGTGCCTCCTAGGCCAGTGTCAGGCTCATGGCTGCTGGTTGTGCTTGTGAGGTCACAGCAGCCTCAGTGCCTCCTAGGCCAGTGTCAGGCTCATGGCTGCTGGCTGTGCTTGTGAGGTCACAGCAGCCTCAGTGCCTCACAGGCCAGTATCAGGCTCATGGCTGCTGGCTGTGCTTGTAAGGTCACAGCAGCCTGAATGCCTCCTCGGCCAGTGGCAGGCTCATGGCTGCTGGCTGTGCTTCTGAGGTCACAGAAACCTGAATGCCTCATAGGCCAGTGGCAGGCTCATGGCTGCTGGCTGTGCTTCTGAGGTCACAGAAACCTGAATGCCTCCTAGGCCAGTGGCAGGCTCATGGCTGCTGGCTGTGCTTGTGAGGTCACAGCAGCCTCAGTGCCTCCTAGGCCCGTGGCAGGCTCATGGCTGCTGGCTGTGCTTCTGAGGTCACAGAAACCTGAATGCCTCCTAGGCCAGTATCAGGCTCATGGCTGCTGGCTGTGCTTCTGAGGTCACAGAAACCTGAATGCCTCGTAGGCCAGTGTCAGGCTCATGGCTGCTGGCTGTGCTTCTGAGGTCACAGCAGCCTCAGTGCCTCATCGTTTAGTTTCCAGCGTCCCCTGCTGGCTCTGCTTGTGAGGTCACAGCAGACTCAGTGCCTCATAGGTTAGTGTGCAGCGTCCCCTGCTGGCTCTGCTTGTGACGTCACAGCAGCCTCAGTGCCTCTCAGGCCAGTATCAGGCTCATGGCTGCTGGCTGTCATTGTGATGTCACAGCAGCCTCAGTGCCTCCTCTGCCAGTGCCATGCTCATGGCTGCTGGCTGTGATTGTGAGGTCACAGCAGCCTCAGTGCCTCTGAGGCCAGTGGCAGGCTCATGGCTGCTGGCTGTGCTTGTGAGGTCACAGCAGCCTGAATGCCTCCTAGGCCAGTGTCAGGCTCATGGCTGCTGGCTGTGCTTGTGAGGTCACAGCAGCCCCAGTGCCTCATAATTTAGTGTCCAGCGTCCCCTGCTGGCTCTGGTTGTGAGGTCACAGCATCCTCAGTGCCTCATAGGTTAGTGTGCAGCGCCCCCTGCTGGCTCTGATTGTGAGGTCACAGCAGCCTCAGTGCCTCCTAGGCCCGTGGCAGGCTCATGGCTGCTGGCTGTGCTTCTGAGGTCACAGAAGCCTCAGTGCCTCCTCTGCCACTGCCATGCTCATGGCTGCTGGCTGTGCTTGTGAGGTCACAGCAGCCTCAGTGCCTCCTAGGCCAGTATCAGGCTCATGGCTGCTGGCTGTGCTTCTGAGGTCACAGAAACCTGAATGCCTCCTAGGCCAGTGGCAGGCTCATGGCTGCTGGCTGTGCTTGTGAGGTCACAGCAGCCTCAGTGCCTCACAGTTTAGTGTCCAGCGTCCATTGCTGGCTCTGCTTGTTTGGTCACAGCAGACTCAGTGCCTCATAGGTTAGTGTCCAGCCCCCCCTGCTGGCTCTGCTTGTGAGGTCACAGCAGACTCAGTGCCTCCCAGGCCAATATCAGGCTCATGGCTGCTGGCTGTGCTTGTGACATCACAGCAGACACAGTGCCTCCTCTGCCCGTGCCATGCTCATGGCTGCTGGCTGTGCTTGTGAGGTCACAGCAGCCTCAGTGCCTCCGATGCCAGTATCAGGCTCATGGCTGCTGGCTGTGCTTCTGAGGTCACAGCAGCCTCAGTGCCTCCTAGGCCAGTGGCAGGCTCATGGCTGCTGGCTGTGCTTGTGAGGTCACAGCAGCCTCAGTGCCTCATAATTTAGTGTCCAGCGTCCCCTGCTGGCTGTGCTTGTGAGGTCACAGCAGCCCCAGTGCCTCCCAGACCAAAATCAGGCTCATGGCTGCTGGCTGTGCTTGTGACGTCACAGCAGACACAGTGCCTCCTAGGCCTGTGCCATGCTCATGGCTGCTGGCTGTGCTTGTGAGGTCACAGCAGCCCCAGTGCCTCCCAGACCAAAATCAGGCTCATGGCTGCTGGCTGTGCTTGTGACGTCACAGCAGACACAGTGCCTCCTAGGCCTGTGCCATGCTCATGGCTGCTGGCTGTGCTTGTGAGGTCACAGCAGCCTCAGTGCCTCCTAGGCCAGTGTCAGGCTCATGGCTGCTGGCTGTGCTTGTGAGGTCACAGCAGACTCAGTGCCTCAAAACTTAGTGTCCAGCGTTCCCTGCTGGCTGTGCTTGTGAGGTCACAGCAGCCTCAGTGCCTCCTAGGCCAGTATCAGGCTCATGGCTGCTGGCTGTGCTTCTGAGGTCACAGCAGCCTCAGTGACTCTGTGGATAGTGCCATGCTCATGGCTGCTGGCTGTGCTTCTCAGGTCACAGCAGCCTCAGTGCCTCTGAGTCCAGGGGCAGTCTAATGGCTGCTGGCTGTGCTTGTGAGGTCACAGCAGCCTGAATGCCTCCCAGCCCTGTGGCAGGCTCATGGCTGCTGGCTCTGATTGTGAGGTCACAGCAGCTTCAGTGCCTCCTAGGCCCGTGGCAGGCTCATGGCTGCTGGCTGTGCTTGTGAGGTCACAGCAGCCTCAGTGCCTCCTAGGCCAGTATCAGGCTCATGGCTGCTGGTTGTGCTTGTGAGGTCACAGCAGCCCCAGTGTCTCCTCTGCCAGTGCGATGCTCATGGCTGCTGGCTGTGCTTGTGAGGTCACAGCAGCCTCAGTGCCTCTGAGGCCAGTATCAGGCTCATGGCTGCTGGCTGTGCTTGTGAGGTCACAGCAGCCTGAATGCCTCCTAGGCCAGGGGCAGGCTCATGGCTGCTGGCTGTGCTTCTCAGGTCACAGCAGCCTCAGTGCCTCATAGTTCAGTGTCCAGCGTCCCCTGCTGGCTCTGCTTGTGAGGTCACAGCAGACTCAGTGCCTCATAGGTTAGTGTCCAGCGCCCCCTGCTGGCTGTGCTTGTGAGGTCACAGCATCCTCAGTGCCTCCTAGGCCAGTATCAGGCTCATGGCTGCTGGCTGTGCTTGTGAGGTCACAGCAGCCTCAGTGCCTCTCTGGCCAGTGGCAGGCTCATGGCTGCTGGCTGTGATTGTGAGGTCACGTCAGCCTCAGTGCTTCATAGTTAAGTGTCCAGCGTCCCCTGCTGGCTGTGCTTGTGAGGTCACAGCAGCCTCAGTGCCTCCGAGGCCAGTATCAGGCTCATGGCTGCTGGCTGTGCTTCTGAGGTCACAGCAGCCTCAGTGCCTCCTAGGCCAGTGGCAGGCTCATGGCTGCTGGCTGTGCTTGTGAGGTCACAGCAGCCTCAGTGCCTCATAATTTCGTGTCCAGCGTCCCCTGCTGGCTGTGCTTGTGAGGTCACAGCAGCCCCAGTGCCTCCTCTGCCACTGTCAGGCTCATGGCTGCTGCCTGTGCTTCTGAGGTCACAGCAGCCTCAGTGACTCTGTGGATAGTACCATGCTCATGGCTGCTGGCTGTGCTTCTCAGGTCACAGCAGCCTCAGTGCCTCTGAGTCCAGGGGCAGTCTCATGGCTGCTGGCTGTGCTTGTGAGGTCACAGCAGCCTGAATGCCTCCTAGCCCTGTGGCAGGCTCATGGCTGCTGGCTGTGCTTGTGACGTCACAGCAGACACAGTGCCTCCTAGGCCCGTGCCATGCTCATGGCTGCTGACTGTGCTTGTGACGTCACAGCAGCCTGAATGTCTCCGAGTCCAGGGGCAGTCTCATGGCTGCTGGCTGTGCTTGTGAGGTCACAGCAGCCTGAATGCCTCCTCTGCCAGTGGCAGGCTCATGGCTGCTGGCTGTGCTTGTGAGGTCACAGCAGCCTCAGTGCCTCATCGTTTAGTGTCCAGCGTTCCCTGCTGGCTCTGCTTGTGAGGTCACAGCAGACTCAGTACCTCAAAACTTAGTGTCCAGCGCCCCCTGCTGGCTCTGCTTGTGAGGTCACAGCAGCCTCAGTGCCTCCTCTGCCAGTGGCAGTCTCATGGCTGCTGGCTGTGCTTGTGAGGTCACACCAGCCTCAGTGCCTCCCAGGCCAGTGTCAGGCTCATGGCTGCTGGCTGTGCTTGTGAGGTCACAGCAGCCTCAGTGCCTCCTCTGACAGTGCCATGCTCATGGCTGCTGGCTGTGCTTCTGATGTCACAGCAGCCTCAGTGCCTCTGAGGCCAGTGTCAGGCTCATGGCTGCTGGCTGTGCTTGTGACGTCACAGCAGACTCAGTGCCTCACAGGCCAGTGTCAGGCTCATGGCTGCTGGCTGTGCTTGTGAGGTCACAGCAGCCTCAGTGCCTCCTAGACCAGTATCAGGCTCATGGCTGCTGGCTGTGCTTCTGAGGTCACAGAAACCTGAATGCCTCCTAGCCCAGTGGCAGGCTCATGGCTGCTGGCTGTGCTTCTGAGGTCACAGAAACCTGAATGCCTCCTAGGCCAGTGGCAGGCTCATGGCTGCTGGCTGTGCTTGTGACGTCACAGCAGCCTCAGTGCCTCCTAGGCCAGCATCAGGCTCATGGCTGCTGGCTGTGCTTCTGAGGTCACAGAAACCTGAATGCCTCCTAGGCCAGTATCAGGCTCATGGCTGCTGGCTGTGCTTCTGAGGTCACAGAAACGTGAATGCCTCCTCGGCCAGTAGCAGGCTCATGGCTGCTGGCTGTGCTTGTGAGGTCACAGCAGACTCAGTGTCTCCGTGGATAGTGCCATGCTCATGGCTGCTGGCTGTGCTTGTGACGTCACAGCAGACACAGTGCCTCCTCTGCCCGTGCCATGCTCATGGCTGCTGGCTGTGCTTCTCAGGTCACAGCAGCCTCAGTGCCTCACAGGCCAGTATCAGGCTCATGGCTGCTGGCTGTGCTTGTGAGGTCACAGCAGCCTGAACGCCTCCTCGGCCAGTGGCAGGCTCATGGCTGCTGGCTGTGCTTGTGAGGTCACAGCAGCCTCAGTGCCTCATCGTTTAGTCTCCAGCGTTCCCTGCTGGCTCTGCTTGTGAGGTCACAGCAGCCTCAGTGCCTCAAAACTTAGTGTCCAGCGCCCCCTGCTGGCTCTGCTTGTGAGGTCACAGCAGCCTCAGTGCCTCCTCTGCCAGTGCCAGGGTCATGGCTGCTGGCTGTGCTTGTGAGGTCACACCAGCCTCACTGCCTCACAGGCCAGTGTCAGGCTCATGGCTGCTGGCTGTGATTGTGAGGTCACAGCAGCCTCAGTGCCTCCTAGGCCAGTGGCAGGGTCATGGCTGCTGGCTGTGCTTGTGAGGTCACAGCAGCCTCAGTGCCTCCTAGGCCCGTGGCAGGCTCATGGCTGCTGGCTGTGATTGTGAGGTCACAGAAGCCTCAGTGCCTCCTCTGCCAGTGCCAGGGTCATGGCTGCTGGCTGTGCTTCTGAGGTCACAGCAGCCTCAGTGCCTCCTAGGCCAGTGTCAGGCTCATGGCTGCTGGTTGTGCTTGTGAGGTCACAGCAGCCTCAGTGCCTCCTAGGCCAGTGTCAGGCTCATGGCTGCTGGGTGTGCTTGTGAGGTCACAGCAGCCTCAGTGCCTCACAGGCCAGTATCAGGCTCATGGCTGCTGGCTGTGCTTGTGAGGTCACAGCAGCCTGAATGCCTCCTCGGCCAGTGGCAGGCTCATGGCTGCTGGCTGTGCTTCTGAGGTCACAGAAACCTGAATGCCTCATAGGCCAGTGGCAGGCTCATGGCTGCTGGCTGTGCTTCTGAGGTCACAGAAACCTGAATGCCTCCTAGGCCAGTGGCAGGCTCATGGCTGCTGGCTGTGCTTGTGAGGTCACAGCAGCCTCAGTGCCTCCTAGGCCCGTGGCAGGCTCATGGCTGCTGGCTGTGCTTCTGAGGTCACAGAAACCTGAATGCCTCCTAGGCCAGTATCAGGCTCATGGCTGCTGGCTGTGCTTCTGAGGTCACAGAAACCTGAATGCCTCGTAGGCCAGTGTCAGGCTCATGGCTGCTGGCTGTGCTTCTGAGGTCACAGCAGCCTCAGTGCCTCATCGTTTAGTTTCCAGCGTCCCCTGCTGGCTCTGCTTGTGAGGTCAGAGCAGACTCAGTGCCTCATAGGTTAGTGTGCAGCGTCCCCTGCTGGCTCTGCTTGTGACGTCACAGCAGCCTCAGTGCCTCTCAGGCCAGTATCAGGCTCATGGCTGCTGGCTGTGCTTGTGACGTCACAGCAGCCTCAGTGCCTCCTCTGCCAGTGCCATGCTCATGGCTGCTGGCTGTGATTGTGAGGTCACATCAGCCTCAGTGCTTCATTGTTTAGTGTCCAGCGTCCCCTGCTGGCTCTGCTTGTGAGGTCGCAGCAGACTCAGTGTCTCCGTGGATAGTGCCATGCTCATGGCTGCTGGCTGTGCTTGTGAGGTCACAGCAGCCTCAGTGCCTCTCAGGCCAGTGGCAGTCTCATGGCTGCTGGCTGTGCTTGTGAGGTCACAGCAGCCTCAGTTCTTCCTAGGCCAGTATCAGGCTCATGGCTACTGGCTGTGCTTCTGAGGTCACAGCAGCCTGAATGTCTCCTCTGCCATTGGCAGGCTCATGGCTGCTGGCTGTGCTTGTGAGGTTATAGCAGCCTCAGTGCCTCACAGTTCAGTGTCCAGCGCCCCTTGCTGGCTGTGCTTGTGAGGTCACAGCAGACTCAGTGCCTCCCAGGCCAATATCAGGCTCATGGCTGCTGGCTGTGCTTGTGACGTCACAGCAGCCTCAGTGCCTCCTAGGCCCGTGCCATGCTCATGGCTGCTGGCTGTGCTTGTGAGGTCACAGCAGCCTCAGTGCCTCCTAGGCCAGTATCAGGCTCATGGCTGCTGGCTGTGCTTGTGAGGTCACAGCAGCCTCAGTGCCTCCTAGGCCAGTGGCAGGCTCATGGCTGCTGGCTGTGCTTGTGAGGTCACAGCAGACTCAGTGCCCCAAAATTTAGTGTCCAGCGTCCCCTGCTGGCTGTGCTTGTGAGGTCACAGCAGCCCCAGTGCCTCCTCTGCCAGTGTCAGGCTCATGGCTGCTGGCTGTGCTTCTGAGGTCACAGCAGCCTCTGTGACTCTGTGGATAGTGCCATGCTCATGGCTGCTGGCTGTGCTTCTCAGGTCACAGCAGCCTCAGTGCCTCTGAGTCCAGGGGCAGTCTCATGGCTGCTGGCTGTGCTTGTGAGGTCACAGCAGCCTGAATGCCTCCTAGCCCTGTGGCAGGCTCATGGCTGCTGGCTATGATTGTGAGGTCACAGCAGACGCAATGCCTCATAGTTTAGTGTCCAGCGTCCCCTGGTGGCTGTGCTTGTGAGGTCACAGCAGCCTCAGTGCCTCATAGTTTAGTGTCCAGCGTCCCCTGCTAGCTCTGCTTGTGAGGTCACAGCAGCCTCAGTGCCTTATAAGTTACTGTCCAGCGCCCCCTGCTGGCTGTGCTTGTGAGGTCACAGCAGCCTCAGTGCCTCCTCTGCCAGTGCCAGGGTCATGGCTGCTGGCTGTGCTTGTGAGGTCACACCAGCCTCAGTGCTTCCCAGGCCAATGTCAGGCTCATGGCTGCTGGCTGTGCTTGTGAGGTCACAGCAGCCTCAGTGCCTCCTCTGCCAGTGCCATGCTCATGGCTGCTGGCTGTGCTTGTGACGTCACAGCAGCCTGAGTGCCTCCTAGGCAAGTGGCAGGCTCATGGCTGCTGGCTGTGCTTGTGAGGTCACAGCAGCCTCACTGCCTCCTCTGCCAGTGCCATGCTCATGGCTGCTGGCTGTGCTTGTGAGGTCACAGCAGCCTCAGTGCCTCATAATTTAGTGTCCAGCGTCCCCTGCTGGCTCTGATTGTGAGGTCACAGCAGACTCAGTGCCTCATAGGTTAGTGTGCAGCGCCCCCTGCTGGCTGTGCTTGTGAGGTCACAGCAGCCTCAGTGCCTCACAGGCCAGTGCCATGCTCATGGCTGCTGGCTGTGCTTGTGAGGTCACAGCAGACTCAGTGCCTCCTAGGCCAGTATCAGGCTCATGGCTGCTGGCTGTGCTTCTGAGGTCACAGAAATCTGAATGCCTCCTAGGCCAGTGGCAGGCTCATGGCTGCTGGCTGTGTTTCTGAGGTCACAGCAGCCTCAGTACCTCATAGTTTAGTGTCCAGCGTCCCCTGCTGGCTCTGTTTGTGAGGTCACAGCAGACTCAGTGCCTCATAGGTTAGTGTGCAGCGCCCCCTGCTGGCTGTGCTTGTGAGGTCACAGCAGCCTCAGTGCCTCACAGGCCAGTATCAGGCTCATGGCTGCTGGCTGTGCTTGTGAGGTCACAGCAGACTCAGTGCCTCCTAGGCCCGTGCCATGCTCATGGCTGCTGGCTGTGCTTGTGAGGTCACAGCAGCCTCAGTGCCTCCTAGGCCAGTATCAGGCTCATGGCTGCTGGCTGTGCTTCTGAGGTCACAGCAGCCTCAGGGCCTCCTAGGCCAGTGGCAGGCTCATGGCTGCTGGCTGTGCTTGTGAGGTCACATCAGCCTCAGTGCTTCATAGTTTAGTGTCCAGCGTCCCCTGCTGGCTGTGCTTGTGATGTCACAGCAGACTCAGTGCCTCAGAAGTTGGAGTCCAGCGCCCCCTGCTGGCTCTGATTGTGAGGTCACAGCAGACTCAGTGTCTCCGTGGATAGTGCCATGCTCATGGCTGCTGGCTGTGCTTGTGACGTCACAGCAGAAACAGTGCCTCCTAGGCCCGTGCCATGCTCATGGCTGCTGGCTGTGCTTGTGACGTCACAGCAGCCTCAGTGCCTCTGAGTCCAGGGGCAGTCTCATGGCTGCTGGCTGTGCTTCTGAGGTCACAGCAGCCTGAATGCCTCCTCGGCCAGTGCCATGCTCATGGCTGCTGGCTGTGCTTGTGAGGTCACAGCAGCCTGAGTGCCTCCCAGGCCCGTGGCAGGCTCATGGCTGCTGGCTGTGATTGTGAGGTCACAGCAGCCTCAGTGCCTCATCGTTTAGTGTCCAGCGTTCCCTGCTGGCTCTGCTTGTGAGGTCACAGCAGCCTGAGTGCCTCCCAGGCCCTTGGCAGGCTCATGGCTGCTGGCTGTGATTGTGAGGTCACAGCAGCCTCAGTGCCTCCTCTGCCAGTGCCATGCTCATGGCTGCTGGCTGTGCTTGTGAGGTCACAGCAGCCTGAGTGCCTCCTAGGCCCGTGGCAGGCTCATGGCTGCTGGCTGTGCTTGTGAGGTCACAGCAGCCTCAGTGCCTCCTCTGCCAGTGCCATGCTCATGGCTGCTGGCTGTGCTTGTGACGTCACAGCAGCCTCAGTGACTCTGTGGACAGTGTGATGCTCATGGCTGCTGGCTGTGCTTCTCAGGTCACAGCAGCCTCAGTGCCTCTGAGTCCAGGGGCAGTCTCATGGCTGCTGGCTGTGCTTGTGAGGTCACAGCAGCCTGAATGCCTCCTCGGCCAGTGGCAGGCTCATGGCTGCTGGCTGTGCTTGTGAGGTCACAGCAGCCTCAGTGCCTCATCGTTTAGTGTCCAGCGTCCCCTGCTGACTGTGCTTGTGAGGTCACAGCAGCCTCAGTGCCTCCTCTGCCAGTGCCAGGGTCATGGCTGCTGGCTGTGCTTGTGAGGTCACAGCAGACTCAGTGCCTCCCAGGCCAGTGTCAGGCTCATGGCTGCTGGCTGTGCTTGTGAAGTCACAGCAGACTCAGTGCCTCCTCTGCCAGTGCCGTGCTCATGGCTGCTGGCTGTGCTTGTGACGTCACAGCAGCCTGAGTGCCTCCTAGGCCCGTGGCAGGCTCATGGCTGCTGGCTGTGATTGTGAGGTCACAGCAGCCTCAGTGCCTCCTCTGCCAGTGCCATGCTCATGGCTGCTGGCTGTGCTTGTGACGTCACAGCAGCCTGAGTGCCTCCTAGGCCAGTGGCAGGCTCATGGCTGCTGGCTGTGCTTGTGAGGTCACAGCAGCCTCAGTGCCTCCTCTGCCAGTGCCATGCTCATGGCTGCTGGCTGTGCTTGTGAGGTCACAGCTGCCTCAGTGCCTCCTAGGCCAGCGGCAGGCTCATGGCTGCTGGCTGTGCTTGTGAGGTCACAGCAGCCTCAGTGCCTCACAGGCCAGTATCAGGCTCATGGCTGCTGGCTGTGCTTGTGACGTCACAGCAGCCTCCGTGCCTCCTCTGCCACTGCCATGCTCATGGCTGCTGGCTGTGCTTCTGAGGTCACAGAAATCTGAATGCCTCCTAGGCCAGTGGCAGGCTCATGGCTGCTGGCTGTGCTTGTGAGGTCAGAGCAGCCTCAGTGCCTCCTAGGCCAGTATCAGGCTCATGGCTGCTGGCTGTGCTTGTGAGGTCACAGCAGCCTCAGTGCCTCCTAGGCCAGTATCAGGCTCATGGCTGCTGGCTGTGATTGTGAGGTCACATCAGCCTCAGTGCTTCATAGCTGAGTGTCCAGCGTCCCCTGCTGGCTCTGCTTGTGAGGTCACAGCAGACTCAGTGCCTCAGAAGTTGGAGTCCAGCGCCCCCTGCTGGCTGTGCTTGTGAGGTCACAGCAGCCTCAGTGCCTCCTCTGCCAGTGCCAGGGTCATGGCTGCTGGCTGTGCTTGTGAGGTCACAGCAGACTCAGTGCCTCCTCTGCCAGTGCCATGCTCATGGCTGCTGGCTGTGCTTGTGACGTCACAGCAGCCTGAGTGCCTCCTATGCCCGTGGCAGTCTCATGGCTGCTGGCTGTGATTGTGACGTCACAGCAGCCTCAGTGCCTCCTCTGCCAGTGCCATGCTCATGGCTGCTGGCTGTGCTTGTGACGTCACAGCAGCCTCAGTGCCTCCTAGGCCCGTGGCAGGCTCATGGCTGCTGGCTGTCATTGTGACGTCACAGCAGCCTCAGTGCCTCCTCTGCCAGTGCCATGCTCATGGCTGCTGGCTGTGCTTGTGAGGTCACAGCAGCCTCAGTGCCTCCTAGGCCAGTATCAGGCTCATGGCTGCTGGTTGTGCTTGTGAGGTCACAGCAGACTCAGTGCCTCAGAAGTTGGAGTCCAGCGCCCCCTGCTGGCTCTGCTTGTGAGGTCACAGCAGACTCAGTGCCTCAAAAGTTAGCGTCCAGCGTCCCCGGCTGGCTGTGTCTGTGAGGTCACAGCAGCCCCAGTGCCTCCTCTGCCAGTGTCAGGCTCATGGCTGCTGGCTGTGCTTGTGAGGTCACAGCAGCCTCAGTGCCTCACAGGCCAGTGCCATGCTCAGGGCTGCTGGCTGTGCTTGTGAGGTCACAGCAGCCTCAGTGCCTCCCAGGCCAGTGTCAGGCTCATGGTGGCTGGCTGTGCTTGTGAGGTCACAGCAGCCTCAGTGCCTCACAGGCCAGTGCCATGCTCATGGCTGCTGGCTGTGCTTGTGAGGTCACAGCAGACTCAGTGCCTCCTAGGCCAGTGGCAGGCTCATGGCTGCTGGCTGTGCTTCTGAGGTCACAGCAGCCTCAGTGCCTCATAGTTTAGTGTCCAGCGTCCCCTGGTGGCTGTGCTTGTGAGGTCACAGCAGACTCAGTGCCTCATAGGTTAGTGTGCAGCGCCCCCTGCTGGCTGTGCTTGTGAGGTCACAGCAGCCTCAGTGCCTCACAGGCCAGTATCAGGCTCATGGCTGCTGGCTGTGCTTGTGAGGTCACAGCAGACTCAGTGCCTCCAAGGCCCGTGGCAGGCTCATGGCTGCTGGCTGTGCTTGTGAGGTCACAGCAACCTCAGTGCCTCCTAGGCCAGTATCAGGCTCATGGCTGCTGGCTGTGCTTCTGAGGTCACAGCAGCCTCAGGGCCTCCTCTGCCAGTGGCAGGCTCATGGCTGCTGGCTCTGATTGTGAGGTCACATCAGCCTCGGTGCTTCATAGTTTAGTGTCCAGCGTCCCCTGCTGGCTGTGCTTGTGAGGTCACAGCAGACTCAGTTCCTCAGAAGTTGGAGTCCAACGCCCCCTGCTGGCTCTGATTGTGAGGTCACAGCAGACTCAGTGTCTCCGTGGATAGTGCCATGCTCATGGCTGCTGGCTGTGCTTGTGACGTCACAGCAGAAACAGTGCCTCCTAGGCCCGTGCCATGCTCATGGCTGCTGGCTGTGCTTGTGACGTCACAGCAGCCTGAATGCCTCCTCGGCCAGTGGCAGGCTCATGGCTGCTGGCTGTGCTTGTGAGGTCACAGCAGCCTCAGTGCCTCATCGTTTAGTGTCCAGCGTTCCCTGCTGGCTGTGCTTGTGAGGTCACAGCAGACTCAGTGCCTCAAAACTTAGTGTCCAGCGCCCCCTGCTGGCTGTGCTTGTGAGGTCACAGCAGCCTCAGTGCCTCCTCTGCCAGTGCCAGGGTCGTGGCTGCTGGCTGTGCTTGTGAGGTCACACCAGCCTCAGTGCCTCCCAGGCCAGTGTCAGGCTCATGGCTGCTGGCTGTGCTTGTGAGGTCACAGCAGCCTCAGTGCCTCCTCTGCCAGTGCCATGCTCATGGCTGCTGGCTGTGCTTGTGAGGTCACAGCAGCCTGAGTGCCTCCCAGGCCCGTGGCAGGCTCATGGCTGCTGGCTGTGCTTGTGAGGTCACAGCAGCCTCAGTGCCTCCTCTGCCAGTGCCATGCTCATGGCTGCTGGCTGTGCTTGTGACGTCACAGCAGCCTCAGTGACTCTGTGGACAGTGTGATGCTCATGGCTGCTGGCTGTGCTTCTCAGGTCACAGCAGCCTCAGTGCCTCTGAGTCCAGGGGCAGTCTCATGGCTGCTGGCTGTGCTTGTGAGGTCACAGCAGCCTGAATGCCTCCTCGGCCAGTGGCAGGCTAATGGCTGCTGGCTGTGCTTGTGAGGTCACAGCAGCCTCAGTGCCTCATCGTTTAGTGTCCAGCGTCCCCTGCTGGCTCTGCTTGTGAGGTCACAGCAGCCTCAGTGCCTCCTCTGCCAGTGCCAGGGTCATGGCTGCTGGCTGTGCTTGTGAGGTCACACCAGCCTCAGTGCCTCCCAGGCCAGTGTCAGGCTCATGGCTGCTGGCTGTGCTTGTGAGGTCACAGCAGACTCAGTGCCTCCTCTGCCAGTGCCGTGCTCATGGCTGCTGGCTGTGCTTGTGAGGTCACAGCAGCCTGAGTGCCTCCTAGGCCCGTGGCAGGCTCATGGCTGCTGGCTGTGATTGTGAGGTCACAGCAGCCTCAGTGCCTCCTCTGCCAGTGCCATGCTCATGGCTGCTGGCTGTTCTTGTTACGTCACAGCAGCCTGAGTGCCTCCTAGGCCCGTGGCAGGCTCATGGCTGCTGGCTGTCATTGTGAGGTCACAGCAGCCTCAGTGCCTCCTCTGCCAGTGCCATGCTCATGGCTGCTGGCTGTGCTTGTGAGGTCACAGCAGCCTCAGTGCCTCCTAGGCCAGTGCCATGCTCATGGCTGCTGGCTGTGCTTGTGAGGTCACAGCAGCCTCAGTGCCTCACAGGCCAGTATCAGGCTCATGGCTGCTGGCTGTGCTTGTGACGTCACAGCAGCCTCAGTGCCTCCTCTGCCAGTGCCATGCTCATGGCTGCTGGCTGTGCTTGTGAGGTCACAGCAGACTCAGTGCATCCTAGGCCAGTATCAGGCTCATGGCTGCTGGCTGTGCTTCTGAGGTCACAGAAATCTGAATGCCTCCTAGGCCAGTGGCAGGCTCATGGCTGCTGGCTGTGCTTGTGAGGTCACAGCAGCCTCAGTGCCTCATAGTTTAGTGTAGAGCGTCCCCTGCTGGCTCTGCTTGTGAGGTCACAGCAGACTCAGGGCCTCATAGGTTAGTGTGCAGCGCCCCCCGCTGTCTGTGCTTGTGAGGTCACAGCAGCCTCAGTGCCTCACAGGCCAGTATCAGGCTCATGGCTGCTGGCTGTGCTTGTGACGTCACAGCAGCCTCAGTGCCTCCTAGACCAGTGCCATGCTCATGGCTGCTGGCTGTGCTTGTGAGGTCACAGCAGCCTCAGTGCCTCCTAGGCCAGTATCAGGCTCATGGCTGCTGGCTGTGCTTGTGAGGTCACAGCAGCCTCAGTGCCTCCTAGGCCAGTATCAGGCTCATGGCTGCTGGCTGTGATTGTGAGGTCACATCAGCCTCAGTGCTTCATAGCTGAATGTCCAGCGTCCCCTGCTGGCTCTGCTTGTGAGGTCACAGCAGACTCAGTGCCTCAGAAGTTGGAGTCCAGCGCCCCCTGCTGGCTCTGCTTGTGAGGTCACAGCAGCCCCAGTGCCTCCTCTGCCAGTGTCAGGCTCATGGCTGCTGGCTGTGCTTGTGAGGTCACAGCAGCCTCAGTGACTCTGTGGACAGTGCCATGCTCATGGCTGCTGGCTGTGCTTGTGAGGTCACAGCAGCCTCAGTGCCTCCTAGGCCAGTGCCAGGGTCGTGGCTGCTGGCTGTGCTTGTGAGGTCACAGCAGCCTCAGTGCCTCCCAGGCCAGTGTCAGGCTCATGGTGGCTGGCTGTGCTTGTGAGGTCACAGCAGACTCAGTGCCTCCTCTGCCAGTGCCACGCTCATGGCTGCTGGCTGTGCTTGTGAGGTCACAGCAGACTCAGTGCCTCCTAGGCCAGTGCCAGGGTCGTGGCTGCTGGCTGTGCTTGTGAGGTCACACCAGCCTCAGTGCCTCCCAGGCCAGTGTCAGGCTCATGGCTGCTGCCTGTGCTTGTGACGTCACAGCAGCCTGAGTGCCTCCCAGGCCCGTGGCAGGCTCATGGCTGCTGGCTCTGCTTGTGAGGTCACAGCAGCCTCAGTGCCTCCTCTGCCAGTGCCGTGCTCATGGCTGCTGGCTGTGCTTGTGACGTCACAGCAGCCTGAGTGCCTCCTAGGCCCGTGGCAGACTCATGGCTGCTGGCTGTCATTGTGACGTCACAGCAGCCTCAGTGTCTCCTCTGCCAGTGCCATGCTCATGGCTGCTGGCTGTGCTTGTGAGGTCACAGCAGCCTCAGTGCCTCCTAGGCCAGTATCAGGCTCATGGCTGCTGGTTGTGCTTGTGAGGTCACAGCAGCCTGAATTCCTCCTAGGCCAGTGGCAGGCTCATGGCTGCTGGCTGTGCTTGTGAGGTCACATCAGCCTCAGTGCTTCATAGTTTAGTGTCCAGCGTCCCCTGCTGGCTGTGCTTGTGAGGTCACAGCAGACTCAGTGCCTCAGAAGTTGGAGTCCAGCGCCCCCTGCTGGCTGTGCTTGTGAGGTCACAGCAGACTCAGTGTCTCCGTGGATAGTGCCATGCTCATGGCTGCTGGCTGTGCTTGTGACGTCACAGCAGACACAGTGCCTCCTAGGCCCGTGCCATGCTCATGGCTGATGGCTGTGATTGTGAGGTCACAGCAGCCTGAATGCCTCCTAGGCCAGTATCAGGCTCATGGCTGCTGGCTGTGCTTCTGAGGTCACAGCAGCCTCAGTGCCTCCTAAGCCAGTGGCAGGCTCATGGCTGCTGGCTGTGCTTGTGAGGTCACAGCAGACTCAGTGCCTCAAAAATTAGTGTCCAGCGTCTCCTGCTGGCTGTTCCTGTGAGGTCACAGCAGCCCCAGTGCCTCCTCTGCCAGTGTCAGGCTCATGGCTGCTGGCTGTGCTTGTGACGTCACAGCAGCCTCAGTGCCTCTGAGTCCAGGGGCAGGCTCATGGCTGCTGGCTGTGCTTGTGAGGTCACAGCAGCCTGAATGCCTCCTCGGCCAGTGGCAGGCTCATGGCTGCTGGCTGTGCTTGTGAGGTCACAGCAGCCTCAGTGCCTCATCGTTTAGTGTCCAGCGTTCCCTGCTGGCTCTGCTTGTGAGGTCACAGCAGACTCAGTTCCTCAAAACTTAGTGTCCAGCGCCCCCTGCTGGCTGTGCTTGTGAGGTCACAGCAGACACAGTGCCTCCTCTGCCAGTGCCAGGGTCATGGCTGCTGGCTGTGCTTGTGAGGTCACAGCAGCCTCAGTGCCTCCCAGGCCAGTGTCAGGCTCATGGCTGCTGGCTGTGCTTGTGAGGTCACAGCAGCCTCAGTGCCTCCTCTGCCAGTGCCATGCTCATGGCTGCTGGCTGTGCTTCTGAGGTCACAGCAGCCCCAGTGACTCTGTGGACAGTGCCATGCTCATGGCTGCTGGCTGTGCTTGTGAGGTCACAGCAGCCTCAGTGCCTCCTAGGCCAGTGGCAGGCTCACGGCTACTGGCTGTGCTTGTGAGGTCACACCAGCCTCAGTGCCTCCCAGGCCAGTGTCAGGCTCATGGCTGCTGGCTGTGCTTGTGACGTCACAGCAGCCTCAGTGCCTCTGAGTCCAGGGGCAGTCTCATGGCTGCTGGCTGTGCTTGTGAGGTCACAGCAGCCTGAATGCCTCCTCGGCCAGTGGCAGGCTCATGGCTGCTGGCTGTGCTTCTGTGGTCACAGCAGCCTCAGTGCCTCATCGTTTAGTGTCCAGCGTTCCCTATTGGTTCTGCTTGTGCGGTCACAGCAGACTCAGTGCCTCAAAGCTTAGTGTCCAGCGCCCCCTGCTGGCTGTGCTTGTGAGGTCACAGCAGCCTCAGTGCCTCCTCTGCCAGTGCCAGGGTCATGGCTGCTGGCTGTGCTTGTGAGGTCACACCAGCCTCAGTGCCTCCTCTGCCAGTGCCATGCTCATGGCTGCTGCCTGTGCTTGTGACGTCACAGCAGCCTGAGTGCCTCCTAGGCGCGTGGCAGGCTCATGGCTGCTGGCTGTGATTGTGAGGTCACAGCAGCCTCAGTGCCTCCTCTGCCAGTGCCATGCTCATGGCTGCTGGCTGTGCTTGTGACGTCACAGCAGCCTCAGTGCCTCCTAGGCCCGTGGCAGGCTCATGGCTGCTGGCTGTGATTGTGACGTCACAGCAGCCTCAGTGCCTCCTCTGCCAGTGCCATGCTCATGGCTGCTGGCTGTGCTTGTGAGGTCACAGCAGCCTCAGTGCCTTCTAGGCCAGTATCAGGCTCATGGCTGCTGGTTGTGCTTGTGAGGTCACAGCAGCCTCAGTGCCTCCTCTGCCACTGCCATGCTCATGGCTGCTGGCTGTGCTTGTGAGGTCACAGCAGCCTCAGTGCCTCACAGGCCAGTGTCAGGCTCATGGTTGCTGGCTGTGATTGTGAGGTCACAGCAGCCTCAGTGCCTCTCAGGCCAGTATCAGGCTCATGGCTGCTGGCTGTGCTTGTGAGGTCACAGCAGCCTCAGTGCCTCTTCTGCCACTGCCATGCTCATGGCTGCTGGCTGTGCTTGTGAGGTCACAGAAGACTCAGTGCCTCAAAAGTTCGTGTCCAGCGCCCCCTGTTGGCCCTGCTTGTGAGGTCACAGCAGACTCGGTGTCTCCGTGGATAGTGCCATGCTCATGGCTGCTGGCTGTGCTTGTGAGGTCACAGCAGCCTCAGTGCCTCTCAGGCCAGTATCAGGCTCATGGCTGCTGGCTGTGCTTGTGAGGTCACAGCAGCCTCAGTGCCTCCGAGGCCAGTATCAGGCTCATGGCTGCTGGCTGTGCTTGTGAGGTCACAGCAGCCTCAGTGCCTCTCTGGCCAGTGGCAGGCTCATGGCTGCTGGCTGTGCTTGTGAGGTCACAGCAGCCTCAGTGCCTCAAAAGTTGGTGTCCAGCGCCCCCTGCTGGCTCTGCTTGTGAGGTCGCAGCAGACTCAGTGTCTCCGTGGATAGTGCCATGCTCATGGCTGCTGGCTGTGCTTCTCAGGTCACAGCAGCCTCAGTGCCTCTGAGTCCAGGGGCAGTCTCATGGCTGCTGGCTGTGCTTGTGAGGTCACAGCAGCCTCAGTGCCTCATAGGCCACTATCAGGCTCATGGCTGCTGGCTGTGCTTCTGAGGTCACAGAAATCTGAATGCCTCCTAGCCCTGTGGCAGGCTCATGGCTGCTGGCTACGATTGTGAGGTCACAGCAAACGCAGTGCCTCATAGTTTAGTGTCCAGCGTCCCCTGGTGGCTGTGCTTGTGAGGTCACAGCAGCCTCAGTGCCTCATAGTTTAGTGTCCAGCGTCCCCTGCTAGCTCTGCTTGTGAGGTCACAGCAGCCTCAGTGCCTCATAAGTTACTGTCCAGCGCCCCCTCCTGTCTGTGCTTGTGAGGTCACAGCAGCCTCAGTGCCTCCTCTGCCAGTGCCAGGGTCATGGCTGCTGGCTGTGCTTGTGAGGTCACACCAGCCTCAGTGCCTCCCAGGCCAATGTCAGGCTCATGGCTGCTGGCTGTGCTTGTGAGGTCACAGCAGCCTCAGTGCCTCCTCTGCCAGTGCCATGCTCATGGCTGCTGGCTGTGCTTGTGACGTCACAGCAGCCTGAGTGCCTCCTAGGTCTGTTGCAGGCTCATGGCTGCTGGCTGTGCTTGTGACGTCACAGCAGCCTCAGTGCCTCCTCTGCCAGTGCCATGCTCATGGCTGCTGGCTGTGCTTGTGAGATCACAGCAGCCTCAGTGCCTCATAATTTAGTGTCCAGCGTCCCCTGCTGGCTCTGATTGTGAGGTCACAGCAGACTCAGTGCCTCATAGGTTAGTGTGCAGCGCCCCCTGCTGGCTGTGCTTGTGAGGTCACAGCAGCCTCAGTGCCTCACAGGCCAGTGCCATGCTCATGGCTGCTGGCTGTGCTTGTGAGGTCACAGCAGACTCAGTGCCTCATAGGCCACTATCAGGCTCATGGCTGCTGGCTGTGCTTCTGAGGTCACAGAAATCTGAATGCCTCCTAGGCCAGTGCCAGGCTCATGGCTGCTGGCTGTGCTTCTGAGGTCACAGCAGCCTCAGTGCCTCATAGTTTAGTGTCCAGCGTCCCCTGCTGGCTCTGTTTGTGAGGTCACAGCAGACTCAGTGCCTCATAGGTTAGTGTGCAGCGCCCCCTGCTGGCTGTGCTTGTGAGGTCACAGCAGCCTCAGTGCCTCACAGGCCAGTATCAGGCTCATGGCTGCTGGCTGTGCTTGTGACGTTACAGCAGACTCAGTGCCTCCTAGGCCCGTGCCATGCTCATGGCTGCTGGCTGTGCTTGTGAGGTCACAGCAGCCTCAGTGCCTCCTAGGTCAGTATCAGGCTCATGGCTGCTGGCTGTGCTTGTGAGGTCACAGCAGCCTGAATCCCTCCTAGGTCAGTGGCAGGCTCATGGCTGCTGGCTGTGATTGTGAGGTCACATCAGCCTCAGTGCTTCATAGTTTAGTGTCCAGCGTCCCCTGCTGGCTGTGCTTGTGAGGTCACAGCAGACTCAGTGCCTCAGAAGTTGGAGTCTAGCGCCCCCTGCTGGCTCTGATTGTGAGGTCACAGCAGACTCAGTGTCTCCGTGGATAGTGCCATGCTCATGGCTGCTGGCTGTGCTTATGACGTCACAGCAGAAACAGTGCCTCCTAGGCCCGTGCCATGCTCATGGCTGCTGGCTGTGCTTGTGACGTCACAGCAGCCTCAGTGCCCCTGAGTCCAGGGGCAGTCTCATGGCTGCTGGCTGTGCTTGTGAGGTCACAGCAGCCTGAATGCCTCCTCGGCCAGTAGCAGGCTCATGGCTGCTGGCTGTGCTTGTGAGGTCACAGCAGCCTCAGTGCCTCATCGTTTAGTGTCCAGCGTTCCCTGCTGGCTGTGCTTGTGAGGTCACAGCAGATTCAGTTCCTCATATCTTAGTGTCCAGCGCCCCCTGCTGGCTCTGCTTGTGAGGTCACAGCAGCCTCAGTGCCTCCTCTGCCAGTGCCAGGGTCGTGGCTGCTGGCTGTGCTTGTGAGGTCACACCAGCCTCAGTGCCTCCCAGGCCAGTGTCAGGCTCATGGCTGCTGGCTGTGATTGTGAGGTCACAGCAGCCTCAGTGCCTCCTCTGCCAGTGCCATGCTCATGGCTGCTGGCTGTGCTTTTGAGGTCACAGCAGCCTGAGTGCCTCCCAGGCCCGTGGCAGGCTCATGGCTGCTGGCTGTGCTTCTCAGGTCACAGCAGCCTCAGTGCCTCCTCTGCCAGTGCCATGCTCATGGCTGCTGGCTGTGCTTGTGACGTCACAGCAGCCTCAGTGATTCTGTGGACAGTGTCATGCTCATGGCTGCTGGCTGTGCTTCTCAGGTCACAGCAGCCTCAGTGCCTCTGAGTCCAGGGGCAGTCTCATGGCTGCTGGCTGTGCTTGTGAGGTCACAGCAGCCTGAATGCCTCCTCGGCAAGTGGCAGGCTAATGGCTGCTGGCTGTGCTTGTGAGGTCACAGCAGCCTCAGTGCCTCATCGTTTAGTGTCCAGCGTCCCCTGCTGGCTCTGCTTGTGAGGTCACAGCAGCCTCAGTGCCTCCTCTGCCAGTGCCAGGCTCATGGCTGCTGGCTGTGCTTGTGAGGTCACACCAGCCTCAGTGCCTCCCAGGCCAGTGTCAGGCTCATGGCTGCTGGCTGTGCTTGTGAGGTCACAGCAGACTCAGTGCCTCCTCTGCCAGTGCCGTGCTCATGGCTGCTGGCTGTGCTTGTGACGTCACAGCAGCCTGAGTGCCTCCTAGGCCCGTGGCAGGCTCATGGCTGCTGGCTGTGATTGTGAGGTCACAGCAGCCTCAGTGCCTCCTCTGCCAGTGCCATGCTCATGGCTGCTGGCTGTGCTTGTGACGTCACAGCAGCCTGAGTGCCTCCTAGGCCCGTGGCAGGCTCATGGCTGCTGGTTGTGCTTGTGAGGTCACAGCAGCCTCAGTGCCTCCTCTGCCAGTGCCATGCTCATGGCTGCTGGCTGTGCTTGTGAGGTCACAGCAGCCTCAGTGCCTCCTAGGCCAGTACCAGGCTCATGGCTGCTGGCTGTGCTTGTGAGGTCACAGCAGCCTCAGTGCCTCACAGGCCAGTATCAGGCTCATGGCTGCTGGCTGTGCTTGTGACGTCACAGCAGCCTCCGTGCCTCCTCTGCCAGTGCCATGCTCATGGCTGCTGGCTGTGCTTGTGAGGTCACAGCAGACTCAGTGCATCCTAGGCCAGTATCAGGCTCATGGCTGCTGGCTGTGCTTCTGAGGTCACAGAAATCTGAATGCCTCCTAGGCCAGTGGCAGGCTCATGGCTGCTGGCTGTGCTTGTGAGGTCACAGCAGCCTCAGTGCCTCATAGTTTAGTGTCCAGCGTCCCCTGCTGGCTCTGCTTGTGAGGTCACAGCAGTCTCAGTGCCTCATAGGTTAGTGTGCAGCGCCCCCTGCTGGCTCTGATTGTGAGGTCACAGCAGCCTCAGTGCCTCCCAGACCAATATCAGGCTCATGGCTGCTGGCTGTGCTTGTGACGTCACAGCAGCCTCAGTGCCTCCTAGGCCCGTACCATGCTCATGGCTGCTGGCTGTGCTTGTGAGGTCACAGCAGCCTCAGTGCCTCCGAGGCCAGTATCAGGCTCATGGCTGCTGGCTGTGCTTGTGAGGTCACAGCTGCCTCAGTGCCTCCTAGGCCAGTGGCAGGCTCATGGCTGCTGGCTGTGCTTGTGAGGTCACAGCAGACTCAGTGCCTCAAAACTTAGTGTCCAGCGTCCCCTGCTGGCTGTGCTTGTGAGGTCACAGCAGCCCCAATGCCTCCTCTGCCAGTGTCAGGCTCATGGCTGCTGGCTGTGCTTCTGAGGTCACAGCAGCCTCAGTGACTCTGTGGATAGTGCCATGCTCATGGCTGCTGGCTGTGCTTCTCAGGTCACAGCAGCCTCAGTGCCTCTGAGTCCAGGGGCAGTCTCATGGCTGCTGGCTGTGCTTGTGAGGTCACAGCAGCCTGAATGCCTCCTAGCCCTGTGGCAGGCTCATGGCTGCTGGCTGTGCTTGTGACGTCACAGCAGCCTGAGTGCCTCCTAGGCCCGTGGCAGGCTCATGGCTGCTGGCTGTGCTTTTGAGGTCACAGCAGCCTCAGTGCCTCATACCCCAGCATCAGGCTCATGGCTGCTGGTTGTGCTTGTGAGGTCACAGCAGCCCCAGTGCCTCCTCTGCCAGTGCCATGCTCATGGCTGCTGGCTGTGCTTGTGAGGTCACAGCAGCCTCAGTGCCTCTGAGGCCAGTATCAGGCTCAAGGCTGCTGGCTGTGCTTGTGAGGTCACAGCAGCCTGAATGCCTCCTAGGCCAGTGGCAGGCTCATGGCTGCTGGCTGTGCTTCTCAGGTCACAGCAGCCTCAGTGCCTCATAATTTAGTGTCCAGCGTCCCCTGCTGGCTGTGCTTGTGAGGTCACAGTAGACTCAGTGACTCATAGGTTAGTGTGCAGCGCCCCCTGATGGCTGTGCTTGTGAGGTCACAGCAGCCTCAGTGCCTCCTAGGCCAGTATCAGGCTCATGGCTGCTGGCTGTGCTTGTGAGGTCACAGCAGCCTCAGTGCCTCTCTGGCCAGTGGCAGGCTCATGGCTGCTGGCTGTGATTGTGAGGTCACGTCAGCCTCAGTGCTTCATAGTTTAGTGTCCAGCGTCCCCTGCTGGCTCTGCTTGTGAGGTCACAGCAGACTCAGTGCCTCAAAAGTTGGTGTCCAGCGCCCCCTGCTGGCTCTGCTTGTGAGGTCACAGCAGCCTCAGTGCCTCACAGGCCAGTATCAGGCTCATGGCTGCTGGCTGTGCTTCTGAGGTCACAGCAGCCTCAGTGCCTCCTCTGCCACTGCCATGCTCATGGCTGCTGGCTGTGCTTGTGAGGTCACAGCAGCGTCAGTGCCTCCGAGGCCAGTATCAGGCTCATGGCTGCTGGCTGTGCTTCTGAGGTCACAGAAACCTGAATGCCTCCTAGGCCAGTGGCAGGCTCATGGCTGCTGGCTGTGCTTGTGACTTCACAGCAGACACAGTGCCTCCTAGGCCCGTGCCATGCTCATGGCTGCTGGCTGTGCTTGTGAGGTCACAGCAGCCTCAGTGCCTCCGATGCCAGTATCAGGCTCTTGGCTGCTGGCTGTGCTTCTCAGGTCACAGCAGCCTCAGTGCCTCCTAGGCCAGTGGCAGGCTCATGGCTGCTGGCTGTGCTTGTGAGGTCACAGCAGCCTCAGTGCCTCATAATTTAGTGTCCAGCGTCCCCTGCTGGCTGTGCTTGTGAGGCCACAGCAGCCCCAGTGCCTCCTCTGCCACTGTCAGGCTCATGGCTGCTGCCTGTGCTTGTGAGGTCACAGCAGACTCAGTGCCTCCTCTGCCAGTGCCATGCTCATGGCTGCTGGCTGTGCTTCTCAGGTCACAGCAGCCTCAGTGCCTCTGAGTCCAGGGGCAGTCTCATGGCTGCTGGCTGTGCTTGTGAGGTCACCGCAACCTGAATGCCTCCTAGCCCTGTGGCAGGCTCATGGCTGCTGGCTGTGCTTGTGATGTCACAGCAGACACAGTGCCTCCTCTGCCCGTGCCATGCTCATGGCTGCTGGCTGTGCTTCTCAGGTCACAGCAGCCTCAGTGCCTCTGAGTCCAGGGGCAGTCTCATGGCTGCTGGCTGTGCTTCTGAGGTCACAGCAGCCTGAATGCCTCCTAGGCCCGTGGCAGGCTCATGGCTGCTGGCTGTCATTGTGACGTCACAGCAGCCTCAGTGCCTCATCGTTTAGTGTCCAGCGTTCCCTGCTGGCTCTGCTTGTGAGGTCACAGCAGACTCAGTGCCTCATAGGTTAGTGTCCAGCGCCCCCTGCTGGCTCTGCTTGTGAGGTCACAGCAGCCTCAGTGCCTCCTCTGCCAGTGCCAGGGTCATGGCTGCTGGCTGTGCTTGTGAGGTCACACCAGCCTCAGTGCCTCCCAGGCCACTGTCAGGCTCATGGCTGCTGGCTGTGATTGTGAGGTCACAGCAGCCTCAGTGCCTCCTCTGCCAGTGCCATGCTCATGGCTGCTGGCTGTGCTTCTCAGGTCACAGCAGCCTGAGTGCCTCCTAGCCCTGTGGCAGGCTCATGGCTGCTGGCTGTGCTTGTGACGTCACAGCAGCCTGAGTGCCTCCTAGGCCCGTGGCAGGCTCATGGCTGCTGGCTGTGCTTTTGAGGTCACAGCAGCCTCAGTGCCTCCTAGGCCAGTATCAGGCTCATGGCTGCTGGTTGTGCTTGTGAGGTCACAGCAGCCCCAGTGCCTCCTCTGCCAGTGCCATGCTCATGGCTGCTGGCTGTGCTTGTGAGGTCACAGCAGCCTCGGTGCCTCTGAGGCCAGTATCAGGCTCAAGGCTGCTGGCTGTGCTTGTGAGGTCACAGCAGCCTGAATGCCTCCTAGGCCAGTGGCAGGCTCATGGCTGCTGGCTGTGCTTCTCAGGTCACAGCAGCCTCAGTGCCTCATAATTTAGTGTCCAGCGTCCCCTGCTGGCTCTGCTTGTGAGGTCACAGTAGACTCAGTGACTCATAGGTTAGTGTGCAGCGCCCCCTGATGGCTGTGCTTGTGAGGTCACAGCAGCCTCAGTGCCTCCTAGGCCAGTATCAGGCTCATGGCTGCTGGCTGTGCTTGTGAGGTCACAGCAGCCTCAGTGCCTCTCTGGCCAGTGGCAGGCTCATGGCTGCTGGCTGTGATTGTGAGGTCACGTCAGCCTCAGTGCTTCATAGTTTAGTGTCCAGCGTCCCCTGCTGGCTCTGCTTGTGAGGTCACAGCAGACTCAGTGCCTCAAAAGTTGGTGTCCAGCGCCCCCTGCTGGCTCTGATTGTGAGGTCACAGCAGCCTCAGTGCCTCCCAGGCCAGTATCAGGCTCATGGCTGCTGGCTGTGCTTCTGAGGTCACAGAAACCTGAATGCCTCCTAGGCCAGTGGCAGGCTCATGGCTGCTGGCTGTGCTTGTGACGTCACAGCAGACACAGTGCCTCCTAGGCCCGTGCCATGCTCATGGCTGCTGGCTGTGCTTGTGAGGTCACAGCAGCCTCAGTGCCTCCGATGCCAGTATCAGGCTCATGGCTGCTGGCTGTGCTTGTGAGGTCACAGCAGCCTCAGTGCCTCCTAGGCCAGTGGCAGGTTCATGGCTGCTGGCTGTGCTTGTGAGGTCACAGCAGCCTCAGTGCCTCATAATTTAGTGTCCAGCGTCCCCTGCTGGCTGTGCTTGTGAGGCCACAGCAGCCCCAGTGCCTCCTCTGCCACTGTCAGGCTCATGGCTGCTGCCTGTGCTTCTGAGGTCACAGCAGCCTCAGTGACTCTGTGGATAGTACCATGCTCATGGCTGCTGGCTGTGCTTCTCAGGTCACAGCAGCCTCAGTGCCTCTGAGTCCAGGGGCAGTCTCATGGCTGCTGGCTGTGCTTGTGAGGTCACAGCAGCCTGAATGCCTCCTAGCCCTGTGGCAGGCTCATGGCTGCTGGCTGTGCTTGTGACGTCACAGCAGACACAGTGCCTCCTCTGCCCGTGCCATGCTCATGGCTGCTGGCTGTGCTTCTCAGGTCACAGCAGCCTCAGTGCCTCTGAGTCCAGGGGCAGTCTCATGGCTGCTGGCTGTGCTTGTGAGGTCACAGCAGCCTCAGTGCCTCCTCGGCCAGTGGCAGGCTCATGGCTGCTGGCTGTGCTTGTGAGGTCACAGCAGCCTCAGTGCCTCATCGTTTAGTGTCCAGCGTTCCCTGCTGGCTCTGCTTGTGAGGTCACAGCAGACTCAGTGCCTCAAAACTTAGTGTC
Source organism: Dromaius novaehollandiae (assembly GCF_036370855.1). Taxonomy (NCBI): domain Eukaryota; kingdom Metazoa; phylum Chordata; class Aves; order Casuariiformes; family Dromaiidae; genus Dromaius; species Dromaius novaehollandiae. The sequence goes on along the minus strand of NW_026991341.1, from coordinate 2,502,854 downwards.
CAGCGCCCCCTGCTGGCTCTGCTTGTGAGGTCACAGCAGCCTCAGTGCCTCCTCTGCCAGTGCCAGGGTCATGGCTGCTGGCTGTGCTTGTGAGGTCACACCAGCCTCAGTGCCTCCCAGGCCACTGTCAGGCTCATGGCTGCTGGCTGTGATTGTGAGGTCACAGCAGCCTCAGTGCCTCCTCTGCCAGTGCCATGCTCATGGCTGCTGGCTGTGCTTGTGACGTCACAGCAGCCTGAGTGCCTCCTAGGCCCGTGGCAGGCTCATGGCTGCTGGCTGTGATTGTGACGTCACAGCAGCCTCAGTGCCTCCTCTGCCAGTGCCATGCTCATGGCTGCTGGCTGTGCTTGTGACGTCACAGCAGCCTGAGTGCCTCCTAGGCCCGTGGCAGGCTCATGGCTGCTGGCTGTGCTTCTGAGGTCACAGCAGCCTCAGTGCCTCCTCTGCCAGTGCCATGCTCATGGCTGCTGGCTGTGCTTGTGAGGTCACAGCAGCCTCAGTGCCTCCTAGGCCAGTATCAGGCTCATGGCTGCTGGTTGTGCTTGTGAGGTCACAGAAATCTGAATGCCTCCTAGGCCAGTGGCAGGCTCATGGCTGCTGGCTGTGCTTGTGAGGTCACAGCAGCCTCAGTGCCTCATAGTTTAGTGTCCAGCGTCCCCTGCTGGCTCTGTTTGTGAGGTCACAGCAGACTCAGTGCCTCATAGGTTAGTGTGCAGCGCCCCCTGCTGGCTGTGCTTGTGAGGTCACAGCAGCCTCAGTGCCTCCTAGTCCCGTGGCAGGCTCATGGCTGCTGGCTCTGCTTGTGACGTCACAGCAGCCTCAGTGCCTCCTCTGCCAGTGCCATGCTCATGGCTGCTGGCTGTGCTTGTGAGGTCACAGCAGCCTCAGTGCCTCCTAGGCCAGTATCAGGCTCATGGCTGCTGGCTGTGCTTCTGAGGTCACAGCAGCCTCAGTGCCTCCTAGGCCAGTGGCAGGCTCATGGCTGCTGGCTGTGATTGTGAGGTCACATCAGCCTCAGTGCTTCATAGTTTAGTGTCCAGCGTCCCCTGCTGGCTGTGCTTGTGACGTCACAGCAGACTCAGTGCCTCAGAAGTTGGAGTCCAGCGCCCCCTGCTGGCTCTGCTTGTGAGGTCACAGCAGACTCAGTGTCTCCGTGGATAGTGCCATGCTCATGGCTGCTGGCTGTGCTTGTGACGTCACAGCAGACACAGTGCCTCCTCTGCCCGTGCCATGCTCATGGCTGCTGGCTGTGCTTCTCAGGTCACAGCAGCCTCAGTGCCTCTGAGTCCAGGGGCAGTCTCATGGCTGCCGGCTGTGCTTGTGAGGTCACAGCAGCCTGAACGCCTCCTAGGCCAGTGGCAGGCTCATGGCTGCTGGCTGTGCTTGTGAGGTCACAGCAGCCTCAGTGCCTCATCGTTTAGTGTCCAGCGTTCCCTGCTGGCTCTGCTTGTGACGTCACAGCAGCCTCAGTGCCTCCTCTGCCAATGCCATGCTCATGGCTGCTGGCTCTGCTTGTGAGGTCACAGCAGCCTCACTGCCTCCTAGGCCAGTGGCAGGCTCATGGCTGCTGGCTGTGTTTGTGAGGTCACAGCAGCCTCAGTGCCTCCTAGGCCAGTATCAGGCTCATGGCTGCTGGCTGTGCTTCTGAGGTCACAGCAGCCTCAGTGCCTCTCTGGCCAGTGGCAGGCTCATGGCTGCTGGCTGTGCTTGTGAGGTCACAGCAGACTCAGTGCCTCAAAAGTTGGTGTCCAGCGCCCCCTGCTGGCTCTGCTTGAGAGGTCGCAGCAGACTCAGTGTCTCTGTGGATAGTGCCATGCTCATGGCTGCTGGCTGTGCTTCTCAGGTCACAGCAGCCTCAGTGCCTCTGAGTCCAGGGGCAGTCTCATGGCTGCTGGCTGTGCTTGTGAGGTCACAGCAACCTGAATGCCTCCTAGCCCTGTGGCAGGCTCATGGCTGCTGGCTGTGCTTGTGACGTCACAGCAGACACAGTGCCTCCTCTGCCCGTGCCATGCTCATGGCTGCTGGCTGTGCTTCTCAGGTCACAGCAGCCTCAGTGCCTCTGAGTCCAGGGGCAGTCTCATGGCTGCTGGCTGTGCTTCTGAGGTCACAGCAGCCTGAATGCCTCCTAGGCCCGTGGCAGGCTCATGGCTGCTGGCTGTCATTGTGACGTCACAGCAGCCTCAGTGCCTCATCGTTTAGTGTCCAGCGTTCCCTGCTGGCTCTGCTTGTGAGGTCACAGCAGACTCAGTGCCTCATAGGTTAGTGTCCAGCGCCCCCTGCTGGCTCTGCTTGTGAGGTCACAGCAGCCTCAGTGCCTCCTCTGCCAGTGCCAGGGTCATGGCTGCTGGCTGTGCTTCTGAGGTCACACCAGCCTCAGTGCCTCCCAGGCCACTGTCAGGCTCATGGCTGCTGGCTGTGCTTGTGAGGTCACAGCAGCCTCAGTGCCTCCTCTGCCAGTGCCATGCTCATGGCTGCTGGCTGTGCTTCTCAGGTCACAGCAGCCTGAGTGCCTCCTAGCCCTGTGGCAGGCTCATGGCTGCTGGCTGTGCTTGTGACGTCACAGCAGCCTGAGTGCCTCCTAGGCCCGTGGCAGGCTCATGGCTGCTGGCTGTGCTTTTGAGGTCACAGCAGCCTCAGTGCCTCCTAGGCCAGTATCAGGCTCATGGCTGCTGGTTGTGCTTGTGAGGTCACAGCAGCCCCAGTGCCTCCTCTGCCAGTGCCATGCTCATGGCTGCTGGCTGTGCTTGTGAGGTCACAGCAGCCTCGGTGCCTCTGAGGCCAGTATCAGGCTCAAGGCTGCTGGCTGTGCTTGTGAGGTCACAGCAGCCTGAATGCCTCCTAGGCCAGTGGCAGGCTCATGGCTGCTGGCTGTGCTTCTCAGGTCACAGCAGCCTCAGTGCCTCATAATTTAGTGTCCAGCGTCCCCTGCTGGCTCTGCTTGTGAGGTCACAGTAGACTCAGTGACTCATAGGTTAGTGTGCAGCGCCCCCTGATGGCTGTGCTTGTGAGGTCACAGCAGCCTCAGTGCCTCCTAGGCCAGTATCAGGCTCATGGCTGCTGGCTGTGCTTGTGAGGTCACAGCAGCCTCAGTGCCTCTCTGGCCAGTGGCAGGCTCATGGCTGCTGGCTGTGATTGTGAGGTCACGTCAGCCTCAGTGCTTCATAGTTTAGTGTCCAGCGTCCCCTGCTGGCTCTGCTTGTGAGGTCACAGCAGACTCAGTGCCTCAAAAGTTGGTGTCCAGCGCCCCCTGCTGGCTCTGATTGTGAGGTCACAGCAGCCTCAGTGCCTCACAGGCCAGTATCAGGCTCATGGCTGCTGGCTGTGCTTGTGAGGTCACAGCAGCCTCAGTGCCTCCTCTGCCACTGCCATGCTCATGGCTGCTGGCTGTGCTTGTGAGGTCACAGCAGCGTCAGTGCCTCCCAGGCCAGTATCAGGCTCATGGCTGCTGGCTGTGCTTCTGAGGTCACAGAAACCTGAATGCCTCCTAGGCCAGTGGCAGGCTCATGGCTGCTGGCTGTGCTTGTGACGTCACAGCAGACACAGTGCCTCCTAGGCCCGTGCCATGCTCATGGCTGCTGGCTGTGCTTGTGAGGTCACAGCAGCCTCAGTGCCTCCGATGCCAGTATCAGGCTCATGGCTGCTGGCTGTGCTTCTGAGGTCACAGCAGCCTCAGTGCCTCCTAGGCCAGTGGCAGGCTCATGGCTGCTGGCTGTGCTTGTGAGGTCACAGCAGACTCAGTGCCTCATAATTTAGTGTCCAGCGTCCCCTGCTGGCTGTGCTTGTGAGGCCACAGCAGCCCCAGTGCCTCCTCTGCCACTGTCAGGCTCATGGCTGCTGCCTGTGCTTCTGAGGTCACAGCAGCCTCAGTGACTCTGTGGATAGTACCATGCTCATGGCTGCTGGCTGTGCTTCTCAGGTCACAGCAGCCTCAGTGCCTCTGAGTCCAGGGGCAGTCTCATGGCTGCTGGCTGTGCTTGTGAGGTCACAGCAGCCTGAATGCCTCCTAGCCCTGTGGCAGGCTCATGGCTGCTGGCTGTGCTTGTGACGTCACAGCAGACACAGTGCCTCCTCTGCCCGTGCCATGCTCATGGCTGCTGGCTGTGCTTCTCAGGTCACAGCAGCCTCAGTGCCTCTGAGTCCAGGGGCAGTCTCATGGCTGCTGGCTGTGCTTGTGAGGTCACAGCAGCCTCAGTGCCTCCTCGGCCAGTGGCAGGCTCATGGCTGCTGGCTGTGCTTGTGAGGTCACAGCAGCCTCAGTGCCTCATCGTTTAGTGTCCAGCGTTCCCTGCTGGCTCTGCTTGTGAGGTCACAGCAGACTCAGTGCCTCAAAACTTAGTGTCCAGCGCCCCCTGCTGTCTCTGCTTGTGAGGTCACAGCAGCCTCAGTGCCTCCTCTGCCAGTGCCAGGGTCATGGCTGCTGGCTGTGCTTGTGAGGTCACACCAGCCTCAGTGCCTCCCAGGCCACTGTCAGGCTCATGGCTGCTGGCTGTGATTGTGAGGTCACAGCAGCCTCAGTGCCTCCTCTGCCAGTGCCATGCTCATGGCTGCTGGCTGTGCTTGTGACGTCACAGCAGCCTGAGTGCCTCCTAGGCCCGTGGCAGGCTCATGGCTGCTGGCTGTGATTGTGACGTCACAGCAGCCTCAGTGCCTCCTCTGCCAGTGCCATGCTCATGGCTGCTGGCTGTGCTTGTGACGTCACAGCAGCCTGAGTGCCTCCTAGGCCCGTGGCAGGCTCATGGCTGCTGGCTGTGCTTCTGAGGTCACAGCAGCCTCAGTGCCTCCTCTGCCAGTGCCATGCTCATGGCTGCTGGCTGTGCTTGTGAGGTCACAGCAGCCTCAGTGCCTCCTAGGCCAGTATCAGGCTCATGGCTGCTGGTTGTGCTTGTGAGGTCACAGAAATCTGAATGCCTCCTAGGCCAGTGGCAGGCTCATGGCTGCTGGCTGTGCTTGTGACGTCACAGCAGCCTCAGTGCCTCTCAGGCCAGTGGGAGTCTCATGGCTGCTAGCTGTGCTTGTGAGGTCACAGCAGCCTGAATGCCTCATAGGTTAGTGTCCACCGCCCCCTGCTGGCTGTGATTGTGAGGTCACAGCAGCCTCATTGCCTCCCAGGCCAATATCAGGTTCCTGGCTGCTAGCTGTGCTTGTGAGGTCACAGCAGCCTGAAGGCCTCCTAGGACCGTGCCATGCTCATGGGTGCTGGCTGTGCTTCTGAGGTCACAGCAGCCTGAATGCCTCCGAGGCCAGTGGCAGGCTCATGGCTGCTGGCTGTGATTGTGAGGTCACAGCAGACTCAGTGCCTCAAAACTTAGTCTCCAGCGCCCCCTGCTGGCTGTGCTTGTGACGTCACAGCAGCCTCAGTGCCTCACAGACCAGTATCAGGCTCATGGCTGCTGGCTGTGCTTGTGACGTCACAGAAGCCTCAGTGCCTCCTAGGCCAGTGGCAGGCTCATGGCTGCTGGCTGTGCTTGTGAGGTCACAGCAGACTCAGTGTCTCCGTGGATAGTGCCATGCTCATGGCTGCTGGCTGTGCTTGTGAGGTCACAGCAGGCTCAGTGCCTCTCAGGCCAATATCAGGCTCCTGTCTGCTGGCTGTGCTTGTGACATCACAGCAGCCTGAATGCCTCCTAGGGCCGTGGCAGTCTCATGGCTGCTGGCTCTGCTTGTGAGGTCACAGCAGACTCAGTGCCTCAAAATTTAGTGTCCAGCGCCCCCTGCTGGCTGTGCTTGTGAGGTCACAGCAGCCTCAGTGCCTCCTCTGCCAGTGCCATGCTCATGGCTGCTGGCTGTGCTTGTGACGTCACAGCAGCCTGAGTGCCTCCTAGGCCCGTGGCACGCTCATGGCTGCTGGCTGTCATTGTGACGTCACAGCAGCCTCAGTGCCTCCTCTGCCACTGCCATGCTCATGGCTGCTGGCTGTTATTGTGACGTCACAGCAGCCTCAGTGCCTCCTCTGCCAGTGTCAGGCTGGTGGCTGCTGGCTGTGCTTGTGAGGTCACAGCAGCCTCAGTGCCTCACAGGCCAGTATCAGGCTCATGGCTGCTGGCTGTGATTGTGAGGTCACAGCAGCCTCAATGCCTCCTAGGCCAGTGTCAGGCTCATGGCTGCTGGCTCTGCTTCTGAGGTCACACCAGCCTCAGTGCCTCAAAAGTTAGTCTGCAGCGCCCCCTGCTGGCTGTGCTTGTGAGGTCACAGCAGCCTCAGTGCCTCCTCTGCCAGTGCCATGCTCATGGCTGCTGGCTGTGCTTGTGACGTCACAGCAGCCTGAGTGCCTCCTAGGCCCGTGGCAGGCTCATGGCTGCTGGCTGTGCTTCTGAGGTCACAGCAGCCTCAGTGCCTCCTCTGCCAGTGCCATGCTCATGGCTGCTGGCTGTGCTTGTGAGGTCACAGCAGCCTCAGTGCCTCCTAGGCCAGTGGCAGGCTCATGGCTGCTGGCTGTGCTTCTGAGGTCACAGCAGCCTCAGTGCCTCAAAAGTTAGTGTACAGCGTCCCCTGCTGGCTGTGCTTGTGAGGTCACAGCAGCCTCAGTGCCTCCTCTGCCACTGCCATGCTCATGGCTGCTGGCTGTGCTTGTGAGGTCACAGCAGCCTCAGTGCCTCCTCTGCCAGTGCCATGCTCATGGCTGCTGGCTGTGCTTGTGACGTCACAGCAGCCTGAGTGCCTCCTAGGCCCGTGGCAGGCTCATGGCTGCTGGCTGTGATTGTGACGTCACAGCAGCCTCAGTGCCTCCTCTGCCAGTGCCATGCTCATGGCTGCTGGCTGTGCTTGTGAGGTCACAGCAGCCTCAGTGCCTCCTCTGCCAGTGCCATGCTCATGGCTGCTGGCTGTGCTTGTGATGTCACAGCTGCCTCAGTGCCTCCTAGGCCAGTATCAGGCTCATGGCTGCTGGCTGTGCTTGTGAGGTCACAGCAGCCTGAATGCCTCCTAGGCCAGTGGCAGGCTCATGGCTACTGGCTGTGATTGTGAGGTCACATCAGCCTCAGTGCTTCATAGTTTAGTGTCCAGTGTCCCCTGCTGGCTCTGCTTGTGAAGTCACAGCAGACTCAGTGCCTCAAAAGTTGGTGTCCAGCGCCCCCTGCTGTCTCTGCTTGTGAGGTCACAGCAGACTCAGTGTCTCCGTGGATAGTGCCATGCTCATGGCTGCTGGCTGTGCTTGTGACGTCACAGCAGACACAGTGCCTCCTCTGCCCGTGCCATGCTCATGGCTGCTGGCTGTGCTTCTCAGGTCACAGCAGCCTCAGTGCCTCTGAGTCCAGGGGCAGTCTCATGGCTGCCGGCTGTGCTTGTGAGGTCACAGCAGCCTGAACGCCTCCTAGGCCAGTGGCAGGCTCATGGCTGCTGGCTGTGCTTGTGAGGTCACAGCAGCCTCAGTGCCTCATCGTTTAGTGTCCAGCGTTCCCTGCTGGCTCTGCTTGTGACGTCACAGCAGCCTCAGTGCCTCCTCTGCCAATGCCATGCTCATGGCTGCTGGCTCTGCTTGTGAGGTCACAGCAGCCTCACTGCCTCCTAGGCCAGTGGCAGGCTCATGGCTGCTGGCTGTGTTTGTGAGGTCACAGCAGCCTCAGTGCCTCCTAGGCCAGTATCAGGCTCATGGCTGCTGGCTGTGCTTCTGAGGTCACAGCAGCCTCAGTGCCTCTCTGGCCAGTGGCAGGCTCATGGCTGCTGGCTGTGCTTGTGAGGTCACAGCAGACTCAGTGCCTCAAAAGTTGGTGTCCAGCGCCCCCTGCTGGCTCTGCTTGAGAGGTCGCAGCAGACTCAGTGTCTCTGTGGATAGTGCCATGCTCATGGCTGCTGGCTGTGCTTCTCAGGTCACAGCAGCCTCAGTGCCTCTGAGTCCAGGGGCAGTCTCATGGCTGCTGGCTGTGCTTGTGAGGTCACAGCAACCTGAATGCCTCCTAGCCCTGTGGCAGGCTCATGGCTGCTGGCTGTGCTTGTGACGTCACAGCAGACACAGTGCCTCCTCTGCCCGTGCCATGCTCATGGCTGCTGGCTGTGCTTCTCAGGTCACAGCAGCCTCAGTGCCTCTGAGTCCAGGGGCAGTCTCATGGCTGCTGGCTGTGCTTCTGAGGTCACAGCAGCCTGAATGCCTCCTAGGCCCGTGGCAGGCTCATGGCTGCTGGCTGTCATTGTGACGTCACAGCAGCCTCAGTGCCTCATCGTTTAGTGTCCAGCGTTCCCTGCTGGCTCTGCTTGTGAGGTCACAGCAGACTCAGTGCCTCATAGGTTAGTGTCCAGCGCCCCCTGCTGGCTCTGCTTGTGAGGTCACAGCAGCCTCAGTGCCTCCTCTGCCAGTGCCAGGGTCATGGCTGCTGGCTGTGCTTCTGAGGTCACACCAGCCTCAGTGCCTCCCAGGCCACTGTCAGGCTCATGGCTGCTGGCTGTGCTTGTGAGGTCACAGCAGCCTCAGTGCCTCCTCTGCCAGTGCCATGCTCATGGCTGCTGGCTGTGCTTCTCAGGTCACAGCAGCCTGAGTGCCTCCTAGCCCTGTGGCAGGCTCATGGCTGCTGGCTGTGCTTGTGACGTCACAGCAGCCTGAGTGCCTCCTAGGCCCGTGGCAGGCTCATGGCTGCTGGCTGTGCTTTTGAGGTCACAGCAGCCTCAGTGCCTCCTAGGCCAGTATCAGGCTCATGGCTGCTGGTTGTGCTTGTGAGGTCACAGCAGCCCCAGTGCCTCCTCTGCCAGTGCCATGCTCATGGCTGCTGGCTGTGCTTGTGAGGTCACAGCAGCCTCGGTGCCTCTGAGGCCAGTATCAGGCTCAAGGCTGCTGGCTGTGCTTGTGAGGTCACAGCAGCCTGAATGCCTCCTAGGCCAGTGGCAGGCTCATGGCTGCTGGCTGTGCTTCTCAGGTCACAGCAGCCTCAGTGCCTCATAATTTAGTGTCCAGCGTCCCCTGCTGGCTCTGCTTGTGAGGTCACAGTAGACTCAGTGACTCATAGGTTAGTGTGCAGCGCCCCCTGATGGCTGTGCTTGTGAGGTCACAGCAGCCTCAGTGCCTCCTAGGCCAGTATCAGGCTCATGGCTGCTGGCTGTGCTTGTGAGGTCACAGCAGCCTCAGTGCCTCTCTGGCCAGTGGCAGGCTCATGGCTGCTGGCTGTGATTGTGAGGTCACGTCAGCCTCAGTGCTTCATAGTTTAGTGTCCAGCGTCCCCTGCTGGCTCTGCTTGTGAGGTCACAGCAGACTCAGTGCCTCAAAAGTTGGTGTCCAGCGCCCCCTGCTGGCTCTGATTGTGAGGTCACAGCAGCCTCAGTGCCTCACAGGCCAGTATCAGGCTCATGGCTGCTGGCTGTGCTTGTGAGGTCACAGCAGCCTCAGTGCCTCCTCTGCCACTGCCATGCTCATGGCTGCTGGCTGTGCTTGTGAGGTCACAGCAGCGTCAGTGCCTCCCAGGCCAGTATCAGGCTCATGGCTGCTGGCTGTGCTTCTGAGGTCACAGAAACCTGAATGCCTCCTAGGCCAGTGGCAGGCTCATGGCTGCTGGCTGTGCTTGTGACGTCACAGCAGACACAGTGCCTCCTAGGCCCGTGCCATGCTCATGGCTGCTGGCTGTGCTTGTGAGGTCACAGCAGCCTCAGTGCCTCCGATGCCAGTATCAGGCTCATGGCTGCTGGCTGTGCTTGTGAGGTCACAGCAGCCTCAGTGCCTCCTAGGCCAGTGGCAGGCTCATGGCTGCTGGCTGTGCTTGTGAGGTCACAGCAGACTCAGTGCCTCATAATTTAGTGTCCAGCGTCCCCTGCTGGCTGTGCTTGTGAGGCCACAGCAGCCCCAGTGCCTCCTCTGCCACTGTCAGGCTCATGGCTGCTGCCTGTGCTTCTGAGGTCACAGCAGCCTCAGTGACTCTGTGGATAGTACCATGCTCATGGCTGCTGGCTGTGCTTCTCAGGTCACAGCAGCCTCAGTGCCTCTGAGTCCAGGGGCAGTCTCATGGCTGCTGGCTGTGCTTGTGAGGTCACAGCAGCCTGAATGCCTCCTAGCCCTGTGGCAGGCTCATGGCTGCTGGCTGTGCTTGTGACGTCACAGCAGACACAGTGCCTCCTCTGCCCGTGCCATGCTCATGGCTGCTGGCTGTGCTTCTCAGGTCACAGCAGCCTCAGTGCCTCTGAGTCCAGGGGCAGTCTCATGGCTGCTGGCTGTGCTTGTGAGGTCACAGCAGCCTCAGTGCCTCCTCGGCCAGTGGCAGGCTCATGGCTGCTGGCTGTGCTTGTGAGGTCACAGCAGCCTCAGTGCCTCATCGTTTAGTGTCCAGCGTTCCCTGCTGGCTCTGCTTGTGAGGTCACAGCAGACTCAGTGCCTCAAAACTTAGTGTCCAGCGCCCCCTGCTGTCTCTGCTTGTGAGGTCACAGCAGCCTCAGTGCCTCCTCTGCCAGTGCCAGGGTCATGGCTGCTGGCTGTGCTTGTGAGGTCACACCAGCCTCAGTGCCTCCCAGGCCACTGTCAGGCTCATGGCTGCTGGCTGTGATTGTGAGGTCACAGCAGCCTCAGTGCCTCCTCTGCCAGTGCCATGCTCATGGCTGCTGGCTGTGCTTGTGACGTCACAGCAGCCTGAGTGCCTCCTAGGCCCGTGGCAGGCTCATGGCTGCTGGCTGTGATTGTGACGTCACAGCAGCCTCAGTGCCTCCTCTGCCAGTGCCATGCTCATGGCTGCTGGCTGTGCTTGTGACGTCACAGCAGCCTGAGTGCCTCCTAGGCCCGTGGCAGGCTCATGGCTGCTGGCTGTGCTTCTGAGGTCACAGCAGCCTCAGTGCCTCCTCTGCCAGTGCCATGCTCATGGCTGCTGGCTGTGCTTGTGAGGTCACAGCAGCCTCAGTGCCTCCTAGGCCAGTATCAGGCTCATGGCTGCTGGTTGTGCTTGTGAGGTCACAGAAATCTGAATGCCTCCTAGGCCAGTGGCAGGCTCATGGCTGCTGGCTGTGCTTGTGACGTCACAGCAGCCTCAGTGCCTCTCAGGCCAGTGGGAGTCTCATGGCTGCTAGCTGTGCTTGTGAGGTCACAGCAGCCTGAATGCCTCATAGGTTAGTGTCCACCGCCCCCTGCTGGCTGTGATTGTGAGGTCACAGCAGCCTCATTGCCTCCCAGGCCAATATCAGGTTCCTGGCTGCTAGCTGTGCTTGTGAGGTCACAGCAGCCTGAAGGCCTCCTAGGACCGTGCCATGCTCATGGGTGCTGGCTGTGCTTCTGAGGTCACAGCAGCCTGAATGCCTCCGAGGCCAGTGGCAGGCTCATGGCTGCTGGCTGTGATTGTGAGGTCACAGCAGACTCAGTGCCTCAAAACTTAGTCTCCAGCGCCCCCTGCTGGCTGTGCTTGTGACGTCACAGCAGCCTCAGTGCCTCACAGACCAGTATCAGGCTCATGGCTGCTGGCTGTGCTTGTGACGTCACAGAAGCCTCAGTGCCTCCTAGGCCAGTGGCAGGCTCATGGCTGCTGGCTGTGCTTGTGAGGTCACAGCAGACTCAGTGTCTCCGTGGATAGTGCCATGCTCATGGCTGCTGGCTGTGCTTGTGAGGTCACAGCAGGCTCAGTGCCTCTCAGGCCAATATCAGGCTCCTGTCTGCTGGCTGTGCTTGTGACATCACAGCAGCCTGAATGCCTCCTAGGGCCGTGGCAGTCTCATGGCTGCTGGCTCTGCTTGTGAGGTCACAGCAGACTCAGTGCCTCAAAATTTAGTGTCCAGCGCCCCCTGCTGGCTGTGCTTGTGAGGTCACAGCAGCCTCAGTGCCTCCTCTGCCAGTGCCATGCTCATGGCTGCTGGCTGTGCTTGTGACGTCACAGCAGCCTGAGTGCCTCCTAGGCCCGTGGCACGCTCATGGCTGCTGGCTGTCATTGTGACGTCACAGCAGCCTCAGTGCCTCCTCTGCCACTGCCATGCTCATGGCTGCTGGCTGTTATTGTGACGTCACAGCAGCCTCAGTGCCTCCTCTGCCAGTGTCAGGCTGGTGGCTGCTGGCTGTGCTTGTGAGGTCACAGCAGCCTCAGTGCCTCACAGGCCAGTATCAGGCTCATGGCTGCTGGCTGTGATTGTGAGGTCACAGCAGCCTCAATGCCTCCTAGGCCAGTGTCAGGCTCATGGCTGCTGGCTCTGCTTCTGAGGTCACACCAGCCTCAGTGCCTCAAAAGTTAGTCTGCAGCGCCCCCTGCTGGCTGTGCTTGTGAGGTCACAGCAGCCTCAGTGCCTCCTCTGCCAGTGCCATGCTCATGGCTGCTGGCTGTGCTTGTGACGTCACAGCAGCCTGAGTGCCTCCTAGGCCCGTGGCAGGCTCATGGCTGCTGGCTGTGCTTCTGAGGTCACAGCAGCCTCAGTGCCTCCTCTGCCAGTGCCATGCTCATGGCTGCTGGCTGTGCTTGTGAGGTCACAGCAGCCTCAGTGCCTCCTAGGCCAGTGGCAGGCTCATGGCTGCTGGCTGTGCTTCTGAGGTCACAGCAGCCTCAGTGCCTCAAAAGTTAGTGTACAGCGTCCCCTGCTGGCTGTGCTTGTGAGGTCACAGCAGCCTCAGTGCCTCCTCTGCCACTGCCATGCTCATGGCTGCTGGCTGTGCTTGTGAGGTCACAGCAGCCTCAGTGCCTCCTCTGCCAGTGCCATGCTCATGGCTGCTGGCTGTGCTTGTGACGTCACAGCAGCCTCAGTGCCTCCTAGGCCCGTGGCAGGCTCATGGCTGCTGGCTGTCATTGTGACGTCACAGCAGCCTCAGTGCCTCCTCTGCCACTGCCATGCTCATGGCTGCTGGCTGTGCTTGTGAGGTCACAGCAGCCTCAGTGCCTCCTCTGCCAGTGCCATGCTCATGGCTGCTGGCTGTGCTTGTGATGTCACAGCTGCCTCAGTGCCTCCTAGGCCAGTATCAGGCTCATGGCTGCTGGCTGTGCTTGTGAGGTCACAGCAGCCTGAATGCCTCCTAGGCCAGTGGCAGGCTCATGGCTACTGGCTGTGATTGTGAGGTCACATCAGCCTCAGTGCTTCATAGTTTAGTGTCCAGTGTCCCCTGCTGGCTCTGCTTGTGAAGTCACAGCAGACTCAGTGCCTCAAAAGTTGGTGTCCAGCGCCCCCTGCTGTCTCTGCTTGTGAGGTCACAGCAGACTCAGTGTCTCCGTGGATAGTGCCATGCTCATGGCTGCTGGCTGTGCTTGTGACGTCACAGCAGCCTCAGTGCCTCTCAGGCCAGTGGGAGTCTCATGGATGCTGGCTGTGCTTGTGAGGTCACAGCAGCCTGAATGCCTCATAGGTTAGTGTCCACCGCCCCCTGCTGGCTGTGATTGTGAGGTCACAGCAGCCTCATTGCCTCCCAGGCCAATATCAGGTTCCTGGCTGCTAGCTGTGCTTGTGAGGTCACAGCAGCCTGAAGGCCTCCTAGGACCGTGCCATGCTCATGGGTGCTGGCTGTGCTTCTGAGGTCACAGCAGCCTGAATGCCTCCGAGGCCAGTGGCAGGCTCATGGCTGCTGGCTGTGATTGTGAGGTCACAGCAGACTCAGTGCCTCAAAACTTAGTCTCCAGCGCCCCCTGCTGGCTGTGCTTGTGACGTCACAGCAGCCTCAGTGCCTCACAGACCAGTATCAGGCTCATGGCTGCTGGCTGTGCTTGTGACGTCACAGAAGCCTCAGTGCCTCCTAGGCCAGTGGCAGGCTCATGGCTGCTGGCTGTGCTTGTGAGGTCACAGCAGACTCAGTGTCTCCGTGGATAGTGCCATGCTCATGGCTGCTGGCTGTGCTTGTGAGGTCACAGCAGGCTCTGTGCCTCTCAGGCCAATATCAGGCTCCTGTCTGCTGGCTGTGCTTGTGACATCACAGCAGCCTGAATGCCTCCTAGGGCCGTGGCAGTCTCATGGCTGCTGGCTCTGCTTGTGAGGTCACAGCAGACTCAGTGCTTCAAAATTTAGTGTCCAGCGCCCCCTGCTGGCTGTGCTTGTGAGGTCACAGCAGCCTCAGTGCCTCCTCTGGCAGTGCCATGCTCATGGCTGCTGGCTGTGCTTGTGACGTCACAGCAGCCTGAGTGCCTCCTAGGCCCGTGGCAGGCTCATGGCTGCTGGCTGTGCTTGTGAGGTCACAGCAGCCTCAGTGCCTCCTCTGCCACTGCGATGCTCATGGCTGCTGGCTGTGCTTGTGAGGTCACAGCAGCCTCAGTGCCTCCTAGGCCAGTATCAGGCTCATGGCTGCTGGCTGTGCTTCTGACGCCACAGCAGCCTGAATGCCTCCTAGACCAGTGTCAGGCTCATGGCTGCTGGCTGTGATTGTGAGGTCACAGCAGCCTCAATGCCTCCTAGGCCAGTGTCAGGCTCATGGCTGCTGGCTCTGCTTCTGAGGTCACACCAGCCTCAGTGCCTGAAAAGTTAGTCTGCAGCGCCCCCTGCTGGCTGTGCTTGTGAGGTCACAGCAGCCTCAGTGCCTCCTCTGCCAGTGCCATGCTCATGGCTGCTGGCTGTGCTTGTGACGTCACAGCAGCCTGAGTGCCTCCTAGGCCCGTGGCAGGCTCATGGCTGCTGGCTGTGCTTCTGAGGTCACAGCAGCCTCAGTGCCTCCTCTGCCAGTGCCATGCTCATGGCTGCTGGCTGTGCTTGTGAGGTCACAGCAGCCTCAGTGCCTCCTAGGCCAGTGGCAGGCTCATGGCTGCTGGCTGTGCTTCTGAGGTCACAGCAGCCTCAGTGCCTCACAGTTTAGTGTCCAGCGTCCCCTGCTGGCTGTGCTTGTGAGGTCACAGCAGCCTCAGTGCCTCCTCTGCCACTGCCATGCTCATGGCTGCTGGCTGTGCTTGTGAGGTCACAGCAGCCTCAGTGCCTCCTCTGCCAGTGCCATGCTCATGGCTGCTGGCTGTGCTTGTGACGTCACAGCAGCCTGAGTGCCTCCTAGGCCCGTGGCAGGCTCATGGCTGCTGGCTGTCATTGTGACGTCACAGCAGCCTCAGTGCCTCCTCTGCCACTGCCATGCTCATGGCTGCTGGCTGTGCTTGTGAGGTCACAGCAGCCTCAGTGCCTCCTCTGCCAGTGCCATGCTCATGGCTGCTGGCTGTGCTTGTGATGTCACAGCTGCCTCAGTGCCTCCTAGGCCAGTATCAGGCTTATGGCTGCTGGCTGTGCTTGTGAGGTCACAGCAGCCTGAATGCCTCCTAGGCCAGTGTCAGGCTCATGGCTGCTGGCTGGGCTTGTGAGGTCACAGCAGCCTCAGTGCCTCATAATTTAGTGTCCAGCATCCCCTGGTGGCTGTGCTTGTGAGGTCACAGCAGACTCAGTGCCTCATAGGTTAGTGTGCAGCGCCCCCTGCTGGCTGTGCTTGTGAGGTCACAGCAGACTCAGTGCCTCACAGGCCAGTATCAGGCTCATGGCTGCTGGCTGTGCTTGTGAGGTCACAGCAGCCTCAGTGCCTCCTGTGCCAGTGCCATGCTCATGGCTGCTGGCTGTGCTTGTGAGGTCACAGCAGACGCAGTGCCTCCTAGGCCAGTATCAGGCTCATGACTGTTGGCTGTGCTTGTGAGGTCACAGCAGCCTCAGTGCCTCTGAGGCCAGTGGCAGTCTCATGGCTGCTGGCTGTGATTGTGAGGTCACATCAGCCTCAGTGCTTCATAGTTTAGTGTCCAGCGTCCCCTGCTGGCTCTGCTTGTGAGGTCACAGCAGACTCAGTGCCTCAGAAGTTGGAGTCCAGCGCCCCCTGCTGGCTCTGCTTTTGAGGTCACAGCAGACTCAGTGTCTCCGTGGATAGTGCCATGCTCATGGCTGCTGGCTGTGCTTGTGAGGTCACAGCAGACACAGTGCCTCCTCTGCCCGTGCCATGCTCATGGCTGCTGGCTGTGCTTCTCAGGTCACAGCAGCCTCAGTGCCTCTGAGTCCAGGGGCAGTCTCATGGCTGCTGGCTGTGCTTGTGAGGTCACAGCAGCCTGAATGCCTCCTCGGCCAGTGGCAGGCTCATGGCTGCTGGCTGTGCTTGTGAGGTCACAGCAGCCTCAGTGCCTCATCGTTTAGTGTCCAGCGTTCCCTGTTGGCTGTGCTTGTGAGGTCACAGCAGCCTCAGTGCCTCAAAAGTTAGTGTCCAGCGCCCCCTGCTGGCTCTGCTTGTGAGGTCACAGCAGCCTCAGTGCCTCCTCTGCCAGTGCCAGGGTCATGGCTGCTGGCTGTGCTTGTGAGGTCACACCAGCCTCAGTGCCTCCCAGGCCAGTGTCAGGCTCATGGCTGCTGGCTGTGATTGTGAGGTCACAGCAGCCTCAGTGCCTCCTCTGCCAGTGCCATGCTCATGGCTGCTGGCTGTGCTTGTGAGGT
This sequence comes from Dromaius novaehollandiae, assembly GCF_036370855.1. NCBI lineage: Eukaryota > Metazoa > Chordata > Aves > Casuariiformes > Dromaiidae > Dromaius > Dromaius novaehollandiae. Next base: position 2,486,624 of record NW_026991341.1, on the reverse strand, counting down.
CACAGCAGCCTGAGTGCCTCCTAGGCCCGTGGCAGGCTCATGGCTGCTGGCTGTGATTGTGACGTCACAGCAGCCTCAGTGCCTCCTCTGCCAGTGCCAGGGTCATGGCTGCTGGCTGTGCTTGTGACGTCACAGCAGCCTGAGTGCCTCCTAGGCCAGTGGCAGGCTCATGGCTGCTGGCTGTGCTTCTGAGGTCACAGCAGCCTCAGTGCCTCCTGTGCCAATGCCATGCTCATGGCTGCTGGGTGTGCTTGTGAGGTCACAGCAGCCTCAGTGCCTCACAGGCCAGTATCAGGCTCATGGCTGCTGGCTGTGCTTGTGAGGTCACAGCAGCCTCAGTGCCTCCTAGGCCAGTATCAGGCTCATGGCTGCTGGCTGTGCTTCTGAGGTCACAGAAACCTGCATGCCTCCTAGGCCAGTGGCAGGCTCATGGCTGCTGGCTGTGCTTCTGAGGTCACAGAAACCTGAATGCCTCCTAGGCCAGTGGCAGGCTCATGGCTGCTGGCTCTGCTTGTGAGGTCACAGCAGCCTGAGTGCCTCCTAGGCCCGTGGCAGGCTCATGGCTGCTGGCTGTGCTTCTGAGGTCACAGAAACCTGAATGCCTCCTAGGCCAGTATCAGGCTCATGGCTGCTGGCTGTGCTTCTGAGGTCACAGAAACCTGAATGCCTCGTAGGCCAGTGTCAGGCTCATGGCTGCTGGCTGTGCTTCTGAGGTCACAGAAACCTGAATGCCTCGTAGGCCAGTGTCAGGCTCATGGCTGCTGGCTGTGCTTGTGAGGTCACAGCAGCCTCAGTGCCTCATCGTTTAGTTTCCAGCGTCCCCTGCTGGCTCTGATTGTGAGGTCACAGCAGACTCAGTGCCTCTCAGGCCAGTATCAGGCTCATGGCTGCTGGCTGTTCTTGTGACGTCACAGCAGCCTCAGTGCCTCCTCTGCCAGTGCCATGCTCTTGGCTGCTGGCTGTGATTGTGAGGTCACATCAGCCTCAGTGCTTCATAGTTTAGTGTCCAGCGTCCCCTGCTGGCTGTGCTTGTGAGGTCACAGCAGACTCAGTGCCTCAGAAGTTGGAGTCCAGCGCCCCCTGCTGGCTCTGCTTGTGAGGTCACAGCAGCCTCAGTGCCTCCTCTGCCAGTGCCATGCTCATGGCTGCTGGCTGTGCTTGTGAGGTCACACCAGCCTCAGTGCCTCCCAGGCCAGTGTCAGTCTCATGGCTGCTGGCTGTGATTGTGAGGTCACAGCAGCCTCAGTGCCTCCTCTGCCAGTGCCATGCTCATGGCTGCTGGCTGTGCTTGTGAGGTCACAGCAGCCTCAGTGCTTCCTAGGCCCGTGGCAGGCTCATGGCTGCTGGCTGTGATTGTGACGTCACAGCAGCCTCAGTGCCTCCTCTGCCAGTGCCATGCTCATGGCTGCTGGCTGTGCTTGTGACGTCACAGCAGCCTGAGGGCCTCCTAGGCCAGTGGCAGGCTCATGGCTGCTGGCTGTGCTTCTGAGGTCACAGCAGCCTCAGTGCCTCCTCTGCCAGTGCCATGCTCATGGCTGCTGGCTGTGCTTGTGAGGTCACAGCAGCCTCAGTGCCTCACAGGCCAGTATCAGGCTCATGGCTGCTGGCTGTGCTTCTGAGGTCACAGAAACCTGAATGCCTCCTAGGCCAGTGGCAGGCTCATGGCTGCTGGGTGTGCTTGTGACGTCACAGCAGCCCCAGTGCCTCACAGGCCAGTATCAGGCTCATGGCTGCTGGCTGTGATTGTGAGGTCACAGCAGCCTCAGTGCCTCCTAGGCCAGTATCAGGCTCATGGCTGCTGGCTGTGCTTCTGAAGTCACAGAAACCTGAATGCCTCCTAGGCCAGTGGCAGGCTCATGGCTGCTGGCTGTGCTTGTGAGGTCACAGCAGCCTCAGTGCCTCCTAGGCCAGTATCAGGCTCATGGCTGCTGGCTGTGCTTCTGACGTCACAGCAGACTCAGTGCCTCCTAGGCCCGTGCCATGCTCATGGCTGCTGGCTGTGCTTGTGAGGTCACAGCAGCCTCAGTGCCTCCTAGGCCAGTATCAGGCTGATGGCTGCTGGCTGTGCTTGTGAGGTCACAGCAGCCTCAGTGCCTCCTAGGCCAGTGGCAGGCTCATGGCTGCTGGCTGTGATTGTGAGGTCACATCAGCCTCAGTGCTTCATAGTTTAGTGTCCAGCGTCCCCTGCTGGCTGTGCTTGTGAGGTCACAGCAGACTCAGTGCCTCAGAAGTTGGAGTCCAGCGCCCCCTGCTGTCTCTGCTTGTGAGGTCACAGCAGACTCAGTGTCTCCGTGGATAGTGCCATGCTCATGGCTGCTGGCTGTGCTTGTGACGTCACAGCAGACACAGTGCCTCCTCTGCCCGTGCCATGCTCATGGCTGCTGGCTGTACTTCTCAGGTCACAGCAGCCTCAGTGCCTCTGAGTCCAGGGGCAGTCTCATGGCTGCTGGCTGTGCTTGTGAGGTCACAGCAGCCTGAACGCCTCCTAGGCCAGTGGCAGGCTCATGGTTGCTGGCTGTGCTTGTGAGGTCACAGCAGCCTCAGTGCCTCATCGTTTAGTGTCCAGCGTTCCCTGCTGGCTCTGCTTGTGAGGTCACAGCAGACTCAGTGCCTCAAAACTTAGTGTCCAGCGAAACCCTGCTGGCTCTGCTTGTGAGCTCACAGCAGCCTCAGTGCCTCCTCTGCCAGTGCCAGGGTCATGGCTGCTGGCTGTGCTTGTGAGGTCACAGCAGACTCAGTGCCTCACAGGCCAGTGTCAGGCTCATGGCTGCTGGCTGTGATTGTGAGGTCACAGCAGCCTCAGTGCCTCCTCTGTCAGTGCCATGCTCATGGCTGCTGGCTGTGCTTGTGAGGTCACAGCAGCCTCAGTGCCTCCTAGGCCAGTATCAGGCTCATGGCTGCTGGCTGTGCTTGTGAGGTCACAGCAGCCTCAGGGCCTCCTAGGCCAGTGGCAGGCTCATGGCTGCTGGCTGTGATTGTGAGGTCACATCAGCATCAGTGCTTCATAGTTTAGTGTCCAGCGTCCCCTGCTGGCTGTGCTTGTGAGGTCACAGCAGACTCAGTGCCTCAGAAGTTGGAGTCCAACGCCCCCTGCTGGCTCTGCTTGTGAGGTCACAGCAGACTCAGTGTCTCCGTGGATAGTGCCATGCTCATGGCTGCTGGCTGTGCTTGTGACGTCACAGCAGACACAGTGCCTCCTAGGCCCGTGCCATGCTCATGGCTGCTGTCTGTGCTTGTGACGTCACAGCAGCCTCAGTGCCTCTGAGTCCAGGGGCAGTCTCATGGCTGCTGGCTGTGCTTGTGAGGTCACAGCAGCCTGAATGCCTCCTCGGCCAGTGGCAGGCTCATGGCTGCTGGCTGTGCTTGTGAGGTCACAGCAGCCTCAGTGCCTCATCGTTTAGTGTCCAGCGTTCCCTGCTGGCTGTGCTTGTGAGGTCACAGCAGACTCAGTGCCTCAAAACTTAGTGTCCAGCGCCCCCTGCTGGCTCTGCTTGTGAGGTCACAGCAGCCTCAGTGCCTCCTCTGCCAGTGCCAGGGTCATGGCTGCTGGCTGTGCTTGTGAGGTCACACCAGCCTCAGTGCCTCCCAGGCCAGTGTCAGGCTCATGGCTGCTGGCTGTGATTGTGAGGTCACAGCAGCCTCAGTGCCTCCTCGGCCAGTGCCATGCTCATGGCTGCTGGCTGTGCTTGTGACGTCACAGCAGCCTCAGTGCCTCCTAGGCCCGTGGCAGGCTCATGGCTGCTGGCTGTGATTGTGAGGTCACAGCAGCCTCAGTGCCTCCTCTGCCAGTGCCATGCTCATGGCTGCTGGCTGTGCTTGTGACGTCACAGCAGCCTGAGTGCCTCCTAGGCTCGTGGCAGGCTCATGGCTGCTGGCTGTGCTTCTCAGGTCACAGCAGCCTCAGTGCCTCCTCTGCCAGTGCCATGCTCATGGCTGCTGGCTGTGCTTGTGAGGTCACAGCAGCCTCAGTGCCTCCTAGGCCAGTATCAGGCTCATGGCTGCTGGTTGTGCTTGTGAGGTCACAGCAGCCTGAACGCCTCCTAGGCCAGTGGCAGGCTCATGGCTGCTGGCTGTGCTTGTGAGGTCACAGCAGCCTCAGTGCCTCACAGGCCAGTATCAGGCTCATGGCTGCTGGCTGTGATTGTGAGGTCACAGCAGCCTCAGTGCCTCCTAGGCCAGTATCAGGCTCATGGCTGCTGGCTGTGCTTCTGAGGTCACAGAAACCTGAATGCCTCATAGGCCAGTGGCAGGCTCATGGCTGCTGGCTGTGCTTCTGAGGTCACAGAAACCTGAATGCCTCCTAGGCCAGTGTCAGGCTCATGGCTGCTGGCTGTGCTTGTGAGGTCACAGCAGACTCAGTGCCTCCGAGGCCAGTATCAGGCTCATGGCTGCTGGCTGTGCTTCTGAGGTCACAGAAGCCTGAATGCCTCCTATGCCCGTGGCAGGCTCATGGCTGCTGGCTGTGCTTGTGAGGTCACAGCAGCCTCAGTGCCTCCTCTGCCAGTGCCATGCTCATGGCTGCTGGCTGTGTTTGTGACGTCACAGCAGCCTGAGTGCCTCCTAGGCCCGAGGCAGGCTCATGGCTGCTGGCTGTTTTTGTTACGTCACAGCAGCCTCAGTGCCTCCTCTGCCAGTGCCATGCTCATGGCTGCTGGCTGTGCTTGTGAGGTCACAGCAGCCTTAGTGCCTCCTAGGCCAGTATCAGGCTCATGGCTGCTGGTTGTGCTTGTGAGGTCACAGCAGCCTGAATGCCTCCTAGGCCAGTGTCAGGCTCATGGCTGCTGGCTCTGCTTGTGAGGTCACAGCAGACTCAGTGTCTCCGTGGATAGTGCCATGCTCATGGCTGCTGGCTGTGCTTGTGACGTCACAGCAGACACAGTGCCTCCTAGGCCCGTGCCATGCTCATGGCTGCTGGCTGTGCTTGTGACGTCACAGCAGCCTCAGTGCCTCTGAGTCCAGGGGCAGTCTCATGGCTGCTGGCTGTGCTTGTGAGGTCACAGCAGCCTGAATGCCTCCTAGGCCAGTATCAGGCTCATGGCTGCTGGTTGTGCTTGTGAGGTCACAGCAGCCTCAGTGCCTCATCGTTTAGTGTCCAGCGTTCCCTGCTGGCTGTGCTTGTGAGGTCACAGCAGACTCAGTGCCTCAAAACTTAGTGTCCAGCGCCCCCTGCTGGCTCTGCTTGTGAGGTCACAGCAGCCTCAGTGCCTCCTCTGCCAGTGCCAGGGTCATGGCTGCTGGCTGTGCTTGTGAGGTCACACCAGCCTCAGTGCCTCCCAGGCCAGTGTCAGGCTCATGGCTGCTGGCTGTGCTTGTGAGGTCACAGCAGCCTCAATGCCTCCTCGGCCAGTGCCATGCTCATGGCTGCTGGCTGTGCTTGTGACGTCACAGCAGCCTCAGTGCCTCCTAGGCCCGTGGCAGGCTCATGGCTGCTGGCTGTGATTGTGAGGTCACAGCAGCCTCAGTGCCTCCTCTGCCAGTGCCATGCTCATGGCTGCTGGCTGTGCTTGTGACGTCACAGCAGCCTGAGTGCCTCCTAGGCCCGTGGCAGGCTCATGGCTGCTGGCTGTGCTTCTCAGGTCACAGCAGCCTCAGTGCCTCCTCTGCCAGTGCCATGCTCATGGCTGCTGGCTGTGCTTGTGAGGTCACAGCAGCCTCAGTGCCTCCTAGGCCAGTATCAGGCTCATGGCTGCTGGTTGTGCTTGTGAGGTCACAGCAGCCTGAACGCCTCCTAGGCCAGTGGCAGGCTCATGGCTGCTGGCTGTGCTTGTGACGTCACAGCAGACTCAGTGCCTCACAGGCCAGTATCAGGCTCATGGCTGCTGGCTGTGATTGTGAGGTCACAGCAGCCTCAGTGCCTCCTAGGCCAGTATCAGGCTCATGGCTGCTGGCTGTGCTTCTGAGGTCACAGAAACCTGAATGCCTCCTAGCCCAGTGGCAGGCTCATGGCTGCTGGCTGTGCTTCTGAGGTCACAGAAGCCTGAATGCCTCCTATGCCCGTGGCAGGCTCATGGCTGCTGGCTGTGCTTGTGAGGTCACAGCAGCCTCAGTGCCTCCTCTGCCAGTGCCATGCTCATGGCTGCTGGCTGTGTTTGTGACGTCACAGCAGCCTGAGTGCCTCCTAGGCCCGAGGCAGGCTCATGGCTGCTGGCTGTTTTTGTTACGTCACAGCAGCCTCAGTGCCTCCTCTGCCAGTGCCATGCTCATGGCTGCTGGCTGTGCTTGTGAGGTCACAGCAGCCTTAGTGCCTCCTAGGCCAGTATCAGGCTCATGGCTGCTGGTTGTGCTTGTGAGGTCACAGCAGCCTGAATGCCTCCTAGGCCAGTGTCAGGCTCATGGCTGCTGGCTGTGCTTGTGAGGTCACAGCAGCCTCAGTGCCTCATAATTTAGTGTCCAGCGTCCCCTGCTGGCTCTGATTGTGAAGTCACAGCAGACTCAGTGCCTCATAGGTTAGTGTGCAGCGCCCCCTGCTGGCTGTGCTTGTGAGGTCACAGCAGCCTCAGTGCCTCTGAGGCCAGTATCAGGCTCATGGCTGCTGGCTGTGCTTGTGATGTCACAGCAGACTCAGTGCCTCCTCTGCCAGTGCCATGCTCATGGCTGCTGGCTGTGCTTCTCAGGTCACAGCAGCCTCAGTGCCTCCTAGGCCAGTATCAGGCTCATGGCTGCTGGCTGTGCTTCTGAGGTCACAGCAGCCTCAGGGCCTCCTAGGCCAGTGGCAGGCTCATGGCTGCTGGCTGTGATTGTGAGGTCACATCAGCCTCAGTGCTTCATAGTTTAGTGTCCAGCGACCCCTGCTGGCTGTGCTTGTGAGGTCACAGCAGACTCAGTGCCTCAGAATTTGGAGTCCAGCGCGCCCTGCTGTCTCTGCTTGTGACGTCACAGCAGACTCAGTGTCTCCGTGGATAGTGCCATGCTCATGGATGCTCGCTGTGCTTCTCAGGTCACAGCAGCCTCAGTGCCTCTGAGTCCAGGGGCAGTCTCATGGCTGCTGGCTGTGCTTGTGAGGTCACAGCAGCCTGAACGCCTCCTCGGTCAGTGGCAGGCTCATGGCTGCTGGCTGTGCTTGTGAGGTCACAGCAGACTCAGTGCCTCAAAACTTAGTCTGCAGCGCCCCCTGCTGGCTGTGCTTGTGAGGTCACAGCAGACTCAGTGCCTCTCTGGGCAGTGGCAGGCTCATGGCTGCTGGCTGTGATTGTGAGGTCACAGCAGCCTCAGTGCCTCATATTTTAGTGTCCAGCTTCCCCTGTTGGCTCTCCTTGTGAGGTCACAGCAGACTCAGTGCCTCAAAAGTTAGTCTGCAGCGGCCCCTGCTGGCTGTGCTTCTGAGGTCACAGCAGACTCAGTGCCTCACAGGCCAGTGCCATGCTCATGGCTGCTGGCTGTGCTTGTGAGGTCACAGCAGCCTCAGTGCCTCCCAGGCCAATATCAGGCTCATGGCTGCTGGCTGTGCTTGTGACGTCACAGCAGCCTCAGTGCCTCCTAGGCCAGTGTGATGCTCATGGCTGCTGGCTGTGCTTGTGAGGTCACAGCAGCCTCAGTGCCTCCTAGGCCAGTGGCAGTCTCATGGCTGCTGGCTGTGCTTGTGAGGTCACAGCAGACTCAGTGCCTCAAAAGTTAGTGTCCATCACCCCCTCCTGGCTGTGCTTGTGAGGTCACAGCAGCCCCAGTGCCTCCTCTGCCAGTGGCAGTCTCATGGCTGCTGGCTGTGCTTGTGAGGTCACAGCAGCCTCAGTGCCTCATCGTTTAGTGTCCAGCGTTCCCTGCTGGCTGTGCTTGTGAGGTCACAGCAGACTCAGTGCCTCAAAACTTAGTGTCCAGCGCCTCCTGCTGGCTGTGCTTGTGAGGTCACAGCAGCCTCAGTGCCTCCGAGGCCAGTATCAGGCTCATGGCTGCTGGCTGTGCTTCTGAGGTCACAGCAGCCTCAGTGCCTCCTAGGCCAGTGGCAGGCTCATGGCTGCTGGCTGTGCTTGTGAGGTCACAGCAGACTCAGTGCCTCAAAACTTAGTGTCCAGCGTCCCCTGCTGGCTGTGCTTGTGAGGTCACAGCAGCCCCAGTGCCTCCTCTGCCACTGTCAGGCTCATGGCTGCTGGCTGTGCTTCTGACGTCACAGCAGCCTCAGTGACTCTGTGGATAGTGCCATGCTCATGGCTGCTGGCTGTGCATCTCAGGTCACAGCAGCCTCAGTGCCTCTGAGTCCAGAGGCAGTCTCATGGCTGCTGGCTGTGCTTGTGAGGTCACAGCAGCCTGAATGCCTCCTAGCCCTGTGGCAGGCTCATGGCTGCTGGCTGTGCTTGTGACGTCACAGCAGCCTCAGTGCCTCCTCTGCCAGTGCCATGCTCATGGCTGCTGGCTGTGCTTGTGAGGTCACAGCAGCCTCAGTGCCTCTGAGGCCAGTGGCAGGCTCATGGCTGCTGGCTGTGCTTGTGAGGTCACAGCAGCCTGAATGCCTCCTAGGCCAGTGTCAGGCTCATGGCTGCTGGCTGTGCTTGTGAGGTCACAGCAGCCTCAGTGCCTCATAATTTAGTGTCCAGCGTCCCCTGCTGGCTCTGGTTGTGAGGTCACAGCAGACTCAGTGCCTCATAGGTTACTGTGCAGCGCCACCTCCTGGCTCTGATTGTGAGGTCACAGCAGCCTCAGTGCCTCCTAGGCCCGTAGCAGGCTCATGGCTGCTGGCTGTGCTTCTGAGGTCACAGAAGCCTCAGTGCCTCCTCTGCCACTGCCATGCTCATGGCTGCTGGCTGTGCTTGTGAGGTCACAGCAGACTCAGTGCCTCCTAGGCCAGTATCAGGCTCATGGCTGCTGGCTGTGCTTCTGAGGTCACAGAAACCTGCATGCCTCCTAGGCCAGTGGCAGGCTCATGGCTGCTGGCTGTGCTTGTGAGGTCACAGCAGCCTCAGTGCCTCACAGTTTGGTGTCCAGCGTGCATTGCTGGCTCTGCTTGTTTGGACACAGCAGACTGAGTGCCTCATAGGTTAGTGTCCAGCGCCCCCTGCTGGCTCTGATTGTGAGGTCACAGCAGCCTCAGTGCCTCCCAGACCAATATCAGGCTCATGGCTGCTGGCTGTGCTTGTGACGTCACAGCAGACACAGTGCCTCCTAGGCCCGTACCATGCTCATGGCTGCTGGCTGTGCTGGTGAGGTCACAGCAGCCTCAGTGCCTCCGAGGCCAGTATCAGGCTCATGGCTGCTGGCTGTGCTTGTGAGGTCACAGCAGCCTCAGTGCCTCCTAGGCCAGTGGCAGGCTCATGGCTGCTGGCTGTGCTTGTGAGGTCACAGCAGACTCAGTGCCTCAAAACTTAGTGTCCAGCGTCCCCTGCTGGCTGTGCTTCTGAGGTCACAGCTGCCCCAATGCCTCCTCTGCCAGTGTCAGGCTCATGGCTGCTGGCTGTGCTTCTGAGGTCACAGCAGCCTCAGTGACTCTGTGGATAGTGCCATGCTCATGGCTGCTGGCTGTGCTTCTCAGGTCACAGCAGCCTCAGTGCCCCTGAGTCCCCGGGCAGTCTCATGGCTGCTGGCTGTGCTTGTGACGTCACAGCAGCCTGAATGCCTCCTAGCCCTGTGGCAGGCTCATGGCTGCTGGCTGTGCTTGTGACGTCACAGCAGCCTGAGTGCCTCCTAGGCCCATGGCAGGCTCATAGCTGCTGGCTGTGCTTTTGAGGTCACAGCAGCCTCAGTGCCTCCTAGGCCAGTATCAGGCGCATGGCTGCTGGCTGTGCTTGTGAGGTCAGAGCAGCCCCAGTGCCTCCTCTGCCAGTGCCATGCTCATGGCTGCTGGCTGTGCTTGTGAGGTCACAGCAGCCTCAGTGCCTCTGAGGCCAGTATCAGTCTCATGGCTGCTGGCTGTGCTTGTGAGGTCACAGCAGCCTGAATGCCTCCTAGGCCAGTGGCAGGCTCATGGCTGCTGGCTGTGCTTCTCAGCTCACAGCAGCCTCAGTGCCTCATAATTTAGTGTCCAGCGTCCCCTGCTGGCTCTGCTTGTGAGGTCACAGCAGACTCAGTGACTCATAGGTTAGTGTGCAGCGCCCCGTGATGGCTGTGCTTGTGAGGTCACAGCAGACTCAGTGCCTCCTAGGCCAGTATCAGGCTCATGGCTGCTGGCTGTGCTTGTGAGGTCACAGCAGCCTCAGTGCCTCTCTGGCCAGTGGCAGGCTCAATGCCGCTGGCTGTGATTGTGAGGTCACGTCAGCCTCAGTGCTTCATAGTTTAGTGTCCAGCGTCCCCTGCTGGCTCTGATTGTGAGGTCACAGCAGACTCAGTGCCTGAAAAGTTGGTGTCCAGCGCCCCCTGCTGGCTCTGCTTGTGAGGTCACAGCAGCCTCAGTGCCTCACAGGCCAGTATCAGGCTCATGGCTGCTGGCTGTGCTTCTGAGGTCACAGCAGCCTCAGTGCCTCCTCTGCCACTGCCATGCTCATGGCTGCTGGCTGTGCTTGTGAGGTCACAGCAGCCTCAGTGCCTCCGAGGCCAGTATCAGGCTCATGGCTGCTGGCTGTGCTTCTGAGGTCACAGAAACCTGAATGCCTCCTAGGCCAGTGGCAGGCTCATGGCTGCTGGCTGTGCTTGTGAGGTCACAGCAGCCTCAGTGCCTCCCAGGCCAATATCAGGCTCATGGCTGCTGGCTGTGCTTGTGACGTCACAGCAGACACAGTGCCTCCTAGGCCCGTGCCATGCTCATGGCTGCTGGCTGTGCTTGTGAGGTCACAGCAGCCTCAGTGCCTCCGATGCCAGTATCAGGCTCATGGCTGCTGTCTGTGCTTCTGAGGTCACAGCAGCCTCAGTGCCTCCTAGGCCAGTGGCAGGCTCATGGCTGCTGGCTGTGCTTGTGAGGTCACAGCAGCCTCAGTGCCTCATAATTTAGTGTCCAGCGTCCCCTGCTGGCTGTGCTTGTGAGGCCACAGCAGCCCCAGTGCCTCCTCTGCCACTGTCAGGCTCATGGCTGCTGCCTGTGCTTCTGAGGTCACAGCAGCCTCAGTGACTCTGTGGATAGTACCATGCTCATGGCTGTGGGCTGTGCTTCTCAGGTCACAGCAGCCTCAGTGCCTCTGCGTCCAGGGACAGTCTCATGGCTGCTGGCTGTGCTTGTGAGGTCACAGCAGCCTGAATGCCTCCTAGCCCTGTGGCAGGCTCATGGCTGCTGGCTGTGCTTGTGACGTCACAGCAGACACAGTGCCTCCTCTGCCCGTGCCATGCTCCTGGCTGCTGGCTGTGCTTCTCAGGTCACAGCAGCCTCAGTGCCTCTGAGTCCAGGGGCAGTCTCATGGCTGCTGGCTGTGCTTGTGAGGTCACAGCAGCCTGAATGCCTCCTCGGCCAGTGGCAGGCTCATGGCTGCTGGCTGTGCTTGTGAGGTCACAGCAGCCTCAGTGCCTCATCCTTTAGTGTCCAGCGTTCCCTGCTGGCTCTGCTTGTGAGGTCACAGCAGACTCAGTGCCTCAAAACTTAGTGTCCAGCGCCCCCTGCTGGCTCTGCTTGTGAGGTCACAGCAGCCTGAATGCCTCCTCTGCCAGTGCCAGGGTCATGGCTGCTGGCTGTGCTTGTGAGGTCACACCAGCCTCAGTGCCTCCCAGGCCAGTGTCAGGCTCATGGCTGCTGGTTGTGCTTGTGAGGTCACAGCAGACTCAGTACCCCAAAACTTAGTGTACAGCGTCCCCTGCTGGCTGTGCTTGTGAGGTCACAGCAGCCCCAGTGCCTCCTCTGCCAGTGCCATGCTCATGGCTGCTGGCTGTTCTTGTTACGTCACAGCAGCCTGAGTGCCTCCTAGGCCCGTGGCAGGCTCATGGCTGCTGGCTGTCATTGTGACGTCACAGCAGCCTCAGTGCCTCCTCTGCCAGTGCCATTCTCATGGCTGCTGGCTGTGCTTGTGAGGTCACAGCAGCCTCAGTGCCTCTGAGGCCAGTGGCAGGCTCATGGCTGCTGGCTGTGCTTGTGAGGTCACAGCAGCCTGAATGCCTCCTAGGCCAGTGTCAGGCTCATGGCTGCTGGCTGTGCTTGTGAGGTCACAGCAGCCTCAGTGCCTCATAATTTAGTGTCCAGCGTCCCCTGCTGGCTCTGCTTGTGAGGTCACAGCAGACTCAGTGCCTCATAGGTTAGTGTGCAGCGCCCCCTGCTGGCTCTGATTGTGAGGTCACAGCAGCCTCAGTGCCTCCTAGGCCCGTAGCAGGCTCATGGCTGCTGGCTGTGCTTCTGAGGTCACAGAAGCCTCAGTGCCTCCTCTGCCACTGCCATGCTCATGGCTGCTGGCTGTGCTTGTGAGGTCACAGCAGCCTCAGTGCCTCCTAGGCCAGTATCAGGCTCATGGCTGCTGGCTGTGCTTCTGAGGTCACAGAAACCTGAATGCCTCCTAGGCCAGTGGCAGGCTCATGGCTGCTGGCTGTGCTTCTCAGGTCACAGCAGCCTCAGTGCCTCACAGTTTAGTTTCCAGCGTCCATTGCTGGCTCTGCTTGTGAGGTCACAGCAGCCACAGTGCCTCCCAGACCAATATCAGGCTCATGGCTGCTGGCTGTGCTTGTGACGTCACAGCAGACACAGTGCCTCCTAGGCCCGTACCATGCTCATGGCTGCTGGCTGTGCTTGTGAGGTCACAGCAGCCTCAGTGCCTCCGAGGCCAGTATCAGGCTCATGGCTGCTGGCTGTGCTTGTGAGGTCACAGCAGCCTCAGTGCCTCCTAGGCCAGTGGCAGGCTCATGGCTGCTGGCTGTGCTTGTGAGGTCACAGCAGCCTCAGTGACTCTGTGGATAGTGCCATGCTCATGGCTGCTGGCTGTGCTTCTCAGGTCACAGCAGCCTCAGTGCCTCTGAGTCCAGGGGCAGTCTCATGGCTGCTGGCTGTGCTTGTGAGGTCACAGCAGCCTGAATGCCTCCTAGCCCTGTGGCAGGCTCATGGCTGCTGGCTGTGCTTGTGACGTCACAGCAGCCTGAGTGCCTCCTAGGCCCGTGGCAGGCTCATAGCTGCTGGCTGTGCTTTTGAGGTCACAGCAGCCTCAGTGCCTCCTAGGCCAGTATCAGGCTCATGGCTGCTGGTTGTGCTTGTGAGGTCACAGCAGCCCCAGTGCCTCCTCTGCCAGTGCCATGCTCATGGCTGCTGGCTGTGCTTGTGAGGTCACAGCAGCCTCAGTGCCTCTGAGGCCAGTATCAGGCTCATGGCTGCTGGCTGTGCTTGTGAGGTCACAGCAGCCTGAATGCCTCCTAGGCCAGTGGCAGGCTCATGGCTGCTGGCTGTGCTTCTCAGCTCACAGCAGCCTCAGTGCCTCATAATTTAGTGTCCAGCGTCCCCTGCTGGCTCTGCTTGTGAGGTCACAGCAGACTCAGTGACTCATAGATTAGTGTCCAGCGCCCCGTGATGGCTGTGCTTGTGAGGTCACAGCAGCCTCAGTGCCTCCTAGGCCAGTATCAGGCTCATGGCTGCTGGCTGTGCTTGTGAGGTCACAGCAGCCTCAGTGCCTCCTAGGCCAGTGGCAGGCTCATGGCTGCTGGCTGTGATTGTGAGGTCACAGCAGCCTCAGTGCTTCATAGTTTAGTGTCCAGCGTCCCCTGCTGGCTCTGCTTGTGAGGTCACAGCAGACTCAGTGCCTCAAAAGTTGGTGTCCAGCGCCCCCTGCTGGCTCTGCTTGTGAGGTCACAGCAGCCTCAGTGCCTCACAGGCCGGTATCAGGCTCATGGCTGCTGGCTGTGCTTCTGAGGTCACAGCAGCCTCAGTGCCTCCTCTGCCAGTGCCATGCTCATGGCTGCTGGCTGTGCTTGTGAGGTCACAGCAGCCTCAGTGCCTCCGAGGCCAGTATCAGGCTCATGGCTGCTGGCTGTGCTTCTGAGGTCACAGAAACCTGCATGCCTCCTAGGCCAGTGGCAGGCTCATGGCTGCTGGCTGTGCTTGTGAGGTCACAGCAGCCTCAGTGCCTCACACTTTATTGTCCAGCGTCCATTGCTGGCTCTGCTTGTTTGGTCACAGCAGACTCAGTGCCTCATAGGTTAGTGTCCAGCGCCCCCTGCTGGCTCTGCTTGTGAGGTCACAGCAGACTCAGTGCCTCCCAGGCCAATATCAGGCACATGGCTGCTGGCTGTGCTTGTGACGTCACAGCAGACACAGTGCCTCCTAGGCCCGTGCCATGCTCATGGCTGCTGGCTGTGCTTGTGAGGTCACAGCAGCCTCAGTGCCTCCGATGCCAGTATCAGGCTCATGGCTGCTGGCTGTGCTTGTGAGGTCACAGCAGCCTCAGTGCCTCCTAGGCCAGTGGCAGGCTCATGGCTGCTGGCTGTGCTTGTGAGGTCACAGCAGCCTCAGTGCCTCATAATTTAGTGTCCAGCGTCCCCTGCTGGCTGTGCTTGTGAGGCCACAGCAGCCCCAGTGCCTCCTCTGCCACTGTCAGGCTCATGGCTGCTGCCTGTGCTTCTGAGGTCACAGCAGCCTCAGTGACTCTGTGGATAGTACCATGCTCATGGCTGCTGGCTGTGCTTCTCAGGTCACAGCAGCCTCAGTGCCTCCTAGGCCAGTGGCAGGCTCATGGCTGCTGGCTGTGCTTGTGAGGTCACAGCAGACTCAGTGCCTCATAATTTAGTGTCCAGCGTCCCCTGCTGGCTGTGCTTGTGAGGCCACAGCAGCCCCAGTGCCTCCTCTGCCACTGTCAGGCTCATGGCTGCTGCCTGTGCTTCTGAGGTCACAGCAGCCTCAGTGACTCTGTGGATAGTACCATGCTCATGGCTGTGGGCTGTGCTTCTCAGGTCACAGCAGCCTCAGTGCCTCTGCGTCCAGGGACAGTCTCATGGCTGCTGGCTGTGCTTGTGAGGTCACAGCAGCCTCAGTGCCTCCTAGGCCAGTGGCAGGCTCATGGCTGCTGGCTGTGCTTGTGACGTCACAGCAGACACAGTGCCTCCTCTGCCCGTGCCATGCTCATGGCTGCTGGCTGTGCTTCTCAGGTCACAGCAGCCTCAGTGCCTCTGAGTCCAGGGGCAGTCTCATGGCTGCTGGCTGTGCTTGTGAGGTCACAGCAGCCTGAACGCCTCCTCGGCCAGTGGCAGGCTCATGGCTGCTGGCTGTGCTTGTGAGGTCACAGCAGCCTCAGTGCCTCATCGTTTAGTGTCCAGCGTTCCCTGCTGGCTCTGCTTGTGAGGTCACAGCAGACTCAGTGCCTCAAAATTTAGTGTCCAGCGCCCCCTGCTGGCTCTGCTTGTGAGGTCACAGCAGCCTCAGTGCCTCCTCTGCCAGTGCCAGGGTCATGGCTGCTGGCTGTGCTTGTGAGGTCACACCAGCCTCAGTGCCTCCCAGGCCAGTGTCAGGCTCATGGCTGCTGGTTGTGCTTGTGAGGTCACAGCAGACTCAGTACCCCAAAAGTTAGTGTACAGCGTCCCCTGCTGGCTGTGCTTGTGAGGTCACAGCAGCCCCAGTGCCTCCTCTGCCAGTGCCATGCTCATGGCTGCTGGCTGTTCTTGTTACGTCACAGCAGCCTGAGTGCCTCCTAGGCCCGTGGCAGGCTCATGGCTGCTGGCTGTCATTGTGACGTCACAGCAGCCTCAGTGCCTCCTCTGCCAGTGCCATGCTCATGGCTGCTGGCTGTGCTTGTGAGGTCACAGCAGCCTCAGTGCCTCTGAGGCCAGTGGCAGGCTCATGGCTGCTGGCTGTGCTTCTGAGGTCACAGCAGCCTGAATGCCTCCTAGGCCAGTGTCAGGCTCATGGCTGCTGGCTGTGCTTGTGAGGTCACAGCAGCCTCAGTGCCTCATAATTTAGTGTCCAGCGTCCCCTGCTGGCTCTGCTTGTGAGGTCACAGCAGACTCAGTGCCTCATAGGTTAGTGTGCAGCGCCCCCTGCTGGCTCTGATTGTGAGGTCACAGCAGCCTCAGTGCCTCCTAGGCCCGTAGCAGGCTCATGGCTGCTGGCTGTGCTTCTGAGGTCACAGAAGCCTCAGTGCCTCCTCTGCCACTGCCATGCTCATGGCTGCTGGCTGTGCTTGTGACGTCACAGCAGCCTCAGTGCCTCCTAGGCCAGTATCAGGCTCATGGCTGCTGGCTGTGCTTCTGAGGTCACAGAAACCTGAATGCCTCCTAGGCCAGTGGCAGGCTCATGGCTGCTGGCTGTGCTTGTGAGGTCACAGCAGCCTCAGTGCCTCACAGTTTAGTTTCCAGCGTCCATTGCTGGCTCTGCTTGTTTGGACACAGCAGACTCAGTGCCTCATAGGTTAGTGTCCAGCGCCCCCTGCTGGCTCTGCTTGTGAGGTCACAGCAGACTCAGTGCCTCCCAGACCAATATCAGGCTCATGGCTGCTGGCTGTGCTTGTGACGTCACAGCAGACACAGTGCCTCCTAGGCCCGTACCATGCTCATGGCTGCTGGCTGTGCTTGTGAGGTCACAGCAGCCTCAGTGCCTCCGAGGCCAGTATCAGGCTCATGGCTGCTGGCTGTGCTTGTGAGGTCACAGCAGCCTCAGTGCCTCCTAGGCCAGTGGCAGGCTCATGGCTGCTGGCTGTGCTTGTGAGGTCACAGCAGCCTCAGTGCCTCCTAGGCCAGTATCAGGCTCATGGCTGCTGGCTGTGATTGTGAGGTCACAGCAGCCTCAGTGCCTCCTAGGCCAGTGTCAGGCTCATGGCTGCTGGCTGTGCTTCTGAGGTCACAGAAACCTGAATGCCTCCTAGACCAGTGTCAGGCTCATGGCTGCTGGCTGTGCTTGTGAGGTCACAGCAGCCTCAGTGCCTCCTAGGCCAGTATCAGGCTCATGGCTGCTGGCTGTGCTTCTGTCGTCACAGCAGACTCAGTGCCTCCTAGGCCCGTGCCATGCTCATGGCTGCTGGCTGTGCTTGTGAGGTCACAGCAGCCTGAGTGCCTCCTAGGCCCGTGGCAGGCTCATGGCTGCTGGCTGTCATTGTGACGTCACAGCAGCCTCAGTGCCTCCTCTGCCAGTGCCATGCTCATGGCTACTGGCTGTGCTTGTGACGTCACAGCAGCCTGAGTGCCTCCTAGGCCCGTGGCAGGCTCATGGCTGCTGGCTGTGCTTGTGAGGTCACAGCAGCCTCAGTGCCTCCTCTGCCAGTGCCATGCTCATGGCTGCTGGCTGTGCTTGTGAGGTCACAGCAGCCTCAGTGCCTCCTAGGCCAGTATCAGGCTCATGGCTGCTGGCTGTGCTTCTGAGGTCACAGCAGCCTGAATGCCTCCTAGGCCAGTGTCAGGCTCATGGCTGCTGGCTGTGCTTGTGACGTCACAGCAGACTCAGTGCCTCACAGGCCAGTATCAGGCTCATGGCTGCTGGCTGTGCTTGTGAGGTCACAGCAGCCTCAGTGCCTCCTAGGCCAGTATCAGGCTCATGGCTGCTGGCTGTGCTTCTGAGGTCACAGAAACCTGAATGCCTCATAGGCCAGTGGCAGGCTCATGGCTGCTGGCTGTGCTTCTGAGGTCACAGAAACCTGAATGCCTCCTAGGCCAGTGTCAGGCTCATGGCTGCTGGCTGTGCTTGTGAGGTCACAGCAGCCTCAGTGCCTCAAAATTTAGTGTCCAGCGTCCCTGCTGGCTGTGCCTGTGAGGTCACAGCAGCCTCAGTGCCTCCTCTGCCAGTGCCATGCTCATGGCTGCTGGCTGTGCTTGTGACGTCACAGCAGCCTGAGTGCCTCCTAGGCCCTTGGCAGGCTCATGGCTGCTGGCTGTGATTGTGAGGTCACAGCAGCCTCAGTGCCTCCTCTGCCAGTGCCATGCTCATGGCTGCTGGCTGTGCTTGTGACGTCACAGCAGCCTGAGTGCCTCCTAGGCCCGTGGCAGGCTCATGGCTGCTGGCTGTTATTGTGACGTCACAGCAGCCTCAGTGCCTCCTCTGCCAGTGCCATGCTCATGGCTGCTGGCTGTGCTTGTGAGGTCACAGCAGCCTGAATGCCTCCTAGGCCAGTATCAGGCTCATGGCTGCTGGCTGTGCTTGTGAGGTCACAGCAGCCTCAGTGCCTCATCGTTTAGTGTCCAGCGTCCCTGCTGGCTGTGCCTGTGAGGTCACAGCAGCCTCAGTGCCTCCTCTGCCAGTGCCATGCTCATGGCTGCTGGCTGTGCTTGTGACGTCACAGCAGCCTGAGTGCCTCCTAGGCCCTTGGCAGGCTCATGGCTGCTGGCTGTGATTGTGAGGTCACAGCAGCCTCAGTGCCTCCGCTGCCAGTGCCATGCTCATGGCTGCTGGCTGTGCTTGTGACGTCACAGCAGCCTGAGTGCCTCCTAGGCCCGTGGCAGGCTCATGGCTGCTGGCTGTTATTGTGACGTCACAGCAGCCTCAGTGCCTCCTCTGCCAGTGCCATGCTCATGGCTGCTGGCTGTGCTTGTGAGGTCACAGCAGCCTGAATGCCTCCTAGGCCAGTATCAGGCTCATGGCTGCTGGTTGTGCTTGTGAGGTCACAGCAGCCTGAATGCCTCCTAGGCCAGTGTCAGGCTCATGGCTGCTGGCTGTGCTTGTGAGGTCACAGCAGCCTCAGTGCCTCATAATTTAGTGTCCAGCGTCCCCTGCTGGCTCTGATTGTGCGGTCACAGCAGACTCAGTGCCTCATAGGTTAGTGTGCAGCGCCCCCTGCTGGCTCTGCTTGTGAGGTCACAGCAGACTCAGGGTCTCCGTGGATAGTGCCATGCTCATGGCTGCTGGCTGTGCTTGTGACGTCACAGCAGCCTCAGTGCCTCCTCTGCCCGTGCCATGCTCATGGCTGCTGGCTGTGCTTCTCAGGTCACAGCAGCCTCAGTGCCTCTGAGTCCAGGGGCAGTCTCATGGCTGCTGGCTGTGCTTGTGAGGTCACAGCAGCCTGAACGCCTCCTAGGCCAGTGGCAGGCTCATGGCTGCTGGCTGTGCTTGTGAGGTCACAGCAGCCTCAGTGCCTCATCGTTTAGTGTCCAGCATTCCCTGCTGGCTCTGCTTGTGACGTCACAGCAGCCTCAGTGCCTCCTCTGCCAATCCCATGCTCATGGCTGCTGGCTGTGCTTGTGATGTCACAGCAGCCTCAGTGCCTCCTAGGCCAGTGGCAGGCTCATGGCTGCTGGCTGTATTTGTGAGGTCACAGCAGCCTCAGTGCCTCCTAGGCCAGTATCAGGCTCATGGCTGCTGGCTGTGATTGTGAGGTCACAGCAGCCTCAGTGCCTCTCTGGTCAGTGGCAGGCTCATGGCTGCTGGCTCTGCTTGTGAGGTCGCAGCAGACTCAGTGTCTCCGTGGATAGTGCCATGCTCATGGCTGCTGGCTGTGCTTGTGAGGTTACAGCAGCCTCAGTGCCTCTCAGGCCAGTTGCAGTCTCATGGCTGCTGGCTGTGCTTGTGAGGTTATAGCAGCCTCAGTGCCTCACAGTTTAGTGTCCAGCGCCCCCTGCTGGCTGTGCTTGTGAGGTCACAGCAGCCTCAGTGCCTCACAGGCCAGTATCAGGCTCATGGCTGCTGGCTGTGATTGTGAGGTCACAGCAGCCTCAGTGCCTGCTAGGCCTGTGCCATGCTCATGGCTGCTGGCTGTGCTTGTGAGGTCACACAAACCTGAATGCCTCCTAGCCCAGTGGCAGGCTCATGGCTGCTGGCTGTGCTTCTGAGGTCACAGAAACCTGAATGCCTCCTAGCCCAGTGCCATGCTCATGGCTGCTGGCTGTGCTTGTGAGGTCACAGCAGCCTCAGTGCCTCCTAGGCCAGCATCAGGCTCATGGCTGCTGGCTGTGCTTCTGAGGTCACAGAAACCTGAATGCCTCCTAGGCCAGTATCAGGCTCATGGCTGCTGGCTGTGCTTCTGAGGTCACAGAAACCTGAATGCCTCGTAGGCCAGTGTCAGGCTCATGGCTGCTGGCTGTGCTTGTGAGGTCACAGCAGCCTCAGTGCCTCATCGTTTAGTGTCCAGCGTCCCCTGCTGGCTCTGCTTGTGAGGTCACATCAGCCTCAGTGCCTCATAGATTAGTGTGCAGCGTCCCCTGCTGGCTCTGCTTGTGACGTCACAGCAGCCTCAGTGCCTCTCAGGCCAGTATCAGGCTCATGGCTGCTGGCTGTTCTTGTGACATCACAGCAGCCTCAGTGCCTCCTCTGCCGGTGCCATGCTCATGGCTGCTGGCTGTGATTGTGACGTCACAGCAGGCTCAGTGCTTCATCGTTTAGTGTGCAGCGTCCCCTGCTGGCTCTGCTTGTGAGGTCACAGCAGACTCAGTGCCTCAAAAGTTGGTGTCCAGCGCCCCCTGCTGGCTCTGCTTGTGAGGTCGCAGCAGACTCAGTGTCTCCGTGGATAGTGCCATGCTCATGGCTGCTGGCTGTGCTTGTGACGTCACAGCAGCCTCAGTGCCTCCTCTGCCCGTGCCATGAGCATGGCTGCTGGCTGTGCTTCTCAGGTCACAGCAGCCTCAGTGCCTCTGAGTCCAGGGGCAGTCTCATGGCTGCTGGCTGTGCTTGTGAGGTCACAGCAGCCTGAACGCCTCCTAGGCCAGTGGCAGGCTCATGGCTGCTGGCTGTGCTTGTGAGGTCACAGCAGCCTCAGTGCCTCATCGTTTAGTGTCCAGCATTCCCTGCTGGCTCTGCTTGTGACGTCACAGCAGCCTCAGTGCCTCCTCTGCCAATCCCATGCTCATGGCTGCTGGCTGTGCTTGTGATGTCACAGCAGCCTCAGTGCCTCCTAGGCCAGTGGCAGGCTCATGGCTGCTGGCTGTATTTGTGAGGTCACAGCAGCCTCAGTGCCTCCTAGGCCAGTATCAGGCTCATGGCTGCTGGCTGTGATTGTGAGGTCACAGCAGCCTCAGTGCCTCTCTGGTCAGTGGCAGGCTCATGGCTGCTGGCTGTGCTTGTGAGGTCACAGCAGACTCAGTGCCTCAAAAGTTGGTGTCCAGCGCCCCCTGCTGGCTCTGCTTGTGAGGTCGCAGCAGACTCAGTGTCTCCGTGGATAGTGCCATGCTCATGGCTGCTGGCTGTGCTTGTGAGGTTACAGCAGCCTCAGTGCCTCTCAGGCCAGTTGCAGTCTCATGGCTGCTGGCTGTGCTTGTGAGGTCACAGCAGCCTCAGTTCCTCCTAGGCCAGTATCAGGCTCATGGCTGCTGGCTGTGCTTCTGAGGTCACAGAGGCCTGAATGCCTCCTAGGCCAGTGGCAGGCTCATGGCTGCTGGCTGTGCTTGTGAGGTTATAGCAGCCTCAGTGCCTCACAGTTTAGTGTCCAGCGCCCCCTGCTGGCTGTGCTTGTGAGATCACAGCAGACACAGTGCCTCCTAGGCCAGTGTCAGGCTCATGGCTGCTGGCTGTGCTTGTGAGGTTATAGCAGCCTCAGTGCCTCACAGTTTAGTGTCCAGCGCCCCCTGCTGGCTGTGCTTGTGAGGTCACAGCAGCCTCAGTGCCTCACAGGCCAGTATCAGGCTCATGGCTGCTGGCTGTGATTGTGAGGTCACAGCAGCCTCAGTGCCTCCTAGGCCAGCATCAGGCTCATGGCTGCTGGCTGTGCTTCTGAGGTCACAGAAACCTGAATGCCTCCTAGGCCAGTATCAGGCTCATGGCTGCTGGCTGTGCTTCTGAGGTCACAGAAACCTGAATGCCTCGTAGGCCAGTGTCAGGCTCATGGCTGCTGGCTGTGCTTGTGAGGTCACAGCAGCCTCAGTGCCTCATCGTTTAGTGTCCAGCGTCCCCTGCTGGCTCTGCTTGTGAGGTCACATCAGCCTCAGTGCCTCATAGGTTAGTGTGCAGCGTCCCCTGCTGGCTCTGCTTGTGACGTCACAGCAGCCTCAGTGCCTCTCAGGCCAGTATCAGGCTCATGGCTGCTGGCTGTTCTTGTGACATCACAGCAGCCTCAGTGCCTCCTCTGCCGGTGCCATGCTCATGGCTGCTGGCTGTGATTGTGACGTCACAGCAGGCTCAGTGCTTCATCGTTTAGTGTGCAGCGTCCCCTGCTGGCTCTGCTTGTGAGGTCGCAGCAGACTCAGTGTCTCCGTGGATAGTGCCATGCTCATGGCTGCTGGCTGTGCTTGTGAGGTCACAGCAGCCTCAGTGACTCTCAGGCCAGTATCAGGCTCATGGCTGCTGGCTGTGCTTGTGAGGTCACAGCAGCCTCAGTTCCTCCTAGGCCAATATCAGGCTCATGGCTACTGGCTGTGCTTCTGAGGTCAGAGAGGCCTGAATGCCTCCTAGGCCAGTGGCAGGCTCATGGCTGCTGGCTGTGCTTGTGAGGTCACAGCAGACTCAGTGCCTCACAGTTTAGTGTCCAGCGCCCCTTGCTAGCTGTGCTTGTGAGGTCACAGCAGACTCAGTGCCTCCCAGGCCAATATCAGGCTCATGGCTGCTGGCTGTGCTTGTGACGTCACAGCAGACACAGTGCCTCCTAGGCCCGTGCCATGCTCATGGCTGCTGGCTGTGCTTGTGAGGTCACAGCAGCCTCAGTGCCTCCTAGGCCAGTATCAGGCTCATGGCTGCTGGCTGTGCTTGTGAGGTCACAGCAGCCTCAGTGCCTCCTAGGCCAGTGGCAGGCTCATGGCTGCTGGCTGTGCTTGTGAGGTCACAGCAGACTCAGTGCTTCATAGTTTAGTGTCCAGCGTCCCCTGCTGGCTGTGCTTGTGAGGTCACAGCAGACTCAGTGCCTCCTCTGCCAGTGTCAGGCTCATGGCTGCTGGCTGTGCTTGTGAGGTCACAGCAGCCTCAGTGCCTCCTAGGCCAGTGGCAGGCTCATGGCTGCTGGCTGTGCTTGTGAGGTCACAGCAGACTCAGTGCTTCATAGTTTAGTGTCCAGCGTCCCCTGCTGGCTGTGCTTGTGAGGTCACAGCAGACTCAGTGCCTCCTCTGCCAGTGTCAGGCTCATGGCTGCTGGCTGTGCTTCTGAGGTCACAGCAGCCTCAGTGACTCTGTGGATAGTGCCATGCTCATGGCTGCTGGCTGTGCTTCTCAGGTCACAGCAGCCTCAGTGCCTCTGAGTCCAGCGGCAGGCTCATGGCTGCTGGCTGTGCTTGTGAGGTCACAGCAGCCTGACTGCCTACTAGCCCTGTGGCAGGCTCATGGCTGCTGGCTATGATTGTGAGGTCAGAGCAGACGCAGTGCCTCGTAGTTTAGTGTCCAGCGTCCCCTGGTGGCTGTGCTTGTGAGGTCACAGCAGCCTCAGTGCCTCATAGTTTAGTGTCCAGCGTCCCCTGCTAGCTCTGCTTGTGAGGTCACAGCAGACTCAGTGCCTCATAGGTTAGTGTCCAGCGCCCCCTGCTGGCTGTGCTTGTGAGGTCACAGCAGCCTCAGTGCCTCCTCTGCCAGTGCCATGCTCATGGCTGCTGGCTGTGCTTGTGAGGTCACAGCAGCCTGAGTGCCTCCTAGGCCAGTGTCAGGCTCATGGCTGCTGGCTGTGCTTGTGAGGTCACAGCAGCCTGAATGCCTCATAATTTAGTGTCCAACGTCCCCTGCTGGCTCTGATTGTGAGGTCACAGTAGAGTCAGTGCCTCATAGGTTAGTGTGCAGCGCCCCCTGCTGGCTGTGCTTGTGAGGTCACAGCAGCCTCAGTGCCTCACAGGCCAGTATCAGGCTCATGGCTGCTGGCTGTGCTTGTGACATCACAGCAGCCTCAGTGCCTCCTCTGCCAGTGCCATGCTCATGGCTGCTGGCTGTGCTTGTGAGGTCACAGCAGCCTCAGTGCGTCCGAGGCCAGTGGCAGGCTCATGGCTGCTGGCTGTGCTTGTGAGGTTATAGCAGCCTCAGTGCCTCATAGTTTAGTGTCCAGCGTCCCCTGCTGGCTCTGCTTGTGAGGTCACAGCAGACTCAGTGCCTCAGAAGTTAGTCTGCAGCGCCCCCTGCTGCCTGTGCTTGTGAGGTCACAGGAGACTCAGTGCCTCTCTGGCCAGTGGCAGGCTCATGGCTGCTGGCTGTGATTGTGAGGTCACAGCAGCCTCAGTGCCTCATATTTTAGTGTCCAGCTTCCCCTGTTGGCTGTCCTTGTGAGGTCACAGCAGACTCAGTGCCTCACAGGCCAGTGCAATGCTCATGGCTGCTGGCTGTGCTTGTGAGGTCACACCAGCCTCAGTGCCTCCCAGGCCAGTGTCAGGCTCATGGCTGCTGGCTGTGCTTGTGACATCACAGCAGCCTCAGTGCCTCCTCTGCCAGTGCCATGCTCATGGCTGCTGGCTGTGCTTGTGACGTCACAGCAGCCTGAGTGCCTCCTAGGCCAGTAGCAGGCTCATGGCTGCTGGCTGTGCTTCTCAGGTCACAGCAGCCTCAGTGCCTCCTCTGCCAGTGCCATGCTCATGGCTGCTGGCTGTGCTTGTGAGGTCACAGCAGCCTGAGTGCCTCCTAGGCCAGTGTCAGGCTCATGGCTGGTGGCTGTGCTTGTGAGGTCACAGCAGCCTCAGTGCCTCCTACGCCAGTGTCAGGCTGATGGCTGCTGGCTCTGCTTGTGAGGTCACAGCAGCCTCAGTGCCTCACAGGCCAGTATCAGGCTCATGGCTGCTGGCTGTGCTTCTGAGGTCACAGAAACCTGAATGCCTCCTAGGCCCGTGGCAGGCTCATGGCTGCGGGCTGTGCTTGTGAGGTCACAGCAGCCTCAGTGCCTCCTAGGCCCGTGGCAGGCTCATGGCTGCTGGCTGTGCTTCTGAGGTCACAGCAGCCTGAATGCCTCCTAGGCCAGTATCAGGCTCATGGCTGCTGGCTGTGCTTCTGAGGTCACAGAAACCTGAATGCCTCGTAGGCCAGTGTCAGGCTCATGGCTGCTGGCTGTGCTTCTGAGGTCACAGCAGCCTCAGTGCCTCATCGTTTAGTTTCCAGCGTCCCCTGCTGGCTCTGCTTGTGAGGTCACAGCAGACTCAGTGCCTCATAGGTTAGTGTGCAGCGTCCCCTGCTGGCTCTGCTTGTGAGGTCACAGCAGCCTCAGTGCCTCTCAGGCCAGTGGCAGTCTCATGGCTGCTGCCTGTGCTTGTGAGGTCACAGCAGCCTCAGTTCCTCCTAGGCCAGTATCAGGCTCATGGCTACTGGCTGTGCTTCTGAGGTCACAGCAGCCTGAATGCCTTCTCTGCCATTGGCAGGCTCATGGCTGCTGGCTGTGCTTGTGAGGTTATAGCAGCCTCAGTGCCTCACAGTTCAGTGTCCAGCGCCCCTTGCTGGCTGTGCTTGTGAGGTCACAGCAGACTCAGTGCCTCCCAGGCCAATATCAGGCTCATGGCTGCTGGCTGTGCTTGTGACGTCACAGCAGCCTCAGTGCCTCCTAGGCCCGTGCCATGCTCATGGCTGCTGGCTGTGCTTGTGAGGTCACAGCAGCCTCAGTGCCTCCTAGGCCAGTATCAGGCTGATGGCTGCTGGCTGTGCTTGTGAGGTCACAGCAGCCTCAGTGCCTCCTAGGCCAGTGGCAGGCTCATGGCTGCTGGCTGTGCTTGTGAGGTCACAGCAGACTCAGTGCCCCAAAATTTAGTGTCCAGCGTCCCCTGCTGGCTGTGCTTCTGAGGTCACAGCAGCCCCAGTGCCTCCTCTGCCAGTGTCAGGCTCATGGCTGCTGGCTGTGCTTCTGAGGTCACAGCAGCCTCTGTGACTCTGTGGATAGTGCCATGCTCATGGCTGCTGGCTGTGCTTCTCAGGTCACAGCAGCCTCAGTGCCTCAGAAGTTGGAGTCCAGCGCCCCCTGCTGGCTCTGATTGTGAGGTCACAGCAGACTCAGTGTCTCCGTGGATAGTGCCATGCTCATGGCTGCTGGCTGTGCTTGTGACGTCACAGCAGCCTCAGTGCCTCCTCTGCCAGTGCCAGGGTCATGGCTGCTGGCTGTACTTGTGAGGTCACACCAGCCTCAGTGCCTCCCAGGCCAGTGTCAGGCTCATGGCTGCTGGCTGTGATTGTGAGGTCACAGCAGCCTCAGTGCCTCCTCTGCCAGTGCCATGCTCATGGCTGCTGGCTGTGCTTCTCAGGTCACAGCAGCCTCAGTGCCTCTGAGTCCAGGGGCAGTCTCATGGCTGCTGGCTGTGCTTGTGAGGTCACAGCAGCCTGAATGCCTCCTAGCCCTGTGGCAGGCTCATGGCTGCTGGCTATGATTGTGAGGTCACAGCAGCCTCAGTGCCTCATAGATTAGTGTCCAGCGTCCCCTGGTGGCTGTGCTTGTGAGGTCACAGCAGCCTCAGTGCCTCATAGGTTAGTGTCCAGCGTCCCCTGCTAGCTCTGCTTGTGAGGTCACAGCAGCCTCAGTGCCTCATAAGTTACTGTCCAGCGCGCCCTGCTGGCTGTGCTTGTGAGGTCACAGCAGCCTCAGTGCCTCCTCTGCCAGTGCCAGGGTCATGGCTGCTGGCTGTGCTTGTGAGGTCACACCAGCCTCAGTGCCTCCCAGGCCAATGTCAGGCTCATGGCTGCTGGCTGTGCTTGTGAGGTCACAGCAGCCTCAGTGCCTCCTCTGCCAGTGCCATGCTCATGGCTGCTGGCTGTGCTTGTGACGTCACAGCAGCCTCAGTGCCTCCTAGGTCTGTTGCAGGCTCATGGCTGCTGGCTGTGCTTGTGAGGTCACAGCAGCCTCACTGCCTCCTCTGCCAGTGCCATGCTCATGGCTGCTGGCTGTGCTTGTGAGGTCACAGCAGCCTCAGTGCCTCATAATTTAGTGCCCAGCGTCCCCTGCTGGCTCTGATTGTGAGGTCACAGCAGACTCAGTGCCTCATAGGTTAGTGTCCAGCGCCCCCTGCTGGCTGTGCTTGTGAGGTCACAGCAGCCTCAGTGCCTCACAGGCCAGTGCCATGCTCATGGCTGCTGGCTGTGCTTGTGAGGTCACAGCAGACTCAGTGCCTCCTAGGCCAGTATCAGGCTCATGGCTGCTGGCTGTGCTTCTGAGGTCACAGAAATCTGAATGCCTCCTAGGCCAGTGGCAGGCTCATGGCTGCTGGCTGTGATTGTGAGGTCACAGCAGCCTCAGTGCCTCATGGTTTAGTGTCCAGCGTCCCCTGCTGGCTGTGCTTGTGAGGTCACAGCAGACTCAGTGTCTCATAGGTTAGTGTCCAGCGCCCCCTGCTGGCTGTGCTTGTGAGGTCAAAGCAGCCTCAGTGCCTCACAGGCCAGTATCAGGCTCATGGCTGCTGGCTGTGCTTGTGACGTCACAGCAGACTCAGTGCCTCCTAGGCCCGTGCCATGCTCATGGCTGCTGGCTGTGCTTGTGAGGTCACAGCAGCCTCAGTGCCTCCTAGGCCAGTATCAGGCTCATGGCTGCTGGCTGTGCTTCTGAGGTCACAGCAGCCTCAGGGCCTCCTAGGCCAGTGGCAGGCTCATGGCTGCTGGCTGTGATTGTGAGGTCACATCAGCCTCAGTGC
This sequence comes from Dromaius novaehollandiae, assembly GCF_036370855.1. Taxonomy (NCBI): domain Eukaryota; kingdom Metazoa; phylum Chordata; class Aves; order Casuariiformes; family Dromaiidae; genus Dromaius; species Dromaius novaehollandiae. The sequence continues at coordinate 2,459,468 of NW_026991341.1, read as the reverse complement.
TTCATAGTTTAGTGTCCAGCGTCCCCTGCTGGCTGTGCTTGTGAGGTCACAGCAGACTCAGTGCCTCAGAAGTTGGAGTCCAGCGCCCCCTGCTGGCTCTGATTGTGAGGTCACAGCAGACTCAGTGTCTCCGTGGATAGTGCCATGCTCATGGCTGCTGGCTGTGCTTGTGACGTCACAGCAGAAACAGTGCCTCCTAGGCCCGTGCCATGCTCATGGCTGCTGGCTGTGCTTGTGAGGTCACAGCAGCCTCAGTGCCTCTGAGTCCAGGGGCAGTCTCATGGCTGCTGGCTGTGCTTGTGAGGTCACAGCAGCCTGAATGCCTCCTCGGCCAGTGGCAGGCTCATGGCTGCTGGCTGTGCTTGTGAGGTCACAGCAGCCTCAGTGCCTCATCGTTTAGTGTCCAGCGTTCCCTGCTGGCTGTGCTTGTGAGGTCACAGCAGACTCAGTGCCTCAAAACTTAGTGTCCAGCGCCCCCTGCTGGCTCTGCTTGTGAGGTCACAGCAGCCTCAGTGCCTCCTCTGCCAGTGCCAGGGTCATGGCTGCTGGCTGTACTTGTGAGGTCACACCAGCCTCAGTGCCTCCCAGGCCAGTGTCAGGCTCATGGCTGCTGGCTGTGATTGTGAGGTCACAGCAGCCTCAGTGCCTCCTCTGCCAGTGCCAGGGTCATGGCTGCTGGCTGTGCTTGTGACGTCACAGCAGCCTCAGTGCCTCCTAGGCCCGTGGCAGGCTCATGGCTGCTGGCTGTGATTGTGAGGTCACAGCAGCCTCAGTGCCTCCTCTGCCAGTGCCATGCTCATGGCTGCTGGCTGTGCTTGTGACGTCACAGCAGCCTGAGTGCCTCCTAGGCCCGTGGCAGGCTCATGGCTGCTGGCTGTGCTTCTCAGGTCACAGCAGCCTCAGTGCCTCCTCTGCCAGTGCCATGCTCATGGCTGCTGGCTGTGCTTGTGAGGTCACAGCAGCCTCAGTGCCTCCCAGGCCAGTATCAGGCTCATGGCTGCTGGTTGTGCTTGTGAGGTCACAGCAGCCTGAATGCCTCCTAGGCCAGTGTCAGGCTCATGGCTGCTGGGTGTGCTTGTGAGGTCACAGCAGCCTCAGTGCCTCACAGGCCAGTATCAGGCTCATGGCTGCTGGCTCTGATTGTGAGGTCACAGCAGCCTCAGTGCCTCCTAGGCCAGTATCAGGCTCATGGCCGCTGGCTGTGCTTCTGAGGTCACAGAAACCTCAATGCCTCATAGGCCAGTGGCAGGCTCATGGCTGCTGGCTGTGCTTCTGAGGTCACAGAAACCTGAATGCCTCCTAGGCCAGTGTCAGGCTCATGGCTGCTGGCTGTGCTTGTGACGTCACAGCAGCCTCAGTGCCTCCTAGGCCAGTATCAGGCTCATGGCTGCTGGCTGTGCTTCTGACGTCACAGCAGACTCAGTGCCTCCTAGGCCCGTGCCATGCTCATGGCTGCTGGCTGTGCTTGTGAGGTCACAGCAGCCTCAGTGCCTCCGAGGCCAGTATCAGGCTCATGGCTGCTGGCTGTGCTTGTGAGGTCACAGCAGCCTCAGTGCCTCAAAAGTTAGTGTCCAGCGTCCCCTGCTGGCTGTGCCTGTGAGGTCACAGCAGCCTCAGTGCCTCCTCTGCCAGTGCCATGCTCATGGCTGCTGGCTGTGCTTGTGACGTCACAGCAGCCTGAGTGCCTCCTAGGCCCGTGGCAGGCTCATGGCTGCTGGCTGTACTTGTGACGTCACAGCAGCCTCAGTGCCTCCTCTGCCAATGCCATGCTCATGGCTCCTGGCTGTGCTTGTGAGGTCACATCAGCCTCAGTGCCTCCTAGGCCAGTATCAGGCTCATGGCTGCTGGCTGTGCTTGTGAGGTCACAGCAGCCTGAATGCCTCCTAGGCCAGTGTCAGGCTCATGGCTGCTGGCTGTGCTTGTGAGGTCACAGCAGCCTCAGTGCCTCATAATTTAGTGTCCAGCGTCCCCTGCTGGCTCTGATTGTGAGGTCACAGCAGACTCAGTGCCTCATAGGTTAGTGTGCAGCGCCCCCTGCTGGCTGTGCTTGTGAGGTCACAGCAGCCTCAGTGCCTCACAGGCCAGTATCAGGCTCATGGCTGCTGGCTGTGCTTGTGAGGTCACAGCAGCCTCAGTGCCTCCTCTGCCACTGCCATGCTCATGGCTCATGGCTGTGCTTGTGAGGTCACAGCAGCCTCAGTGCCTCCTAGGCCAGTATCAGGCTCATGGCTGCTGGCTGTGCTTCTGAGGTCACAGCAGCCTGAATGCCTCCTCTGCCATTGGCAGGCTCATGGCTGCTGGCTGTGCTTGTGAGGTTATAGCAGCCTCAGTGCCTCACAGTTCAGTGTCCAGCGCCCCTTGCTGGCTGTGCTTGTGAGGTCACAGCAGACTCAGTGCCTCCCAGGCCAATATCAGGCTCATGGCTGCTGGCTGTGCTTGTGACGTCACAGCAGCCTCAGTGCCTCCTAGGCCCGTGCCATGCTCATGGCTGCTGGCTGTGCTTGTGAGGTCACAGCAGCCTCAGTGCCTCCTAGGCCAGTATCAGGCTGATGGCTGCTGGCTGTGCTTGTGAGGTCACAGCAGCCTCAGTGCCTCCTAGGCCAGTGGCAGGCTCATGGCTGCTGGCTGTGCTTGTGAGGTCACAGCAGACTCAGTGCCCCAAAATTTAGTGTCCAGCGTCCCCTGCTGGCTGTGCTTCTGAGGTCACAGCAGCCCCAGTGCCTCCTCTGCCAGTGTCAGGCTCATGGCTGCTGGCTGTGCTTCTGAGGTCACAGCAGCCTCTGTGACTCTGTGGATAGTGCCATGCTCATGGCTGCTGGCTGTGCTTCTCAGGTCACAGCAGCCTCAGTGCCTCAGAAGTTGGAGTCCAGCGCCCCCTGCTGGCTCTGATTGTGAGGTCACAGCAGACTCAGTGTCTCCGTGGATAGTGCCATGCTCATGGCTGCTGGCTGTGCTTGTGACGTCACAGCAGAAACAGTGCCTCCTCTGCCAGTGCCAGGGTCATGGCTGCTGGCTGTACTTGTGAGGTCACACCAGCCTCAGTGCCTCCCAGGCCAGTGTCAGGCTCATGGCTGCTGGCTGTGATTGTGAGGTCACAGCAGCCTCAGTGCCTCCTCTGCCAGTGCCATGCTCATGGCTGCTGGCTGTGCTTCTCAGGTCACAGCAGCCTCAGTGCCTCTGAGTCCAGGGGCAGTCTCATGGCTGCTGGCTGTGCTTGTGAGGTCACAGCAGCCTGAATGCCTCCTAGCCCTGTGGCAGGCTCATGGCTGCTGGCTATGATTGTGAGGTCACAGCAGACGCAGTGCCTCATAGTTTAGTGTCCAGCGTCCCCTGGTGGCTGTGCTTGTGAGGTCACAGCAGCCTCAGTGCCTCATACTTTAGTGTCCAGCATCCCCTGCTGGCTGTGCTTGTGAGGTCACAGCAGCCTCAGTGCCTCATAAGTTACTGTCCAGCGCGCCCTGCTGGTTGTGATTGTGAGGTCACAGCAGCCTCAGTGCCTCCTCTGCCAGTGCCAGGGTCATGGCTGCTGGCTGTGCTTGTGAGGTCACACCAGCCTCAGTGCCTCCCAGGCCAATGTCAGGCTCATGGCTGCTGGCTGTGCTTGTGAGGTCACACAGCCTCAGTGCCTCCCAGGCCCGTGGCAGTCTCATGGCTGCTGGCTGTGCTTGTGACGTCACAGCAGCCTCAGTGCCTCCTAGGTCTGTTGCAGGCTCATGGCTGCTGGCTGTGCTTGTGAGGTCACAGCAGCCTCACTGCCTCCTCTGCCAGTGCCATGCTCATGGCTGCTGGCTGTGCTTGTGAGGTCACAGCAGACTCAGTGCCTCATAATTTAGTGTCCAGCGTCCCCTGCTGGCTCTGATTGTGAGGTCACAGCAGACTCAGTGCCTCATAGGTTAGTGTCCAGCGCCCCCTGCTGGCTGTGCTTGTGAGGTCACAGCAGCCTCAGTGCCTCACAGGCCAGTGCCATGCTCATGGCTGCTGGCTGTGCTTGTGAGGTCACAGCAGACTCAGTGCCTCCTAGGCCAGTATCAGGCTCATGGCTGCTGGCTGTGCTTCTGAGGTCACAGAAATCTGAATGCCTCCTAGGCCAGTGGCAGGCTCATGGCTGCTGGCTGTGCTTGTGAGGTCACAGCAGCCTCAGTGCCTCATAGTTTAGTGTCCAGCGTCCCCTGCTGGC